>NC_057814.1:459455999-460066456 GCF_018294505.1 Triticum aestivum
CCCGGCACCCCGACCCGACACCCCGACCCCGAGACCCCGACACGGCACCCCGACACCGACACGACACCCCGACCCCCGACACCTCCCGAAAAGGTGTTCTTTGGCCTTCCAGAGGCCAACGGGGTCATATATTTGTGAATTATTAGTTAGGTCATATATTTTTCGATTTTGTTATGAAAAACATCATATATAATTGTGTTGATCGGGTAGTTTTAAATGTGCAGTTGTTTCATCGCTGCGAGGTTTGGTGTTCGACGACCTCGCCGTGCGTTTGACGAGCTTTGCCCCTTCGTTCGTGGGTGAGCACAAATGACATGTCCTCCTGCCCCATTAATTATTTGATCTATTCCGATGAAACTTGATAGCTAGCTATATATGTGTCTTGAATCATCAGTATGCGTAACCAATATGTGTCTCCCATTCGAAAGCGTCATAGTTATAAATATGCATGCATTTGCATATTTATAACCTTGATTCTTTTGAATTGTCCAACGCTATCCATGGACAGCCCGAGTATGTTTAGATTGGGTTCGTTTTCCCATATGCTTTGCTCCGGATCCGACGCATAAATTTCGTGAGTGCCTCCCCTGTTGTTCTCCGGGTACACATCCTCTCTGTTTATTGCAGAGACGTGTATCAGGAGAACAGCGGGGAGGTGCTGCCGAAATTTTGCGTAGGATCCGGAGCATAGCATGGGAAAATGAACCCAATCTAAACATACTCCGGTGGGATTAGGACCTATCATTACCTATTAGAGTGTAGGTTGAATGGACGTAATAAAATTGACAAAGTAGATCAACTAATGAATATATACATGGTGAATTATATATATATATATATATATATATTTGTTGTGTGCCTAGTAGCTCTGAAAGTCAAGATGAGTGATCGTGCGTGGATGTACACCGGTCACACTGGTCAGAACAAATGGAGCACAGAATGGTTCACAAAAACCAAGGGGTTTGTGCGAGCCGCATTTGCAAATGGCCAGAGGAAAACCTGGTGCCCCTGTTTACGGTGCGGCAATTTGGAAAAGAGGACAGAGGCTGAAATGGGCAAACACCTGCAGAAGAGTGGTTTTACGCCCGATTATACGGTGTGGACATTTCATGGTGAGTCTGCCCAACGTGACCGAGCTGAGGTGGATCGTCGTCGCACCGACGAGCATGGTACCGGGATGGAAAACATGGTGCAAGACTTCGATGATGCTCGGGATTCGGACGAGGAGATGGAGGAATCTGCAAAGGCCTTCAATGAAATGTTGGAGTCTTCAAAACGTCCGCTCCATGAGCACACTGAGCTTTGTCAGTTGGATGCCATCTCACAAGTAATGGCTCTGAAGGCTCAGTTCAACTTGGGCAGAGAATGCTACGATGCAATGATGACAGTATTTGGACGCTTTCTACCCAAAGGCCATGTAATGCCTACAAACCTGTACCAGTCGGACAAAATCCTCCGTGCACTGAAGATGCCCTATGATAAGATACATGCCTGTGAGAAAGGATGTGTCTTGTTTAGGCTTGACTACGCGGACTTGAACTATTGTCCCATTTGCAAGTCTTCCAGGTATGTTGTGGTAGACAACGGTATGGGTGAGAAGACACAGACCAAAATCCCCGTTAGTGTTCTTCGGTATATGCCAATCGTACCAAGACTTCAACGTCTTTTCATGGTCGAAGAGACGGCCAGACAGATGACATGGCACAAAACGGGCAAAAGAACCGAACTAGATGCAGATGGGAATCTGATGATTGTACACACATCGGATGGTGTTGCGTGGAAAAAGTTTGATGAATTACATGGTGACAAAGCGGCAGATCCGAGGCATCCTCGAGTCAGCATCTGCACGGGGTTCAGTGTGTTTGGTATGACGGCAGCCCAATACAGTTGTTGGCCCGTATTTGTCTTTCCACTCTATCTCCCCCCTGGACAGATTATGCAAAGAAAGAACATTTTCCTGACGTTGATAATTCCAGGGCCCAACTATCCGGGGAAAAATATGAATGTGTACATGCAGCCGCTTAAGGACGAATTGCAAGAAGCCTGGGATAATGGGTTCAAGACATACGACGCCTATAGCAAACGGAACTTCATAATGCGTGTCTGGTACATGTACTCGACGCATGACTTGCCGGCGTATGCGCTATTCGTTGGCTGGTGTGTGCATGGAAGGTTCCCGTGCCCCACATGCAAGGGAGCTCTTGAGTTTCGTTGGCTTCAGGCCGGTCGCAAGTTTTCTTACTTCGACATGCATAGACAGTTCCTGAATCCTCGCCATAAGTTCAGGAAAGACAAGAAGAACTTCATCAGAGGTAGAGTTGTCAAAAACTCTGCACCACCTGCATTGACAGGCCAACAGACCCTGGATCAGTTAAACGCTCTCGAGCCAGATCCAGAGCGTCCAGGGTACTTCAAGGGGTATAATTCTAAGCACGCCTGGACTCACAAAACATGCTTATGGGATCTGCCTTACTTCAAAGACCTCCTTTGCCCACACAACATCGACGTGATGCACACTGAGAAGAATATCGCCGAGGCACTTTTTGGTACATTGTTCGGCATAGATGGGAAGTCAAAGGATAATACTAAGGCTAGAGTCGATCTGGAGGCGCTATGTGATAGGCCGTTACAAAACATGAAAGAACCGAAAGGAAAGCAGAACTGGACGAAGCCAAAGGCATGGTTCAATCTTGGAAGGCCAGCTATGAGGGAAATTATCTTGTGGGTGAAAATGCAGTTGATGTTCCCCGATGGGTATGCAGCGAATCTAAAGAGGGGAGCCAGTCTTGATAAATTGCAGATATTTGGTCTCAAGAGTCATGATTGGCACATATGGATTGAGCGGGTAATGCCGGTGATGTTGCGTGGCTTCATCCCTGAGGATGAATGGCTAGTACTGGCAGAACTCAGCTATTTCTTCCATGTTCTTTGTGCGAAAGAACTATCGCTTGGCGTGCTAGAAGAAATGGAAGAGTTGGCGCCGGAGTTGATCTGCAAGTTAGAGAAGATCTTTCCACCAGGCTTCTTTAATCCAATGCAACATTTGATTTTGCATCTCCCGACCGAGGCAAGATTGGGGGGGGCCGTGCAAAATCGTTGGTGCTACCCAACTGAGAGGATTCAGAAGACGCTTCGACAAAAATGTAAAAATAAACGTAGAATTGAAGCATCGATGGCTGAGGCATTCATCACTGAGGAGGCGGCAAACTTCGTGATAGCACACTACGAAGCCAAAAATCGTCATTTGCATAATCCGAAGCCTCAGTACAATGCTGACGACCCTAAAAAGGGTGGATCCAACCTCAGCCTATTCAAAGGGAATCTCGCACCAGCCAGTGTTTCAAATCCAGTATCTTTGGATAACGAACAATGGCGGACCATTTCGTTGTATATCTTCAACAACCTGATAGAAGTGCGGCCGTACATCGAGTAAGTTCTCGGTACATTGTTTCGCAAGTTCTATTTCCTTTGAACTGCTCTTATTCCTGGATATTTCATACAGTCGATACATCGCCTTATTCTCGTTTGGAGCGGTGATCCAAAAGGATTCTGTCGAAGAGTATGAGCTTCTCGCAAAGCAAGGAGGCGGCTATCCCGGTTTCATCTCTTGGTTCAAACAAACGGTAATTTCTATTAGACAATTTCATTTCATTCGCTAATTTGTGCGTAATGCAACAATCCTTTCATATTAAACTTGTAGGCTAATTCAGAGTCTATGGACGCCGAATTGAGACAAGTCGCTAATGGTTTTGACTATAAGGTCCATTCATTTGACAAATACGACATCAACGGGTATCGCTTTCGTACCTATGGCAAAGAGCTATCTATGGTCGACCGAAAGTCTACAAATTGTTGTGTATCTGCTATCGGCGAAGGAGGTACCGAGTATTATGGGAGAGTTGAAGCAATTTATGAACTTCTATTCTATGGTGAAAACCCACCGAATGTCGTAGTCTTCAAATGTTATTGGTTTCAGCCGAAGGAGACTAGAAGGACTCATGAACATATAGGGCTAGTTGAAATCAACCAAAGCACCCATTTAGATGTTCCTGATGTCTATATTACGGCTCAACAGGCGACCCCAAGTATTCTATCTACCGTGGGCCTGCTAAACTAATCCAAATCTGAAAGGTTGGGATGTCGTTTATGAAGTGCCGCCACGTGCTAGACTATCTCCCCCAAAGGAAGAGGATTATGAACCTCACATTAACCCAGACACATATGAAGGAGAATTCTTCCAAGAGACATGTCTTTCCAAAAAGTGTTTCAAGAACCGCTATACTTCACCCCAAAACATTGATGTAGACAGCGACAGTGAATCCGACATCACCCCAGAGGAGGAACAAGAAGAGCCGGAACAAGAAGAGGTTACTGCTGCAGATGACCTGTCATTGCTTGACCGATTACGTCAAGGTGGCCTTCCACATGTTGATTCCACTGAACCCTATGAGCCCGTCATTGATTATAGTGATGATGATGATTATGCATTTATTGATGATACTGATCGAGATTATTAGTAGTGTCAGGTATTAAAAAAATTATGTTGTACTTGATGATGATACACTTAAGTGATACACATAATATTATTCATGTCGGTCTTTTTTTATGTTGTACTAATTTCATTTACTGTTTGTCATGGCAGGTGTTGAAAGATGGTGGGCGCTGGTCGGGAGCGCGCCAAGGCCCCTTCTTCGTCGGCGCGTGGTCTGAGGTCTTCCATTCCAGACGCACCTCTCCGCCGAGCGTTGCTGGACAGTATGGCGACACCGCCGAGCCCTTCTTCGTCGACCGCGGTGCCTAGCAGGGGACGAGCTAGGAAGGGAGGAGGTGGGGCACGTGGTCGCGGGAGAGGAGGTAGGGTGACTGCTACGGCGCCTTCCTCGCCGCCACCCCCAGCTGTTTCACCCGAGCACGTGACTGCTAGGGTGGACTCGTCCGAGGAGGAGGCTACACGGACTCCGGTTCACGAGCCTCCGGTCCACGGGTCTTGGGCCCACGAGCCTCGGGTCGACTGGCCTTCGGCCCACGAGACCCCGGAGGAGCACACGTCCGGATGGGGTACCTAGCCGGATCAGCCCGAGGAGCCGAGTGGCCATGCTGATGATGGCGGGGAGCCGACTGATATTGAGGACGAGGGGGGCACCGTCTACCAGCGTGGTGCTACACGGCTCCCGTCCGTGCCGGCGACCCGCGAGCAGAGGTGGTTGATTTTCCCTGATGGGGAGAGGTACGTAAGTGCATTTAATATTTTTGTACCTTCTGCATTCACGTTTCTTCAAATAACTAATGCGTTGGCCTTGTCATGCTGCAGGGGTTGGGACCACCATCAAAGTGTCCGCCGGCCCAACTCCGTCCTTGGAGTTCTTTGCCGGCAAAACTTCCCGGGGTTTGTCACGTTGCCTGGTGAGGGTCGGCTTCCAGAGCTTGGATTGAGCTGGGAGTACAACTTGGCTGCCCCGTCCCCGCCGGATGAGATTATCGACGGTGTCTTGTGCGACACGAGGGCAGACATGGTGATCAGAAAGTTCTGGGTAATTTCTCCTTTACACATTTAAAAATCTTCAACTAGCTAGTTATTAATTGTACTAATCAATATTGTCTCATTTGATTGCAGACATTCTACAGGTGTGAGGAGGGATACGAGGAGGACGCGGCACATGTTATCGAGAACGTCTGCAAGCGCCTACTACAGAACTTACGGCACGAGGCTCGGGTGCAGGCTGTTCGAGACTACTATGCCTTGCGTGGTATCAAGAAGACCAAGCCGGCGTGCCGCGATAAGTTCCTGAGTAAGGAGCAGTACATGAAGGTAATTCTTAAGGTCTTCTACTTAAGTTCCTTCATTTAGTAATTCTTAGCCGTAGCGCTCAAGTTTCTATTTGCTAACTTAGGCGCCTCCGAGATGGTGTGCGAATCGGATGGATTGTTGGGAGGTGTTGGTCAATGAGTGGTGCTCAAAAGAATGGCTAGCCCTCCACAACGAGGCCAAGGACAAACGTGCCCAAATGGAAGGTGTGCCACACCATCAAGGCAGCTCCAACTTATATCAGTTCGGGCGGAACTGGGTATGTGGTTTGCTTCATGCAATTCATTCATCATGCTAGCTTGAGCCCTTTAATTACTAATTTACATTGTTTCTCTCTTTCAGGCACGCCACAATAAGGTGGATAAGGTGCCAGAGGTGTATGACCTGTATGCCATGGCCCACACTGCCTCTTTCAAGAAAGTCAAGGCTTTCTCTCTGTCTGACCTCGATGGTGCAAACAACTTCACCAACATCTCCTCCCACAACAAGCTCGTGAGATATAGAGATGAGGGGAAGGCGAGGAAAGGGGAGGACTTTAACCCGAGCCAGGGTCCCATTGATCCAGAGCTGGTGCTGATATCTGGTGGCGGGAGGTCCCATGGCTCCATAGCCATTGGAGATGGACTTATCCGTTGTCCTAGCACTCTCCCGGAGATCAAGGCGCGCCAGTCGAGCTCCGCTCCTGAGATAAGGCCTCGTGAACGGCCAGTGCAACTCGCCATCAAGGTTAGTGATACGTACTCAGCTATCTTTCTCCATTACATTGTGTGCGCTTCCATCAATGATTACAAATGGTCATGTGAGTGGTGTTGCAGGCTGCTATACAGAGTGAGAGAGATAGAATGGAGAAACTTCTGGCGGAGGCGGTGGAGAGGCAGCGGGAGTTGGAGGAGAGGACGACAAAGATGATGGAGGAGGAGAGGGCACGGAATGACATGCAGGCAAGGGCCATGTACGAGCTCCTTGTGGTAAGTTTCTTCTGCAGATTAGCCAAAACATTCATGTAGTGTTTGTCTCATTACTAACTAGTATGACTGAGTCTTCAAAACCAAATGTGCAGTCTGTGTGCGAGAAGACCGGTCAGACCGCTCCGTCGATGCCAGTGATTGCTCCTGGGACCACGGTGAGTTTAATTTGAATGGACATTACTTGCTAGTCTTAACATTTGACTATCATCATGCTAACAAGACATTGGAAATGATCTTTGGTGCAGCGTAACTCCAGACAAGCATCGCACGATCCTTCTCCAACTACCGACACGAGCCAGCCCGCTCCTACACCTCCTGGATCATGGTAAGTTTATCTAGTGTTTTGCTTAACACATGCATAAAGACCTAGACTTAGCTTTATTTCCTCCAATGCTTACCATAATGACCTAGACTTAGCTTCTTCTCCTCCAAAATGACTTAATAAGCTTACTGACCTCCAAAACCATCCATTTTAGCTAAGTTAGCTCTAAAACAATCTGTACTTAGCTTACTTATGTCAAAAATTGCATAATTAGCTTAGTTAGCTCATAAACGATCCATTTTACCTAAGTTAGCTCTAAAATGACCCATTTTACCTTGGTTAGCTTATAAATGATCCAGTTCATCCAAGTTAGCTAAAAAATGACCCATTTTACCTAGATTAGCTCCTAAATGATCCATTTTACCTACGTTAGCATTAAAATGACCCATTTCACCTAGGTTAACTCCAAAATGACCCATCTTACCTAGGTTATCTCATAAACGATCCATTTCAACTAATTTAGCTCATAAACGATCCATTTCACCAAGTTAGCTCAAAAACGATCCATTTCACCTAAATTAGCTCTTAAATGATCCATTTCACCTAAGTTAGCTCAAAAAGATCCATTTCAACTAAATTAGCTCATAAATGATCCATTTCACCTAAGTTAGCTCAAAAATGATCCATTTCAACTAAGTTAGCTCATAAATGATCTATTTCACCTAAGTTAGCTAAAAAACGATCCATTTCACCTTAGTTACCTCAAAAACGATCCATTTCACCTTAGTTAGCTCATAAACGACCCATTTCAACTAAGTTAGCTCATAAATGATCCATTTCACCTTAGCTAGCTCATAAACGACCCATTTCAACTTAGTTAGCTCATATATGATCCATTTCACGTAAGTTAGCTCATAAATGACATACTCTTCTTGTTCTAGTCTTCTTCTTGTTCTAGTCTTCTTCTTGTTCTAGTCTTCTTATTCTAGTCACCTATTTCTAACTTTCTTATTTTGCCATTTTGCAGATTTCATTCACTTCATGCATGGAAGCTAGCTTGCTATGGAGTGCTTGTTTATGTATGGATGGAACTTGTTTATGTATGAATTGATGGATGGAACTTGCTTATGTAATATGTATATATGGATGGAACTTGCTTATGTATGAATGGATTGAACTTGCTTATGTATGAATGTATGGAACTTATGTGCTGGATATATGTGATATGAATGCCTGTGAAATATATCTATATATGTCATATATATTTGCTGTGAAAATTGTTGGATTTAATAAAAAACAGAAAAAAAGAGCCAATATGCAGGCTCTTTGCCGTCTGCCACCGACGGCAACGGGCTCTTTGCCGTCTGCCGCGGACGGCAAAGAAGCCACGTGGCATCCAGCTGTGCTTCCTGGGAGCTGACCCATTTGGTCAGTTTGCCTACAGTGGCAGACGACAAAGAGTAAACAATTTTGCCGTCAGCGGCGGACGGCAAAGGCCTGCCATGTAGTGACGTGTAGATGACATCATACGGCGGACGGCAAAGACACTAGAAAGTTTGTCGTTTGCCGCGGACGGCAAAGGCCTGCCGTTAGCCACTTAACGGACTGACATCGCAATTATTGTTGTCCGCTCTCTTTGCCGTCCGCGGCAGACGGCAAAGGGCCTTTGCCGTCAGCCGCCCGGAAGCAGACGGCAAAGTAGCTCTTTACCGTAGCCTACTTTGCCGGAGCCTTTTGCCGTCCGCGGTGGATGGCAAAGGTCTTTGCCGTCTGCCGTTCATGCCTTTGCCGTCCGCCGTGCCAGACGGCAAAATAGCTGATTCCTGTAGTGCCTTTGACCATGGAGCATCGGCGCCTTTGTTTATTATGGCACCTCTGCACTCTGTGTGTCGCCCCTCAATCATCTTCGGCTTCACATTGAAGGTCTTGAGCCATAAGCCGAAGTGTGGGGTGATGCAGAGGAAGGCTTCACACACGACGATAAACGACGAGATGTGAAGGATGGAATCCGGAGCCAGATCATGGAAATCGAGCCCGTAGTAGAACATAAGCCCTTTAACAAAGGGATCAAGACTAAAGTCTAGCCCTCGGAGGAAGTGGGAAATAAATACGACACTCTCGTTGGGTCCGGGAGTGGGGATGACCTGCCCTTGAGCAGGCAGCCTGTGCGAGATTTCGGCGGTTAGATACCTGGCTTCTCTTAGCTTCTTGATGTCCTCCTCTATGACAGAGGAGGCCATCCACCGGCCTTGAAGGTTGGATCCGGACATGATTGAAGGTCCGAAGCGCTTAGCCTGAGCCTTGAGTGTTGGAATTCAAGGTAGGGGAAGGGAAGGATCGAGCACGAGAAGAAAAGGATAGGCCTTGGCCCCTTTATAAAGAGGGTGAATATCAAGCGTCCTCCGCGTGGCCGTTTGGAACTTGCCTAAAATCGAGGAGTCATACCAGCAGGCACGATTGGGTTACCCACACCCATATTGATGAGAATCCCGTGAAAAGAGGGACACGATCTCTGCTTCGACAGGACGTGCCAATAAAACCGCCTCGCAACACGTGCAGTGGCAGGCACGGGCAAAACGATTCGTCATGACCAGACCACAGCAGAACGTCACGTTATGTCAAGTTGTCAGCAGATTAGATTTGTGGAAATATTATTCTCTCTACGATGGTATGTGGAATTTGTTTTGCAGAGCCGGACACTATCCTTGTGTTCAAAATCTTCTATGGAGTATTCGGAGGAGGAACCCACCTTGCAATGCCGAAGACAATCTGCGCGTCGGACTCATCGTCATTGAAGCCTAGTTCAGGGGCTACTGAGGGAGTCCTGGATTAGGGGGTCCTCGGATAGCCGGACTATATCCTTTGGCCGGACTGTTGGACTATGAAGATACAAGATTGAAGACTTCGTCCCGTGTCCGGGTGGGACTCTCCTTGGCGTGGAAGGCAAGCTTGGCAATACGGATATGTAGATCTCCTCCCTTGTAACCGACTCTGTGTAACCCTAGCCCCCTCCGGTGTCTATATAAATCGGAGGGTTTAGTCCGTAGGACAACAACAATCGTACCATAGGCTAGCTTCTAGGGTTTAGCCTCTACGATCTCGTGGTGGATCAACTCTTGTAACACTCATATCATCAAGATCAATCAAGTAGGAAGTAGGGTATTACCTCCATTGAGAGGGCCCGAACCTGGGTAAACATCGTGTCCCCCGCCTCCTGTTACCATCCGCCTTAGACGCACAGTTCGGGACCCCCTACCCGAGATCCGCCGGTTTTGACACCGACACCCGCCCCCTACATTATGACAAGTATTTAGACCTGAGCTGCAAAAGCCACACATTAGCCCAAATTATGATCAATGTTCTATATGTTATACGTAGTACTAGCAAGATGCCCATGCGTTCCACAGAACATCAACATGATCAAGGGGAGGCCTAATTTGCGAATATGGAGAGGGGTGTGGGTATCTTTTTTCAAAATTGCCATAGTTTCCTTCCTATCCGTCAGATATAAATCGGACGGCCTATATTGCAGGATGGCACCATCATCAACAACTCCATTTTTTTATAACAGTAGAGATAAAATATATTATATGTAGTATAACATGTTCATAACCACACCATGTGTATCACCGTTATATATATTCACACATGCGTCGATTTAAAACACTATGATAAATTCTTCAAATATCCGAATTCGCTTTTTATAATGAAGTATGATCTCTATTCGTCTTTTACACCCACACAATCCTCTTATCTTTGTAGCTAGCTAGCGCTAACTTTCTCTCGTGCATGCAGACGCCCGCATCCCTCTCACCCTCCCTAAGCATTCTCTAGCTCCATTGCGCAAATTCGTCTTTTCACCTTAGGTCGTTCACCCACGGTGTGTGTAGGCCCCCTAGCTCCTTCTTTACGGCACACATCGATCGATATGCCTCTCTAGCCAGGTGTGCCTAGCACAAAACACAAGCTTCCCCTCTTCTCTTATCACCGTCCATGCCTCACTCCCACCACTCTTTTCATCGATCTCGTACTCGCACACTCCTCCCCCCTCGATATAGTATGACTCCTGCACCACCTCCTAGATGCATCCCTCACTCTCTATCCTTCTCCCCGTGCCTCATTTTCTTCTAACACACACATGCATGTATACCGATCGATCTACCAACATATACCTAGGTCGACTTTAACTATTCCCCCCATCGATCGACGTACCTCACAAGTTATGTCTCTCCTTTCTCTGACGAAGGACTATTGATCTTCCTATGTAGTTATGTCCGCTTACCACAGCCATATCGCCCCCCCTCATCATTCGTGCATGCCTCCTGACCCGTCTCTCACATGCACGCACGTGCACAGACAGGCAGCCATCCCCTCTCTTATTGATATTGCAGGCGTGCCCTCCGGTTGTCTAGCAAGCCTATCCCACCATTTGTTAGAAGCAACTCCACTACCACCCCCTCCAACACTCTAGCTCTGTCTCTCTCCCAACCTTATTCCTCTCCTACACATATGCATGGATGCCGATCGATCTCCCGTAATACATGAGGTAGATCAATCTCCCTTAATACATGAGGTAGGCATCTCTCCTCCTCCACAGATATACCAGCCATTGTACCTCTATAGTTAATTAGGCCTCCCTCCCCCCCCACCACACACCGATAGTCGAGCGCTGTAGGTAGGTATCCATGCCACAGAGACAAACTGCACATGTCCCCTCTCATGTTCTAGTAGGCCAGCCACTCTATATCTTTGACGTGGGCACAAACAAATTCGATGGCACTCTTTATCGATCGCGCGCGCGCACACGCACACATCATCCCTCTCTTCGATTCTATGGACACCTCAAGCCGATGATACCTCCACTCTCTTCTCGTGGATCGCCCCCTCTATATATATGATATATCCAGGACTCTATTTCACACACATTGCATATGTTACATTTTTTGATTGACCCCACACACCCCCAAAAAAACTCTCACGAACCCACACACTATATCTCTCTACGTTTGTATCTCTCTCACAGAACCCCACATAGGTGGTGTACGTATACAAGAAGAGAATAGGTGCACCGTTCACGTACTCACGCTTTGTGCCCAGCCACACCCGCGCGGGTACACGGTGGAGCTCATTTCTGTACGAAATGGCAGCCCACGTGCTAATTTGAACGCGTGTAGCGGTTGTTTACCTACGGAGGTCGTGTACCACGCGTGCACGAAACATAGTTCAACTTGATGCGTTGGCGCGTTATTTTTAAATAAAGTTATATCGCTCAATGGCACGTACACAGAATATAAAACGATTTTTATGGAGAAAAAGCTAGTCCGCTCCACTATAGACAATGGAGCCTGCCTGCCTGGTTTGTCTTTCTTCAGAGTATCTCACACAAGGCTGCGGTGGCCTCTCTCTCTCTCTCTCACCGTTGGTCAATGATCCGGCCGCATCCCGTCCGCCGGCGGAAAGGGAGGACGTGCATCGTTTCTCCGTTCGACGGCGCCGAGGCAGCACGTCCCGATCTGCGGTACACGCCGTTCTCTCTAACCAAGCTCCGGCGTGGTAGGGCCTACGCCACCTGCTCGCTACCGCAGTATGGGCAGATTCCGCCCGCCGCCGCTCACCTAGTTACATCCCGACCGCCTACAGGTATCTCCTCCGGCCTTGCTCCACTGCCCGTCTTCCCACGTCGCTGCATGTGGATCTTCCATAGTTCTGTGCCCAAAACGTAGCTCGTCCGGCGTACTTTCCATATTGCAATCTCGTCCTCACACCGTTTTAGACAAACACAACCGTGTTGTTATCTTCCCTTAGGAAAAGGAATATGCTTCTTTTTTGTCGTCGCATGTGTCATCAACTGTTATTGGCCAGTAATTGTTTCCTTTATACCTCTTTTTTGCAAACAGGGCTATCCATTTCACCTCGTTGCTATTGCGACCTTTTGGTGAACTGCACAAATCACTTTTTTCTTAAGAGTGTTTTGTGCAGCTACCAAAATTTCACACGGGCAACGTCTCTACATTTTAGTGCAACTGCACAAAGGGAGATTGGTTTTGCTCTATCCTCCTCATCCAACTCCGAGCCTAATCTTCTCCAACTAGTTAGTCTTAAGAGAGACTACAAAGGTGATCGGCTTCTATTTGTGTGTTTATTTTTTTTATTTTTTTGAGGGAGAACGACAGTGGGAGAGGCTCCCACTGACTTTGTATTACTCACAAAGGAACAATTACATAAGTGTTACAAAGGGTTTTGTGGCCCCCCGGCCATGCTAGCTATCCACGGTCTTAGTGACCCAAGTTTACAATGTAATTAGACAGGAAAGGATGAAGATCCTCCCGGCAGTTATGTGATAGCAGCTCCAAGAGATGCTTGAATCTAGCTAGCCATGCTCCATGGGAGTGCTGAATCCCTCTAAAGTGTTGATTGTTTCTCTCCATCCACAGACTCCAAGCAGCCAAGAGAAAGATATCCATGAAGAGAGGTTGTGTCCAATTACCCCTACCTCCATGCAGAAGAGCCAGTCTGTTGTCAGCTATCGGCCATGTCACTCCAACTACATCCCAGCAGTGTTGACTAAAGGGGCAATTGAAGAACAGATATTCCACCGTTTCCTCTGGAGGGTTTTGACAGAACATGCATGCACAGTTGCCCCCCACGACAACAAAATGCCTGCGTTTGAGCATATTCCTGGTATTCAGACGATCAACTAGGAGCAGCCACCCAAACATCTTGAACTTGATCGGGCTTTTAGCTTTCCAGAGCCATCCAAACGCCTTATCTGCCACAACCTGTTTGTAGCAGTGATTATAGAACTTCTTGGACGAAAAATGCCCGAGCAAGCATTCCCAGACATCACAGTTACCGGCGGCCAGCCGGTTTTGTGGCAACCCCTCCTGGATCTCTTTGATTTCTTCTCTCGCCTGGGTCGAGAGAGGTAGACTAAAAATCATGGAAGGGTCAGTTGCAGTAAGAACCTTAGCAATGGAATCGTCCTCATTCAAACAAAACGAAAAGGCTCGTGGGTATATATCCATTAATGGGGAATCTTGGGTATTATCAAACCAAACGTCTTTCCAGAACAGAGCACTAGAGCCATCCCCGAGGGTGACTTTAGTGATCCCTCGGAATATCCCACTGAGTTGCATTACATCTCTCCACCAGAAAGAACCCACCGCCTCAGAGGCATGTGGTATCTTGTTGTTTATTGTTTCATCAGTAGTCCTCTATTATCGTAATCACACTTAATATCTTTGGAACAGGGACGCTCAGCTCTATTTTAGTGGAACTGCACAAAATGATCGGAATGTTGCATGCTCCAGACAGCTACTTTTTTTCCCAACATGCCTTGTTGATTTAGACAGAGCTGGGGGACGTTGCTGCCAATGAAAGCATGGATCAATTTTAATTTAACACCTTCTCACAACTTTGTCTTCAGTTGTGATGTAAATATTAGCTCTGATTAGCAAGGAAGTTAGTTTTTTATTGTTTCCGAAAGAGCATCGATGGCAAGACACACAAAACAAAAGCTGAAAGCTCACACCATTGTACATATTCATGTCGCTGGAAAATTATTTGCATAGTACATCAATTATGTAAACAAATGTTGGAAGCTTGATCGGCATCCGGGTCCATGTGCCATGCACAAAATTATACTCCTTCGTTCCTAAATATTTGTCTTTTTACAAATTTCAAATGGGCATATTTTAGAGTGTAGATTCACTCATTTTGCTTCGTATGTGTACTCCCTCCGTTCCTAAATATTTGTCTTTCTAGAGATTTCAACAAGTGACTACATACGGAGAAAAAATGAGTGAATCTACACTCTAAAATATGTCTATATACATCCGTATGTAGTAATCCATTTGAATCTCTAAAAAGACAAATATTTGAGTAGTCACTCGTTGAAATCTCTAGAAAGACAAATACTCCGGAGTATATTTAAGAACCGAGGGGGGTAGTGCACAGCCGCATGGGAGACTCAGACCGGTCGTTGCGCCGCATTAATAGTGAGTAATGAGCAGTCAAATCATAAGCCCCACCTTTCCCACTTTAAGTTGCTCGGAAGAAGCAACCATCAATACGCTCTTCTTTGAATCCGCTCATACTACTCCATCCATCACTATTTATAGAGCGCGCTCCAGAAAAAGAGAAAATCTCTGGGACCAAGGCGACTAGTGATCGGCCTAAAAATAGCATTGGTAGTTATAGCATGGTGTCTATTACTAGAGAAAATAATGCGTACACACATGCATGCAGTGCTTCCACCCCGGGTACACACATGCATGCACTTACTCCACTCTGTAGTACTACATCGAGAGAAAATTGCGGTTACCACGCCCTAATTAATTGAGCATTAAACCAAATGCGTCTAAAGTCTCTCAGGTGGTGGAAATGCATTGAGAGAAATGCATCATAATGAAGCGCACCCTGTAAACTGTGACGGAGGGAGGAGTAGTATGAAGGTACAAAACCAAGTACGCGTATGGCCAGTCGGTCAACGCACTTCCTCTTGGCATATCACTGACATGTGGGACCGGAGTGTGAGGAAACCGATCTCAATTAACGGCAAAATGGCCAACCCGCCGTTCCTTGAGAGAGACGAGGAGTGAGAACACACACACGGGCTCGCACGGAGGCCAAGATATATTCGAGCATGGTTGATCGATATCATCATTACATGTTGGGATGCTGTTTTCCGCCCTTCTCCGGAATAAATGTGTACTTTATCAGAGATTAAGAAAAATAAGAGTACAGAGGCTCCACCATGCGGTTCTAGTTGTAGTACTACTCGTACTACTAAACCTTGCGCTTGGCTCTTCGCCTCTTCGTGAAGTCGAACAATGATGGTACTCCGCATGTTCGGTCCTACAGTGTATGCCTCTGGCAATCTGACACCGAATGAACTGATGCATGTCCACCGCCTGGGCGAGGGTACGTTGCATTAGTCAAAAGGCGTAAGCGAGCTTCACCTTGTCCTATAAGCTTCTCCTCGTTCTGCTAGTTGACGGGACACACCAACAAGTAGTGCTAGTCCATACTCCCTCCTTTCCGGTTAATATGGCTTAATCTTTTTGCGGGTAAATGAGAGAGCTTTATTCATATATAAGCATTCTTACGACGATCAGCCAAGACACTGGTCACTAGAAAGCGAGGTACCCCGCCAAAAAGAAGTAGGAAGCGAGGTGTTTCATCAAGCCAGCTCTCGGCCACATTCAAAGTGCAGCAAGCACGGTTCGCACAAAGACGCGCCGCAAGGTTTGCTGACCTGTTTACATGCTGAATAACAAAAAAAGAGGAAATATTACCGAGCGCTCCTATTTGTAACAGGATATGAGCCAGAATTAAGCGAAAATTGTGGCGAGTGTTCCATGCAATCAACTTCCATTATCACATGCGAGAACCCTCGAAGAGAACCAAATGTGTTGAAGATTGCTTTATCACATTTAAAAAAATAATAAGAGTGCAGATGCCCCTCCATCCGGTTCCTAGTACTAGTATAGTAGGAGTATACATACCTCTATAGACTATAGTACTAGTACTAGTAAACTTTGCGCTTGGCTGTTCGCCTCTTCGGGAAGTGCAACAATAATAGTACTAGTATAGTGTATGCTTCTGGCAATCTGACGCCGAATTAACTGTTGCACGTTCACCGCCTGAGCGAAGGACAACTTGCATTAGTCAAAAGTTTCTCCTTGTCCTGCAAGCCACCGCGCGCAAGCTTCTCCCGTCCTGCAAGCTTCTCCTCGTTTGGCAAGTTGATGGGACACAGCAAAGTAATGCTAGTCCATACTGCCTCCTCTCCGGTTAAAATGGCTTAATTTCAAACGAGATAAATACACTGTCCGTCACTGTATATTTGTAAAATACGATCAGTGGACTTCATAATACGCTCATTGAGCTCAATATATACATTTTCCGGTGTTTATACGGTCACTAGCTCACCCTGGCTGAGTATGTGTGTGCATGCACGTGTAGGTTGAGCACTTGAGCGTGACCGTGTGTGTTCCGTTGTGTGCTCGGACATGCATGCATTAGGGCGTCGCGCGCGTTTTTGCGTCCATGTGTACGTGTGACTGTTGCATACACGTAGGGGGAGTACGTGTAGGGGCCACTAAAGGAGTAGTCAAATCACACAGTAAGTTAGTCGGAAGAAGCAACCAACATTTCACTCTTCAATGACACATACGCAATATAAAATGGTTGATATGGAGATAAAAAGAAAACCACTATATATACACTAGCAGGAGCCTAAGCTACAAGCCTGCTTGCTTGGGTTTCTCTCTTCACAAGCATAGAACGACGGTGGCCACACCGCTGGTCACATATCTGGCCTGATCCCGTAGCTGGGGGAAGGGAACAATGTTCTGTGTAGACGCAGTCGACATCGTCGAGGGAGAAAATCCACAGCCGGTGCGTCCCAATCGGGGGTCACCGTGGTATGGGCCGATGCCGCGTCCCAACCGCCCTTCTAGCTACAGCCCGACGTCCCAGGTAGTTCATCTTCATTTTGGAGTCGGCTTGCTCCACTGACGCAGCTCCCCACGTAGCTCCATCTCCATGTCGATATTTCTCTACTTCTACTGGCTTCTACTTGTGATGAGTTTATGTCTCATGAACTAGTGCAAGTACTATTATTCTAATCACACCTCTTCAATATATTTGCCATCAGGGATGCTCAGCTCGATTTTAGTGGAACTGCACAAAAGCATCATATGATCCGAGGGTGCCAGCCATCTTTCCTTCGACAGGTTCTACCTGGCCAGGAAATTTAATCCTGTTTAGGGTTTAGGGTTTAAGTCATAGTGACCCCCTCAGTAGATTTTCTTTCGTACACGCTCTCACAACTTTTGTCTTTAGTTGTGAAGTAAATATTGGCTATGATCTGTGAATCATTGAGATGCATCAGCATGCGTGTTAGTTTTCCTTTGTATTTGATGGAATGTTGTAACGGGGCAACCTTGGAGTAGGAATGAAAATGGAGTGGAAAATTTCCGTTTTTCCGGAGAAAAAATGGAAACGGAGAGAAACCAATGTTGCGTTTCGTTGGATCGCGCCATCGAGCAAAACCAACGTTTAAATCACGTCTGTAGCGTTCGTGTCTCACCCTCCTCCACGGCTCGACCCCACACGGTCGCTCGGCATGCCACTCACCGCAAACCGAGTATACGATAACTTTCCCGCCTGCTTGTCGATGGATCACGCCATGGAGTACTAGTACTACTGGAAGAGATTGACGAGTTGGGGGAGGACGGCTAGCTGTAGCACAGACTCCCAAGAACTTTTTACATGCATGTTGTGGCCGGCTATTGCGATCTTTGAACGCGGAGCAGTCGCGTGCACCAGGAAACGGCGCGGGCGACGCTCTCTCGGCCGGCACGTCGCTTCAATGCCGGCGCCAGTGAGAGGTCGCGTCCGCTCTAGCCGGGCATGAATGCGGCACTGACTGTTTCGGGCGGGAAGCACGCGCGGGTGATGAAGAGGGTTCGGGTTGGTCAGGAGCGGCTGTGGCAGCGGTCCAGACGCCCGCAAACAAGAGATGTTGTATGTTAATATTGCCGCGTATATAATTAACAACGTAAATAATGTGCCAGTTGGACAAATATGATTGGAGATGGAGATGGAAATGCAATTTTACGTAAACACAGATATGCATGTCTATGTCTATGTGTGTGTGCGCGACGACTCTCGTGACCTGGAAGCGGGGGCGTGTTTTTGATAGAGTTTTCTTTCTTGGTACGTTAAAAAATGGACCGCCAGTTTTCGTTTCTTTTTTCCAGGAACGCGCGTATTCTATTTAAAAGCACTGCTATGGAGAGATTGTTTTACTCCATTATAGCCTCGTGTTTGATAGAGTTTCTCGCGTCTCGCTCTCTCACCCTCTCCATATCAAAACAAGATGACAGTGTCCACACTATCTCTCTCCTCACCGGTGGTCACAGATCCGGCCGAATCCCGTCCGCTGCGGGAGGTGAGGAGGTGCAGCACTGACGTTGTCGCCGTCAGCGATGGAGGAAACCAATACGCAGCGTCCTCTCGGAGCCGGCGCTGGCGCGGACGAAGGTCCTCCGCGCCCTTGTTTGCTGCCGTCGTGTGGACAGACGCCCGCCCGCCTAAGCGACATCTCACCCACCTGAGGTATAACTTCTTGTACTGGTCCAGCTCCCCAGGTCGCTGCATGCGGGTTTTCTTCTATGCGACTACTCCCCAGCTCCCCATGTATAGTAGCTAGGGTTCGTCGGCTGGTCCAACATCACCTACTATTATAAAGGAAATGCCACTCGAAAAGTTGTCCTGATTTATGTGTAACATCCCAAAATTCTAAATTTTGGAATGTTATAATAAATAGATAGATTTGATTGTTTGTTTGATTGTGGTGTGATTGATTGTGTGAAATTCGAAACTTTTTGAAAGTTAAATGAGAGGAAATAAAAGGACTTTCCCAAAATTTCACTTTGCTTTTATGATCTCCGTGAATTCAAATTCTTTTGAAATACAAAACCCTAGAGAGAAGATGACTTGACTTCTTCCATTTTAAATAAATTAAAAGGGTTTTTGAAAATATTTGAATTTCACTTGGAAATATTTCAAATTCAGAAACTTCAAGCAACTCGATGATTTTCATGAGAGAAGGTAAATGACTTCTTCAAAACATATGAAATATGAGTTGGAAGTTTAAAAGAAATCCAATTTAAAGTCTTGTTGAAATTATTTTTCAATTTGGAGTTATTTGGATTTTATTCAAATTATTTTTCTCCAACAATAAAATATATGGAAATTAGGGTAAAATGATTCCCTACATTAGAAAATTGGAGAGAAATAAATTTGAATTTATTTTAGTATTTTTAAAATGATTTTTATGAGGTTTTAATTGCAACAGTAGCACTCTTTGCTTTATTTGAATTTTTGTGGATTTTTATTTGATGTTAGAATAATGTTCATATTGTAGGAAATCTTTTTCTGGAAATTTTGATATATTATATGCCTATATAATATATTTATTTATTTGGTTTTTTTATTATTTTGTTTGCCTGGAAAATGTTTTTTTAAATGACCTCCTTTTCCCCGCGGGCCAACTGGGCCGAAGCCCAGCCAGCCGGCCCAGCCTAGCGCCGCGCCCCGCTCGTCCCCGAGCTCGGGACGGACTCCCGCACCCGCACGGCATCGCCGCCGCCGTACGCCGCCCGGACTCCCGCCGCCGCCTCTACTTGCCCCCTCCTCCACGCACCCGAGGCCCCACCTCCTATAAATGCGCCGGCCCCGCCGCTCTCTCTCTCTCTCTGCTCGTGGCGCCGCCCATCGCCAGCTCCGCTCGCCGCTCCCGCGCCATTCCGACACCGAAGTCGAGCGCCGCCACCACCTTCGGATCCGCCTCGCCGAGCCGCTTCACCCCGTGCCTCCGCCCGATGCCGCCGGCCACCGGAGCCGCCGCCCCGGCCGAGAGTGAAGCCGCCGCCGTCGTCCTCCCCGACTCCGGCGATCGCCGCGGTAACCGCCGCCTCCCGTCCGTTGGATCTGGATCCACCGATCCAGATCGCGTCTTTGTTTTTTTTCAAAACGTTTTTTTTGTGAGCGTTCACTAGTTCGATCTGTGCAGCGAGCATATTCATTAGATTAGGTTCTGAAACGAACGTTCGTTGTTTAGTATTTTTCTTTTTCTTTTTAATTTCGGCCAGGGACCTATTTGTAGTATTTCTTTTACAATTTAGCCCCTGGACTTCAAACAATCACATCTTTTTGTTCGTTCATCCAAATCCAACGAAACCAACGCCCACTTCTTTGTTATGATCCCCTCTATCCAGATAATCAACTTAAACTTGTTTTTGAAAGTTTTAAAATTTTAATTCAAACAGATTTGCATTTGAACTTCTTTTGATCGTAACTTGAGTTTTATAACTCCGTTTGAGTTGATTCTTTTTGCAAATTAAAGCTCCTGACCTAAACTTTCTGATAAGGCCAAATTCACATAATTTTGGTACTGTTAGAAATTGTTTTATGTTGCAAGAGTTATTTTCTTGGTTTTCATGCTTTCCGATTTGTTTTCTTCGTTCTTTCCGATCTTTTGAGTGATTGCTTATGTGTGGTTACTATTGCTTGCTTACGATAGATTGACCGTAGTGTGACGAGTAGAACTATCAAGAGTTATGAGTGCGAATCATCTTCATCAACAGTATAGGCAAGTAACACTTTGATCATACTTTTCATTACCCAGTTTTATTGCATTAGATCAATCCTCAAACACTGCATGATTAGGATCTGATTAAATTGTGGGTTTTGGGAAGTAGATGAGGTAGTACCTATTGCCTTTTTATTATCAAACCCTTGGGAGTTACTTCAACGTTTGCTTATATTGCTATGCTATGCTAGTAGACGTGGATTGGGTGAGTGTATCCATGACAGATGTGAGATTGTTAATTAATGATTCAATTTAAGGTGGCTACTTAAACACACATCTGGGTGGATTGAGGCACCTAGCTATTCTAGAGATTGCCTGTTTTTGTATGGACCGCCACCCAGGCTCAAAGGGATCATGAGATTATTCATGCTAGAAACTTCCGTGTGCAGCCACAAGCAATTATGGGCTCTAGCATAGTTGATTAAGTTGTGTGAACTCTTACAGTGGTAGACTAGCAGATGTAGGGGTTGTAGGTGGTACTGTCTACCCGATCGTAAGGTGCAAACGCTTCTGAAAGACTATGTCTCGGCCATCCGTTTCTCAAACATCATGTAGTGCGAGAATCCCAACATAGGAGATCGAGTCTTGTGGGGAAAAGTGCGCAAACCTCTGCAGAGTGTACAAACTAATCGTGATTAGCCGTGTCCCCGGTTATGGACATCTTTGAGTACCTGGTTCTTGGATTATCATGTTGATCTCATCACTCTATTTAAATTAATTGGTTGGGTTAATTACTTTTCAATTGGGATTGAGATGGTGTCTACCATTCTCAATGTTTAACAACCACCATGATAGTTAAATAAAATGTATTCCTTTGCAGTAGGGAAAAATTGGCTTTTCACAAAAACATTATAACCATAGAGCCTCCACCAGCCAAATATGCATGTAGTGATAGCCTTTATTCATCATTGCTCTATGGTGTGAATTTGCCAGTACATTCAATGTACTGACCCTTTGCGGCTGCAACGTCTCATGTTGCAGGATCTTACGACGAGTATGTGATACGTTAGGGTTACGATTTCTACACTCAACTTTGCCGTTGGTGTTGATGGGAATCCACAACCTTGTTACTTCCGCTATTTGGATTGAGGTAATAGTATTTATGTTACTTTATACATGTAATTTACCTCTGTTATAAATCCTCGAGTACTGTGTGTGTCAGCATACCAATCCAGGGATGACACTTAAGCACAGAGACTTGACCGTCTGAGGTCGGGTCGCTACAAGATGGTATCAGAGCACATGTTGACTGTAGGACGTGACCCTAGAAACTGGCAAGCCCATAGGAAAAGATTTTTCTCTTCAACTTTGTTTTCAAAAAGATCTTACCTCTCTTCTCTTCTAAGCTTATTCAAATATTCCCTTTTAGTGAGACTATACCCCTTTCCCCTTTTGACCACAAACACTTGAATGATGAGACCACTCCAAGAAGGACAAGATATCAGACAACCAAGACCACCTCGGAATGAAGAGTGTTTTACCGAGCAATTGTTATAATTGGAACTACAACGGTTGAAGACTCCAAAGACTAGGATAATTTGAAGGCTCTGAAGAATTTCCAGATTGGTATAGGGAGGCTACCCTTATGGATTTTGTCAGACTATGGAAGCCGTAAATACCTGAGATCAAGGTGTATCGGAGAAAGACCGGAACATAGAGCATTAGAACTCAAAGATTTTGTCAAGAAAACCTTACGGCAAGGGATATCAACTATGGAATGATAGCTCATGGTAATGACAAGGGCAGAAACATGGCTATCCATGATGTTATCGCCCGCTTATGCTATTGTCACCGTGCTGAGTTAAGCATGCATTTCTTCGGAAGGATTGGATGGTAGAAGGCTGATGGAGCATCTGCCAAGCAAAGGATGCAGTTTTAACCTTAGCTGGTGTATCGCCAGGATCTGGAGTATTACATCAAGGATTTTATGGACCTTCAGGAAGCAATATTTTACAAGGAGCATTTTGTGAAGAACTCAGGACTCAGAAGTAGAAAGTAGCCAAGCTGGAAGAGCAAAACCTCGAGATACCGGAGATTTGTCAAGAACTGAAGGACAGTAGGACATGGTTCATGCCAAGGATGTCGAAACCCATAAGTTCAGAACACAACTCCAGAATATTAAAAGACGTCATGAGAGATTCCACGTCAACAAAGATGATCTGGCAAAATAATTTGATAAGGATAAGCACGATCGGAAGGAGCCATCGGAGACATGACCAAGACTGGAAGAGTTTGATGACCTTGAGATCTATTGACCTTTAGAAGACCAAACCCCTATTATATACTTATGTTAGATGCGACGATTGTGAGCTGTTATTTGTTTGATGTTTTTCCGACAACCACAAACAAAATCTGTCTTTTCAAAACTTTTGTTTGTATTGTGTGCATCCCTCTCTATCTCTCTTATCCCACCCCAAACCCATGGACCCAATAGAGGACACATGGAGATGAGCTTATATTTTCCGGGACTGCTAAGTCAATTGGAGATGGACCGATGGATTCTGAACATGGAGGATCACATGAAGAATAACCCTGTAGTCGGAAAGGATATGACCCAGCATGCTCTTCAGTGCTTTGTAAGAGTTGCTGCTACTTGGTGGAGGATGTACCAAACCATCAATGGATGTCAAAGAGTAACCACTTGGGAAGAATTTAAGTTGACTCTGCAAAGATCTCGTTTTGTGTCCCAGAAGTTGAGGCCTTATGGAAAGGATATGAAGAAACCTTGTGCATACAAGCTTTGTGCAGAAATAGGACACAACCATAAATAAAACAAGGATGAATACCCTCATAAGCGGGGGATTACCAAAGGAGTTAGCCGAGGATCTCAGGGAACTTCGGTTGGAGATTGTTCCCAAAGGTTTTGTTGCAGCAATGGAAGTTCAGTCTACATTGTTGGGAAAAATTTGTGAAGCTCAGAAGTATGACAAAGAGATTGCTGAGATAAAAGAGAGGATGAGCAAAGGAAAGGCCAAGGGTTTTCGTAAGGATGAGCATGACACCTTATGGTTCGAGGACCGTGTATATGTTCCCAATAATGCAAAGATCAGGAAGTAAATACTTCAGGAGGCTCATGACTCACCATACTCGATTCGCCCTGGAAACACCAGGATGTATTTGGATTTGAAGGAGCGTTTCTGGTGGACTGGTATGAAGAAGGATATTGCGGAGTATGTAGTCGTAGGTGATGTATGCCAGAGAGAGTAAAAGCAGAGCATCAGAAGCCAGCAGGGTTACTACAGCCTACGCCGATACCCGAATGGAAGTAGGATAAGCTTGGCATGGATTTCATTACCGGATTTCCCAGAACCCGAACGGGATATGATTCTATCTGGATAGTAATTGATTCTCTTGACCAAAGTGGCTCACTTTATCCCAGTAAAAACCACCTATACAAGTGCGAAGTTGGCCAAGATATATTTGACCAGGATCGTATGTCTGCATGGAGTTCCGAAGACCATCATATCAGATAGCGGAACACAGTTTACCTCAAAGTTTTGGAATCAGCTGCACCACCATTTGGGTATTAGGCTAGAGTTCAGTACAGCCTTTCATTCGCAGACAGATGGATAGACCGAGAGAGTCAATCAGATTCTGGAGGACATGTTGAGAGCGTGTGCGCTAGTTTATGGATCTAGTAGGGATGATAATCTACCTTACGCGGAATTCTCATACAACAACAGTTACCAAGCCAGTTTGAAGATGACCCCTTTTGAAGCTTTGTATGGGAGAAGGAGCCAGACACCGTTGATGTGGGATGAAGTTGGAGTCGTCAGTTGTTTGGACCAAATGTGATCAAGGAGTCAGAAGAGAATGTTAAGTTGATTCGAGATAGACTGAAGGTAGCTCAGTCCTGGCATAAGAGTTATGCAGACTTAAAAACACAAGGAGGTAGTTTATGAAATTGGAGACAAAGCATTTCTTCGTGTGTCCCCTCTGCGAGGAGTTAAACTATTTGGAGTTAAGGGAAAGTTAGCCCCGAGATTTGTAGGACCATACCAAGTTTTGGAGCGTATGGGAGAAGTGGCCAACAAGTTGGAGTCACCCGAAGGACTGTCAGGAGTTCATGATGTGTTTCACATTTCCCAGTTGAAGAAGTGCCATGCAGAGGTGGCCAATATTCCCCTGTAAGGACGCTTGACCCTGGAAAGGATAATGATGTTCCACGAAGTGGAGTATGGACCTCATAAGTATACGTTTTATCTCGATATGTGGGGTATCCCAAGAGTATGAAGGGATGAAGTACTATTGGATATAAAGGAGGTATGATGTTAGTAATATGGAGCAATTGTGACTCTATGATGAGTCTGAGTAATCACGTCTTAGTTTGGTGCACATAGAAGGAAAAATAAACGATACAATTGGATGGATTTTAAGTATGCCAGGAAGTTGGATGTTGGGATAATGATCAGTTGCCCAATGATGAGTTCAAGGTTTACAAGTGATGAGATGGGCCATAACCCACAGGCCCCAGGATCTGCCAGGAAGCAAGCACCCTCTTGCTGAAGGAGAAACCCTGGAAGAAGATACGACTTTATTCGATAGACGATTTTATAGGAGTAACGCTAAACCTGAGAGTTGTGAAGGAACGATAGATGTTTGTTTGGCTTGCAGAATCCACGGATTATCCGAACTTGGTTCATTGACAAGAGAAATTCTACAATGCTTGTGAGGATGACCGAGTGTTAGAATGCGAGATTCGCTAAACCATATACAAGGTAATGATTTGGGTGCGGGATGGATTGATCACCATACCGACTTACTCTTATTATTCGCCTTGCTATACGGGATGGTAAATCTGAGTGACTTACCCATAGTAGAGAGACGAAGATCAAAACCTTGTTTGAACCTTAGAATGGTATAGCATTTTTTCCCCTGTACAAGGCAGGTGCTGCAAATCGTAGGATATACGGTGAGGTTCAACCCAGACCCATTTCCTGTAGGAGAAACCATAAATTGCTGACCGCCATGAGATATCGATAGTTGTTTAGTATTGGCGCCAGACCCGTCTGCTAGGAAGACCCCGCCTTGGTATAACCTTACCAAGATGAAAGGACAGAAGTATTGAGGAAAAGGTTATGCCACTACTGGAAGAGCTCAGATAAGGAATTACCCTGAAAATCTGAGAAGATCGACACTGCCAACAAATAAGGATGGATTATAAGAGTTTTGATGGAACCGTAACCATGCTTCTAAGGGTGGTAGCACCCGAGACCCTGTGATGGTCGATGGATTTTGAGAAGACCCCGACCCTAACCTATTTCTTGCTAGCCTCTCCGAATCTCGAGGACGAGATTCATTTTAAGGGTGGTAGGTTTGTAACATCCCAAAATTCTAAATTTTGGAATGTTAAAATAAATAGATAGATTTGATTGTTTGTTTGATTGTGGTGTGATTGATTGAGTGAAATTCGAAACTTTTTGAAAGTTAAATGAGAGGGAATAAAAGGACTTTCCCAAACTTTCACTTTGCTTTTATGATCTCCCTGAATTCAAATTCTTTTCAAATACAAAACCCTAGAGAGAAGATGACATGACTTCTTCCATTTTAAATAAATGAAAAGGGTTTTTGAAAATATTTGAATTTCACTTGGAAATATTTCAAATTCAGAAACTTCAAGCAACTCAATGATTTTCATGAGAGAAGATAAAATGACTTCTTCAAAACATATGAAATATGAGTTGGAAGTTTAAAAGAAATCCAAATTATTTTTCAATTTGGAGTTATTTGGATTTTATTCAAATTATTTTTCTCCAAAAATAAAATATATGGAAATTAGGGTAAAATGATTCCCTACATCAGAAAATTGGAGAGAAATAAATTTGAATTTATTATAGTATTTTTAAAATGATTTTTATGAGGTTTTAATTGCAAAAGTAGCACTCTTCGCTTTATTTGAATTTTGTTGGATTTTTATTTGATGTTAGAATAATGTTCATATTGTAGGAAATCTTTTTCTGAAAATTTTGATATATTATATGCCTATATAATATATTTATTTACTTGGTTTTTTTATTATTTTGTTTGCCTGGAAAATGTTTTTTTAAATGACCTCCTTTTCCCCGCGGGCCAACTGGGCCGAAGCCCAGCCAGCCGGCCCAGCCCAGCGCCGCGCCCCGCTCCTCCCCGAGCTCGGGACGGACTCCCACACCCGCACGGCATCGCCGCCGCCGTACGCCGCCCGGACTCCCGGCGCCGCCTCTGCTTGCCCCCTCCTCCACGCACCCGAGGCCCCGCCTCCAATAAATGCGCCGGCCCCGCCGCCCTATTTCGCTGCTCGCGCCGCCGCCCATCGCCAGATCCGCTCGCCGCTCCCGCGTCGTTCCGACGCCGAAGTCGAGCGCCGCCACCACCTTCGGATCCGCCTCGCCGAGCCGCTTCACCCCGTGCCTCCGCCCGATCCCGCCGGCCACCGGAGCCGCCGCCCCGGCCGAAACTGAAGCCGCCGCCGTCGTCCTCCCCAACTCCGGCGATCGCCGCGGTAACCGCCGCCTCCCGTCCGTTGGATCTGGATCCAGCGATCCAGATCGCGTCTTTGTTTTTCTTCCAAAACATTTTAGAAATATAGTTTGTTAATATGAATCAATGCAACCGTTTTAGAAATGCTACTGTCATATACTTTGTTTTCCATCAAGATAAGGTAGATGCTTCTTTTTGTGGCCGCATGTTTCATCCTCCTTTATTGGCAGTAATTGTTTCCTTTTTTGCCTCTGTTAAATCAGGGATATCTATTCAACTTGTTGCTATAGCAAACTTAAATGTCACACCGGTGACTTTACTTGGTTTCAGAGTAACTGCACAAAACGAGATTGGATTTCCTATTCGTGTTGGCAGATTCGTACGTGATCTTGTGTGCGTCATGACAGGTTGGTACTTGCCTTCATCCACATGATCGTGCAGTGTGTTTTGAGATGTTGTGCTACTTGTATTGGTACTGTTTTAAATAAATATTGAATTGACGCTATTGTATTGCTGTCTTTTCCCATTAAGTAGTGAACAAAAATGGGACCAACCCAGACATTATGCTTGTTGCTTTGTTACAACAAACTCTGCATCACCCCCTTTATAAGTAGATGGAAGCACATGTTGTTGTTGCGCCCACTCTCCCTGGAACTGTTTATGATTTTTGTTAATCTAATGCCGCTAGTAAAATTAAGCAATGCCACTCTCAGAATTAACTACTGAATCTTATTTCAAAACTGCAACACTTGTTAGGGATTGGCGGGATTACCATTTTTGTGGCCACATGTTTCATCCTCCTTTATTGGCCAGTAATTGATTCCTTTTTAGCCTCTGTTAAAACAGGGATATCTATTCAACTTGTTGCTATTGCGACATTTTGCTTCGCTTAATTTTGGTGGAACTGCACAAAATGAGACCGGAATTCCATATATGTGTTGAGATCTCTCTAAGGTCTTCCTCACGAGTTGTTTCAAATCTTGGTGTTGAAAGGTCAGTACCGACTTTCCTCAGAATTAACTACTGAATCTTAGTTCAAAACTGCAACACTTGTTAGGGATTGGCGGGAGTACCATTTCTGTTAGGGATCGGCCGGAGTACATGTTTAAGAAATGTATTGTTCAGATAATATCTCTGTTATTATATATCAGTTACAGTGTTTTACAAAGGGTACTATCCTGCTTTGTAGTTCTTTCTACATGTTTAACCAAGGTATTGTTAAGATAATGTCTCTGTTAAAATGAATCAGTCGCATTGTTTTAGGAATGATACTTTTCTGCTTTTTCGTTCTTTATACATGTTGAAACAAGGCATTGTTAAGATAATGTCTCAGTTATTATGAATGAATCAGACTGATTCAGAATTGCTACTCTCCTGCTTTGTTTCCCATTAAGATAAGGTAGATCAGTAGATGTTTTTCTTCTGGGAGTACAAGTCATCAACCATTATTTCTCAGTAATTGTTTCCCTTATACCTTTTGTTGCTTACAGGGATATCAAAATTAAAGCTCGGTTTTATTCCGACTTTGATTTTAGTTGAACTGCACAAAAGGAGCCAATGTGTCTAAGGCAAACTGCTGCATTAGTGGGTCCAGTTGGTCTTACCACTTTGCAGAAAGAAGCATTCACTGTTTGCGCTACATTACACAAGGAATGATCGAGAAGCTTTACAGAGTATTAGTAGACGCCGGTGGCATGACTAGTCTACAGAGAGCATAGGAAACTCTACAACACGTGGAGTGCACTGGGCAAAAAGTGCCCAAACAAGTATAGGAAGCCAGGACAGGACTCCAAATCTGTCAATGTCATTCTAACCAACAATGATGGGGCATCTGGGTATGGTAATCTGTTTACCGTACTTTCAGTTTGTTAGTCCACCGATTGGTAGGTTGACACTGGGGCCAATATTCATGTGTGTGTTGCTGTGTCTTTGTTTTCTTGCAGCATATAAATACGATATCCACAGGGATGCTCAGCTTGATTTTAGTGGAACTGCACAAAATGTCCAGATGGTTTGTGTCCTCCATAATACTTCATCACGCACAATACATCGAATGGTTCTCTAATCATTCGTCGTCACCTTGAGCCACCGGACTATATGTTTGAATGGTGCTGCCAGCATCGGCCATTAAGAAGGGTGAGAAGAAAGACAAAAAGAGAGATGGCTGCTTTACTTGTGGTTCGGAGGAACACTGGGCAAACAAGTGCCCAAACAAGTACCAAGAAGCCAGGACAGGACTCCAAGTCTGTCAATGTCCCTCTAAGCAACAATGATGGGGCATCTGGGTATGGTAACCTGTTTACCGTACTTTCAGTTTGTTAGTCCACCGATTGGTGGGTTGACACTAGGGCCAATATTCATGTGTGTGCTGATGTGTCTTTGTTTTCTGGCAGCATATAAATACGAAATCCACAGGGATGCTCAGCTTGATTTTAGTGCAACTGCACAAAATGTTCAGATGGTTCGTGTCCTCCATAATAATACTTCATCATGCACAATACATCGAGTGGTTCTCTAATCATTCGTCGTCACCTTGAGCCACCGGACTATCAGATGACAAACTAATGACAAACCCTGCCCGTTCCACAATCATAGGCATTACATATTTTGAATGGGAAAAGCTTGTCAAAGTTGACATTAGTTTAATATATTGGAATTGGAAAACCTTGTCAATTTTTGCTGATTGATGTTAGCCAGAAGACATGCATTTGATATTTTTGAGTGGGACGCCCTTTGCTGTGAGCAACATCGATCGTTTTTTCCTATTCCTGTCTTCAGTTCAGAAGTAAATATTTACTCTGCTGAGATGCATAGTCACATGAATGTTGACTTATGTAAGATATTTTAAGAGTTTGTTCTGAATATTGTCTATGTAATGCCAGGCCTTGTGTTTGATTGAAAGTTGAGCTTGGAATGTTGTGGCATGCGGCATCACGAGTTGTTCACCGTGCGTCCTGAGAATAATGCTTCGTATTGTTTTGCATGTCGATCTAATGCCAGTGATTTGCTTGTTAGGAAGATCATCCTCTTCTATTGTTTCCGTGCTTAAGAAGTTCATCGTCTTATGTTTCATTCATAGCCTATACGACAAGTCGGGTAGGTTAGACGTGAAACCATATGATCTTCCGACCAACTCATCATCTTAGGCCGTGATTGGATCGTCGTTTTCCAACCAAAACCGCTTGTAAAACTGACGCTTGTAAATAAAAGCAGATGATCTCGGGCGAAGCGCTTGGTTGGTCGATTTCGACTAGTAAAATATACACCGGTCTCTCAAATTACACGCGTAACCCGCCGGTTTTACTTACGGACCTCGGGCCCTCGGTTTCATTACGCCTATATTTTACGTGTTGTTTCCGATGACGAGTAAATTACACTTGTATCTTAATACATGTGTGAAATAAACCAGAGCTCCCAAGCGTGGCCTTACCGTTTCATGTCGTCTCAGTCTCACGAAGGTGCTCATAGGTGCCGATGATCCTGGCTTCCTGAATGAGCAGCGAGCGCTGTATCAGACCATCTGTAGGGCCCGCGAGGCCCTCTCCGTCATCCTTCGAGTTGTTGCGCTCGCCGTGGCGCCGAGCAATGTTAACATGGTCAATGAACATGAGGATTCAGGAGATGACTTTATTTTGACTGGTTGACAGTAACGACCCACTAGGGCCATAGCCATATGTACGCAACTGCCTCCTTATTATGTACAACTATATTTTTTTGCTTCCTCCTGGTTTCCTGACATCACGGTCCCACACCATTGTCAACCTATGTAGTCAATAAACGAGAGAATTGCACAAGTTGCGGCTGACAGCTGGGACCAAGCAGCTCGAGCAGTATTTGTGTTTTTGAGGCGTGAGCACTGTAGAGTTTTTCTTGGCGATGTATTCGTTGTTGTTCAGAGGAGAGCAGGGTATTAACTGGGCGGGATGTGGCCCGTCTAGCCCAGGACAGATATCCAGCCCAGATATTAATTTTTTTCAAGATGAAAATGGTTAGCCCAGCTATACTTTTTTGAGGAATACCCAGGCAAGGTCAACTTGTTATTCTCCGCCCCGCTGGGCTGCAAATCTTTCCTAGGAGGGATACATTAGGCTTAACTGGAAAATGGGCATTAAAAAATAATAAATGGGATGTAACTATAAAAACTGGGCAGTAACTATTAAAAAATGCACCAAGCACGAAATTAGTTTATAAAATATTATTTATGGATTTTGAAAATCTTAATTTTTGCGCGCACAATGTTTCGTCAGATTTTTACGTAATACAAATTTATATTTAATATGACTAGAAATTTCGGGATAAAAATATTTCGGATCCCATCAAAATATGGGAAATTTATTGAATTCTGTCTTGAACAATTGGTTGAAATTATTAATCGTTGTCCTAGCTAGAAAATGGGCTGTACTTTTAACAAACTGTAAATGGGCTGTAGTAAATTCCATTAGAATTCAAAAATGGGCTGTACATTCTTACAAATCGCAAATGGGCTATAAGTTCTCTCCCACACACTTGTGGGCCTACTAAGTTGACGCGTCCCCTAAAAAAAGAAGTTGATGCGTATTCAAGGCTTTGTCAACTTATTATAGTCAACACACGGTTCTAGCAGCAGTGGCCGTTGGATGTCCATCCAACGGATGCCGTGCTTCTTCTTCAATCTCGGATATTCTAGCTTCACCCGCCCAAAAAATGATTCCTCCCCCTGACATCTGGGGCGCACCATTTCAGAAGCTGACCTGTGGGCCAACTAAGTTGACGCGTACCAAGGGCTTTGTCAACTTAGTCAATATGAACGATTCTAGCTGCAGTGACCGTACGATGTCCATCCAACGGCCGTAGTGCTTCTTCAACCTCTGGTCTTCTTGCTCCAGCCGCCCAAAGCAGCGCCGGTCGTGCCGCATGCTCCTGCCTCCCATGGCCGGCTGTGCTGCCGCGAAGGCCTCACCGCCCCCTACTACTCCCACCACTGACCAGGCCATCCCTCCACTCACCCACACCCCCTGTTATTCTGCGGCGACGGCAGCCTCACACCGCAGCCGAACCAGTGAACCCTCGTACTCCTCTCCGCACGGGCTTCCACTGCCACGTCTTCCCCGGCTCCCCGCCGTCCCCTTCCTAGGCCTCGCCGCTCGCCATCGTCCACCGCCCTGGTGCTCTCGGCGCGGCGTGGTCAACGTGGTCAAGGAACGACTTCCATCGGAAGAGTACTGTACGTGGAGAGGCTGACAGCTGAGTCCACGGCAGCCGCAAGGAAGTGCCTCCTTATTATGCGGTAAATAATTATTCCTCCACCTGACAGCAGGGACCCATCAGACGGGCCACCGTATTTGGCGAAAAAAACGTTTCCCCCGACTGCTGGGACCCACCGGACGGGCCACCGTATTTCGCAAAAAAAAACGATCCCCCGCTGTCAGCTCGGACCCATCGGAAGTGCCTCCTTATTACGCACAAAAAAATGAATACTCCCCCTACTAGTTGGGACTCACCTTGGTGGGAGGCTAACTTGTGGGCCTACTAAGTTGACGGGGACGGAGTGCTTTGTCAACTTAGTCAATATGAACGATTCTAGCTCCAGTGACCGTACGATGTCCATCCAACGGCTATAGTACTTCTTCAACCTTTGGTCTTCTTGCTCCAGCCGCCCAAAGCAGCGCCGGTCGCCGCATGCTCCTGCCTCCCGTGGCCGGCTGTGCTGCCGCGGAGGCCTCACCGCCCCCTACTATTCCCACCGCTGGCCAGGCCCTGCGGCCACGGCAACCTCACACCGCAGCCGAACCAGTGAGCCCTCGTACTCCTCTCCGCGCGGGTTTCCACTGCCGCGTCTTCCCCGGCTCCGTGTAGTCCCCTTCCTAGGCCTCGTCATCGTCCACCGCCCTGGTGCTCTCGGCGCGGTGTGGTCAACGTGGTCGAGGAACGAGTTCCATCGGAAGAGTACTGTACGTGGAGAGGCTGACAGCTGGGTCCATGGCGGCCGCAAGGAAGTGCCTCCTTATTACGCGCAAAATAATTATTCCTCCACCTTACCGCAGGGACCCACCGGACGGGCCACCGTATTTCGCAAAAAAACATTTCCTCCTGACTGCTGGGACCCACCAGCTACATCTTCGCACGCAAGGAAGTGTGTCCGGGCAAAAAAAAAAACGATTCGCCCCCCTGACTGCTGGGACCCACCAGCTACATCTTTGCAGGCAAGGAAGTGCCTGACAGTCGGGACCCAACTGGTCGAAGCGTACGTAGCGTTGTCATTCTGGTCGCGAACATGTACGTACATACTGGTCGATGTAGAGGCACGCACGTGTCGTAGTAGAGGCGCGCACGTAGCTTGTACACGTACGTACAACGGCCAGTGTGCAAGAAAGAAAATACGGCCACGTACGTACATACGGGCAGGGTCTCGAACGCCTACTCGCGCATACGTACGGCCAGGGCTCGTGTACATGGCTGGGTCGGAACGAAGAAGCAGCGTCGTCATCGTGTTCATGGGGAGCCAACCGGCTGGGTCGGAACGGAATGCGTCGTCGTGTTCATTGGGTGGGCTTGGACGGAACAGCCGATGGCAACGAGGCCTGGCGTACCGCAGAACGGAGAAACGGCCTTGTGTTCGACCGCCATGGTCGAAACGGGATCCTGTTCATCGGGATGGGTCTGGCGTACCGCAAAACGGAGGAAATGGACCTCCTACGGTCGAAACGGGGGTCCTGTTGATCGGGAGGGGTGTGGCGTACCGCAAAACGAAGGAAACGGACTTGTGTTGGAGCGCTACGGTCGAAATGGGGGTCCTGTTCATCGGGAGGTGTGTGGCATACCGCAAAACGGGACTCCACGGGGATACTATTCATCTCCACTGTCGACCCCCTCCAGCCTCCACGGGCTACTGTTCATCCACCGTCGACCTCCTCCAGCCTCCACCTGCGACTGTTCATCCACGGGCTCCTGTTCATCCAGCCTCCACCGCGCGCTACTTCGCCGGCTACTGTTCAACCAGCCCTCTCCACGGGCTCCTGTTCAACCACCCCTCCACGGGCTACTGTTCATCCAGTCCTCCACCGTCTACTGTTCATCCAGCCCTCCACGGGGTGGTCCTGTTCATCCTGCCCTCCACGGGGTCCTGTTCATCCAGCCCCAATCGGCTCAATCGATCGGGGTCCTGTTCATCCAAAGGCAACACCACGGGGTCCGGTGCATCCACCCCTACCGGGAACTGTTCATCCAAACCCCCCAGCAACGCTCACTGTTCATCCAGAGGCAACATCGATCGGCTTCAGTTAGCAGCAGTAGCGAAGGAATCGCTCGATCGGGTTCAGTTAACAGCCATCGATCGATCGCTCGGGTTCAGTAACGCGTAGCCTGCAGTGCAATGCTCGGGTTCAGTTAGAGCCCAACGCCTCGCTCGGGTTCAGTTAGAGCCCAACGCGTCGCACCCACGCGCGTGCATGTATGAGAGAAATGCGCATCGCTCGGCCCCGACCACCCACCGTAACCGGGAACACCCCGATATTTTCCTCGCTCTCGCTTCTACGATCGTTTTTTCCATCATGGACGGACCAAAGAATGTCATGCAGCTGCGTCTCCGGCCAGCCCAAGACGAAAAGCCCATTTTCTGTCATGATTTTTTGTCATAGTAGGACCCCACCACATCTATGATGATACCAGGTTTTCTCACAATTATCGTCATAGAAGTTTCATAAGTATGACAGAAAAAAATTCGTTCGGCCCAAAATGTCACGGATGTGTCTTTTTTTTGTAGTGACACCATTTAGTTTAACTCCTACAGATCCTAGATGTGTGATCTAGTAAATCCATTTCATCCATCTAGGACCAAAATTCCTTTTCTCAAGGATCTCCATGAGAAAGTCTAGATTTACCTTATCAAAAGCCTTCTCATAATCTAATTTAAGCACCAAACCAGGGCTGCCTGAGTGATAAGTGGAGTGCAGCACCTCATGTGCTGTTACCACACTTTCTAGGATAAACCTACCTTTAATGAAGGCAGTTTGGTTGCTGGAAGTAAGCAGGTTCATAAGAACAGCTAATCTATTTGTGAGAACCTTAGTAAAGAGCTTAAAAATATAGTTTAGTAAGCTAATAGGCCTAAATTTGTTCATAGTAGTGGCTTCCTTCTCTTTAGGAATAAGAGTGAGGATAGCAAAGTTAAGCCTATAGATGTCCAAATCCCCATTATAAAAGTCTGTGAACATGGCCATGATATCAGCTTTAATGGTATCCCAAAATTGTTGAAGGAAAAGGAAAGAAAGTCCATCTGGGCCAGGGGCTCCATCAGAGTATGACCCAAATAAAGCTTCTTTCACTTCCTCTCCAGAAAAAAGGCTTCTGCAATTCTAAGTTATCAGAGTCTTTGATTTTTTCATTATCAGAGAAGAATTGATCACTAAGACAGAAACCCTTTCTATCTTCCTTCTGGAAGAGGGTTTTGTAGTAGGATGTGGCTATGGCTAACATGTCATCTATGTCTGAAGTAGGCCCAGATGAGCCCTCCAGAGTATGAATCAATGTTTTCCTCCTTCTCTGATTGGCAGCAGCCATAAAATATTTAGTATTCCTGTCACCTTCTAATATATCCCTATCCCTGGATCTCTGTCTGGCCTCCGTTTCCTCCTTGAGCCAAATGGCTTGGAGCTCAGAGATGATGCATTTCATCCTATCTGATTCTAGCTCAGAGAGGGGTGCATTTTCAGAACTGACATCCAGCCTATCATATTCTTCTGTCAGGGATTGCTTAAGCTTTCTAAGCTCAGCCCCTACATTTCTACTCCAGCCTTTACTAAATTTTTTAAACCTCCTAGCTTTCTCCTGCCAAATATCAATAGGGGTGGTACTCTTAACAGGGGCAGGCCAGTTTTTGATAACCAGTTCTTTAAAGTCTGCTTGGAGGAGCCACCATTTCTCAAATTTAAAACTAGGACTCCTAGGAACACAGTCAATCCCTGAATTCCAGAGGATGGGAGTGTGATCACTCTCAGTTCTGGGCAGGGCTTGAGAGTTAGTTAAAGGGAAAAGAGCATCTAGTTCTGTTGTACAGAAGACTCTGTCAATAGTAGACATGATCAGGTTCTCCTGGTTTTTAGCCCAAGTGAACTGTCTACCAGACATTCTAATTTCTAGTAAGCTCCAAATTTCAATCCAGGCATTGAATTTATCACTCCAATTGTGATTAATTTTGCCATTGCTTTTATCTTTCTGATATCTAACTAGATTGAAGTCCCCTCCTATAACAGTAGGCAGGTGATCATCAATAAACAAGCTATGCAGTTCTGAAAGGAAATCATCCTTCCCTTCATCATAAGGAGACCCATATACTGCAATAAACCTAAAGGAGATGCCCTTTTTCTTGAGTGTTAACACACAAGAAACGGAGAATTTGAGAGGGGTCCAGCTAATGACATCAAAAATGTCTAGATCCACTCCCACCAGCACCCCACCAGAAGTGCCTTCAGCAGGTAGGTGGTGCCAGTCATAGTTTTTACCACGGCTAATAGCTTTTTAGGAATGCATGAGTGAGATGCTCTTTTTTGGTCTCCTGGAAAGAGATAATGCTAGGGTTATGTTTGGAGAGAGTATCATTAATACAGGTCCTCTTGCCAGGGGCAGTGATCCCTCTAATATTCCAAAAAAGAGCATTCATTTATGCAGAGTTTTCCTAGGGTGCTTGCCCCGTCCATATTTGCTAATATGAGTCCAACCAACACTATAGTCATCTATAACAGCTGATATACCTTTTAAACCCTCAGGTATAGTAGGTGTTCTAGGAGAATCTAGGGTGCTCACTAGCCACATCCACTGGTTGTGTGCCAGCGGTTTTTATAGGTTTTCGATTTCCGATCTCATTAGCACTAGCAGCTTTGTTCAAAAGAAAAGTATCCTCATGTCCTGCAGACATTTGAGAGTTTTTTGAATTTCTAATTGGTTTTCAACATGTCCTGCAGACAGTGTCTGACCATCATCTATTTCAACACCAATTTTACTAGCTATAGCAATAAATTCAGGATCAGTGAAGTGTTCAAAAGAGGTTTTGACAATGGTACCATTAATCTATTTTTTGCTGGCTTCCAGATTCTGCACTTTCTTGTTGTTCATAGCAATTTCCATCATAGTCCTATCTCCTATATCAACCCTGTTACTTTTCCATAGGGCTAGAACCGGGCCCCATTGTTGTTTTGCAGGGACCATGTTGCTTAGGTGATCATCAGTGGCAAGAGTGTGATGTGTTAGTGGACTAAACACCACTTCAGCATTGTTATCTAGCTCTAGGTCTTCTTCATCAACAATCTCATCTACCAAGTCCTCATCATCCTCATCATCTCCCATTAGATCCATTTCCTGCAGCAGGGAATATGTGTGGTCCATTGAGAGTGGATCAGGTAGGTTCTTGAGGTATTCCATGGTTGTTTGCCTTGAGTTGGTTGTAGAGCTAGCCCCAGGGTTTTTGCTACTTGTCAGAGAGGAGGTGGAGCTGGTAGTCCCCCCACCCTTGCTGCTATTGGTGTTGTTACCATCATCAACACCTGGGCCTGTTCCTTCAGCTTCTTTCCTATTTCCTTTCAGATCATCATCTAGGAGGTCATCATCTTCAAAATCCTCTTCAGGTGGCTCCACTTGAATATGTATCTTGTAGAGCTTGTCCCCAATACCAAAGATCCTGTCAGCAGGCACTTTGGTGTGATCTCTACACCTGATTTTGATTCTGACCACCTCAAAGAAGGATCTGAAGTTACCCTGCCAATCCACATCAATCAAGGAACCAAAGACAGATGCAAATTGCTCTAGGACTGCCCATTCAGCCCAAGCAGGAGCCACTCCTCTCAGTTGGACCCAGACTTTTTGGAGTTCACTATGATGCTTTAATTCTCCTTTCCACACTTCTACCTTAACAGTGACTCCTTCAATTTCTGGTAATCCAAACATGGGGTATCCATCCACTTGCTCAACAGGGATATGTGGTGGGAACTTGACAAGAAAGGTCCAGTCATCTAGCTTCCTAACTTGCCAGGGCCAGTTAGTTTTGTATATGAGAGATAGGTTGTGTGCTAGCTCAGATTTGCTCACTTGCCCAAACTCAACATACACAATGCCCACATTCTTCCTGTGTCCCATGTGTTGATCATTAACATCAGGCACATCCACCTAGTAGTATCCCAAACTAGGAGCACCACTGCCAACAAACTTTGCAGGAGTTCTAGGCTTCTTCCTAACTGGGCATTCCTCTACTTTATGGGTCACAATCTTGCAGATAAAGCAACCTGGAGGCTTAGGGCACTCTTTGTGATGTCCAGTCTCCCCGCAGCTGTAACCGATGACATCCACATATTTAGTCGAAGAATTCCCTTTGTCCTTACTGAGATTTTGTTTTGGCTTTCCAGCATGCTTGTTTTTCTTCTGTGTCTGCGCTGCTGAGGAGTTGTTTTGTTTCTGAAAATTGGACTGCTGGGCATTACTAGGATGCTGCTGCTGCTGCTGCTCAGTGGTCTGATTTTGCGCAAACTGTTGCTGCTGCTGCACTTGTGACAACTGCTGCTGCTGTTGCCCCTGGAAACTGCTATCTGAAGGGCCTGCAAGACCCTGGATGTGCCCAGATCCCCACCCACCCCCATTCCTCCACTGGTTCATCTGGGGGGGATACGGTCCAGGGAACCATGGGGGGGATCTGCTGCCCTCTAGGGAAGTCGTACCCAAACTGGAACTGCTGCGGCGGAGGACCAAACTGCGGATCCATTGGGGGGAACCACTGACCTGTTGGCGCGCCGTCCCGCTGTCGATCTGACCCTGCGCCATCTGCTTGTTCCCCTTTGGATTTCCTCCCCTCCCTCTCCCACGTCCTCTTCCTTGTGCCTCTGCCATGGCGAGGATCTCAGCAAACAGCTCCTCTGAGACTGGGATGTGTATCGCCGGTGGCAAGGAGGATTTCGTGGTGTGGGCGTCGAGAGGGTAGCAATCAGCGGCGGTGAAGTTACGGGAGAGAGCTAGTGTTTTCTCCACCCAGACGAGGAGTGGAATTGGATCTGGATTGGGGATCGGCCCTGAATCCGACAGCTGGCCATAGTGGGCTTTGGTTGCCTCGTCATCGTCTTCTAGTGGCCCCTTTCTCCCTTTCCCCTTTTTGACTTTTTCAAAATTCCGACGCGGCTTCTCCACGCATCAGCCTGCACTGAACACGGGATCGCACCGACGGTGACCACGCCATTATCAACCTCTGTAATCTCCGGAGGCTGTTGCATTGGATTCCGAGGCTGCCTGATCAAGGAAGCAGCAGTGCGCCATGGTGAAACGAGACCAGCCGCCCAGCGCAGGGGGGTCCCCAAATCGAGGCTCCTCGCGCTCCCAGATGAGCGCGGCGGCGTCGCTGGGGAAACCAGACCCCCACAGAGCCCCGGCGACTGCAACGCCGTCAAACCTGGTTCTGCAGCGACCAAAACGCTCGCCACTTCGCCCGCTGCGCTGGGTCCTCCGAGCTCATCTCTGCTCGCGCCCAGCTTATCACCTTCTCTGGAGACGCGCTCCGTCAGGGTACCATGCGCCGCATCTCTTCCTCTGTTGCCTCCACGCAGATTCTCGTCACTAGTTTCTTCAGCGTGTCCCTTGCGCCAGGCGCCGCATCGTCCTCTCCATCCGGGCCCGGTGGGACGCCTCCAGCTCCCTCTCCTCAGATCCGCATCTCGCCTCGGTCGGATCCATGGGCCAGATCCAGAAGCGAGCTCGGCAGCGCACGCGATGTGCCTCCCCGGGAGGAGAGCGCGAGTGCCCTCGGTCGAGGGCGTGGAGAGGCGACGAGGTTTCCCTTGCGGTGGGGCGACCGCGTCGGCGACGGCGGGGGGGGGGGGGGGGGCTCGCCGGCGGAAGTGGTGGCGGTGGTAGGTGGAGGTCGTGGGTGGGGGAGTCGCGAGAGCGAACATTGGGTGGGGGCACCAGCTCTTCTCTAGCTCCCAAAGGTACTGATGGTTCATCTCCCCCTCTCGCACGACCATTGCCTTACAAGTAATGCAAAGGCGAAAGAAACAACACTTAATAATCCTCGAAAGCATTCATGTTCTGTGGACACCCCTAGCCCCAAGTGTGATGGTTTTGGGTAAATAATAACTCAAAAAAAGACAATAGAAAGGAGAGTTAATAAAAAGCAGGACAGAAAGGAAAGGATAATCAACTGTTTTTATATATAAAAAACAACTGGCTAATTACTCGCAGGTAATATCACCACAGCATGGACAAACAACGTGGAACTAAAAAAACAGCTGTATCGGAATGAACAATGCGTCTTCCTTTTGCTGCTTCTCGTCGTAAACAACCGTGCCAGACAAGAGAAGCAAGGTAGAGAGCAGAGAGCTAGCCTAGAGCCAGGGCGAATCGTAGACGGGGGTGACCACGGCCTTGACGGCGAGGAACTTGTCGAGCGCGTGCATGCTGGCGTCCTTGCCGAACCCGCTCATCTTGCGGCCCCCGAACGGGCAGTCGGCGTCCATGGCGAAGTAGCAGTTGACCCACACCACCCCCGCGCGGATCGACCGCGTCATCCTGTTCGCCACGTCGATGTCCTTGGTCACCACGCCCGCCGCTAGCCCGTACCTCGTGTCGTTGGCCTTGGCGATTACCTCCTCCACCGTCCTAGAACCATGAAAAAGATTCTTGTCATCACAGATTGAGATTGGAGAGTGCAACAGTTTTATCTATGCCGATCAACCGGCGAATGGGATGGGCTTACCTGAACTTCATCAGGCACATGACGGGTCCGAAGATCTCCTCCTTTGCTATGATCATGTCATCCTGTTCAGGGATTCCCTACCACGATGTCAGATATACTGGACACAGAGTGAAGTGATCATGTAACGGCATTATATTTACTGTTCTGGCGATGAATTTCGACCTTAACTTCGGTGAAAACCGTGGGCTCGATGTAGTAACCTCTCTGTCCACAGGGCTTTCCTCCTGTCAGCACGTTGGCCCCTTCTCGCTTGCCATGGTCGATGTAGCTCAGCACCTTCTCATATTGTTCCTTGTTCACCTGTACACAGGGCACGAGTTAATAACATAGTACTACCTCTGTCTCAAAATGTAAGACGTTTTTATTTTACACTATCAATCTGTGTCGCACAAACAGTGGGAATGTCCGATTGTTCTTTACCTGAGGCCCTTGATTGACGCGAGGATCGAAAGGGTCCCCGACAACCCAACTCTCCATGCGATCTGCCAACTTCTTCACGAATCGATCGTAGATACCCTCTTGCAGGTAGACACGGCTCGCCGCGAGGCAAGCTTCTCCCTGCAACATCGATGGATGATCTCAGCTACTCTAACTCCTATGGCTATGTCATCTCTAATCAAGATGTTGTTCACCTTGTTGAAGAAGTTGGCGCTGATGGAGAGATCCACGGCCAGGTCCACGTCCGCGTCCTCGAAGATGATGAGCGGAGATTTGCCGCCCAGCTCCAGGGACACCGGCTTCAGGTTGCTCCTGGCCGACGCCTCCATTATGAGCCGCCCAACTGCTGTTGATCCCGTGAAACTGACCTGGACGAGCAAGAAATGACATGGTAACTATTTGCTCATGTACTAAATGATGAATGTTGTGAGATTACCATGTCGACGTCCATGTGAGACGCGATCGCTGCTCCCGCTGTTGGGCCGAAGCCGGTGATCACATTGATCACCCCGTCTGGGACTCCTGCCTGCACAAGAACACAACACCAAAAGTTCAGAACAACAGAGACAGGACAGCTATGTGCATTGTGTTTCTCGTCTCAGGTGACCGATCTGACCTGCTTGGCAAAGTGAGCAAAGTAGAGCGCGCTGAGCGGGGTCTGCTCGGCAGGCTTGACGACCATGGTGCAGCCGGCGGCAAGCGCGGGGGCGACCTTGCAGAAGAACATGATGGCGGGGAAGTTCCAGGGGATGATGAGCCCGGCGACGCCCATGGGCTCGCGCAAGGTGTGCCCCTGGAACTGCGTCGACATCTTGAGCGTCTCGCCGTGGATCTTGTCGGCCGCTCCGGCGAAGTAGCGCAGGGACGTGGCGGAGGTCCCGATGTCGACCACCCTGGTCACCGTGCGCGGCTTGCCGGCGTCCAGGCTCTCCAGCAGGGTCAGCTCCTCCGCGTGCTGCTCCACCAGGTCCGCGTACTTCATCATGATCCTTCCTCTTTCCTGCGCGCCAGTTGCTTATTCAGATTGAACTGTAATTTTTTTTTTGTGTATGGTGAAAATTGATAGGGGAAAGAATCGTACGGATCCGGGCATGCGAGGCCATTTGCCATGATCGAAGGCTTCTCTTGCCGCTTTGACAGCCAGGTCCACATCCTCCCTGTCGCCTTCGGCGATGCTGGCGATCACATCCCCGGTCCGCGGATCCCTGGTCTCGAATGTCTTACCTGATCGAGAAGAAAACCGACATGGCAGCCGTGAAGTTCAGATCAGAAGGGGAGAAAAACTACTGAATACAGCACCACCATCAGGGGAGAATGTTGGAAAGAAGATCATAACTGTTTAGAAAATGGCCGCTGCTAGGCGTAAGTCGGATGATGGAGAAAATTTATAAACCGCCTTGGTGACCGTTCGATGGAAGTCAGCGTGTGCGTTCGATATGTGACAGCTGGAGCACACTTCCCTCAACAACCCTACCCCCATCATCTTCTCCATTGCTGCTCCATGGCAGTAGCGAGCAAGGTAGAGCTACTCCTCCATTGAAGCTCCATGGAAGCACCGAGTGGCATGGCAAAGCTCCAATGCAACACCTATGGGCACCCGGCGGAGCTCCATTGCAGCACTGCGCGGCACACGATGGTCCGGGCGATGCTCCAATACAACACCGGTAGCCCGGTGATGTTTCATCGCAGCACCAATGGCCTCCGGCGATGCTCCAATACAACATCGGCCGCCTGACGACTCTCCATAGCAACCCTGGCAGCCCCCGACGACTCTCCATAGCAACACCAGCGTGTTGCGTTGCAGCTCCTGCGCCGGTGCACAACACCACGCCCCCATGGCATTGCAGCTCCGTCGCTCACCGTCGTGTTGCATTGTAGCTCCGCCAACGGCGCGCAACACCATGGCTGTTGCGCTGCATCTCCGCCGCCGACGCGCAGCACCATGGCCGTTGCACTGCAGTTTCTCCATCGACCACCTGCGCTGCAGCTCCGTCGTCCCTCCCCGTGCAGCGGCACGCTCGCTCAACTGTAGCCCCACCGCCCACCGACGAGGCAGCCCGCGTCCCCGGCTCACAGCCCCGAACCCGCCTCAACAGATTTGTAGTGCCGGTGGCCGGGAACGGGAAGCAGCCGTGCTTCATCCCCTTGCATCGTTGGTGACCGGTGGTGTATCGATGTTGCGTCGTCGGTGGAGGTATTGGGGGATGCGAGAGAGACGGAGCGGCTGTTGGGAAGATAAGGTGGAGAGAGCTCCGGTAGTCCCGGCCTCCGGTGCTCGCCGTCCTTATGCTAGAGAGGGAGCCGAGAGGAAGAGGGGTGGGGATGACAGCAGTGACAGAGGTAGGATCGAGAGACGGAGGAGACGAAAGAAAAAAAAACGGCTGTTGAGGAGATAAGGCTGTGCGGGAGGTGGGTGGGTCCGACTGGACGCGTGGAGGGCGCAGCAAGCGGCTGATTTGCTGACAAATCAGTCGGTTGGAAGGAATACTTTTCCTTAGAAAATCTAAGAGGAGTTCTTCAAAATATCTGAATATTGACAAAACAAGAATTATTTTGCGAGAAGTGTGGAAAATCCAACCAGTGTTAAAATGAAACGAACCAGAAATTTTATTTAAAAGAGAGACAAAATCGTGAGCATTACAAAAGATATAGAACTATGGTGATTTTTATGAATGCACAAATCATTTGTGATTTTTCGAAAATAATTATGAGCCATTCTATTTTCCTAGATTTTGTATTAAAAAAACCAGTTTTACAGTTTCCACATTTTTAGCAACTTTAATAAAATATTATGAATTTCATAATAAAAATATAAATTTTGCACTTTTGTGTCAGCTTTTCCAGATTCGTTCTAGTTAAAAAACGTTGTGTTCCGAATTCTTTCGTCTTTTTGACTGCCGCAAAAATTATTTGTTTTCATTATTTTTATTTTTTATTTTACGCAGCTATTTGTGTTATTTCACATGCAAAAAACGGTGCCATGTCATCAAGTGTTCGCGTGAAGCTAAATTCCTTCCTACAGAAAATTAAAGATCAGCTTGCCTTGGCTTGATCCCGCAAAAAGAATACTTGCCAGGTTTACAATCTAAGTGAGACAAACTTATATAAATCCAGCTAATAGTTTTTTTACCAATAAATACTTTTTTACCTAAACTAATAGTACTAATCAGTAAAATCTGAAAGGAATGACCGCCTCCAAGTTTAAGCATACTTCCGTGCCAGTCGTTAATACACTATATTATTATGGCGCGCATTGCCGCACCTGTCCATCTTCAATGGAGATTTCATCTCTTATAGACAAAAATAGATGTAATGAGGATGGATTATTTGATTAAAACATCATGTGTAATTGGATAATCATTAAAAGTACTCGCATGTGTCAAGTATGTTGTATACTTATCGTTCAAACTTGATGGGAATTTGTACTGCTTGTTCTTTGACATTTGCTGAAGAAAATTAAGTACAACTTGCATATGTATGTTTCTAAACTGAGTTTGCTTGGCTCTCTGAGACTGGGTTTAATTTCGTTATTTCTTGGATGTACTTGTATTATTAGAGGCCTTGAATATAAATCTAGGGCCCTCTTCGAAAAAAAATCTTTTTACAAGAGGGAAGTTCTTTTACAGTTGGAAAAGGCATCTTTTAACATTTTATTTGGCCAATTCCAACGCACAACCGTAAATGGACGTTCGTTTTGTCCGAATTCTGTCTGTTTGGGTCGGCAAAGCAGACACGAGTATCCATTTGCGGTCGTCCGTGCATCATTGCACCCAACAGCCCGACGCAATTGGCAAGAGCGTCCGGCTTTTAACTAAAATTCAAATAAAAAAGGCATCAAAAGTAATGTAAAAAGATGACTACATATTACATTAAACGTTCAAAAGTCGCCGCCAAACTGTTCGATATGCATTAAACTTAAACTTGAAACTTCAAAAAAGAAAACAAGCCTTCACCGCCGTCTACACTGCATGTCGTAGTCCCATCTTCCTCGTCGGTGCTAAGGTCGACGAAGGAAGGCGGTTGCCACGGGTGGGCTTGTGGCGCCTGCATCGCAGGGGGCAGTGGTAGCACTCGGGGCGGTGACCATGTATCGGCGCCAAACCACACGGCCGACACAAACACCAACTCTGACATACACGACAGGGTCGAAGTCCACGACCACGACTGGCCCACTGCCACCGGGTTCCACCGAGGCTCTGCGTCGTCTGGCTCCTCCATCTCCTTGAGCTCGGGGATGTCGTCGTCCCCGGCAGGCGAAAGTGCCATCCGCACCTCCAGTCCATCCCACTGGGTGTTCTCGAACTCAATCTATGAGTCTGCCATCACCTTCCTCACCAGCTCCCCCTCCTCTTTGGCCGTCATGGACCGATGTGGATCTGGTCGTGGCGGGGACGGCAAGGGCGTATGTCCGCTCACTCGTGACCTAGAACGCGGACGTGGAGGGCTGGGAGGACGAGGTGTTGTAGAGCGCGTCGGTGCTAAGCTAGCATGATTGGCAGAAAATGTCTGCTGGCGCACATCGTGCTCATCCCGGAACCAAGTGTCCCAAAGCGAGCATGTGAGGCATACCCGGGATCATCGACGAGGCCCGCGCGGGGTTGATCTCGAGAAGCCACACGTGGCCGCTCACCGGAATGGCCGGCACTGGCACCCGATCTGGGCTCATATGCCACCCGGTCGGCAGGTGGGCATCCGGGCACGGCAGCAGGGTGGAGGTGTCCCAGTAGCGCTAGCACACGTCCACCTTCATGCACGGGCGGATCCGTGTCGTGGCGGCACGTTGGGCAATGGTGAAGCCGGTGGCGGCGCGCGGGCCTGGAGAAGACCCGGCTCGCGGTCGTGCTTCCCCGACTTGGTGATGGTGGGCGACGGCATGCTCTAGGGTTGGTTGGGGCTCGAGGGGGTAGAGAAGAGTGTGGAAGCGGCGAAAATGAAGTTTGGGAAGAGGATGTGGACGGCCGGTCCACAGCTTCGACATTAAAAAGGACGTTTTGGGGCCGACTCGGTGGCTGACAGGCGGGCCCGTCCCACGCGTGCGGCTTAAATATGGGCGGTGGGAAGTGGTTTGGGGGTCGGCATGCGGGACCGAGGCAGACGATGAGATCCGCGTGCGTGTCCGTCCATTATCTGGTTTGACGCAAATCCGACCCAGATTTGCTTTGGATTTGGGTTGAGACGGACACGATACGGACCAGATTTGGTCTTGCTCTCGCGCGTTGGGCTGTATCATTTGTCTGTTTTAACAAAAAAAACTTAGACCAAATGAAATAGGGTCGCCCGTTGGAGTTGGCCTTACAACCCATGCGTGGACCATGCTTCTGTTCCGAGCTCAGTCCTCACGGCAAGCAACCTTGTCATATTATTGCGTCTGGTAACGTACGTCGGCACTGGCATCGGGCCGAGCAGCCTGGAAGGCTGGAGCATGCAGGCAAGCATGGGAGCCAGCGACGTGGACGTAGCCATCCGCTCGCTTCTAGAAGGTGACGGACGGGCTTGGACGGCGACTGGCGCTACGGTCATTCGAATCTGATTTCAGTGGCATATCACGGGCGCATGCTCGTACAAACGAGAAACGGCCGTCTCAGATGGGAAAACCGGGACCAGATGACAAGAAGGAAAGGAAGGACACACGCGGGAGTGGCCGTGGGGGTGGGGGCACGGGAGGACCTGACAACAAGGACGTGTAGCACAGCAGTGGCCATCTCCGTCGCCTACTGTACGGCAAATGGCACTGCACACGAGCTTCTAGAAGAACACATGTGTTGCTCTTGCCATCCGAAGTGTTGGAGTATAATGTCCGGCCTTCTCCCTCAGATCAGTTTTTTGGTTGCATTGGCTAGCGCCTTCTCCCTCAGATCAGTCTTTTGGTTGCATTGGCTAGCGCATGCACTTTTACATGGTATCGGAACAAAGAGGTTTTGAGTTCAAGACCCGGCAGGCGCAATTAAATTGCAGCTCATTTTTGGTCCACGTTTAGGCTTGAGGAAGGCACACGTGAGGGCGCGTTGCATTGGCTAGAGCAAGCACTTCTACACGAAGAATTTCATCGGGGTCGCTCTCTACCCCCAGACGATGGGCTCCTACAAGCTCATCAGTCCCATGCATCTGGGTATAGAGACCAGATCGCCTACAAGCTCATCAGTCCCTGCTGTCTTAGCTATGTTTTGTCGTACTTTCCACCCTCTATTATGCTCTCTAATACTAGGGGACATTTTTAGCTAAGCTAAGCACCCCGTCACGCTAGCTAGCTTGTGGCTTCTTCTCTCTAATACAGTATAGTTTACAACAAGTTAACCATGTTACTTCCGTGAATTCCGCTTAGACAATGAATCTTATCGCTCTGTTGGTCTTGGTCATGCCATGTTCCCCAAGAACTGTGCGTCAACAACATGCGGCTCCGCGCCAGAGCTGACCTCAAATACTCCTACTTGATAGAGTATTCATTTTTCAGGATTCCAAGTTCAGCCAACCACGAGCAAATTAAAGCCTGCTCAGTTCGAACTAAGCCCAAAATTCTGAAGGTGATGGTCCATTTAGAACGGACAAATCCGCACCAATCACAAACTAAGTTCAAATACTTGATGTCTACGCAAGACAAAGGAGAGAAGAGATGCGTAGGCACGTACCGGAGACGGCGTCGACGAAGGCCCCGTTGATGAAGAGCTTTGTGTACCTGATCTCCGGCAGCTCCAAGGACACGCCGCCGCCGTTGCCGTTCTCCCCGGCGCGCTCCTTGCCCCCGTCGCCATTGCGCTCGCTCGCCATGGCCTCTTGCCCTCTTCTCTCGGACAGAAACCGGTGTCGGCTCTAGCGGAGTGGATGTGTGTGGGGAGTGGACCGTGGAGTGAAGACAATGGCGAGGGGTTGCTCTTTGATTTACATATAAAAAAAAGTGAATCGTGACCTGTCCGTAGCCATCCGCGTGGCCAACACACATCTCTCGGCTGCTAACGCGCGTAACAGCTCCGTCCGATCGTCCCCTTGGCGCTGCCATGAGACCCATGAGATGTGTGGTGTCATCGTGGTGCTAGACTACAAATACGCTAAATGAATGCACGTATATATTATCGGGTCTACTCACGCTAGGAGCCTACTCTCAAGTGTGCAATGCCATCCGGCCAGCGAGATCTTATTCGATTTGGCACATATTTAACGGTTGGGTGGAGTTAATTCCCATAGAGTTGTTGGTATTCGATGTGCGACATGATGCTATTTGCCACTTAATAATTAGGTGCCCTGATTGCAATTTGCAGCTAATAATTGGATATCTATTTGCTTAACTAGCCCTACTAGCTAAATACTCGGGTGTTGCTATGGGTTAGGAAAATATATGATTATTGGTGGCATGTGACTGGTTGTCCTATGTGTCACCGTCGTTCTCGAAGGTGCTGTCGAGCCCTCAACCGCCAGCGCTTGGTCGTCCTCTAGTGCACGACCGTCGACCTCGCCCTCGAGCGCATGTTGTGGTCCTCTAAGAACACTTCGGCAACCGTCAGCGTCTGGACGTCCTGCAGAGCATGGTCACCATCTATCCTGAGGATCGATTGGTCGCCCATATCGCGAGCGCATGGTGTTCTTGCTCCATGTTGGCAAGCATTGGTTTGCTATGTCACTGAGACCTTACTAGCCGTCCTTGCCTGCGAGCATTTTCAAATTGATTTGGTGAGACTAACTGTCTGTCTAATTAATTAACTCGAGACATAATTAACCGCTATTATCTACAAGCCTAATTAACCATGTGTCTAATTAAAAAATCACTACTGCTTCGCCTAATTAATTAGTTGCATTAGTAACTCGGTTTCAAATTGATCATGTGCGAAAAATACCAATTTAAATGGACCTAATTAATTGCAAATGTAATTAACTGTCAAATAATTAATTGCATTAATAGCTTGATTTCAAAATTAATTCAGAATTAGGTTTAAAATTATGTTTGTATTAATGGATGCGTCCCAACGTGGACTACGTGCACAATCCCCTCTACTCTCTTTGTACCGGTGCATATATGTTACGAAAACCAAATAATCCCAAAATACTTAGTCGCGGTGCATTAACTCTCACCTCGTTTCTTGTTTCTTGAGACGAATAGTGGAATCAACCAATAAGAGACATGAGCATGTATCATTTTAATTTCTTGAGACTACCTATTAAGTTCATTATATGCAACCAATAAGAGGCATGCAGTGGTCAGTTCATTATATGCAATGATATTAATTAGCAAATACATATTAAGTTCTCCCGTTTTCTCCTCCGCCTTGGTCGCGTTGCACAACATAAGATGACTTATACACCGGTGCGGTGGGAGTAATAATGGAGACGTTGGACAAATCAAGTCTAGGATTTCTACGGTAGGACCATTTGTCAAATGTGTTCTTTTTTTATTATTGCTAAAGGGCCTAAGGTTATATGCTAAATAATTTTTTTTCATTTTGCTTCAGACCACCTTTAACTTGCAGGCACATCATAATAATTATTTACAAGAAATTGATGACCCACAAGTATAAGAGATCACAACAATATTAGATAGCAGTATTTCACCCAAATTTATTGATTCAACACAAAGGGAGCCAAAAAATATTTATAAGCCTTAGCAGTTGAGTTGTCGGTTCAACAACACCTGAGAAGTCATGTCCTTGCAGCAATTTATTAGTAGCACAATAATATGATAGTAGTGGAAACAATAGTAGCAATAGTAATAGTAACAATAGCAGTTTAGTAGCAAGTGTAGCAGCAGTAGTAGTAATAGTAACTTGAGCAAAGAAAATATTGTAAAAGCGTAGGCATGGAGTAGCGATGGATACTTGGATGAAATCCATTATGTAACAGTCACAACCTAGAGCGGTACACACAAGCTAAAATTCATCAATCATAGGTAGGCAGGTATTTCATATATAGTCATACATGCTTGCGATAAGAACTTGCATGACATCTTTTGTCCTACCCTCCTATGGGAGCGCGGTCCTAATGGGAACTAAGGTAATTACGGTGCTACTTTTAATAAAGAACCAGAACAAAGCATTAAATCACAATGAATATATGAACTCCTCAAATTACACTCATCCCCGGAGAGTATCCCAATTATTGTCACTTTGGAGTCTATGAATCGGTTAATTATATTCATGAAAACATAAATGGTTCAAATAAGAAATCATGGCACTCAGGCCCTAGTGACAAATATTTACCATAACAAAGTCATAGCAACATCAATCTTAGAACTTAGTGGATACTAGGGATCAAGCCCTAACAAATTGACTCGATTACATGACGAATCACATCCATCTCCATCTACCTCGAGTATGCCTCAATGAAAGCACTCACTCTCGGTGTTGTGCATCATGAGGCTTTTGATGAAGAGGGGTCGAGTTCCCCTCTCTGGAGCCTCGAATGGACTCTAGATCAGGCCTCCTGACGAAGAACATGAGGTGGCGGCAGCTCTGTGCCATGAAACGCGATGAAACTTTCGCTCTGATTTTTCTCTCGAGAAGACGGTACTTATGGACTTGGGTTTAGATCAAACGGAGGTTTGTGGAGCCCACAAGCTCACAAGGTGCCCCCCGGGGGACACCACCTAAGCTTGTGGCTCCCTGGTGGTCCCCCTCCGGTAGTTCTTTGTGCCCGTATTTTTGTATATATTCCAAAAAAATCCTCGTAAAGTCTCATCCAATTTCGAGAACTTTTTATTTCTGCACAAAAATAACACCAAAGTTATTCAGCTGAAATAGCGTTAGTCCGGGTTAGTTTCATTCAAATTATGCAAATTAGGGCCCAAAACAAGAGAAAAAGTGTTCGGAAAAGTAGATACATTGGAGACGAATCAGAAATCAAGACCCTTTCATGGGCTCCATGTGGGATTGGTACTCTTACTTCTAGAATGCTACAACTAAACTATGTGCATTTGCAGGCTCTCAAGATTTTTCTGGCGCCGTTGCCAAGGATCTAAGTGATTTTTATCTTTGTTTTAAGTTTTGACTTTTTTAGTTATGTACTAAGTTATTTTGTAGTTCTTAAGCAACCATGTCCGAGTTTGGGCACTGATGTGTCCCAAACATATCTATAATTTTTTTACTGTTTCATGCTATTATCATACCACTTTTAGATATTTTTATATCATTTATATTATTTTTCTGGACTAACTTATTAATTCTATGCCTAGAGCCACTTTTTGTTTTCTGCATGTTTTTGGTTTTACATAAAACCGGTATCTATGGACCTCCGAACCCCAGAGATTTTTGATGATTCTTTATAAAAGGGTAAGGTTTTAGAAAGCACCGGAGGAGGATGGGGGCCACCCACAACACCCACGTGGCCAGGCCACATGGGCTAGGGGGTGGCCTTGTGGTGGGGTCGTTTGGTGCCCCACCCTCGGCACCGCCTTACACCTTATTTGGCTACAAATGCACACATTTTTTGAAACCCTCAGTACCACTTGTCATGATTTTTTCGCCGCTGCAAGTTACTGTTCTGGGAAGATCCAATCTGGAGGCCTGTTCAGGCATGCTGCCGAAGGGGGAATCCATCACCGGAGCTATCTTCATCAACCTTGCTATCACCATGACCATGCTCCCTTGTGATTCAATACAAAGTTCTTGTGAGCTGCCTCACATGATCGGGATCCATATGATGTAATCGGTGTTGTGTTTGTTGGGATATGATGAATTGTCACTTTAGGATAAGATTTTTCATTAAATTATATTGAATCTCTTATGGTTTCTTTACTACGTAATTAGGTAGTCATATATGCTCCTCGATCTATTTGTCCTCTTTGGCCAAGTTTGATGGATAGTTCTTCAGGGGGAGTTGTGTATGGTAGTGGATTCAATCTTGAGGTGATCCATCCTAGTGATATAAAGGGAATGAGCACGTATTTTATTGTTGGTACTAAGGATAAAACGATGGTTTCTTTATCACACTTGGATGATAGTCTTACTATCTACATTATGTCATCTCGCTTATTGTAATGCTCTGTTTATTATAAACTTAATACCTCGAGATGCATGTTGGATAGCAATATTTGGGTGGAGTATTAGTTGTAGATCCGGTTAGATAATGATCCATATCATGGACGTAATCCTTAAACAAGAATATGCCATGAATTATCGTAGTCATAAATATAACTATTGCAATTTAATTACTGTCTAGCTGTAACTTGTTCACCATAACACATTTATCTTGCTTGGAGAGATGCCTCTAGTGATGCTATGGCCCCAGGTCCGTTTCTCATTACTTTAATTAACATTCTTATTTACCTTCTTTGTTGTATCATTTTATCTATTTATCAATTTCTTCCATAGTATACAATTTATCCTTGTGACTAGCGGGACAGGAAGCTTGACATCCTCATGTCTGCTTTGTGTTTGGTGTGTAGGTACTGAGGAATAATTCTTCCAGAATAAATTCCTACTGGTTCAATAAACCTTGGTTTTCAATCGAGGGAAATACTTATTGCTAGGTTACATCACCCTTATACTTGGGGATTACCTAACCACTCTTAAGAGAGAGCAAGCAAGATTTCTGGCACCATTGCCGGGGTGTTTCTTTCAATAACTATAGATCCTACAGATTACCACTTTGCCTTATTGTTATCTATCTTGCCTATTTACTTTATATTTTTTGTTAGTTCGCTTATTTTCTTGTTAAAAAATTCAAGAACTACAAAATGATTAAAACAAAACCTATACACCTTTTGTTTTAGCTCGTTATCATGTCTACTTTAGCTGAAATACCAAACTTTCCGACTTAACAAGTAATACTAACAATGATTCAATGATTTCATTAGTACTGCTATCGCTTCACCCACCACTAGTGCCGAATCTTATGAAATTAGGCCTGCTTTATTGACTTTGGTTATGAAAGAATAATTTTATGGTTGATAAAATGAGGATGCTAATGCACACTTGAATAATTTTGTTGAGCTATCTTATATACAAAAATACAAAGAGGTTGAAGGTGACACAATAAAAATTGAATGTTTTTTATGTCTACTAAGCAACTTATTCTTGTAGACTCGTGTTGGGCCTCCAAGCACAGAGTTTTGTAGGACATTAACAAACTTCCCTCAAGTGGATGAGCTAAGGTTTATCAACCCGTGGGAGGTGTAGGATGAAGATGGTCTCTCTCAAACAACCCTGCAATCAAACACAAGAAATCTCTTGTGTCCCCAACACACCAAATACAATGGTAAATTGTATAGGTGCACTAGTTCGGCGAAGAGATGGTGATACAAGTGTAGTATGGATAGTAGATATAGGTTTTTGTAATCTAAAAATAAAAAATAGAAAGGTAGCAAGTGATAAAACTGAGCACAAACGGTATTGCAATTCTTACAAACAAGGCCTAGGGTTCATAGTTTCACTAGTGTAATCTCTCAATACTGCTAACATAATTTAATCATATAAAAATCCCTCAACGTGCAACAAAGAATCAATCCAAAGTTTCTATCAGAGAACATAGGGAGAAAACGTGTATCAACCTATGAGCCTAGATTACCCCAATGTCACCACGGGAATCCTCAAGTTGAATACCAAAACATACATCACGTGACTCAATAGATTACCCCATTGTCACCACGGGTATCCACATGCAAGACATACATCAAGTGTTCTCAAATCCGGAATATTCAATCCAACATAAAGAAACCTCAAAGAGCAAGACATAATTCATCACAAAAATATAGAGAGGGACGAAACACGATATGATCAAACAATATTAACAAAGCTCGCGGTACATCAAAATTGTGCCAAATCAAGAACACGAGAGAGAGAGAGATCAAACACATAGCTACTGGTACATACCCTCAGCCCTGAGGGTGAACTACTCCCTCCTCGTCATGGAGACTGATACGTGTCTCCAACGTATCTATAATTTTTGATTGTTCCATGCTATTATAGTATCAATCTTGGATGTTTTTATATGCATTTATATGCAGTTATATATCATTTTTGGGACTAACCTATTAACCTAGTGCCCAGTGCCAGTTGCTGCTTTTTTGCTTGTTTTTGGCTTTTTAGGAAATCAATATCAAACAGAGTCCAAAGGGAGAAAAAACTTTGGATTAATTCTTTTCTGGACTAGAAGAGACCCTAGAAGGTTCAGGAGAAGACCTGAAGAGTCACGAGGGAGCGACAAGCTCGGGAGGCATGCGCCAGGGGCGGGGCCCCCCAAGCTTGTGAGTCCCATGTGTCACCTCTTAACCTAATTCCACCTCTATAAATTCTCAAATTTTTCCCTAATATCAGAGAGCCACCCAAAATACTTTTTCCGCCGCCGCAAGCTTCTTGTCTCATGAGATCCCATCTGGAGGCCTCTTCCGGCACTCTACCGGAGGGGGAATCGACCACGGAGGGGTTCTACATCAACCTTGCTGCCCTTCCGATGATGTGTGAGTAGTTTGCCACAGACCTACGGGTCCATAGCTAGTAGCTAGATGGCTTCTTCTCTCTCTTTGATCTTCAATACAATGTTCTCCTTGATGTTCTTGGAGATCTATTCGATGTAATGGCTTTTTGCGGTGTGTTTGTCAGGATCCGATGAATTGTGAGTTTATAATTAGATTATCCATGAATATGATTTGAGTCTTCTCTGAACTCTTTTATGCATGATTGTTATAGCTTTTTGTTTCTCTCCGATGTATTGATTTGGTTTGGTCAACTAGATTGATGTTTCTTGCAATGGGAGAGGTGCTTTGTGATGGGTTTGATCTTGCCATGCTCAATCCCAGTGACAGAAGGGGACATGACATGTATTTGTATCGTTTCCGTTAAGGGTAAAACGATGGGGTTTAGTCATGCGTGAGTATTGTTTGTCTACATCATGATATCTTGCTTAAGGCGTTACTCCGTTTCTTTATGAACTTAATACTCTAGATGCATGCTGGATAGCGGTCGATGTGTGGAGTAATAGTAGTAGATGCAGGCAGGAGTCGGTCTACTTGTCTCAGACGTGATGCCTATATACATGATCATTTCCTTGGATATCTTCATGATTATTTTATTTTCTATTAATTTCCCAACAATAATTTGTATACCCACTGTATACTATTTTTAAGATAGAAGCCTCTAGTGAAAACTATGGCCCCGAGTCTAATTTTTATCATATATTAAACTCCTAAAAATACCTTGCTGCAATTTTATTTGCATTCATTTATTTTGTTTTTTTATCTATCTATCTACCACTACAAAATTTGATCTTGCAAATAACCGCCGAGGGATTGACAACCCCTTTTCATGTTGGGTGGAAGTATTTGTTATTTTGTGTGCAGGTACTGCTAACAAGGTGTTGTGTGGTTCTCCTACTGGATTGATAGCCTTGGTTCTTAACTGGGGGAAATACTTATCTCTATTGTACTACATCATCCTCTCCTCTTCGAGGAAATCCTAACACAGCTCACAAGTAGTAGGAAGAATGTTTGGCGTCGTTGCCGGGGAGACATCACCAACATCTATCAAGTACCTACACATAAACTTTCATCTCCTTGCATTTACACTATTTGCCATTTTCTTCTCGTTTTCATCTCCCCCACTTCTAAAACATTTTCACAGAAATACAAAAATATTTTCCGTTTGCCTTTTTCGTGTTTGCTTGCCCTGCTAATATGACTAGCTTAGCTATCCCTCCTTTGTCGCCGGACATTGGAGTTCTTTACTTCAAACAAAAACAAGGAGAAAATTTGAAAGATGCTTGGTATGGAATCTTATCGTGTTTGCACTATAAAAGGAGATATGAAAATTTTGCTTTGAAATTTTTATGTAGGGCTTACCATGCCTAATAGACAACTTCTGGATTTTGCTACAATGGAAAATTTTATTGAATGTAATTCCATCACCGCTTATGAAATTGTGGAAGGAATAGTGGGGACTCCTCCCCCACAAAAAGGGTTTAATTACACTCAAGAGGGAATTCAAATCTTGTAAAAATTAGGAGACATGCATAAAAATTTGGTTGAGTTGCAAAAATCTAGTGAACCTCTCAAGAATATTAGCGGGAATCTCAACACAAATATGTTGATTACTCTTTGCAATAAGCATCTAGATGCTTTAGATATACAAATTGCTTCATTTTCTGAGAATGATGGGAAGTGTAAGGATCCTCCGGGATTTGAGAAAGTCCCCCTTAATATTGAAAAAACCAAAGATGACAACACTTGAAACTATGCATTACGCCTAGTTAGGGGCGTAAACCGATAGCGCTAGTTGGGAGGCAACCCAATAGTTATTTTAATTTTCTTGTTTCTTTTTCTGGTTTTTTGTGTGCACACAATTATGCTACTGTTATGGTTGTGTTTTTTTGATTTAAGTTAGTGCCTGTGCCAAGTAGAGCCTTCAGGATGATTTGGATGATAGTTGGCGTGATTCTGTGAAAAAATAGAAACTTTGTGGCCAGTTCTAGAATTTTGTAAATTCACAGAAATGTGATTTTGCATTGAATTTGTTGGACATGATTGATATACAAATTTCTGATGTTTTCCTAATTTTTTAGAATTGTTAGAGTTACATAAGTATGGCGATTGTTCGAATTATTACCGACTGCTCTATTTTTGACAGATTCTGTTTTTGTTGCATTGTTTGCTTGTTTCGATGAATCTATGGATTGTATCCGGGCCGGGGGGGGGGTATAAACCATGGTGAATTTAGAATACAGTAGGTATAATGCAATAATAAAATATGAATGGGTTTGCAACAGTACTTAAAGTAGTGATTTGCTTTGTTATACTAATGGGTCTCACGAAGGTTTTTGGTGAGTTTTGTGTGCTGAAGTTTTTAAAGTTTTGGGTGAGATCATGATACGTCTCCAACGTATCTATAATTTTTGATTGTTCCATGCTATTATATTATCTGTTTTGGATGTTTAATGGGCTTTACTATGCACTTTTATATTATTTTTGGGACTAACCTATTAACCCAGAGCCCAGTGCCAGTTTCTGTTTTTTCCTTGTTTCAGTGTTTCGCAGAAAAGTAATATCAAACGGAGTCCAAACGGAATGAAACCTTCGGGAGCGTGATTTTTGGAACGAACGTGATCCAGGAGACTTGGAGTTGAAGTCAAGGAAGCTTCGAGGTGGCCACAAGGCAGGGAGGCGCGTCTGCCCCCTAGGCGCGCCCCCACCGCCGTGGGCCCCTCGTGGCTCCCCTGACCGACTTCTTTCGCCTATATATATCCGTATACCCTAAAAACATCTGGGAGCAGAATAGATCGGGAGTTCCACCGCTGCAAGCCTCTGTAGCCACCAAAAACCAATCGGGACCCTGTTCCAGCACCCTGCCGGAGGGGGGATCCCTCACCGGTGGCCATCTTCATCACCCCGGCGCTCTTGATGACGAGGAGGGAGTAGTTCACCCTCGTGGCTGAGGGTATGTACCAGCAGCTATGTGTTTGATCTCTCTCTCTCTCTCGTGTTCTTGAGGTGGTACGATCTTGATGTATCACGAGCTTTGCTATTATAGTTGGATCTTATGATGTTTCTCCCCCTCTACTCTCTTGTAATGGATTGAGTTTTCCCTTTGAAGTTATCTTATCGGATTGAGTCTTTAAGGATTTGAGAACACTTGATGTATGTCTTGCATGTGCTTATCTGTGGTGACAATGGGATATGACGTGATCCACTTGATGTATGTTTTGGTGATCAACTTGCGGGTTCAGTGACCTTGTGAACTTATGCATAGGGGTTGGCACACGTTTTCATCTTGACTCTCCGGTAGAAAATTTGGGGCACTCTTTGAAGTTCTTTGTGTTGGTTTGAATAGATGAATCTGAGATTGTGTGATGCATATCGTATAATCATACCCACGGATACTTGAGGTGACATTGGAGTATCTAGGTGACATTAGGGTTTTAGTTGATTTGTGTCTTAAGGTGTTATTCTAGTACAAACTCTATGATAGATCGAACGGAAAGAATAGCTTTGTGTTATTTTACTACGGACTCTTGAATAGATCGATCAGAAAGGATAACTTTGAGGTGGTTTCGTACCCTACCATACTCTCTTCGTTTGTTCTCCGCTATTAGTGACTTTGGAGTGACTCTTTGTTGCATGTTGAGGGATTGTTAAATGATGTAATTATGTTATTATTGTTGAGAGAACTTGCACTAGTGAAAGTATGAACCCTAGGCCTTGTTTCCTAGGATTGCAATACCATTTGTGCTCACTTTTATCATTAGTTACCTTGCTGTTTTTATATTTTCAGATTACAAAAACCTATATCTACCATCCATATTGCACTTGTATGACCATCTCTTCGCCGAACTAGTGCACCTATACAATTTACCATTGTATTGGGTGTGTTGGGGACACAAGGGACTCTTTGTTATTTGGTTGCAGGGTTGTTTGAGAGATACCATCTTCAACCTACGCCTCCCATGGATTGATAAACCTTAGGTCATCCACTTGAGGGAAATTTGCTACTATCCTACAAACCTCTGCACTTGGAGGCCCAACAACGTCTACAAGAAGAAGGTTGTGTAGTAGACATCAAGCTCTTTTCTGGCGCCGTTGCCGAGGAGGTGAGTGCTTGAAGGTATCTTTAGATCTTGCAATCGAATCTTTTTGTTTCTTGTTTTATCACTAGTTTAGTCTATAAAAGAAAACTAAAAAATGGAATTAAGGTTGCCTCATATGCTTCATCTTTTTAATGTCTTTCGTGAAAATAAGGATTCCGATAATTGTGCTCAAGTGCTAGAAGAAGAATGCATTAGAATGTTTGGCACTAAATATTTGAATGATGAGCATGATTGCAATGTTGTGAGTACAAATTCTTTGAATATCCATGATGCTAATGATATGCAAAGCCACAAGCTTGGGGATGCTATGTTTGATGAAGATGATATGTTTAGTCCCCCAAGTTTTGATGAGCAAATTTATTATGATGAAAGCATGCCTCCTATCTATGATGATTATTGTGATGACACATATGCTATAAAGAATAATGATAACCATGAAACTTGTCATCTTGATCTTAATTTTCAATCACATGATAGTTATTTTGTTGAGTTTGCTCCCACACTATTGATGAGAATAAATTTGCTTACGTGGAGAGTAGGAAAATTTCTATGGAAGTACATCATGAAAAGAATGCTTTATGTGCAGGTTATATTGTTGAATCCATTCATTATACTACTGAAAATTATTATGAGGGAGGAATATATGCTTGTAGGAGTTGCAATAATATCAAGATTCCTCTGTATGTGTTGAAAATCTTGAAGTTATGCTTGCTTTGCCTTCCTATGCTAGTTGATTATTGTTCCCATAAGTTGTTTGCTAACAAAATACCTATGCATAGGAAGTGGGTTAGACTTAAATGTGCTAGTCATATTCTTCATGATGCTCTCTTTATGTTTCAATTCTTATCTTTTATGTGAGCATCATTGAAATCATCATGCCTAGCTAGGGGCTTTAAACATTAGCGCTTGTTGGGAGGCAACCCAGTTTTATTTTTGTTCCTTGATTTTTGCTCTTGTTTAGCAATAAATAATCTATCTAGCCTCTGGTTAGATGTATTTTTATGTTTTAATTAGTGTTTGTGCCAAGTAGAACCTTTGGAAAGACTTGGGTGAAGTCTTTTTGATCTTGCTGTAAAAAACAGAAACTTTAGCCCTCACGAGATTAGCTACAACGTTTTACTGGAGAGTGATATTTAGTTGATTCTTTTTGCAGATGATTAATAGGAAAATTCCTTAGGTCCACCAAGTTATTTCAGAATTTTTGGAGTTCCAGAAGTATACGTTTGATACGGATTACTACAGACTGTTCTGTTTTTGACAGATTCTGTTTTCTATGTGTTGTTCGCTTATTTTGATGAATCTATGAGTAGTATCGGAGGGTATGAACCATAGGGAAGTTGGAATACAGTAGATATTATACCAATATTAATTTAGAATGAGTTCACAACAGTACCAAAAGTGGTGATTTATTTTCTTATACTAACGGAGCTTATGAGTTTTCTGTTGAGTTTTGTGTTGTGAAGTTTTCAAGTTTTGGGTAAAGGTTCGATGGACTATGGAATAAGGAGTGGCAAGAGCCTAATCTTGGGGATGCCCAAGGCACCCCAAGGCAATATTAAAGGATAAACAAGAGCCTAAGATTGGGGATGCCCTGGATGGCATCCCCTCTTTTGTCTTCGTTCATCGGTAACTTTACTTGAAGCTATATTTTTATTCACCACATGATATGTGTTTTGCTTGGAGCGTCATTTTATTTTCTTTTGTTTTGCTTGCTGTTTGAATAAAATACCAAGATCTGAAATTCTTAAATGTTAGAGAGTCTTCACATAGTTGCATAATTATTCAACTACTCATTGATCTTCACTTATATCTTTCGGAGTAGTTTGTCATTTGCTCTAGTGCTTCACTTATATCCTTTTAGAGCACGGCGGTGGTTTTATTTTGAAGAAATAGATGAACTCTCATGCTTCACTTATATTATTTTGAGAGTGTTTAGAACAACATGGTAATTTGCTTTGGTTATGAAACTAGTCCTAATTTGATGGGCATCCAAGAGGGATATAATAAAAACTTTCATATAAAGTGCATTGAATACTAAGAGAAGTTTGACACTTGATGATTGTTTTGAGATATGGAGATAGTGATATTAAAGTTGTGCTAGTTGAGTAGTTGTGAATTTGAGAAATACTTCTGTTGAGGTTTGCAAGTCCCGTAGCATGCACGTATGGTAACCGTTATGTGACAAATTTGAAACATGAGGTGTTCTTTAATTGTCTTCCTTATGAGTGGCGGTCGGGGATGAGCGATGGTCTTTTCCTAACAATCTATCCCCCTAGGAGCATGCGCGTAGTGCTTGGTTTTGATGACTTGTAGATTTTTGCGATAAGTATGTGAGTTCTTTATGACTAATGTTGAGTCCATGGATTATACGCACTCTCACCCTTCCATCATTGCTAGCCTCTTCGGTACCATGCATTGCCCTTTCTCACCTTGAGAGTTGGTGCAAACTTCACCGGTGCATCCAAACCCCATGATACGATACGCTCTATCACACATAAATCTCCTTATATCTTCCTCAAAACAGCCACCATACCTACCTATTATGGCATTTCCATAGCCATTCCAAGATATATTGACATGCAACTTTCCACCATTCCGTTTATTATGACACGTTTCATCATTGTCATATTGCCTTGCATGATCATGTAGTTGACATCGTATTTGTGGCAAAGCCACTGTTCATAATTTTTCATACATGTCACTCTTGATTCATTGCCTATCCCGGTACACCGCCGGAGGCATTCATATAGAGTCATACTTTGTTCTAGTATCGAGTTGTAATCATTGAGTTGTAAATAAATAGAAGTGTGATGATCATCATTAATAGAGCATTGTCCCCCCCCAAAAGAAAGGCCAAAAAAGGGAAGGCCCAAAAAAAGGGACAATGCTACTATCCTTTTTCCACACTTGTGCTTCAAAGTAGCACCATGATCTTCATGATAGATAGTCATTATTTTGTCACTTTCATATACTAGTGGGAATTTTTCATTATAGAACTTGGCTTGTATATTCCAAAAATGGGCTTCCTCAAATGCCCTAGGTCTTCGTGAGCAAGCATGTTGGATGCACACCCACTTAGTTTCTTTTGTTGAGCTTTCATACATTTATAGCTCTAGTGCATCCGTTGCATGGCAATCCCTACTCCTTGCATTGACATCAATTGATGGGCATCTCCCTAGCCCATTGATTAGCCGCGTCAATGTGAGACTTTCTCCTTTTTTGTCTTCTCCACATAACCCCCATCATCATACTCTATTCCACCCATAGTGCTATATCCATGGCTCACGCTCATGTATTGCGTGAAGGTTGAAAAAGTTTGAGTTACTAAAGTATGAAACAATTGCTTGGCTTGTCATCGGGGTTGTGCATGATGAGAGCATTCTTGTGTGATGAAAATGGAGCATGACCAAACTATATGATTTTGTAGGGATGAACTTTCTTTGGCCATGCTATTTTCAGAAGACATGATTGCTTAGTTACTATGCTTGAAGTATTATTATTTTTATGTCAATATTAAACTTTTGTCTTGAATCTTATGGATCTGACTATTCTTGCCACAATAAAGAAGATTACATTGATAAGTATGTTAGGTAGCATTCCACATCAAAAATTCTGTTTTTATCATTTACCTACTCTAGGACGAGCAGGAATTAAGCTTGGGGATGCTGATACGTCTCCAACGTATCTACAATTTTTGATTGTTCCATGCTATTATATTATCTGTTTTGGATGTTTAATGGGCTTTACTATGCACTTTTATATTATTTTTGGGACTAACCTATTAACCCAGAGCCCAGTGCCAGTTTATGTTTTTTCCTTGTTTCAGTGTTTCGTAGAAAAGGAATATCAAACGGAGTCCAAACGGAATGAAACCTTCGGGAGCGTGATTTTTGGAACGAACGTGATCCAGGAGACTTGGAGTTGAAGTCAAGGAAGCTTTGAGGTGGCCACGAGGCAGGGAGGCGCGCCTGCCCCCCAGGGCGCGCCCCCACCCTCGTGGGCCCCTCGTGGCTCCCCTGACCGACTTCTTTCGCCTATATATATATCCATATACCCTAAAAACATCCGGGAGCAGAATAGATCGGGAGTTCCGCCGCCGCAAGCCTCTGTAGCCACCAAAAACCAATCGAGACCCTGTTCCAGCACCCTGCCGGAGGGGGGATCCCTCGTCGGTGGCCATCTTCATCATCCCGGCGCTCTCCATGACGAGGAGGGAGTAGTTCACCCTCGGGGCTGAGGGTATGTACCAGCAGCTATGTGTTTGATCTCTCTCTCTCTCTCTCTCTCTCGTGTTCTTGAGGTGGTACGATCTTGATGTATCGCAAGCTTTGCTATTATAGTTGGATCATATGATGTTTCTCCCCCTCTACTCTCTTGTAATCGATTGAGTTTTCCCTTTGAAGTTATCTTATCGGATTGAGTCTTTAAGGATTTGAGAACACTTGATGTATGTCTTGCATGTGCTTATCTGTGGTGACAATGGGATATCATGTGATCCACTTGATGTATGTTTTGGTGATCAACTTGCGGGTTCAGTGACCTTGTGAACTTATGCATAGGGGTTGGCACACGTTTTCATCTTGACTCTCTGGTAGAAACTTTGGGGCACTCTTTGAAGCTCTTTGTGTTGGTTTGAATAGATGAATCTGAGATTGTGTGATGCATATCGTATAATCATACCCACGGATACTTGAGGTGACATTGGAGTATCTAGGTGACATTAGGGTTTTGGTTGATTTGTGTCTTAAGGTGTTATTCTAGTACGAACTCTATGATAGATCGAACGGAAAGAATAGCTTCGTGTTATTTTACTACGGACTCTTGAATAGATCGATCAGAAAGGAGAACTTTGAGGTGGTTTCATACCCTACCATAATCTCTTTGTTTGTTCTCAGCTATTAGTGACTTTGGAGTGACTCTTTGTTGCATGTTGAGGGATTCTTATATGATCTAATTATGTTATTATTGTTGAGAGAACTTGCACTAGTGAAAGTATGAACCCTAGGCCTTGGTTCCTAGCATTGCAATACCGTTTGTGCTCACTTTTACCATTAGTTACCTTGCTGTTTTTATATTTTCAGATTACAAAAACCTATATCTACCATCCATATTGCACTTGTATCACCATCTCTTCGCCGAACTAGTGCACCTATACAATTTACCTTTGTATTGGGTGTGTTGGGGACACAAGAGACTCTTTGTTTTTTGGTTGTAGGGTTGTTTGAGAGAGACCATCTTCAACCTACGCCTCCCAAGGATTGATAAACCTTAGGTCATCCACTTGAGGGAAATTTGCTACTGTCCTACAAACCTCTGCACTTGGAGGCCCAACAACGTCTACAAGAAGAAGGTTGTGTAGTAAACATCAGATCACGATGGATGAAGAAATAAGGAGTGGCAAGAGCGTAAGCTTGGGGATACCCAAGGTACCCCATGGTAAAATTCAAGGACTCCCTAGCATCTAAGCTAAGGGATGCCCCGGAAGGCATCCCCTCTTTCTTCTAACGACTATCGGTAATTTTATTTGGAGCTATATTTTTATTCATCACATGATATGAGTTTTGCTTGGAGCGTAGTGTATTATATGAGTCTTTTCTTTGTTTGATTTTTAGTTTGCCACAATCATCTCTGCTAGACACACTTATTTGAGGGGGACACACATTATTCATGATTTGTTAGAATACTCTATTGTTGGGGAACACAGTAATTTCAAAAAATTTCCTACGCACACGCAAGATCTATCATGGTGATGTATAGCAACGAGAGGGGAGAGTGTTGTCCACGTACCCTCATAGACCGAGAGCGGAAGCGTTATGACAACGCGGTTGATGTAGTCGTACGTCTTCACGATCCGACTGATCCTAGTACCGAAAGTACGGCACCTCCGCGATCTGCACACGTTCGGCTTGGTGATGTCCCACGAACTCTTGATCCAGCTGAGTGTCGAGGGTGAGCTTCGTCAGCACGACGGCGTGATGAAGGTGATGATGAAGCTACCGGCGCAGGGCTTCGCCTAAGCACTACAACGATATGACCGAGGTGGATTATGGTGGAGGGGGGCACCGCACACGGCTAAGAGATCAAGATCAACTTATGTCTCTATGGGTGCCCCCAGCCCCCGTATATAAAGGAGCAAGGGGGGAGGCCGGCCGGCCCTAGGGCGCGCCAAGGAGGGGAGGAGTCCTCCTCCTAGTAGGAGTAGGACTCCCCCTTTCCTAGTCCAACTAGGAGGGGAAGGGGGAAGGAAGGAGCGGGAGAGAGGGAGGGAAAGAGGGGGCGCCGCCCCCCTCCTTGTCCAATTCGGACTCCCCAAGGGGGGCGCGCGGCCAGCCCTAAGGCCCCCTCCTCTCTCTCTCTCACAAGGCCCATGTTGGCCCATTAGTTCCCCCGGGGGTTCCGATAACCCTCCGGCGCTCTGATAATTATCCGGTGACCGCCGAAACTCATCCGGTGTCCGAATATAGTCATCCAATATATCAATCTTTATGTCTCGACCATTTCGAGACTCCTCGTCATGTCGGTGATCACATACGGGACTCCGAACTATCTTTGGTACATCAAAACACAAAAACTCATAATACTGATCGCCACCGAACGTTAAGCGTGCGGACCCTACGGGTTCGAGAACTATGTAGACATGACCGAGACTCATCTCTGGTCAATAACAATAGCGGAACCTGGATGCTCATATTGGTTCCTACATATTCTAAGAAGATCTTTATCGGTCAAACTGCATAATAACATACGTTGTTCCCTTTGTCATCGGTATGTTACATGCCCGAGATTCGATCGTCGGTATCTCAATACCTAGTTCAATCTCGTTACCGGCAAGTCTCTTTACTCGTTCCGTAATGCATCATCCTGCAACTAACTCGTTAGTCACATTGCTTGCAAGGCTTATTGTGATGTGCATTATAGAGAGGCCCCAGAGATACCTCTCCAACAATCGGAGTGACAAATCCTAATCTCGATCTATGCCAACTCAACAAACACCATTGGAGACACCTGTAGAGCACCTTTATAATCACCCAGTTATGTTGTGACGTTTGGTAGCACACAAAGTGTTCCTCCAGTATTCGGGAGTTGCATAATCTCATAGTCATAGGAACATGCATAAGTCATGAAGAAAGCAATAGCAACATACTAAACGATCAAGTGCTAAGCTAACGGAATGGGTCCAGTCAATCACATCATTCTCTAATGATGTGACCCCGTTAATCAAATGAAAACTCATGTCTATGGCTAGGAAACTTAACCATCTTTGATTCAACGAGCTAGTCAAGTAGAGGCATACTAGTGACACTCTGTTTGTCTATGTATTCACACATGTACTAAGTTTCGAATTAATACGATTCTAGCATGAATAATAAACATTTATCATGACATAAGGAAATATAAATAACAACTTTATTATTGCCTCTAGGGCATATTTCCTTCAGTCTCCCACTTGCACTAGAGTCAATAATCTAGATTACACAGCAATGATTCTAACACCCATGGTGTCTTGGTGCTAATCATGTTTTGCTCGTGAGAGAGGCTTAGTCAACGGGTCTGCAACATTCAGATCCGTATGTATCTTGCAAATCTCTATGTCTCCCTCCTTGACTTGATCGCGGATGGAATTGAAGCTTCTCTTGATGTGCTTGCTTATGTTGTGAAATCTGGTTTCCTTTGCCAAGGCAATTGCACCAGTATTGTCACAAAAGATTATCATTGGACCCGATGCACTAGGTATGACACCTAGATCAGATATGAACTCCTTCATCCAAACTCCTTCATTTGCTGCTTCCGAAGCAGCTATGTACTCCGCTTCACACGTAGATCCCGCCACGACGCTTTGCTTAGAAATGCACCAACTGACAGCTCCACCGTTCTATATAAACACGTATCCGAATTGTGACTTAGAGTCATCCGGATCAGTGTCAAAGCTTGCATCGACATAACCATTTACGACGAGCTCTTTGTCACCTCCGTAAACGAGAAACATATCCTTAGTCCTTTTCAGGTATTTCAGGATGTTCTTGACCGCTGTCCAGTGATCCACTCCTGGATTACTTTGGTACCTCCCTGCTAAACTAATAGCAAGGCACACATCAGGTCTGGTACATAACATTGCATACATGATAGAGCCTATGGATGAAGCATAGGGAACAACTTTCATTTTCTCTCTATCTTCTGCAGTGGTCGGGCATTGAGTCTGACTCAGTTTCACACCTTGTAACACAGGCAAGAACCCTTTCTTTGCTTGATCCATTTTGAACTTCTTCAAAACTTTATCAAGGTATGTGCTTTGTGAAAGTCCAATTAAGTGTCTTGATCTATCTCTATAGATCTTGATGCCCAATATATAAGCAGCTTCACCGAGGTCTTTCATTGAAAAACTCTTGTTCAAGTATCCTTTTATGCTATCCAGAAATTCTATATCATTTCCAATCAACAATATGTCATCCACATATAATATTAGAAATGCTACAGAGCTCCCACTCACTTTCTTGTAAATACAGGCTTCTCCAAAAGTCTGTATAAAACCGTATGCTTTGATCACACTATCAAAATGTTTATTCCAACTCCGAGATGCTTGCACCAGTCCATAAATGGATCGCTGGAGCTTGCACACTTTGTTAGCATCCATTGGATCGATAAAACCTTCGGGTTGCATCATATACAACTCTTCTTCCAGAAATCCAATCAGGAATGCAGTCTTTACATCCATTTGCCAAATTTCATAATCATAAAATGCAGCAACTTCTAACATGATTCGGACGGACTTAAGCATCGCTACGGGTGAGAAGGTCTCATCGTAGTCAACTCCTTGAACTTGTCGAAAACCTTTTGCAACAAGTCGAGCTTTGTAGACAGTAACATTACCGTCAGCGTCAGTCTTCTTCTTGAAAATCCATTTATTTTTGATGGCTTGCCGATCATCGGGCAAGTCAACCAAAGTCCACACTTTGTTCTCATACATGGACCCCATCTCAGATTTCATGGCCTCAAGCCATTTCGCGGAATCTGGGCTCATCATCGCTTCCTCATAGTTCGTAGGTTCGTCATGGTCAAGTAACATGACCTACAGAACAGGATTACCGTACCACTCTGCTGCGGATCTTACTCTGGTTGACCTTCGAGGTTCGGTAGTAACTTGATCTGAAGTTACATGATCATCATCATTAGATTCCTCACTAATTGGTGTAGGATTCGCAGGAACAGATTTCTGTGATGAATTACTTTCCAATAAGGGAGCAGGTACAGTTACCTCATCAAGTTCTACTTTCCTCCCACTCACTTCATTCGAGAGAAACTCCTTCTCTAGAAAGGATCCATTCTTAGCAATGAATGTCTTGCCTTCAGATCTGTGATAGAAGGTGTACCCAACAGTCTCCTTTGGGTATCCTATGAAGACACATTTCTCCGATTTGGGTTTGAGCTTACCAGGTTGAAGCTTTTTCACATAAGCATCGCAGCCCCAAACTTTAAGAAACGATAACTTGGGTTTCTTGCCAAACCACAGTTCATAAGGTGTCATCTCAAGGGATTTAGATGGTGCCCTATTTAACGTGAATGCAGCCGTCAAGCATAACCCCAAAACGATAGCGGTAAATCAGTAAGAGACATCATAGATCGCACCATATCTAATAAAGTGCGGTTACGACATTGGGACACACCATTACGTTGTGCTGTTCCGGGTGGGGTGAGTTGCGAAACTATTCCGCATTGTTTCAAATGAAGACCAAACTCGTAACTCAAATATTCTCCTCCACGATCAGATCACAGAAACTTTATTTTCTTGTTATGATGATTTTCCACTTCACTCTGAAATTCTTTGAACTTTTCAAATGTTTCAGACTTATGTTTCATCAAGTAGATATACCCATATCTGCTCAAATCATCTCTGAAGGTGAGAAAATAACGATACCTGCCGCGAGCCTCAATATTCATCGGACCACATACATCAGTACGTATGATTTCCAACAAATCTGTTGCTTGCTCCATTGTTCCGGAGAACGGAGTTTGAGTCATCTTGCCCATGAGGCATGGTTCGCAAGTACCAAGTGATTCATAATCAAGTGATTCCAAAAGTCCATCCAAATGGAGTTTCTTCATGCGCTTTACACCAATATGACCCAAACGGCAGTGCCACAAATAAGTTGCACTATCATTATCAACTCTGCATCTTTTGTCCTCAATATTATGAATATGTGTGTCACTACTATCGAGATTCAACAAAAATAGAACACTCTTGAATGTGCATGACCATAAAAGATATTACTCATATAAATAGAACAGCCATTATTCTAAGATTTAAATGAATAACCGTCTCGCATCAAACAAGATCCAGATATAATGTTCATGCTCAACGCTGGCACCAAATAACAATTATTCACGTCTAAAACTAATCCCGAAGGTAGATGTAGAGGTAGCGTGCCGACGGCGATCACATCGACTTTGGAACCATTTCCCACACGCATTGTCACCTCGTCCTTAGCCAATCTTCGCTTAATCCGTAGTCCCTGTTTCGAGTTGCAAATATTAGCAACAGAACCAGTATCAAATACCTAGGCACTACTGCGAGCATTAGTAAGGTACACATCAATAACATGTATATCACATATACCTTTGTTCACCTTCCCATCCTTCTTATCCGCCAAATAATTGGGGCAGTTCCGCTTCCAGTGACCAGTCCCTTTGCAGTAGAAGCACGCAGTCTCAGGCTTAGGTCCAGACTTGGGCTTCTTCACTTGAGCAGCAACTTGCTTGCTGTTCTTCTTAAAGTCCCCCTTCTTCCCTTTACCCTTTTTCTTGAAACTGGTGGTCTTGTTGACCATCAACATTTGATGCTCTTTCTTGATTTCTACCTCTGCATCCTTTAGCATTGCGAATAGCTCGGGAATTGTCTTGTCCATCCCTTGCATATTATAGTTCATCACGAAGCTCTTGTAGCTTGGTGGCTGTGATTGAAGAATTCTGTCAATGACACTATCATCAGGAAGATTAACTCCCAGTTGAATCAAGTGATTGTTATACCCAGACATTTTGAGTATATGCTCACTGATAGAACTATTCTCCTCCATTTTGGAGCTGTAGAACTTATTGGAGACTTCATATCTCTCAATCCGGGCATTTGCTTGAAATATCAACTTCAAATCCTGGAACATCTCATATGCTCCATGACGTTCAAAACGTCGTTGAAGTCCTGGTTCTAAGCCGTAAATCATGGCACACTAAACTATCAAGTAGTCATCAGCTTTGCTCTGCCAGACGTTCATAACATTTGGCGTTGCTCCTGCGGTGGGTTTGGCACCTAGCGGTGCTTCCAGGACGTAATTCTTCTGTGCAGCAATGAGGATAATCCTCAAGTTACGGACCCAGTCCGTGTAGTTGCTACCATCATCTTTCAACTCAGCTTTCTCTAGGAACGCATTAAAATTCAACGGAACAGTAGCACGGGCCATTGATCTACAACAACATAGACATGCAAAATACTATCAGGTATTAAGTTCATGATAAATTAAAGTTCAATTAATCATATTACTTAAGAACTCCCACTTAGATAGACATCCCTCTAATCATCTAAGTGATCACGTGATCCAAATCAACTAAACCATGTCCGATCATCACGTGAGATGGAGTAGTTTTCAATGGTGAACATCACTATGTTGATCATATCTACTATATGATTCACGCTCGACCTTTCGGTCTCAGTGTTCCGAGGCCATATCTGCATATGCTAGGCTCGTCAAGTTTAACCCGAGTATTCTGCTTGTGCAAAACTGGCGTGCACCCGTTGTATGTGAACGTAGAGCTTATCACACCCGATCATCACGTGGTGTCTCAGCACGACGAACTTTCGCAATGGTGCATACTCAGGGAGAACATTTGTACCTTGAAATTTAGTGAGAGATCATCTTATAATGCTACCGCCGAACTAAGCAAAATAAGATGCATAAAGGATAAACATCACATGCAATCAATATAAGTGATATGATATGGCCATCATCATCTTGTGCCTTTGATCTCCATCTCCAAAGCACCGTCATGATCACCATCGTCACCGGCGCGACACCTTGATCTCCATCGTAGCATTGTTGTCGTCTCGCCAACTATTGCTTCTACGACTATCGCTACCGTTTAGTGATAAAGTAACGCAATTACATGGCGATTGCATTTCATACAATAAAGCGACAACCATATGGCTCCTGCCAGTTGCCGAGAACTTTGTTAAAAAACATGATCATCTCATACAATACAATTTAGCATCATGTCTTGACCATATCACATCACAACATGCCCTGCAAAAACAAGTTAGACGTTCTCTACTTTGTTGTTGCAAGTTTTACGTGGCTGCTACGGGCTGAGCAAGAACCGTTCTTACCTACGCATCAAAACCACAATGATTTTTCGTCAAGTATGTGCTGTTTTAACCTTCAACAAGGACCGGGCATAGCCACACTCGATTCAACTAAAGTGGGAGAAACTGACACCCGCCAGCCACCTGTGTGCGAAGCACGTCGGTAGAACCAGTCTCGTGTAAGCGTACGCGTAATGTCGGTCCGGGCCGCTTCATCCAACAATACCAGCAGTATGACTATTATTGCCCACAACTCACTTGTGTTCTACTCGTGCATATAACATCTATGCATAGACCTGGCTCGAATGCCACTGTCGGGGAACGCAGTAATTTCAAAAAATTTCCTACGCACACGCAAGATCTATCATGGTGATGTATAGCAACAAGAGGGGATAGTGTTGTCCACGTACCCTCGTAGACCGAGAGCGGAAGCGTTATGACAACGCGGTTGATGTAGTCATCGTACGTCTTCATGATCCTACCGATCCTAGTACCGGAAGTACGACACCTCCGCGATCTGCACACGTTCGGCTCAGTGACGTCCCACGAAATCTTGATCCAGCTGAGTGTCGAGGGAGAGTTTGGTCGGCACGACGGCGTGATGACGGTGATGATGAAGCTACCGGTGCAGGGCTTCGCCTAAGCACTGCAACGATATAACCGAGGTGGATTATGGTGGAGGGGGCACCGCACACGGCTAAGAGATCAATGATCAACTTATGTCTCCATGGGTGACCCCCTGCCCCTGTATATGAAGGACCAAGGGGGAGGCCGGCCGGCCCTAGGGCGCGCCAAGGAGGGGAGGAGTCCTCCTCCTAGTAGGAGTAGGACTACCCCTTTCCTAGTCCAACTAGGAGGGGGAAGGGGGAAGGAAGGAGAGGGAGAGAGGGAGGGAAAGAGGGGGTGCCGCACCCCTCCTTGTCCAATGCGGACTCCTCAAGGGGGGCGCGCGGCCAGCCCTAAGGCCCCCTCCTCTCTCTCTCTCTCAGAAGGCCCATGTTGGCCCATTAGTTCCCCCAGGGGTTCCGATAACCCTCCGGCACTCTGATAATTATCCTGTGACCCTCGTAACTCATCCGGTGTCCAAATATAGTCATCCAATATATCAATCTTTATGTCTCGACCATTTCGAGACTGCTCGTCATGTCCGTGATCACATCTGGGAGTCTGAACTATCTTAGGTACATCAAAACACATAAACTCATTATACCGATCGTCACCGAACGTTAAGCGTGCGGAACCTATGGGTTCGAGAACTATGTAGACATGACCGAGACTCATCTCCGGTCAATAACCAATAGCGGAACCTAGATGCTCATATTGGTTCCGACATATTCTACGAAGATCTTTATTGGTCAAACAACATAACAACATACGTTGTTCCCTTTGTCGTCGGTATGTTACATGCCCGAGATTCGATCGTCGGTATCTCAATACCTAGTTCAATCCCGTTACCGGCAAGTATCTTTATTCGTTCTGTAATGCATCATCCTGCAACTAACTCATTAGTCACATTGCTTGCAAGGCTTATAGTGATGTGCATTACCGAGATTGCCCAGAGATACCTCTCCGACAATCGGAGTGACAAATCCTAATCTTGATCTTTGCCAACTCAACAAACACCATTGGAGACACCTGTAGAACACCTTTATAATCACCCAGTTACGTTGTGACATTTGGTACCACACAACGTGTTTCTCCGGTATTCGGGTGTTGCATAATCTCATAGTCATAGGAACATGCATAAGTCATGAAGAAAGCAGTAGCAACATACTAAACGATTAAGTGCTAAGCTAACGGAATGGGTCAAGTAAATCACATCATTCTCTAACGATGTGATCCCGTTAATCAAATGATAGCTCATGTCTATGGCTAGGAAACTTAACCATCTTTGATTCAACGAGCTAGTCTAGTAGAGGCATACTAGTATTCCGGTTAATACAATTCTAGCATGAATAATAAACATTTATCATGATACAAGGAAATATAAATAACAACTTTATTATTGCCTCTAGGGCATATTTCCTTCATCTATGTGCTTCACTTATATCTTTTGAGCTAGGCAGTTGCTCTAGTGCTTCACTTATATCTTTTAGAGCACGGCGGCGGTTATATTTTAAAGAAATAGTTGCACTCACATGCTTCACTTATAACTTTTTGAGAGTTGAGATAGTAATGGCAATTAATATGGGGTATGAATTTGCTCCTAATATGATAGGTATTCAAGAGGGATATAATAAAAACTTTCATGTAGATCACTGAATATGATAAGTTTGATTCCTTGCAATAGTTTTGCGATATAAACGTGGTAATATGTGGGTTGTTCTAGTGAGTAATTGTGGTTTAGTAAGAACATTGGTGTTAAGGTTTGTGATTCCCGAAGCATACACGTATAGTCTCCCGTTATGCTAAGAAGTTGGAGCATGATTTATTATCGACTGTCTTCCTTATGAGTGGCAGTCGAGGACAAGCGATGGTCTTTTCCTAGCAATCTATCTTCCTAGGGGCATGTGTAACACCCCATTAATAAAGCTACAATGAACTTCCCTGATGTGCCATGTTATCACATTTTTCCAAAATTAAAGTGCAATTAAATATTTAATTCAACTCAAATTCAAATTCAGAATAGGAGTGCGGAAATTATTTCTTCAGACATTAGAATAAAAGTGTTAATAATTTTGCGAATAATCACTAGGTAATTGTCAAGCAAAAAACCAACCCATATGGAATTATTAAAATGCCCCTAACAATATTTAGAGTGGACTAGTAGCAAATTAATTGACCTTTTCAATTTATAAAAATATTGCAACAATTCCAAATGGTCTGAAACTTTTTGTGCAAACCTAGAATATTGACCTGTATTTTTGTGTCAACTTTCACATTTATCAAAATTTATTTGGTACAAACCTAAAATGCAAACAGAGACTAAAAATAAAAACAAAAGAAAAAAGGTAAACATACCTGTTGGACTGGGCCGCAAGTGCACAGTTTACAGGCCTGCCCAACAAAGCCCTACTTCTCCTACCTCTGTTCATTAGAGCGCGGTGAACGCCCGTGCGACGTCCACAGCTTGGATCGACCACGGGGCAGCCATCCACCGCATCCTCAGCGACCTACGAGATCCCCCGACCAGCCTTGTGAACCCTAGCTCCTCACTCCTCCCCTCTCGCTCAAGAGCCCACCCGAGCATAGCCGCTGCCGCGCCGTGATACGTCTCCAACGTATCTATAATTTTTGATTGTTCCATGCTATTATATTATCTGTTTTGGATGCTTTATATGCATTAATATGCTATTTTATATTATTTCTGTGACTAACCTATTAACCTAGAGCCCAGTGCCAGTTCCTGTTTTCCCCTGTTTTTGAGTTTTGCAGAAAAGGAATATCAAACGGAATAAAACCTTCGCTATGATTTTTCTTGGACCAGAAGACAACCAGGAGTCTTGGAGATGAAGTCAGAGGAGCCATGATAACCCACAAGTATAGGGGATCACAATAGTTTTCGAGGGTAGAGTATTCAACCCAATTTTATAGATTCGACACAAGGGGAGCCAAAGAATATTTGAAGGTATTAGTAGCTGAGTTGTCAATTCAACCACACCTGGAGATTAATTATCTGCAGCAAAGTGATCAGTAGCAAAGTAGCATGATAGTTTTGATAATAGTGGCAATAGTAACGGTAACGGTAACAGTGATAGCAATAATTTTGTAGCAAGTCTAACAGTGATGATAACAGTAGTAACTTAGCAAGAACAATATGGGATAAATTCCTTGGCATTGGATCGGTGACTTGTTGGATGATATTCATCATGAGACAATTATAACCTAGGGTGATAGGACACTAGCTCCAGTTCATCAATATAATGTAGGCATGTATTCCACAAATAGTCATACGTGCTTATGGAAAGAACTTGCATGACATCTTTTGTCCTACCCTCCCGTGGCAGCGGGGTCCTATTGGAAACTAAGGGATATTAAGGCCTCCTTTTAATAGAAAACTGGAACAAAGCATTAACACACGGTGAATACATGAACTCCTCAAACTACGGTCATCACCGGGAGTGGTCCCGATTATTGTCAGTCCGGTATTGCTGGATCATAACACGTAGTAGGTTACTATAACTTGCAAGATCAGATCTAGAACATGGATATAATGGTGATAACATAAACAGTTCAGATATGAGTTCATGGCACCCAGGCCCAAAGTGACAAGCATTAAGCATGGCAAAGTCATAGCAACATCAATCTTAGAACATAGTGGATACTAGGGATCAAGCCCTAACAAAACTAACTTGATTACATGATGAATCTCATCCAACTCCTCATCGACCAGCGAGCCTACAAAGGAATTACTCACTCCCGGTGGGGAGCGTCATGTAATTGGCGATGGAGAAGGGTTGGTGATGACGAAGAACGAAGATCCCCCTCTCTAGAGCCCCAAACGGACTTCAGATCTGGCCTCCCGATGAAGAACATGAGGTGACGGCGGCTCCATCTCGTGGATCGCGATAATTCTTTCTCCTTGAATTTTTTATGGAAAAATATGATTTTATAGCGTCGGTTTAAGGGTCTGTGAGGCCACCAGGTGGGGACAACCCACCTAGGCGCGTCAGGAGGGGGGCACGTCCTGGTGGATTGTGCCCACCCAGGTGCCCCCCTCTGGTGGGTCTTGGCTCCAGAAATTCTTGTTTATTGTATAAAAGTTCCTCACAAAGTTTTGTTCCATTCCAAGAACTTTTATTTCTTCACAAAAACAACACCATGGTAGTTCTGCTGAAAACAACGTCAGTCCGGGGTTAGTTTCATTCAAATCATGCAAATTAGAGTCCATAACAAGAGGAAATGCATTACGAAAAGTATATATGTTGGAGACGTATCAACTCCCCCAAGCTTATTTGCTTGTCCTCAAGAAATTCAGTTGATAAACTGAAAGTGAAAAAGAAAAACTTTTACGAACTCTTTTGCTCTTGTTTGCATCAATAAGCTTAAACAACGTACACCCAGGTTTTCAGCCAACATTATAACTAACCATGCCAACAATAACTCTTAAATATTATATTAACTCATATCAATGACATAATCAGCTAGTGAGCAATAATAAGATATCTCAAACGGCAACACGTTATCAAGACAACCATGATATAATATGACAATAGTGGTATCTCGCTAGCCCTTTCTGAGACCGCAAAACATAAATGCGGAGCACCTCTAAAGTTCGAGCAGCGACTAAACATTGTAATTCATGGTAGAAAAGATCCAGTCATGATGCACGCAATGCTAGCTACACACAATGCATAAGTCATGACAGCTGTGCTCTCAGGTTCTGGCGCTTATTTTAGAAGGTGATGACACAACATAAAAGTAAATAGATAGTCCCTTCGCAGAGGGAAGCAGTGATTTGCAGAGGTGCCAGAGCTCAAGTTTTTAAAGCAGAGGTAAATGATATTTTGAGACATGCACCCTTCTCATTTACTTCACGGCCATCAGTTATCAGCATCTTCCATGCTAAGCACGCTAGTGGCGGTTCCCAAGCGACAAAAGTAAAGGTTTTGACTCCATTGGGAGTTTTGTTAGATTATTTGTAAGCTTTTCTATTTGCAGTTTGGGACTGGGCATCCCTATTACTACCCTTTTCTCGTGCGATGGCGAGTGAATAAAGACTCGACCTGAGAATAACCCGCTTAGCATGGAAGATACCGACCACCTCCTGTTGTTCGATGAACGATCCAGGCACACAAAAAGGATATTTATTTGAAGTTTTTAGAGGTGGCACATGCAAATTTACTTAGGACGGCAGGGTAATGCCGCATATAGGTAGGTATGGTGGACTCATCTGGAATAACTTTGGGTTCAAGGTTTTTGATGTACAAGCAGAATTCCCACTTAGTACATGCGAAGGCTAGCAAATAGATTGAGAAGCGGCCAGCTAGAGAGCAACAACGGTCATGAACATGCATTATGCATAAGTAACATTGGACACTAGCATGAGTAGGATATGAACACCATGAACATAAATATCATGGAGGCTATGTTGGTTTTGATTCAACTACATGCATGAACATGTGCCAAGTCAAGCTACTCGAACATCCAGAGGAGGATACCATATCATCATACTACATCACAATCATTTTAACACAATGTTGACATCCAAGATAAATCATTATCCACTCCTAGCTACTTATGCATGGCATGAGAAACTATAATCTCTAATTGTCATTGCAAACATGTTTAATCATAATGGGCTAAATCAAGGATACTAGGTTAAACATATTTACAGAAACAGAACAAGTCGAGTTCATACCCGTTTCTCTCTGCCACGGCCAGTTCATCGAATATCGTCATTATTGCCTTTTCACTTGCATGACCGAAGGATATGAAAATAATAATAGTGCTAGAGTGCTGTGGACTAAGGTAGAATCTTCAAAACATTTTATTCTACAGGAGAAGACAAGGTAAAATGGGCTCTTTAGTAGATTAACATTTATTCATATGAGAGCCACTCAACATTTTCATCGTAGTCTTCTCCTCGGTAAGACTCGAAATAAAAAGAAAAGAAATTCAGAGAAACACACTGAAATATTTTTGGAGTTTTTGGTTTTCCGGAGCAGGCAAATAAAAGGGAAAACAAAAATGAGAAAAACTATTTACACGGGAAAGCTCCCAACAAGAAAAAGAAGAACAAGGAAATCTTTTTGGGTTTTCTTTTTAGTGCTACTACTAAGCATGCAAAGAAAGTAAACTACTACAACTAAATTTTTTTGGTTTTTCCAAAGTTTTTCAAACACACAAGAAGAAGCAAGAAAATAAATTTAACATGGATGGTACAAGGAAAAAGTGTGAACACCGACTAATGGAATAAGTGATCATGAATGTAATGTCGGTGAGAAACACGTACTCCCCCAAGCTTAGGCTTTTGGCCTAGCTTGGTAATCAATCAGTAGCCTGGATAGTAGTTGGGGTACTGAGGAGCGGGCATCCACTCATCCCACTACTGAGGCTCCTCCTTTGCCTCTGCAGCAGCCTGAGCGTTCCGGTAGGCGATGATGTCCGCGGGCATAATCCTATATCCGCCCCTGGCAACAGAATCAAACAAAGCAGGAGCAGGCAATGGAAAAATATCATGAGTTTCAACGCTAAAAACCAGGTTATAAGGAATAGGAATGCCAGGAGAATTGTTATCAATGAAATGGTGGTGATCCATGGCCGTGTGGTCTAGGTAAACCTTGGTCAGGGGGTAGTCATGAGGGCGTATCTCAACACTAAAGTGAGCTGCCAAACGAGTAGCATAAATCCCACCATGTATTTTACCCTTGGACTTATTAATGTGGAGGCGACGAGCCACAATAGCTCCCAAGCTATAAGTGTTGTCGCCCTCTAGTGCATGATGTAAAACAGCAAGGTCTGGTGAACTGAGTGCACCCACCTCTCTCGCAAGCAAGCATTTTGCGATGAAAAGAGCAAAGTAATGAATAGCAGGAAAATGCAAGCCAGCGGCGGTGATAGCTGACACCCCTCTCTCATCTCCCACTGTCAAGGTGCGATAAAAGGCCTCAAACTCTGCTAGCCTAGGCTCAGCCGAACTCCCGTTAGAAGGGATCATGCATATGTTACAAAATTCAGTAAGTGGTATGTAATGGTTTTCAGCATATAAATCTAACCGCACTTCAGGAGGATTATTCCTAGAAAGGAAAGTAAAACTTTGAACAAAGATGTTTGTGAGGATTTGATGCTGTTCACACTCATCTGCAATGAAGTCGGTGAGGCCGGCATTAGCAGCATATTGTGTGAACTCCTGAAGGATTCCAGCCTCTTCCATGATCTGGGTGTGCGGCCATTCGCACGGCCGCACCTCCGCCAATCTCCGAGGATGGAGATCACTATCAGATGACTCCCCAATAACACCTTTGGAGTTCTTCTTGGAAGCAAACTTCCTAAAGATGTTCATCTTTTTCCTACTAAAAAAATCTGAAATTTTTAGTCCACAAATTTTTCTCAACAAAACTTCACAAAATTGGTAGCAACTACTCATAGGGATACATAGAGGCCATAGCAAGCATTCAAACTACTTAGAGCTCTAAGAATTCAACATGCAAGCTCATCTACAGCAGCACCAAGAGTAGCTAATTATTAAAAATATAAACCACTAAAAGAAAAACTAATTGGACAAATGGTGGAGTCACATACCAAGCAACAATCCCCCTAAACAGTTTCGAAAATGGAGCTTCGAGCAAAGAGATCGAAATCCGCGGGTTTGAGAGCAAGAACATGGGAGAGAGAGCAATGGAGATACTTTCTGGAGGTCAGTGATGATGTGCTGTGAAGAGATAAGTGAGGGGGCCCACGTGGGGACCACAACCCACCAGGGCGCGCCTAGGGGTCCTGGCGCGCCCAGGTGGGTTGTGCCCACCTGGTGCACCTCCCTCTGATATTATTTGCACTAGAAATTCTTAAATATTCAGAAAAATCGTATTAAATTTTCAGAGCATTCTGAGAACTTCTATTTTTGGGTCATTTTTTTTATTGCATGGGAAATTCAGAAAACAGACAAAACATGCCATTTTATTTTATTTAACTAATAAAAACAGAAAAAAAGTAGGGACATAAGCTAGTGCTTACTAAAGTCATCAAGTTCATACTGCTAAAAAAAGATTCATTAATAAGGTTGATCAGGTCTTATTAACAACCACTTTCGATTAGCATGAAACCGAAGAACTTTCGTAAATCACTAAGTTACCTCAACGGGGATATGAATGTCCCCAACAATAAGCATTTCATATTTCTTTTTAACAGTAGGTAGAGGTATTTCTAAACTTCCAATATTGATTGTCGGAGATTTTTCAGTAACATTAATACCATTCACTTGGAATTGTTTCTTCGGAAAGTGCACCGTATGCTCATTACCATTAATATGAAAAGTGACCTTGCTTTTATTGCAATCTATAACCGCCCCTGTAGTATTCAAGAAGGGTCTACTAAGTATAATCAACATATTGTCGTCCTTGGGCATCTCAAGTATAACGAAGTCAGTCAAAATAGTAACATTAGCAACAACAACGGGCACATCCTCACAAATACCGATAGGTATATGATACGTCTCCATCGTATCTACTTTTCCAAGCACTTTTGCCCTTGTTTTGGACTCTAACTTGCATGATTTGAATGGAACTAACCTGGACTGACGCTACTTTCAGCAGAATTGCCATGGTGTTATTTTTGTGCAAAAATAAAAGTTCTCGGAATGACCTGAAACTTCACGGAGAATATTTTTGGAATTTATAAAAAATACTGGCGAAAGAATCAAGACCAGGGGGCCCACACCCTATCCACGAGGGTGGGGGCGCGCCACCCCTACCTCATGGGCCCCTTGGTGCTCCACCGACCTCAACTCCAACTCTATATATTCACGTTCGGGGAGAAAAAATCAGAGAGAAGGATTCATTGCGTTTGACGATACGGAGCCGCCGCCAAGCCCTAAACTCTCTCGGGAGGGCTGATCTGGAGTCCGTTCGGGGCTCGGAGAGGGGAATCCATCGTTGTCGTCATCATCAACCTTCCTCGATCACCAATTTCATGATGCTCACCGCCCTGCGTGAGTAATTCCATCGTAGCCTTGCTGGACGGTGATGGGTTGGATGAGATTTATCATGTAACCGAGTTGGTTTTGTTAGGGTTTGATCCCTAGTATCCACTATGTTCTCAGATTGATATTGCTATGACTTTGCTATGCTTAATGCTTGTCATTAGGGCCCAAGTGCCTTGATTTCAGATCTGAACCTATTATGTGTGACGCCCCCGATTTGACCGTACACTAATCATGCACGCAAATGTGTATGATCAAGGTCAGGGACTCACGGGTAGATATCACAACACAACTCTACAACATAAATAAGTCATACAAGCATCATAATACAAGCCAGGGGCCTCGAGGGCTCGAATACAAGTGCTCGATCACAGACGAGTCAGCGGAAGCAACAATATCTGAGTACAGACATAAGTTAAACAAGTTTGCCTTAAGAAGGCAAGCACAACTGGGATACAGATCGAACAAGGCGCAGGCCTCCTGCCTGGGATCCTCCTAACTACTCCTGGTCGTCGTCAGCGGCCTGCACGTAGTAGTAGGGACCTCCAGTGTCGCAGGTGTCGTCGTCGACGGTGGCGTCTGGCTCCTGGACTCCAGCATCTGGTTGCGACAACCAGATAGAAAGAAAAGGGGGGAAAGAGGGAGAGAAGCAACCGTGAGTACTCATCCAAAGTACTCGCAAGCAAGGAGCTATACTACATATGCATGGGTATATGTGTAAAGGGCATATCAGTGGACTGAACTGCAGAATGCCAGAATAAAAGGGGGATAGCTAGTCCTGTCGAAGACTACGCTTCTGGCCATCTCCATCTTGCAGCATGTAGAAGAGAGTAGATTGAATTCCTCCAAGTAGCATCGCATAGCATAATCCTACCCGGCGATCCCCTCCTCGTCGCCCTGTTAGAGAGCGATCACCGGGTTGTATCTGGCACTTGGAAGGGGTGTATTTTATTCAGTATCCAGTTCTAGTTGTCATAAGGTCAAGGTACAACTCCGGGTCGTCCTTTTACCGAGGGACACGGCTATTCGAATAGATAAACTTCCCTGCAGGGGTGCACCACATAACCCAACACGCTCGATCCCATTTGGCCGGACACACTTTCCTGGGTCATGCCCGGCCTCGTAAGATCAACGCGTCGCAGCCCCACCTAAGCACAACAGAGCGGTCAGCACGCCGGTCTAACCCTATGCGCGCAGGGGTCTGGGCCCATCGCCCTATGCACACCTGCACGTTGCGTACGCGGCCGGAAGCAGACCTAGCCTAGTGGCGTTCCAGTCCAATCCGGCGCGCGCCACTCAGTCGCTGACGTCAAGAAGGCTTCGGCTGATACCACGACGCCGGGATACCCATAACTACTCCCGCGTAGATGGTTAGTGCGTATAGACCAAATGGCCAGACTCAGATCAAATACCAAGATCTCGTTAAGCGTGTTAAGTATCCGCGAACGCCGACCAGGGCCAGGCCCACCTCTCACCTAGGCGGTCTCAACCTGCCCTGTCGCTCCGCCACAAAGATCCACTTGCGGGTACTCCTACGAGCCGACCCGACTTTAGTCATCACATGTGTCATGTATGTAGTATATAAGTATATACCCGTGATCACCGCCCAGGTGATCACGGCCCGATAGTATAGCACAGCAGACGGACAAGAATGTAGGGCCACTGATGGAAATTAGCATCCTATACTAAGCATGTAGGATTGCAGGTAAAGGTATCAACAGTAGTAGCAAGGATAGGCTATGCATCAGGATAGGATATCGAAAAGCAGTAACATGCTACACTACTCTAATGCAAGCAGTATAGAGAAGAATAGGCGATATCTGGTGACCAAGGGGGGGGCTTGCCTGGTTGCTCTGGCAAGTAGGAGGGGTCGTCAACTCCGTAGTCGAACTGGGCAGCAGCAGGGTCGGTCTCGTAGTCTACCGGAGAGGAGGGGGGAAGAAACAGTAAATACAATGCAATCATAAGCATGACGATGCATGACATGACAATGAACAGTGCGAGGTGTGTCCTAACGCGACAGTAGGTGGTACCGGTGAAGGGGGGAACATCCGGGAGGTATTCCCGATGTTTCGCGTTTTCGGACAGACGGACCGGAGGGGGAAAGTTGCGAGTTCGATAGGTTAGGGAGGTGTGGTGGACGAACGGACTGCGTATTCGGATTCGTCTCGTCGTTCTGAGCAACTTTCATATAGAAAACATTTTCATCCGAGTTACGGTTTAAAAGATATGAATTTTCAAAGTTTATTTGAATTTCTGGAATTATATAATTAACAGAAAAAGGGATATGACGTCAGCATGACGTATGAGCGACGTCAGCGGTCAACAGTCCGGGTTGACTGGTCAAACTGACACAGGGGACCCACCTGTCATAGACAGTGGGTTAACAGAAGATTAAACTAATTAATTTTTAGTTAATTAACTACTGGGCCCACCTGTCAGTGAGAGATTAGATTAATTAATTATTTTTATTTATAAAACATTTTCCTTTTCTCTTTTTTTTATTTATGCGGCGGGGCCCGCATGTCAGTGGCTGGGCCTGCCCAGTCAGCACGTTGACTGGGTTGACCCAGTCAACGGGGCCCACGGCCCCACTGGCAGTGGCACTGGGGGGGGGCCAGGCCAGCCACGTCGGCGGCCGGCGCCGGAGCGACTCCGGTGAGCCACACGCGGCGGCGCGGCTCGGGAGGGGCGCGGGTTTCACGCACAGGGGGTCTGCGGGGTCGTGGCTGGGCGCGTTCGACGCGGCTCGGCGCCGCGCGTCCAACGGTGGTGGCCTGAGGGGCTGGAACGGACGGGGGCGAGGGCTTCGAGCTCGCCGGCGGCGAGGTGCTTCGGGCGAGCAACGGCAACGATGGTTCGGCGCGAGATCGGGCAATCCAGAGGGCGGGCGAGTCCTACGTGCACGCGCGAGCAAGATGGGCGCTAGCTAAAGACCAAACAGTCACCGGAACGACGCCGGCGACGTGCTAGGCGGCGGAGGGTGCGGCCTAACGCGGCGCGGTGGCTACAACACGCTAGCTAGCTAATGGAGAGGGGGAGGAGGTAGAGGAGCTCACCGCGCGGCGCAAGAAAGGCCCGTGGGTGGCTTAGTAGCAGCAACAGTCGCCGGAGTCGAAGAAGACGGCGGCGACCCGAGGAAGAAGGCGACGGTGTTGGGGGGCGATGTAGGGGGTCCCGGCTCGAGCAGGTGGTCGGGGAGGACGGGCTCGACGCGGCGGAGCTCGGGGGCACATCGGGGAGGAGAACGGGGCTCGGTGGCCGCGTGAACGACGGAGAACGGCGGCGAGCGCGTCAGGCGTGGGGAAGAAGAGAGCGGCGCGGATCTGGGGGGGGGAAGAGGGAGGCGCGGGGGCCGAGAGGTGAGCGGGGTGAGTGGGAGAGAGGCCCGAGGCGGCGGGGGGGGGGGGGGGAGCTGGCGCCCTTATCCTCCCCGTCGCCGGCGAGGTGGTGCGGCGGGGACGGCCCCTGTTCCGACCCCGGTCGGGGGAACAGGGGAGGGGGCGAGGGGGAGTGGTGGGCTGGGCCGGGGGTCGGCCCAGTTGGCCAGGGGTCCAGTGGGAGGGGGAGGGCCTTCTCCTTTTTTTCTTTTTCTTTGTCTGTTCTGTTTTCTGTTTTCTTTTTATTTGTTTATTTTCTTTTCTGTTTTATTTCATTTAAAAGTATTTAGGTATTATATAAATATGTGTTTTCTCCACCATAATTATCAGTGCAATTTCTGGCATGGCCCGAACATTTTTGTTTAAATTTTTGAAAACTTTTATTTTCCACTTTAAATTAAATTGAAGTTTGAATTAGGAGTTTGAAAAGAAAGGTGTTCCAAATGTGATCAAGCCCTGTTTAGCAACATGATTAGCTTAATCACAGAGGGTTACTGTAGCATGATTCTCGGGGTGTTACAAATCTCCTCCACTACAAGAAATCTCGTCCCGAGATTTAGGAGGTAGAAGGAAATAGTGCGGGGTATTCTTCGCGCAGACGATCCTCTCGTTCCCAAGTGGCCTCATCTTCAGAATGGTGCGACCACTGGACTTTGAGAAACTTGATCGCCTTCTGACGCGTGCGGCGTTCAGCTTGGTCGAGAATGCAGACCGAATGCTCCTTATAGGAGAGGTCTTGCTGCAATTCGAGCACTTCATGATCCACAGCTCGGATTGGATCCTTGAAGCAACGGCGGAGCTGTGACACATGGAACACATCGTGAACCTGAGAAAGGTTCGGCGGTAGCTCCAGTTGGTATGCCACTTTTCCACGCCTTTCGAGAAAGTGAATGGGCCAATATAGCGAGGAGCTAGTTTGCCCTTGATCCCGAAGCGGTGAGCACCCTTCATAGGTGTGACTCGAAGATAAGCCTTTTCGCCAGGTTGATAGACCATGTCTTTATGATGACGGTCATACTGACTCTTCTGACGTGACTGAGCAGCCTTGAGGTTCTCACGAATAATGCGGACCTGTTCTTCGGCATCTTGGATAATATCCGGTCCGAAGAGTGGACGTTCCCCAGTTTCTGACCAGTTTAGAGGGGTTCGGCACTTTCGTCCATATAACACTTCGAAGGGGGCCATCTTCAGACTAGCTTGATAGCTATTATTATAAGAGAACTCAGCATACGGGAGAGATTCCTCCCATTTCTTGCCGAAGGAAACAACGCAAGCTCGAAGCATGTCTTCGAGAACTTGGTTGACGCGTTCAACTTGTCCTTGCGATTGAGGATGAAACGCAGTACTGAATGACAGATGAGTTCCCATAGCTTCTTGGAAACTTGCCCAGAATCGTGAAGTGAATAAGCTGCCACGGTCTGAGCTGATAACCAATGGGATACCGTGGAGTGAAACAATCCTGGACATATAGAGCGTTGCCAGTTGACTAGCAGTGATCGTTTCTTTGACTGCCAGAAAATGGGCAACTTTGGAAAGCCGGTCAATGACGACAAGAATAGCATCATTACCTTTCTGTGACTTGGGAAATCCAGTGACGAAGTCCATCTCAACATGGTCCCATTTCCATTCAGGAATAGAGATAGGTTGCAGAGTTCCAGCAGGCCTTTGATGTTCTGCTTTGATACGACGGCAAACGTCACACTCAGCAACATAACGAGCAATGGCTTGCTTCATATTAGACCACCAGAATCTCTGACGGATGTCTTGGTACATCTTTGTACTACCAGGATGGATACATAGAGGCGTATCATGAGCTTCTTTCATAACTTCCTGTGTCATATCCAGGTTTTTCTCTGCACATGGCACCACTAGGCGGCCCTTGAAGTATAGGGTGCCATCTTCAGCAATGGTGAAGAATGAGGGCTTTCCTTCTGCGAGGTAGCGCTTAATCTTGTGGGCTTCAGAGTCATACCTCTGTAGCCTTTTGATGCTATCCTCGAGATCTGGTTTAGCAACTAGGGTATTGAGGGAACCCTGGGTAACAACGTGGAGGTTCACCTTGCCAAACTCCTTAGGAGGGGGAGCGAGTGCACCCGGAGGAACAATATGGAGGTTCAGCTTCCTGAATTCTTCAACAAGCGAGGGCTGAACTTTATGAACCTGGAGGTGGTTGCAGTAAGACTTGCGGCTCAAGGCATCAGCCATTACATTAGCCTTGCCTGGCGTATAGGAAATACCCAAGTCAAAGTCTGCAACAAGCTCCATCCATCTCTGCTGACGGAGGTTCAGATCTGGCTGAGTAAACAGATACTTCAGACTTTGGTGGTCAGTGAAGATCTCGCAACGATTACCGAGAAGGTAATGTCGCCACTGCTTCAGCGCATGAATGACAGCAGCAAGTTCGAGGTCGTGAACTGGGTAGTTCTCTTCGTGAGGGCGCAATTGCCGAGAGGCATAAGCAATCACTTTGCGGTCTTGCATTAGGACACAGCCTAATCCTTGACGGGAAGCGTCGCAGTAAATGACGAAGTCCTTCTTAGTATCAGGTGGAGCTAGAACTGGGGCAGAAGTCAACTTGTCTTTGAGTGCCTGGAAACTTTCCTGACATTTGTCTGTCCATTGGAACTTGACGCCCTTATGCAACAGGTTAGTCAGAGGCCTGGCGATCTTAGAGAAGTTCTCGACAAATCGACGGCAATAGCTGGCGAGACCGAGAAAACTTCTGACTTGCTTAACGTTCTTGGGAGGAGTCCAATCAAGAATAGCCTGAACTCGTTCAGGGTTGACGGCAATACCATCCTTAGAGATGACATGCCCGAGATAGGTTACTTCGGGTAGCCAGAATTCACATTTGGAGAACTTGGCATATAGTTGATGCTCTCGTAGCTTTTCCAGCACAAGTCGAAGATGTTCAGCATGTTCTTCTTCGTTCTTGGAAAATACCAGGATATCATCCAGATAAACCACGACGAACTTGTCGAGGTAATCCATGAATATATAGTTCATCAGACGAGAGAAGGTGGCTGGAGCATTGGTTAAACCGAAAGACATGACGGTGTACTCGTATGAACCATAGCGAGTCACGAAGGCGGTCTTTGGGATATCCTCTTCGCGAACACGGATCTGGTGGTAGCCCAACCTCAAGTCGAGCTTAGAGAACACTGACGAACCCGCCAGTTGATCATACAGATCATTGATCCGAGGAAGAGGGTATTTATTCTGAATGGTAGCTTGGTTTATAGGACGGTAGTCTTGAACTAACCGGTTTGTCCCATCCTTCTTCTTGACAAAGAGAGAAGGTGCTCCCCAAGGAGAGCAACTTGGGCGAATGAATCCTTTGCGAAGAGATTTGTCGATTTCCTCCTTAAGCTCAAGGAGTTCATGCGGCGGCATTTTGTAGGGTCGCTTGGCTATAGGAGTGGTGCCTGGTTTCAAGTCGATGATGAATTCGACAGCTCTAGCAGGGGGAATCCCTGGAAGTTCTTCAGGGAAGACGTCGAGGAATTCACGCACGACGGGAATGTTTTCAATGCCCTCGAGTGGTGCAGCGTTCAATGCATTCAATGCATAGAGCCTTGCCTCGGCATTTTGCACCAGATGAGCTTGGTAAGCAACTATTTCATCTGAAGGGTGTAGCAGATGGACGGTTTTAGTGGCGCAAACTATAGAAGCAGTATGCGCTTTCAACCAATCCATACCCAAAATGAGGTCGATGTTAGACGACTTCAGGATAATGGGAGAGGCATAGAATTCCAGCCCTTCGATTTCCACGGGGACATCGATGCCAACCAAGGAGGTTTGACACTGTCCCACGGGGGTTTTGACCAATACCGAGGTGTTCATCTCCTCACATTTAACGTCGTGCTTGTATGCAAAATCTTCTGACATGAATGAATGCGATGCACCTGTATCAAATAAAACGGATGCTGGTACTGAATTTACGAGGAGTGTACCCATCACAGTAGCAGGCTGGTCTTGAGCTTCGTTGAGATCAACGTGGTTGGCATGAGCACGACCATAAGGCTTAGCATTGTTGTTGCGGGGCTGATTGTTACCACGGCCAGTTGCTGGAAGGGCCAGTTGATTCTGGTTCTGGTTGCATTCTCTAGCACGGTGTCCTGGTTGACCACACCTGAAGCACAAGCCATTATTCGGAGTGGGAACAGGAGCTTGGGATGGTGGAGCTGGAAGTCTTGACTGCCTAGATGGTGGTGGAGGCAGACGAGGTGCAGCATAGGTCTGCCTTGGGGCAGATGCATTTGGACGGTACATGCTGTTCGGGATCCATATCTTACGCTTCTGTGCGGGCGGGCCCGAAGATGAGCCCGTGTCACGGTTGCGCCTGTGAGAGCTCTGGTATTCCTGCAGACCAGTTTCGACATTGATGGCCTTGTTCACCAAGGTGGCGAAATCAGCAAAGTCATGCACTAGAAGTGCGAGCTTGATGTCAGCTTGAAGGCCATCACGGAACTTCTCCTGTCTGCGTGCATCAGTTGCAATGTCTTCTTCAGCATAGCGGGACAAGTCCAGAAACTCCCGCTGATAAGCTTCGACAGTTTTGTTGCCTTGGGTGAGGTTGCGGAACTCACGCTTCTTCCGGTCCATGACTCCTTGAGGAATGAACCGGGCACGGAAAGCAGCTTGGAAGTCTGGCCATGTGATGATTGTTCCAGCTGGCAGAGTACGCCTGTGGCTGTCCCACCATTGAGCTGCGGGTCCCTTCAAGAAGAAGGAAGCAAAGTGACATAGCTGGCAGGGGCTACATCAGCAGACTCCATCTCATAGGTGATGTCACGGAGCCAGTCATCAGCATCCAGAGGCTGAGTTGAGCTGCGGTAGATGGTTGGGTTGAGGCGTATGAAATCTTGAAGAGTCACTTGGGCTGGCTGCTGGTTCATATTGGGGCGAGGAAACTGAGCCATCATATTTTCCATGAATTGGCGGTTCAGTTCAAACTGTTGGATCATACCAGCCATGTACTCAGGTGGTGGTGGGGCATCGCCACCACGACCACGACCACCTGGTCTAACCATCCTGCTAATATATAACAGGGGTAGTTCAGCATTGAGAAATATTTGCAAAGACAAGAATCATTCATGATGAAACATGCATAACGAAAGGAGCACGATAGCTACTACATAGTAGTCGGCATAACTTACAAAAGGGGTCATGCATAGAGTTCAGTACACAGAGTTCAGTACATAGACTAAAACATCATAGGCGGCACACAGGCTCGCGGCGAATGCATCTAACACTACAAGCAAGCCTACATCAGTCCCAAGAGGTACTGTGGAGGTAATCGTAGCCCGACAGCTGGTAGTGAGGCAACGGATAGCCCTCCACGTCAGCAGACTGGGGGCCGCGGATACTCAGGTGTAGAGCCCGACGCTCAGGTGGCAGAAGAGGGCCAAGTGCGGGAGAGTAGCCTCCCACCTCTGGCCAACCGACACCGTGGGGCATCACGGTCCTGGCTGGGTAGATCGCAGTACGCGGTACCTGTCCAGATCGGACAAAGGGGTGCAGTAGCGTCAGAGCACGGTAAAGGTGCTGACGGGTGGTGTACATCTCGTGGCGAAGAGCTCGGTTAGCTCGATCCAGCCCATCAGCATGCAGAACCAGGTGCTGATGGTAGAAGGGCTCTCGGGTGACAGTGGAGTAGGCAGCAGTATAGTATCCCTCCGCACCAACATCAGATGCGATAGCAATGTGCCTGAAAGGGGAGGTGTCCAACTCCCGATACTCTCCACGAAGACGTGTCAGAGCAGCATAGGCAGCATCGTGGACAGCCATATCGATGGTCACACCAACACCATGTGCGGTGTGCAGCACAGTAGTGGAGTCATACTCCCGAGAGTAGAGGTGGACGATGGCACGGTACTGCTCCTGGTTAAAGTCCTGGTACTCCTCGTAGACGGTGTACTCAGGGTGCCAGCGATAACCCAGATAGGTCATCATCTCAGCTAGCACCGCAGGTGATCCCGAGGCACCAATGGCCGTCGTGTGGCGAACGACCTGCCTCGTGGGTTCCATCTGAAAGCAAAGACGTTTCAAAGGAGTCAAATGACAGTGTGTGAATTGTTCAAAATACTATTCTAAGAAACAACTATGGCTTATCCAACTTTGGGGTGAATGCGGTCACGGGATCCTAGTGTTAGAGTTAGTAAATTCGTTTAACCCGAGTAGAAGAGAGTTCAGAGTCCCAGAGTAAAGGTCGAGGAGTAAAAGATCCTAGTACCACCCAATGGCGACGTGGGCCCGTAAGATACACAGCCATGTTAGTAAAAGTTTTGTAATGTCTAGACTCGACTTCGGCCAAGGAGTGTGGAAAGGGGGATTCCTACAGGCAGTCGGCTCTGATACCAACTTGTGACGCCCCCGATTTGACCTTACACTAATCATGCACGCAAATGTGTACGATCAAGGTCAGGGACTCACGGGTAGATATCACAACACAACTCTACAACATAAATAAGTCATACAAGCATCATAATACAAGCCAGTGGCCTCGAGGGCTCGAATACAAGTGCTCGATCACAGACGAGTCAGCGGAAGCAACAATATCTGAGTACAGACATAAGTTAAACAAGTTTGCCTTAAGAAGGCTAGCACAAACTGGGATACAGATCGAACGAGGCGCAGGCCTCCTGCCTGGGATCCTCCTAACTACTCCTGGTCGTCGTCAGCGGCCTGCACGTAGTAGTAGGCACCTCCAGTGTCGCAGGTGTCGTCGTCGACGGTGGCGTCTGGCTCCTGGACTCCAGCATCTGGTTGCGACAACCAGATAGAAAGAAAGGGGGAAAGAGGGAGAGAAGCAACCGTGAGTACTCATCCAAAGTACTCGCAAGCAAGGAGCTATACTACATATGCATGGGTATATGTGTAAAGGGGCATATCAGTGGACTGAACTGCAGAATGCCAGAATAAAAGGGGGATAGCTAGTCCTGTCGAAGACTACGCTTCTGGCCATCTCCATCTTGCAGCATGTAGAAGAGAGTAGATTGAATTCCTCCAAGTAGCATCGCATAGCATAATCCTACCCGGCGATCCCCTCCTCGTCGCCCTGTTAGAGAGCGATCACCGGGTTGTATCTGGCACTTGGAAGGGGTGTATTTTATTCAGTATCCAGTTCTAGTTGTCATAAGGTCAAGGTACAACTCCGGGTCGTCCTTTTACCGAGGGACACGGCTATTCGAATAGATAAACTTCCCTGCAGGGGTGCACCACATAACCCAACACGCTCGATCCCATTTGGCCGGACACACTTTCCTGGGTCATGCCCGGCCTCGTAAGATCAACGCGTCGCAGCCCCACCTAAGCACAACAGAGCGGTCAGCACGCCGGTCTAACCCTATGCGCGCAGGGGTCTGGGCCCATCGCCCTATGCACACCTGCACGTTGCGTACGCGGCCGGAAGCAGACCTAGCCTAGTGGCGTTCCAGTCCAATCCGGCGCGCGCCACTCAGTCGCTGACGTCAAGAAGGCTTCGGCTGATACCACGACGCCGGGATACCCATAACTACTCCCGCGTAGATGGTTAGTGCGTATAGACCAAATGGCCAGACTCAGATCAAATACCAAGATCTCGTTAAGCGTGTTAAGTATCCGCGAACGCCGACCAGGGCCAGGCCCACCTCTCACCTAGGCGGTCTCAACCTGCCCTGTCGCTCCGCCACAAAGATCCACTTGCGGGTACTCCTACGAGCCGACCCGACTTTAGTCATCACATGTGTCATGTATGTAGTATATAAGTATATACCCGTGATCACCGCCCAGGTGATCACGGCCCGATAGTATAGCACAGCAGACGGACAAGAATGTAGGGCCACTGATGGAAATTTAGCATCCTATACTAAGCATGTAGGATTGCAGGTAAAGGTATCAACAGTAGTAGCAAGGATAGGCTATGCATCAGGATAGGATATCGAAAAGCAGTAACATGCTACACTACTCTATTGCAAGCAGTATAGAGAAGAATAGGCGATATCTGGTGACCAAGGGGGGGGGCTTGCCTGGTTGCTCTGGCAAGTAGGAGGGGTCGTCAACTCCGTAGTCGAACTGGGCAGCAGCAGGGTCGGTCTCGTAGTCTACCGGAGAGAAGAGGGGGGAAGAAACAGTAAATACAATGCAATCATAAGCATGACGATGCGTGACATGACAATGAACAGTGCGAGGTGTGTCCTAACGCGACAGTAGGTGGTACCGGTGAAGGGGGGGAACATCCGGGAGGTATTCCCGATGTTTCGCGTTTTCGGACAGACGGACCGGAGGGGGAAAGTTGCGAGTTCGATAGGTTAGGGAGGTGTGGTGGACGAACGGACTGCGTATTCGGATTCGTCTCGTCGTTCTGAGCAACTTTCATATAGAAAACATTTTCATCCGAGTTACGGTTTAAAAGATATGAATTTTCAAAGTTTATTTGAATTTCTGGAATTATATAATTAAAAGAAAAAGGGATATGACGTCAGCATGACGTATGAGCGACGTCAGCGGTCAACAGTCCGGGTTGACTGGTCAAACTGACACGGGGGACCCACCTGTCATAGACAGTGGGTTAACAGAAGATTAAACTAATTAATTTTTAGTTAATTAACTACTGGGCCCACCTGTCAGTGAGAGATTAGATTAATTAATTATTTTTATTTATAAAACATTTTCCTTTTCTCTTTTTTTTATTTATGCGGCGGGGCCCGCATGTCAGTGGCTGGGCCTGCCCAGTCAGCACGTTGACTGGGTTGACCCAGTCAACGGGGCCCACGGGCCCACTGGCAGTGGCACTGGGGGGGGGGGGCCCAGGCCAGCCACGTCGGCGGCCGGCGCCGGAGCGACTCCGGCGAGCCACACGCGGTGGCGCGGCTCGGGAGGGGTGCGGGTTTCACGCACAGGGGGTCTGCGGGGTCGTGGCTGGGCGCGTTCGACGCGGCTCGGCGCCGCGCGTCCAACGGTGGTGGCCGGAGGGGCTGGAACGGACGGGGGCGAGGGCTTCGAGCTCGCCGGCGGCGAGGTGCTTCGGGCGAGCAACGGCAACGATGGTTCGGCGCGAGATCGGGCAATCCAGAGGGCGGGGCGAGGCCTACGTGCACGTGCGAGCAAGATGGGCGCTAGCTAAAGACCAAACGGTCACCGAAACGACGCCGGCGACGTGCTAGGCGGCGGAGGGTGCGGCCTAACGCGGCGCGGTGGCTACGGCACGCTTGCTAGCTAATGGAGAGGGGGAGGAGGTAGAGGAGCTCACCGCGCGGCGCAAGAAAGGCCCGTGGGTGGCTTAGTTGTAGCAGCAGTCGCCGGAGTCGAAGAAGACGGCGGCGACCCGAGGAAGAAGGCGACGGCGTTGGGGGGCGATGTAGGGGTTCCTGGCTCGAGCAGGTGGTCGGGGAGGACGGGCTTGACGCGGCGGAGCTCGGGGACACGTTGGGGTGGAGAACGGGGCTCGGTGGCCGCGTGAACGACGGAGAACGGCGGCGAGCGCGTCGGGCGTGGGGAAGAAGAGAGCGGCGCGGATCTGGGGGGGGGAAGAGGGAGGCGCGGGGGCCGAGAGGTGAGCGGGGTGAGTGGGAGAGAGGCCCGAGGCGGCGGGGGGGAGCTGGCGCCCTTATCCTCCCCGTCGCTGGCGAGGTGGTGCGGCGGGGACGGCCCCTGTTCCGACCCCGGTCGGGGGAACAGGGGAGGGGGCGAGGGGGAGTGGTGGGCTGGGCCGGGGGTCGGCCCAGTTGGCCAGGGGTCCAGTGGGAGGGGGAGGGCCTTCTCCTTTTTTTCTATTTCTTTGTCTGTTCTGTTTTCTGTTTTCTTTTTATTTGTTTATTTTCTTTTCTGTTTTATTTCATTTAAAAGTATTTAGGTATTATATAAATATGTGTTTTCTCCACCATAATTATCAGTGCAATTTCTGGCATGGCCCGAACATTTTTGTTTAAATTTTTGAAAACTTTTATTTTCCACTTTAAATTAAATTGAAGTTTGAATTAGGAGTTTGAAAAGAAAGGTGTTCCAAATGTGATCAAGCCCTGTTTAGCAACATGATTAGCTTAATCACAGAGGGTTACTGTAGCATGATTCTCGGGGTGTTACATTATGTTTTCATGAATATATGTGAGTTCTTGATCCTATCTTGGAAGTCAATAGTTGCCTACTATGTGTTATGATCCAGCAATCCCGAAGTGACAATAATCGGGACCAATCCCGGTGATGACCGTAGTTTGAGGAGTTCATGTATTCACTATGTGTTAATGCTTTGGTCCGGTACTCTATTAAAACGAGGCCTTAATATCCCTTAGTTTCCAATAGGACCCCGCTGCCACGGGAGGGTAGGACAAAAGATGTCAGGCAAGTTCTTTTCCATAAGCACGTATGACTATATTTGGAATACATGCCTACATTACATTGATGAATTGGAGCTAGTTCTGTGTCACCCTATGTTATAACTGTTGCATGAATAATCGCATCCGACCTAATTATCCATCACCGATCCAATGCCTACGAGCTTTTCACATATTGATCTTCGCTTAGTTACTTTTCCGTTGCCACTGTTACAATTACTACAAAACAGCTACTGTTACTTTTGCCACCGTTACCGTTACTTCCATACTACTTTGCTACTAAATACTTTGCTGCAGATATTAAGTTATCTAGGTGTGGTTGAATTGACAACTCAACTGCTAATACTTGAGAATATTCTTTGGCTCCCCTTGTGTCGAATCAATAAATTTGGGTTGAATACTCTACCCTCGAAAACTGTTGCGATCCCCTATACTTGTGGGTTATCAAGACTATTTTCTGGCACCGTTGCCGGGGAGCATAGCTCTATTCTTTGAGTCACTTGGGATTTATATCTGCTGGTCACTATGAGCAACTTGAAAGACGAAAAAACCAAAATTTATCCCTCAACTACGAGGGGAGGTAAGGAACTGCCATCTAGTTCTCCAGTTGATTCACATTCTGTTTTCAGTAGCTTGCGACACCTAAACCTGCTTCTGCTATTAATTCTAATATGTCGCATGTTATTGATGATGCCACTTCTGCTATGCATGATACTTATGATGAAACTACTTCTATGCTTGATACTACTGTGCCGCTAGGTGAATTTCTTGATGAACAACTTGCTAGGGCTAGAGAGAATGAAATTATTGAAACTGATAATATTGATGATGAAGATTCTCCCCCTAGATATGAATTGCCTGTTGTGCCAGAGGGTTATGTTATGGATGAAGAAACTGCTAAAGACTTTCTTGCTTGCAACGATAGGAATGATCTTAAGAAATTATTAGCTAAGATGAATGAAAAATCTTTGAATGCTAGAATGAAGTATGACCCTGCTTTTGCTACTTCACCTATCTGTGTTACTGATAAGGATTATGATTCTCTGTTGATCCTGAGATAATTACTTTGGTTGAATCTGATCCTTTTTATGGCTATGAATCTGAAACTGTTGTGGCACATCTTACGAAATTAAATGTTGTAGCCACCCTATTCACTAATGTTGTGTGCGTAGTCCCAGGATATGATTTATTACTTCTCTGCTAAATATTTCCCCGCTCATGAGAAACAAGCTGCCATAAGGGAAATATATAATTTTGTGCAAATTGAAGAAGAGAGTCTCCCACAAGCTTGGGGGAGGCTTCTCCAATTACTTATTGCTTTGCGTGATCATCCTCTCAAGAAAAATGAAATACTTGATATCTTTTATAATGGACTAACCGATGCTTCCAGAGACCACCTGGACAGTTGTGCTGGTTGTGTTTTCAGGGAAAGAATAGTTGATCAAGCTGAATTGCTATTGAATAATATGCTGACTAATGAAAATAATTGGACACTTCCTGAACCAACTCCTAAGCCAACTCCGAAGAAAAGGGGTATTGTATTTCTCAGTCCTGAAGATATGCAAGAGGCAAAGAAATCTATGAAAGAATAGGGTATTAAAGCTGAAGGTGTTACGAATTTACCACCTATTGAAGAAATACATGGTCTTAATTTGCCGCCTGTTGAAGAAATACATGGTCTTGATAACCCGACACAGGTAGTAAAGGTAAATTCTCTCTATAGATTTGATGAAGGTGATATTCCTCGTTATAAGTCTGCTAGCCAATGCTTAGATGAGTTTGATAATTTTATTGTTAAACAAGAAAACTTCAATACTTATGTTGCTAGACAATTGAAACGTAATGCTTATATGATTGAACACTTGAGTGATTATATGTCCATAGTTAAAGGTGAACTCAAACTTATTAGTAAACATGGCTCTATGGTTACCATTCAAGTAGAGCAAGTGCTTAAAGCTCAGAATGATTTGCTCAATGAATTGAATAATAAGAAAAAGGATAATGCTGTTAGAGTTATGACTAGAGGAGGTAAAATGACTCAGGAACCTTTGTATCTGAGGGCCACCCTAAGAGAATTGAGCAAGATTCTCAGAGAACTAATGTAGATGCACCTAGTCTTTCTAGGAGGAAGAAAAAGAAAAATGATAGGACTTTGCATGCTTCTAGTGAACCTGTTGTTGACACACCTGAGAATCCCAATGATATTTCTATTTCTGATGCTGAAACACAATCTGGTGATGAACATGAACCTAGTGATAATGTTAATGATGATGTTCATGTTGATGCTCAACCTAGCAATGACAATGATGTAGAGATTGAACCTGTTGTTCATCTTGATAACCCACAATCAAAGAATCAACGTTATGATAAGAGAGACTTTGTTGCTAGGAAGCACGGTAAAGAAAGAGAACCATGGGTTCAGAAACCCATGCCTTTTCCTCCCAAACCATCCAAGAAAAAGGATGATGAGGATTTTGAGCACTTTGCTGAAATGATTAGACCTATCTTTTTGCGCATGCGTTTGACTGATATGCTTAAAATGAATCCTTATGCTAAGTATATGAAAGATATTGTTACAAATAAAAGAAAGATACCGAATCTGAAATTTCCACCATGCTTGCTAATTATACTTTTAAGGGTGGAATACCAAAGGAACTAGGAGATCCAGGAGTACCAACTATACCATGCTCCATTAAAAGAAACTATGTTAAAACTGCTTTATGTGAACTTGGAGCCAGTGTTAGTTTTATGCCTCTCTCTTTATATCGTAGACTTGATTTGGATAAGTTGACACCTACTGAAATATCTTTGCAAATGGCCGATAAATCAACTGCTATACCGGTCGGTATTTGTGAGGACGTGCCTGTTGTAGGTGCAACCGTTACTATTTTGACGGACTTTGTTATTCTTGATATTCCCGAGGATGATAGTATGTTGATTATCCTTGGTAGACCTTTCTTGAATACTGCAGGGGCAGTTATTGATTGCAACAAAGGCAATGTCACTTTTCATGTTAATGGTAATGAGCTTATGGTACACTTTCCGAGGAAACAACCTCAAGTCCACAGTATCAATTCTATTGGAAAAATTCCATCTATTATTATTGGAGGTTTTGAATTTCCTCTTCCTACTGTCAAAAAGAAATATGATATTCTTATTGTTGGGGATGTGCATATCCCCGTTGAGGTAACCTAGTGCTATTCGAAAATTCTCCGGTTTCATGCGATTCAGAATGAGTTTGTTAACAAGACTTGATCAACCTTGTTAGTGGATTCCTTTTGATGAGCATGAGATGGATGAAGTTAGAAAGCACAACTCTCTCTATCCTCTTTTTACTTTCTGTTATTTAGATTAAATAAAGTAAAAATAATATTTTCTGTCTGTTTTCTGAATTATCCGTGCAATAAAAAATACCCCAAAAATAAATGTTCTCCAAATGCCCTGAAATTGAAATATGATTTTTTCTAGAATATTTGAGAATATCTGGCACTAAGAACACATCAGGGGGAGCCAGCACCTGGCCACGGGGGTCCAGGGCGCGTCCACCCCCTGGGCGCCCCCTGCCTTATGGGCCCCTGGTGGCCCCCCTCCACTTATTCCAGCACCCACACACTCCTTCTTCCTCCCCAAAAAATCACCAACCAGCTCAAGCACGAGTTCTCGCTCATGTTGCTGCCATTTTCGATCTCCTTGCTCAAAGCTCCACTCACAAAACTGCTTTGGGGGATTGTTCTTTGGTATGTGACTCCTCCAATGATCCAATTAGTTTTTGTTCTGGTGCTTTATTCATTGCAAATTTTTGATGCTTAGGTGACCCTATTCTTGAGCTTGCATGTCAAATTTATATGGTCCCAAGTAGTTCTAATGCATGATATAGCATCTAGGCACTTGTGGGAGTAGTTGCTATCAATCCTGCTGAGTTTGGTTCACTTTTATTTTGAGTTACTAAATATTTCAGAAATTTTCAGAGGAAGAAATATGTTTAGGAAAATGTACCAAGGTGGTTCTTCAAGGAAGCAAGGACCCAGGCCCGCAATACGTGAGCCGGACCATGAACCACCAAGAGACGCTCAAGTGCGGCCTTGTGAATGGCCGTCGGAAAATTTCATGGTCCAAGCAGGAATTAAGGATGAATTTGACGCGTATGTGTGTAATGCTGAACTCGAGGGCTTCATGTTAGATAAGTGCCCTCAATACTACCACCTTACTGATTCCTTTGTGAGAAGATTTAAATTTACATCATCACGCAATTCTGACAGTCTTATTTGATCTCTATAATAAATCTTATACCATGGACATAGAATATTTTAATACTGCTTGTAAGCTCCCTCAATGGGGTAGTGCCAGTGAACCTCGCAAATCTGAGTTTAAAGATTTTCTTGCTAGTATCACTGTGGGGGAATCTAGAGAAATAACACAAGCCACCATAGGGAGAATTCATTTTCCTGCTATACATTATTTTGCTCTCTCTATAGGTAGATGCATAAATGGTAAGGATGAGGCATGCCACATGTGTGTTCCAGATCTTAGTGTTCTCAAGAGTGCTGTGTTAGGAGATAGACAATATAACTTGGGGGCCATTGTTGCATGTAGGTTGCATAATAACAGTATTAGTGGAGATTTGTTTGGTGGAATTTATGCAACCCGTGTGGCTAATTATCTCGAGATACCCATACATGAAAATGATATGGAATTGCATCCTGCTTATTTAGATTATAATGCTATGGTTCGCCATCAGTTTGTTGAGAGGAATGAACAGTTCCTCAAGTACCGATTAATCTTTGACAGACGTCGCACTGTCCATGTTGCTCTCCCTGCTCCTGATTTCTTTGACTTTCAGGGCAAAAGGAGATATATTATAACCAGGTAGGAGGCGACCAAGTACGAGAGGAGGACGGAGGCAGCTCACCTCCAACCTGCAGCTCACGAGGGAATAGCTGTTGCATCTCAGTACGACCCCAGCTACAATTTTGATCCATGGGCATAGACCAACTTAGGCCAAAATCCTAAGCTTGGGGGAGTACATATTTCTCACCGACATTACATTCATGTTCACACACTCATTCTAGTTGTCGGTGCTCATACTTTTTCATTGTACTATCCATGCTAGTTTATTTTCTTTTTCCTGCTTTCTTCTTGTGTGCTTGAATAACCTTAAGAAAAACCAAAAAATATTTAGTTGTAGCTTTTAGCTAGTTTACTTTTCATGCTTGTAGTAGTAATAATTAAAAGAAAAACCAAAAAGATTTCTTGTAGCGACCAGACCTCAAATGGTCTGTGCTGCTGTGCACCAGTGTCATCCCTGGATCAGTAATGCTGACACACACAGTACAAATGGAGGATTTATAACAGAGTAGCAATCACACACTTATTACATCGAATATCTCCGAAGAGAATAAGTATGATAAACATGGCTTAAGGCCATCTAATAACGATAACAGCGGAAGACTTGGAAGATAAGTGAATCCATCAACTCCAGCGGCATCACTGAGTATAAGACCACGACCTAAGGCACCTTACTCGTCGTCTGAAAAGTCTGCAACATGAAACGTTGCAGCCCGAAAACGGGTCAGCACATAGAATATGCTGGCAAAGTAACACATAGAGAATAATGAACAATAATAATGCTATTCTACATGCATATATGGCTGGTGGAAAGCTCTATGGTTATAGTTTTGCGAAAAGCCAATTTTATCCTACTTCAAAGGAATAAATTTTATTTAACTATCATGGTGGTTGAAACATTGAGAAGGTACCTCCAACTCAATCCCAATTAAGTGTCATCATTAACCCAACAAAATTAATTATAAGTATCACGGTGATGAGATTCAAATGATAATCCAAGTACTAGATACTCAAGTTGTCCATAACCGGGGACACGGCTAACCATGATTAGTTTGTACACTCTGCAGAGGTTTGCGCACTTTTCCCCACAAGACTCGATCGCCTCCGCTTGATTCTCGCACTGCATGATGTTTCAGAAACGGATGACCGAGACACAGTCTTTCAGAAACAATCACTCTTTACTCTGGATGGACCGGTACACCTACTTTCCCCTACATCTGCTAGCCCACCTCTTCAAGAGATCCTGTAACCTACTCAACTATGCTAGAGCCCATAATAGCTTGTGGCTGCACACGGAAGTTTCTAGCATGAATAATCTCATGATCCCTTTGGGCCTGGGTGGCGGACCTTATAAAATCAGACAACACTAGGTTCTCCAGGTGCCTCAATCCACCCAGATGTGAATTTTAGTTGCCACCTTAAGTTGAACCATTAATAACATCTCACATCTGTCATGAATATCACTCAAACCCAATCCACGTCTACGAGCATAGCATGACGATAATAAAAGCAACGTAGAAGTAACTCCCAAGGGTTTGATAATAAAACAGGTAATAGGTACTACCTCAACTACTTCCCAATACCCACAATTTATCAGATCCTAATCATGCAATGTTTGAGGAATAGATCTAATGCAATAAAAACTGGGTAGGGAAGGTATGATCAAAGTGTTACTTGCCTTGCTGATGATCCGCAAAACCTAGCGATTCGAAGTAACAAGCGGCACACTCCGGGTACTCTATCGCAAACAAACAAGCATACAATCAGTACTCATCTAATGCACAGGTAAAAATCGAATGAAAGATCCAACCAGAAAGTTCAACTTAAGAACTCCGGTTTGCAAAAAGAATCAACTCGAAAGAAGCAACGAAAGTCAAACGGCGAAAGAAAGAAACTTCGTTTGCTAAACTGGATCTAGGTCAAATTTTACTGTAGCAAAAACTTGTTTGAGTAGATTAAACGGAAAGAGAATTTCGAGGCGAAACTCTAGGCGCTTGAATCGCCTGATTCCGATAAACGAGCGAGAAGTTAAATAGAAACGAAGATTCGATCAGAAATCGAATCTGAGATAATCGCAGAAAAATCCGACAAAAAGAAAAATGGACGAACGGTTAAAGGACGGACGTTCGTTCACAGAGAAAAATCGACGAACGTGTTCGTTAAAACGAACGGTTCGGTAAACGCTCGCAAAATAATAAACCGAAAAAAAACGATCTAGGGTTTTTTTTAAACGAAGGTTTTTTTTTGAAACGAAAACCGGCAACGACGAAACGGGGCAGCGGCAGTACCTCGTCGGGGCTCCGGCGAGGGGCTCGGGCGGGCTCCGGGCTCGGGCGCGGGGCTCGGGGGTCGGGGGGGCGCTAGGGGCGGCGGCTCCGGCGACGAACGGGCGGAGGCGGGCGCGACTCCGGCGGCGGTGGCGGTGAGATGCGGGCGGCGGCGGGGCTCGGCGGTGAGGGCTCCGGCGGCGGTGGTGGTGAGAGAAAGAGAGGGGGGGTATATAAGGAGGGGGGTCCGGCGGCTTGGGGGAGGGGGCAAGCCGAGCGGCGGAGCTTCCCGTGTCCGCCATGGACACGGCGACAGCGGCGTCGTGCGGGAAGAGGAGAGGCGCGAGGCGGGCCGTCGGCTGGGCCTTTGGCCCAGCCGGCGCGCGGGCGTTTTTTTTTTAAATAAGTTCCGCGGAAAATAATATGTAGAAAAATAAATAAAAATCGGAAAAATATGAAATAAATTTTCCCCGTCTAGTTAGAAAATCTAGACTAGGGTGAACATTTATTTTAAATAAAAATAAATATTTTGAAAACATGCAATATTTTTAATGCAATAAAAATTTTAAGTAAAATCCAAATAAATGCCAAATAATGATTTTAACATTTTTCCTCCAGTATTTCAATTGTTTTGGAGAAGTCATATTTTCTCCTCTCGTTTATTTAAAATGAAATATTTTTCCGGAGAGAAAAATAATTAAAACCAAAATCCTCGTCTTATTATTTGATAAAAATCAAATATAAAAAAAAATACGAGAAAATCCCCAACTCTCTCCGAGGGTCCTTGAGTTGCTTAGGTTTTATCGAGGATTTGTCAAAATGCAATAAAACATGATATGCAATGATGATCTATGTATAACATTCCAAATTGAAAATTTGGGATGTTACATTTCTCATTCTTCTTTTGCTTGTTGGGAGCTTTCCCGTGTAAATAGTTTTATTTCTTTTCTTTGGGGGTCGAGAGGAGAAGACCATAATGAAAATGTTGAAGTGGCTCTTATATGCATTATTGTTGAATTAACCAAGAGCCCATATTACCTTGTCTTGTCCCTTGAATTAAGTGCTTGCAGATTCCAGCTTAGTCCGATGCACGTGCACTATTATCGTTATCCACACCATTTGGTCGTGCAAGTGAAAGGCAATAATGACGATATATGATGGACTGATTGAGATGAGAGGAGCTGGTATGAACTCGACCTCTCTTGTTTTTGTAAATATGATTAGTTCATCGTTCCTGATTCAGCCTATTATGAATGAAACATGTTTGCAATGACAATTAGAGATTATAGTTGCTCATGCCATGCTTAATTCGCTAGGAGTCTATAATGGTTTACCTTGCGTGCCAACATGCTATTAAAATGGTTGTGATGTGGTATGATAGGGTGGTACCCTCCTTTGAATGATTCAAGTGGCTTGACTTGGCACATGTTCACACATGTAGTTGAAACAAAATCAACATAGCCTCCACGATATTTATGTTCATGGTGGATTATATCCTACTCATGCTTGCACTCAATGTTTATTAATTTTAATGCATGTTCATGACTGTTGTCGCTCTCTAGTTGGTCGCTTCCCAGTCTCTTTCTAGCCTTCAATCGTACTAAGCGGGAATACTGCTTGTGCATCCACTTCCATAAACCACAAAAAGTTATTCCATATGAGTCCACCATACCTTCCTATATGCGGTATCTACTGGCCGTTCCAAGTAAATTTGTATGTGCCAAACTCTAAACCTTCAAATGAAGTTCTGTTTTGCATGCTCGAATAGCTCATGTATCAACTAGGGCTATCTGTATCTTCCATGCTAGGTGGGTTATTCTCAAGAGGAGTGGACTCCGCTCCTCACTCACGAGAAAATGGCTGGTCACCGGGATGCCCAGTCCCATGCTCAAACCAAATCAAAATAATTGCAAACAAAACTCCCCCAGGACTGTTGTTAGTTGGAGGCACCCGTTCTTTCGGACAAGCCATGGATTGATGTTTGTTGGTGGAGGGGGAGTATAAAATATACCATTCTGTTTGGGAACCACCTATAATGTGTGTAGCATGGAAGATATCGAGATCTCTCGGTTGTTATGTTGACAATGACAGTATGCCATTCAAAATATTATTTATCTCTATTTCAAAAATCAAGCTCTGGCACCTCTACAAATCCCTGCTCCCCTCTGCAAAGGGCCTATCTATTAACTTTTATGCCGAGTCATCATCCTCTTATTAAAAAGCACCAGTTGGAGAGCACCGCTGTCATTTGCATCCATTACTATTAATTTATATTGAGTATGACTGGATCTCTTTTACCATGAATTACAATGTTTAGTCAGGCCTTGATCTTCAGAGGTGCTCTGCATTTATGTTTTGCGGTCTCAGAAAGGGCTAGCAAGATACCATCTTGTTATATCATATTATGATTGTTTTGAGAAAGTGTTGTCATCCGAGTTTTATTATTATTGCTCGCTTGTTGATTATGCCATTGATATGAGTAAACATGAGACCTAAGTGTTATTGTGAATATGGTTAGTTCATAATCTTTGCCGAAAACTTGAAGGCTGGCTTTACATATTTACAACAACAAGAGCAAACAGAGTTTGTAAAAGTTTTTCTTTATCACTTTTAGTTTGTCAACTGAATTGCTTGAGGACAAGCAAAGGTTTAAGCTTGGGGGAGTTGATATGTCTCCATCGTATCTACTTTTCCAAACACTGTTTCCCTTGTTTTGGACTCTAACTTGCATGATTTGAATGGAACTAACCCGTACTGACGCTGGTTTCAGCAGAATTGCCATGGTGTTATTTTTGTGCAGAAATAAAAGTTCTCGGAATGACTTGAAACTTCACCGAGAATATGTTTGGAATTTATAAAAAATACCGGGGAAAGAATCAAGACCAGGGGGCCCACACCCTGTCCACGAGGGTGGGGGCGCGCCTGCCCCTTTGGGCGTGCCCCCTGCCTCGTGGGCCCCCTGGTGCTCCACCGACCTCAACTCCACCTCTATATATTCACGTTCGGGGAGAAAAAAAATCAGAGAGAAGGATTCATCGCGTTTTATGATACGGAGTCACCGCCAAGCCCTAAACTCTCTCGGGAGGGCTGATCTGGAGGCCGTACGGGGCTCCGGAGAGGGGAATCCGTGGCTGTCGTCATCATCAACCTTCCTCCATCACCAATTTCATGATGCTCACCGCCGTGCGTGAGTAATTCCATCGAAGGCTTGCTGGACGGTGATGGGTTGGATGAGATTTATCATGTAATCGAGTTATTTTTGTTGGGGTTTGATCCCTAGTATCCACTATGTTCTGAGATTGATGTTGCTATGACTTTGCTATGCTTAATGCTTGTCACTAGGGCCCGAGTGCTATGATTTCAGATCTGAACTTATTATGTTTTCATGAATATATGTGAGTTCTTGATCCTGTCTTGCAAGTCAATAGTCGCCTACTATGTGTTATGATCCGGCAACCCCGAATTGACAATAATCGGGACCACTCTCGGTGATGACCGTAGTTTGAGGAGTTCATGTATTCACTATGTCTTAATGCTTTGGTCAGGTACTCTATTAAAAGTAGGCCTTAATATCCCATAGTTTCCAATAGGACCCTGCTGCCACAGGAGGGTAGGACGAAAGATGTCATGCAAGTTCTTTTCCATAAGCACATATGACTATATTCGGAATACATGCCTACATTACATTGATGAATTGGAGCTAGTTCTGTGTCACCCTATGTTATAACTGTTACTTGAATAATCGCATCCGACATAATTATCCATCACCGATCCGATGCCTACGAGCTTTTCACATATTGATCTTCGCTTAGTTACTTTTCCGTTGCCACTGTTACAACTACTACAAAACAGCCACTGTTACTTTTGCCACTGTTACCATTACTTCCATACTACTTTGCTACTAAATACTTTGTTGCAGATATTAAGTTATCCAGGTGTGGTTGAATTGACAACTCAACTGCTAATACTTGAGAAAATTCTTTGGCTCCCCTTGTGTCGAATCAATAAATTTGGGTTGAATACTCTACCCTCGAAAACTGTTGCGATCCCCTATACTTGTGGGTTATCAAGACTATTTTCTGGCGCCGTTGCCGGGGAGCATAACTCTATTCTTTGAGTCACTTGGAATTTGTATCTGCTGGTCAATATGAGGAACTTGAAAGACGAGAAAGCCAAAATTTATCCCTCAACTACGAGGGGAGGTAAGGAACTGCCATCTAGCTCTGCACTTGACTCACCTTCTATTTTGAGTAAGCTTGCGACACCTAAACTTGCTTCTGCTATTAATTCTGATATGTCGCATGTTATTAATGATGCCACTTCTGCTATGCATGATACTGATGATGAAACTACTTCTATGCTTGATAGTACTGTGCCACTAGGTAAATTTCTTGATGAACAACTTGCGAGGGCTAGAGAGAACGAAATTATTGAAACTGATAATATTGATGAAAGTGATGACGAAGATTCTCCCCCTCGATATGAATTGCCTGTTGTGCCTGAGGGTTATGTTATGGATGCAGAAACTGCTAAAGACTTTCTTGCTTGCAACGATAGGAATGATCTTAAGAAATTATTAGCTAAGCTGAAAGAAAAATCTTTGAATGCTAGAATGAAATATGACCCTGCTTTTGCTACTTCACCTATCTGTGTTACTGATAAGGATTATGATTTCTCTGTTGATCCTGAGATAATTACTTTGGTTGAATCTGATCCTTTTTATGGCTATGAATCTGAAACTGTTGTGGCACATCTTACTAAATTAAATGATATAGCCACCCGATTCACTAATGATGAGAAAACTCGCTACTACTATATCCTTCAATTATATCCGTTCTCATTAAAGGGTGATGCTAAGACATGGTTTAATTCTCTTGATCCTGGTTGTGTGCGTAGTCCCCAGGATATGATTTCTTACTTCTCTGCTAAATATTTCCCCGCTCATAAGAAACAAGCTGCCTTAAGGGACATATATAATTATGTGAAAATTGAAGAAGAGAGTCTCCCACAAGCTTGGGGAGGCTTCTCCAATTACTTAATGCTTTGCCTGATCGTCCTCTCAAGAAAAATGAAATACTTGATATCTTTTATAATGGACTAACCGATGCTTCCAGAGACCACCTGGACAGTTCTGCTGGTTGTATTTTCAGAGAAAGAAGAGTTGATCAAGCTGAATTGCTATTGAATAATATGCTGACTAACTAAAATAATTGGACACTTCCTGAACCATCTCCTAAGACAACTCCGAAGAAAAGGGGTATTCTATTTCTCAGTCCTGAAGATATGCAAGAGGCAAAGAAATCCATGAAAGAAAAGGGTATTAAAGCTGAAGATGTTACGAATTTACCACCTATTGAAGAAATACATGGTCTTAATTTGCCGCCTGTTGAAGAAATACATGGTCTTGATAACCCGGCACAGGTAGTAAAGGTAAATTCTCTCTATAGATTTCATGAAGGTGATATTCCTCGTTATAAGTCTGCTAGCCAATGCTTACATGAGTTTGATAATTTTATTGTTAAACAAGAAAACTTCAATACTTATGTTGCTAGACAATTGAAACATAATGCTTATATGATTGAACACTTGAGTGATTATATGTTCAGAGTTAAAGGTGAACTCAAACTTATTAGTAAACATGCCTCTATGGTTACCACTCAAGTAGAACAAGTGCTTAAAGCTCAGAATGATTTGCTCAATGAATTAAATAATAAGAAAAAAGATAATGTTGTTAGACTTATGACTAGAGGGGGTAAAATGACTCAGGAACCTTTGTATCCTGAGGGCCACCCTAAGAGAATTGAGCAAGATTCTCAGAGAACTAATGTAGATGCACCTAGTCCTTCTAGGAGGAAGAAAAAGAAAAATGATAGGACTTTGCATGCTTCTAGTGAACCTGTTGTTGACACACCTGAGAATCCCAATGATATTTCTATTTCTGATGCTGAAACACAATCTGGTGATGAACATGAACCTAGTGATAATGTTAATGATGATGTTTGTGTTGATGCTCAACCTAGCAATGAAAATGATGTAGAGATTGAACCTGTTGTTCATCTTGATAACCCACAATCAAAGAATCAGCGTTATGATAAGAGAGACTTTGTTGCTAGGAAGCACGGTAAAGAAAGAGAACCATGGGTTCAGAAACCCATGCCTTTTCCTCCCAAACCATCCAAGAAAAAGGATGATGAGGATTTTGAGCACTTTGCTGAATTGATTAGACCTATCTTTTTGCGCATGCGTTTGACTGATATGCTTAAAATGAATCCTTATGCTAAGTATATGAAAGATATTGTTACAAATAAAAGAAAGATACCGGAATCTGAAATTTCCACCATGCTTGCTAATTATACTTTTAAGGGTGGAATACCAAAGGAACTAGGAGATCCAGGAGTACCAACTATACCATGCTCCATTAAAAAAACTATGTTAAAACTGCTTTATGTGATCTTGGAGCTTCTCTGAATTCTTTTATGCATGATTTGAAATCCTCAGCTTTACCTTTTTCCTTCATAGATTTCTTTGGCTCTTGCATATCTTCAGGACTGAGATATAATATACCCCTCTTCTTTGGAGTGGGTTTAGGCGGTGGTTCAGGAACAGTCCAGTCATCATAATTTTTCAATATGTTATTCAATAATTCTTCAGCTTGCCCAAAGGTTCGCTGACTGAAAAGACAACCAGCACAACTATCTTGGAAATCCCTAGAAGCATCGGTTAGTCCATTATAGATGATATCAAGTATTTCATTTTTCTTAAGTGGATGATCAGGCAAAGCATTAAGTAATTGGAAAAGCCTCGCCCAAGCTTGTGGGAGTCTCTCTTCTTTAGTTTGAACAAAGTTAAATATTTCCTGTAAAGCAGCTTGTTTCTTATGAGCAGGGAAATATTTTTCAGAGAAGTAATAAATCATATCCTGGGGACTACGCACACAACCAGGAGCAAGAGTTTTGTACCAAGCTTTAGCATCACCCTTTAATGAGAACGGAAATAATTTGAGAATAGAGTAATAGCAAGTTTTCTCATCATGAGTAAAAAGGGTGGCTATGTCATTCAACTTAGTAAGATGTGCCACAACAGTTTCAGTGTCATAACCATGGAAAGGATCAGATTCAACCAAAGTGATATCCTTATCAGCAATAAAGATAGGTGAAGTAGCAAACTTAGGATCATATTTCATTCTAGCATTCAGAGATTTTTCTTTATACTTGCATAATAATTTCTCTAGATCATCTCTATCCCTACAATCAAGAATATCTCTAGTTGTCTCCTCAGTCATAACATAACCTTTCGGTACCTTAGGCAATTCATATCTATGAAGGCAAGTTCTAGCAGGTGTTTCAGTTTCAAGCTCATATCAGATTCAACAACATCATGTTGTATTACTCTAGCAATTTGTTCATCAAGAAATTCACCAAGTGGCACATCATCATTATCAAGCAAGGTACTAGCATCATCAAAGCATCATTCAGAGTAGAAGTAGCATCATCAATAACTTGCGACATATTAGAATTGATAGCATGTGGCGGCGTTGCAAGTTTCCTTAACAGAAGGTGAATCTAAAGTAGAACTGGATGGCAGTTCCTTACGTCCCCTCGTCTTTGAGGGAAATATCTTAGTCTTAGCATCCTTCAGATTCTTCATAGTGATAAATTGATAATAATCTCAAGTCACTCAACAAATATAGCTATGCTCCCCGGCAACGGCGCCAGAAAAAGGTCTTGATAACCCACAAGTTTAGGGGATCGCAACAGTTTTCGAGGGTAGAGTATTCAACCCAAATTTATAGATTCAACACAAGGGGAGCCAAAGAATATTTGAAAGTATTAGCAGCCGAGTTGTCAATTCAACCATACTTGGAGATTAATTATCTGCAGCAAAGTGATCAGTAGCAAAGTAGTATGATAGTTTTGATTATAGTGGCAGCAGTAACAGTAATGGTAACAGTGATAGCAATAATTTTGTCGCAAGTGTAACAGTGATGATAACAGTAGTAACTTAGCAAGAACAATATGGTATAAATTCGTAGGCATTGGATCAGGATGATATTCATCATGAGACAGTTATAACCTAGGGAGATAGGGCACTAGCTCCAGTTCATCAATATAATGTAGGCATGTATTTTGTAAATAGTCATACGTGCTTATGGAAAGAACTTGCATGACATCTTTTGTCCTACCCTCCCGTGGTAGCGGGGTCCTATTGGATACTAAGGGATATTAAGGCCTCCTTTTAATAGAGAACCGAAACAAAGCATTATCACAAGATGAATACATGAACTCCTCAAGCTACTATCATCACCGGGAGTGGTCCCGTTTATTATCACTCCAGGGTTGCCGGATCATAAAACGTTGTAGGTGACTAGAACTTGCAAGATCGGATCTAGAACATGGATATAATGGTGATAACATAAACGGTTCAGATCTGAGTTCATGGCACACGGTCCCAAAGTGACAAGCATTAAGCATGGCAAAGTCATAGAAACATCAATCTTAGAACATAATGGATACTAGGGATCAAGCCCTAACAAAACTAACTCGATTACATGATGAATCTCATCCAACTCGACCAGTGAGCCTACGAAGGAATTACTCACTCCCGGTGGGGAGCATCATGGAATTGGTGATGGAGAAGGGTTCGTGATAACGAAGATCAAAGATCCCCCTTTCCGGAGCCCCAAACGGACTCCAGATCTGGCCTCCCGATGAAGAATAGGAGGTGATGATGGCTCCGTCCCATGGATCGCGATAATTCTTTCACCCTGTTTTTTTCTAGAAAAATCGGATTTTATAGCATCGGTTTCAGGGTCTGTGGGGCCACCAGGTGCGGACAACCCACCTGGGCGCGCCAGGAGGGGGGCGCTCCCTGGTGGGTTGTGCCCACCCAGGTGCCCCCTTTGGTGGGTCTTGGCCCCATAAATTCTTGTTTATTGTATAAAAATTCCTCGCAAAGTTTCGTTCCATTCTGAGAACTTTTATTTCTGCACGAAAACAACACCATGGTAGTTCTGCTGAAAGCAGCGTCAGTCTGGGGTTAGTTTCATTCAAATCATGCAAATTAGAGCCGAAAACAAGAGGAACAACGTTAGGGAAAGTATGTGGGTTGGAGACGTATCAAGCCACGAGGTGGCCACAAGGACGGAGGGCGCGCCCCCACCCTTGTGGGCCCCCCGTGCACATCCGACCTAATTCTTTCACCTATATATTCCCAAATATCCCCAAACCAACAGAGGCATCCACGAAAACACTTTTCCACCACGGCAACCTTCTGTACCCGTGAGATCGCATCTGGGGACCTTTTCCGGCACCCTGCAGGAGGGGGATTCGATCACGGAGGGCTTCTACATCAACTCTATTGCCCTTCCGATGAAGCGTGAGATCTATTCGATGTAATACTTTTTTGTGGTGTGTTTGCCAAGATCCGATGAATTGTGGATTTATGATCAGCTTATGTATGAATATTATTTGAATCTTCTCTGAATTCTTTTATGCATGATTTGACATCCTCAGCTTTACCTTTTTCCTTCATAGATTTCTTTGCCTCTTGCACATCTTCAGGACTGAGATACAATATACCCCTCTTCTTTGGAGTGGGTTTAGGCAGTGGTTCAGGAACAGTCCAATCATCATAATTTTTCAATATGTTATTCAATAATTCTTCAGCTTTCCCAACAGTTTGCTCCCTGAAAAGACAACCAGCACAACTATCTAGGAAATCCCTAGAAGCATCGGTTAGTCCATTATAGATGATATCAAGTATTTCATTTTTCTTAAGTGGATGATCAAGCAAAGCATTAAGTAATTGGCAAAGCCTCGCCCAAGCTTGTGGGAGTCTCTCTTCTTTAGTTTGAACAAAGTTAAATATTTCTTGTAAAGCAGCTTGTTTCCTATGAGTAGAGAAATATTTTTCAGAGAAGTAATAAATCATATCCTGGGGACTACGCACATCTAACACCCCGGATGTAACTTTCCATAATTGCAACTCCAACTCTTGCCATTTTTGACTATGTGTTATGATATTCCCTCCATGGTTGGGTTTTGTCTTTCGTTTTGCATTTTGTTCATGTCATGCATCTCATATCATGTCATCATGTGCATCTCATTTGCATACGTGTTCGTCTCCTTCATCCGAGCATTTTCCCCGTTGTCCGTTTTGCAATCCGACACTCCCACATGCACCGGCGCACCCCTTTTGGTTTCTTTTCGTGAGCGGGTGTTAAACGTTCTCGAAATGGACCGAGGTTTGCCAAGTGGCCTTGGTACACCACCGGTAGACCACCTGTCAAGTTTCGTTCCATTTGGAGGCCGTTTGATGCTCCAACGGTTAACCGGGTAACCGCAATGGCCTTTTGTGTGTTCCAGAAAAAAACCCCTCCTAACAGCCCAATAACCCACCTAAGTCACTTCCATGCTCTCGGTCGTTCGATCACGATCGTGTCGGCGAAAACCGTGCCTCATTTGGACTCTCCTAGCTCCCTATGCCTATATAAACACCTCCCCCCTCCGAAATTACGGGTCCAAACCCTAGTCTCCCCTTCCCTCGCGCCGCCGGACACGTCCGCCCGAAGAGAGACGAAACGCGCCGCCGCCCGCAGCCAACCGGGGCATGCCACGTGGCAGCCCCACGCCCACTTCGCCGCCCCACCGCCGAAGCCCGCAGGGCCAGCGGGAGGCCCTCCCGGCCCAGATCGCCGACGCCGCCCCGCGCGGGACCCCGCCCGCGCCCCGCGTCGCCGCCCTCCGCCGCCATCGCCGCCTCGTCGCCGGCGCCGCCCGAGGCCGCCGTCCGCCGCCACCCGCCGCTCCGGCCTCCACCGACGACCGCGCCCCCGCGCCCGATGCTCCGGTCGCCGGCCTCCCCCGTGCTCCTCCTCCCCGACCCCGACGTCCGCCGGCCTCGCCCGTCCCCGCAACTCCGGCCGGCCACCCTCTTCCCCTCCTTCCCCGGCGAGCAGCAGGCCCGCCTGGGCCCGCGCCAGATCCGATCTGGAGGAGGTTGACCTTTTTCCCTCCCTCCGATTTTCTCCAAGTCCCGTAATATTTGCAATATGTGGCTCTGTTCATTGCATCATAACTCCGTGACCATAGATCCGTTTTGTTCGTGTAATATATCGAATTGTTCGTCTCGAGATGCTCTTCATTGTGTTCCATTGTGCCATGCTTGTTTGAGTCCATGTTGATGCCCAAATCTCTGGTGCAAGAGTGCTTTATGATGTTTACTGCTGTTACCTATCAGAACTTGGTGAGTTGTTATTTTTGTTGCAATTGATGCGTGCATCTTATGGGCATGAGCTGTACACGTATTTTGATCTATGCCATGCCATCTTTACAGGAGTGTATGCCATGTATTTTTGTGATCTATGTGGTGACTAGCACAATCATGCAAACTAGTCTTCGTGATGTTTCTGTTTTCAGGGACTTAGGATTTTGGATTTTCACCGTGTGTTACTACTGTTATTTTGTTGCCATGTATCCATGTGGCTACAGTGAGATCCATGCTTATTTTGAGTGTGGTTAGTAAGGATGTTTTGTAGATATAGTTGTGCTCTATCCATCCATGCCCCTGTTTGCAATTATGGAGTGACCTAGCATGTCTTAATCTTGCTCTAATTTTGCTATAAAATATTTCTGGCAGAATGTTAACATGATATTCAATTTTGCCAAGGTTGTTGTAGTTGATCCATACATGTTATGAACTTTCTCTTGCCATGGCTAGCTTCATAAACATGCCATCTCGCTGTACGTATGCTTGTTTTGTCACGCATTGCTTTTCGATGAGTGAATCAAGCTCACCAAGATGCCTTCATAATGCTGTTAATGCCATGCTCTGTTTTCTGCTATGTCTGAAACCTATTAACGAAACTTGCTATGTTTACATGGGTGCCATCATATCTACTGGTCCTTTTTGGCTCATGGTCAGTAAGGGACTTTCGTTCTATGCATTTAGTAGATTCATGCCATGCCTTGTTTTGCTATGTTAAGTTCCTGTAGCATGTGTTTTTCTTGCTCTGAACATTGCTACCTGATGCTGTTTAAGCCATGTCCAGTAATTTCACCAAGTCTGTGAACCTGATATCTATTGCACTTTTGACATGCTTGTTTGAACCTGTTATTTTGTGATCTAGCCGAAGCTCAGTGTTCATCTTTTGTCAAGCATCTCCTGTAGATTACTGTCATATGCTTTTGTCAAATAAATGTGTAAAGTCATCCGTGAAAATCTCAAAGCCGCGCAATCGCGCCAGAAGAGTTACTATGATAGTAAGCACCGTGACTTGGCTTTCAAGATCGGAGACCATGTCTACCTCCGCGTCTCTCCAATGAAAGGCACTCGTCGCTTCGGTATCAAAGGGAAGCTTACCCCTAGATACGTGGGTCCTTTCAAGATCATTGGCAAAAGAGGCGACCTCGCCTATCAACTTGAGCTTCCCTCCAACTTCGCGAACGTGCACGACGTGTTCCACGTGTCACAGCTCCGCAAGTGCTTCAAGACTCCTGAGCGCACCATCAACTTCGAAGAGATTGACCTCCAAGAAGATCTGTCTTATCATGAGCACCCCGTTGCTATTCTTGAGGAAACCGAGCGCAAGACTCGCAACAAGTAAATAAAATTCCTGAAAGTGAAGTGGTCGCACCATTCCGACCGAGAAGCCACCTGGGAATGCGAGGACCACCTCCGTTCCGAATATCCGGAGTTCTTTCAGTCCTAGATCTCGGGACGAGATCCTCTCGTAGTGGTGGAGTGTTGTAATACCCCGGATGTAACTTTCCATATTTGTAACTCCAACTCTTGCCATTTTCGGCTATGTGTTATGATATTCCCTTCGTGGTCAGGTTTTTGTCTCTCGTTTTGCATTTTGTTCATGTCATGCATCTCATATCATGTCATCATGTGCATCTCATTTGCATACGTGTTCGTCTTATGCATCCGAGCATTTTCCCCGTTGTCCGTTTTGCAATCCGACACTCCCACGTGCACCGGCGCACCCCTCTTGCTTCGTTTAGTGAGCGGATGTTAAACATTCTCGGAATGGACCGAGGTTTGTCAAGTGGCCTTGGGTATACCACCAGTAGACCACCTGTCAAGTTTCGTTCCATTTGGAGGTCGTTTGATGCTCCAACGGTTAACCGGGTAACCGGAAAGTCCTTTTGTGTGTTGCAGCAAAACCCCCCTCCAAACAGTCCTATAACCCACCTAAGTCACTTCCATGCTCTCGGTCGTTCGATCACGATCTTGTGGGCGAAAACCGCACTCCATTTGGAGTCTCCTAGCTCCCAATGCCTATATAAACAACCTCCGCGTCCAAAATCCCGGATGAAACCCTAGCAAAATCGCCCTCCGCCTCCACCGGACACGCCCGCCGCCGCGCCCGCGCCAATCGGACGCCGCCACATGGCAGGCGCGCCTGCCGCCGACCGCGGCCCGCCTTGCCCGAGTCGGGCCCCCCTGAGCCCGACTCCTCCGCCCGCGCCCCGCTCCTCCAGCGCCGCCCGCGCCCGACCCGCCGTTGCCGCGCGTTCCCGCTCAGCCGCCTCGTCTCCCCGTCGCCGCCGCCCTCCTCGGTGCCCCGCCGGCGCCCGCGCGCGCCGCGACCCCGCCGGCGCCTTCCTCCTTTCTCCCGCGCCCGAGCTCCACCCCCGCCGGCGCCTCCTCCCTCACCGGCAAGATCTCCGACGAGCTCACCCCGGTGAACCTCGACTTCCGTGCCGCCCCGATCTGGATCTGGAGGTTGACCCCGAAATCCCCTCGTTTTCTGCCAAGTCCCGTATATTATTGCATTATGTGCTCATGTTCATCGCATCACATCTCATTGAATACTGCTCCGTTTTGCGTGCATGATATATTGAAATGTTCGCCTCGAGATGCTCTTCACTTTGTTCCATTGTGCCATGCTCGTTTGAGTCCATCTTGATGCCCAAATCTCTGGTGCAAGAGTGCTATATGATGTTTACTGCTGTTACTTATCAGAACTTGATGTTTTGTTATTTTTATTGCATTTGTTGTGTGCATCTTATGGGCATGAGCTCTACAGGTGTTTTGATCTATGCCATGCCATCTTTACAGAGGTGTATGACATGTATTTTTGTCATCTATGTGGTGACTAGAACAAGCATGCAAACTAAGCTTCGTGATATTTCTGTTATCAGGGACTTAGGATTTTTTGCTGTCTGTTACTGCTGTTATTTTGTTGCCATGTGTCCATGTGTCTACAGAGAGATCCATGCTTCTTTTGGGCATGTTCACTAAGGATGTTTTGTAGATGTAGTTGTGCTCTTTCCATCCATGCCCCTGTTTGCAATTATGGAGTGTCCTAGCATGTCTTAATCTTGCTCTGTTTACATGGGTGCCATCATATCTTCTGATCCTTTTTGGCTCATGGTCAGTAAGGGACTTTTGTTCTATGCATTTAGTAGGTTCATGCCATGCCTTGTTTTGCTATGTTAACTTCCTGTAGCATGTGTTTTTCTTGCTCTGAACATTGCTACTTGATGCTGTTTCAGCCATGTCCAGTAATTTCACCAAGTCTGTGAACCTGATATCTTTTGCACTTTTGACATGCTTGTTTGAACCTGTTATTTTGTGATCTAGCCGAAGCTCAGTGTTCATCTTTTGTCAAGCATCTCCTGTAGATTACTGTCATATGCTTTTGTCAAGAAATGTGTAAATTCATTCGTGAAAATCTCAAAGCCGCGTAATCGCGCCAGAAGAGTTACTATGATAGTAAGCACCGTGACTTGGCTTTCGAGATCGAAGACCATGTCTACCTCCGCGTCTCTCCAATGAAAGGCACTCATCGCTTCGGTATCAAAGGGAAGCTTGCCCCTAAATACATGGGTCCTTTCAATATCATTGGCAAAAGAGGCGACCTCGCCTATCAACTTGAGCTTCCCTCCAACTTCGCGAACGTGCACGACGTGTTCCACGTGTCACAGCTTCGCAAGTGCTTCAAGACTCCTGAGCGCACCATCAACTTCGAAGAGATTGACCTCCAAGAAGATCTGTCTTATCATGAGCACCCCGTTGCTATTCTTGAGGAAACCGAGCGCAAGACTCGCAACAAGTAAATCAAATTCCTGAAAGTGAAGTGGTCACACCATTCCGACCGAGAAGCCACCTGGGAATGCGAGGACCACCTCCGTTCCGAATATCCGGAGTTCTTTCAGTCCTAGATCTCGGGACGAGATCCTCTCGTAGTGGTGGAGTGTTGTAACACCCCGGATGTAACTTTCCATATTTGTAACTCCAACTCTTGCCATTTTCGGCTATGTGTTATGATATTCCCTTCGTGGTCAGGTTTTTGTCTCTCGTGTTGCATTTTGTTCATGTCATGCATCTCATATCATGTCATCATGTGCATCTAATTTGCATACGTGTTCGTCTTATGCATCCGAGCATTTTCCCCGTTGTCCGTTTTGCAATCCGACACTCCCACGTGCACCGGCGCACCCCTCTTGTTTCGTTTAGTGAGCGGATGTTAAACATTCTCGGAATGGACAGAGGTTTGTCAAGTGGCCTTGGTATACCACCAGTAGACCACCTGTCAAGTTTCGTTCCATTTGGAGGTCGTTTGATGCTCCAACGGTTAACCGGGTAACCGGAAAGTCCTTTTGTGTGTTGCAGCAAAACCCCCCTCCAAACAGTCCTATAACCCACCTAAGTCACTTCCATGCTCTCGGTCGTTCGATCACGATCGTGTGGGCGAAAACCGCACTCCATTTGGAGTCTCCTAGCTCCCTATGCCTATATAAACACCCTCCCCGTCCAAAATCCCGGATGAAACCCTAGCAAAATCGCCCTCCGCCTCCACCGGACACGCCCGCCGCCGCGCCCGCGCCAATCGGACGCCGCCACATGGCAGGCGCGCCTGCCGCCGACCGCGGCCCGCCTGGCCCGAGTCGGGCGCCATGAGCCCGACTCCTCCGCCCGCGCCCCGCTCCTCCAGCGCCGCCCGCGCCCGACCCCGCCGCCGCCGCCGTTCCCGCTCAGCCGCCTCGTCTCCCCGTCGCCGCCGCCCTCCTCGGTGCCCCGCCGGCGCTCGCGCGCGCCGTGACCCCGCCGGCGCCTTCCTCCTTTCTCCCGCGCCCGAGCTCCACCCCCGCCGGCGCCTCCTCCCTCACCGGCAAGATCTCCGACGAGCTCACCCCGGTGAACCTCGACTTCCATGTCGCTCCGATCTGGATCTGGAGGTTGACCCCGAAATCCCCTCGTTTTCTGCCAAGTCCCGTATATTATTGCATTATGTGCTCATGTTCATCGCATCATATCTCATTGCATACTACTCCGTTTTGCGTGCATGATATATTGAAATGTTCGCCTCGAGATGCTCTTCACTTTGTTCCATTGTGCCATGCTCGTTTGAGTCCATCTTGATGCCCAAATCTCTGGTGCAAGAGTGCTATATGATGTTTACTACTGTTACTTTTCAGAACTTGATGTTTTGTTATTTTTGTTGCATTTGTTGTGTGCATCTTATGGGCATGGGCTCTACAGGTGTTTTGATCTATGCCATGCCATCTTTAGAGAGGTGTATGCCATGTATTTTTGTCATCTATGTGGTGACTAGAACAAGCATGCAAACTAGGCTTCGTGATATTTCTGTTATCAGGGACTTAGGATTTTTTGCTGTCTGTTACTGCTGTTATTTTGTTGCCATGTATCCATGTGTCTACAGAGAGATCCATGCTTCTTTTGGCATGTTCAGTAAGGATGTTTTGTAGATATAGTTGTGCTCTTTCCATCCATGCCCCTGTTTGCAATTATGGAGTGTCCTAGCATGTCTTAATCTTGCTCCGTTTACATGGGTGCCATCATATCTTCTGATCCTTTTTGTCTCATGGTCAGTAAGGGACTTTTGTTCTATGCATTTAGTAGGTTCATGCCATGCCATGTTTTGCTATGTTAAATTCCTGTAGCATGTGTTTTTCTTGCTCTGAACATTGCTACCTCATGCTGTTTCAGCCATGTCCAGTAATTTCACCAAGTCTGTGAACCTGATATCTTTTGCACTTTTGACATGCTTGTTTGAACCTGTTATTTTGTGATCTAGCCGAAGCTCAGTGTTCTTCTTTTGTCAAGCATCTCCTGTAGATTACTGTCATATGCTTTTGTCAAGAAATGTGTAAATTCATCCGTGAAAATCTCAAAGCCGCGTAATCGCGCCAGAAGAGTTACTATGATAGTAAGCACCGTGACTTGGCTTTCGAGATCGGAGACCATGTCTACCTCCGCGTCTCTCCAATGAAAGGCACTCATCGCTTCGGTATCAAAGGGAAGCTTGCCCCTAGATACGTGGGTCCTTTCAAGATCATTGGCAAAAGAGGCGACCTCGCCTATCAGCTTGAGCTTCCCTCCAACTTCGCGAACGTGCACGACGTGTTCCACGTGTCACAGCTTCGCAAGTGCTTCAAGACTCCTGAGCGCACCATCAACTTCGAAGAGATTGACCTCCAATAAGATCTGTCTTATCATGAGCACCCCGTTGCTATTATTGAGGAAACCGAGCGCAAGACTCGCAACAAGTAAATCAAATTCCTAAAAGGGAAGTGGTCGCACCATTCCGACCGAGAAGCCACCTGGGAATGCGAGGACCACCTCCGTTCCGAATATCCTGAGTTCTTTCAGTCCTAGATCTCGGGACGAGATCCTCTCGTAGTGGTGGAGTGTTGTAACACCCCGGATGTAACTTTCCATATTTGTAACTCCAACTCTTGCCATTTTCGGCTATGTGTTATGATATTCCCTTCGTGGTCGGGTTTTTGTCTCTCGTTTTGCATTTTGTTCATGTCATGCATCTCATATCATGTGCATCTCATTTGCATACGAGTTCGTCTTATGCATCCGAGCATTTTCCCCGTTGTCCGTTTTGCAATCCGACACTCCCACGTGCACCGGCGCACCCCTCTTGTTTCGTTTAGTGAGCGGGTGTTAAACGTTCTCGGAATGGACCGAGGTTTGTCAAGTGGCCTTGGTATACCACCGGTAGACCACCTGTCAAGTTTCGTTCCATTTGGAGGTCGTTTGATGCTCCAATGGTTAACCGGGTAACCGGAAAGTCCTTTTGTGTGTTGCAGCAAAACCCCCCTCCAAACAGTCCTATAACCCACCTAAGTCACTTCCATGCTCTCGGTCGTTCGATCACGATCGTGTGGGCGAAAACCGCACTCCATTTGGAGTCTCCTAGCTCCCTATGCCTATATAAACACCCTCCCCGTCCAAAATCCCGGATGAAACCCTAGCAAAATCGCCCTCCGCCTCCACCGGACACGTCCGCCGCCGCCGGACGTTCCCGCCGCCGCGCCCGCGCCAATCGGACGCCGCCACGTGGCAGGCGCGCCCGCCGCCGACCGCGGCCCGCCTGGCCCGAGTCGGCCCCTCTGAGCCCGACTCCTCCGCCCGCGCCCGACCCCGCCGCCGCCCCCGTTCCCGCTCAGCCGCCTCGTCTCCCCGTCGCTGCCGCCCTCCTCGGTGCCCCGCTGGCGCCCGCGCGCGCCGCTACCCCGCCCGCGCCTTCCTCCTTCCTCCCTCGCCCGAGCTCCACCCCCGCCGGCGCCTCCTCCCTCACCGGCAAGATCTCCGACGAGCTCACCCCGGTGAACCTCGACTTCTGTGCCGCCCCGATCTGGATCTGAAGGTTGACCCCGAAATCTCCTCGTTTTCTGCCAAGTCCCGTATATTATTGCATTATGTGCTCATGTTCATCGCATCATATCTCATTGTATACTGCTCCGTTTTGCGTGCATGATATATTGAAATGTTCGCCTCGAGATGCTCTTCACTTTGTTCCATTGTGCCATGCTCGTTTGAGTCCATCTTGATGCCCAAATCTCTGGTGCAAGAGCGCTATATGATGTTTACTGCTGTTACTTATCAGAACTTGATGTTTTGTTACTTTTGTTGCATTTGTTGTCTGCATCTTATGGGCATTACCTCTACATGTGTTTTGATCTATGCCATGCCATCTTTACAGAGGTGTATGCCTTGTATTTTTGTCATTTATGTGGTGACTAGAACAAGCATGCAAACTAGGCTTCGCGATATTTCTGTTATCAGGGACTTACGATTTTTTGCTGTCTGTTACTGCTGTTATTTTGTTGCCATGTATCCATGTGTCTACAGAGAGATCCATGCTTCTTTTGGGCATGTTCAGTAAGGATGTTTTGTAGATATAGTTGTGCTCTTTCCATCCATGCCCCTGTTTGCAATTATGGAGTGTCCTAGCATGTCTTAATCTTGCTCTGTTTACATGGGTGCCATCATATCTTCTGATCCTTTTTGGCTCATGGTCAGTAAGGGACTTTTGTTCTATGCATTTAGTAGGTTCATGCCATGCCTTGTTTTGCTATGTTAAGTTCCTGTAGCATGTGTTTTTCTTGCTCTGAACATTGCTACCTGATGCTGTTTCAGCCATGTCCAGTAATTTCACCAAGTCTGTGAACCTGATATCTTTTGCACTTTTGACATGCTTGTTTGAACCTGTTATTTTGTGATCTAGCCGAAGCTCAGTGTTCATCTTTTGTCAAGCATCTCCTGTAGATTACTGTCATATGCTTTTGTCAAGAAATGTGTAAATTCATCCGTGAAAATCTCAAAGCCGCGCAATCGCGCCAGAAGAGTTACGATGATAGTAAGCACCGTGACTTGGCTTTCGAGATCGGAGACCATGTCTACCTCCGCGTCTCTCCAATAAAAGGCACTCATCGCTTCGGTATCAAAGGGAAGCTTGCCCCTAGATACGTGGGTCCTTTCAAGAGCATTGGCAAAAGAGGCGACCTCGCCTATCAACTTGAGCTTCCCTCCAACTTTGCGAACGTGCACGACGTGTTCCACGTGTCACAGCTTCGCAAGTGCTTCAAGACTCCTGAGCGCACCATCAACTTCGAAGAGATTGACCTCCAAGAAGATCTATCTTATCATGAGCACCCCGTTGCTATTCTTGAGGAAACCGAGCGCAAGACTCGCAACAAGTAAATCAAATTCCTGAAAGTGAAGTGGTCGCACCATTCCGACCGAGAAGCCACCTGGGAACGTGAGGACCACCTCCATTCCGAATATCCGGATTTCTTTCAGTCCTAGATCTCGGGACGAGATCCTCTCATAGTGGTGGAGTGTTGTAACACCCCGGATGTAACTTTCCATATTTGTAACTCCAACTCTTGCCATTTTCGGCTATGTGTTATGATATTCCCTTCGTGGTCGGGTTTTTGTCTCTCGTTTTGCATTTTGTTCATGTCATGCATCTCATATCATGTCATCATGTGCATCTCATTTGCATACGTGTTCGTCTTATGCATCCGAGCATTTTCCCCGTTGTCCATTTTGCAATCCGACACTCCCACGTGCACCGGCGCACCCCTCTCGTTTCTTTTAGTGAGCGGGTGTTAAACGTTCTCGGAATGGACCGAGGTTTGCCAAATGGCCTTGGTATACCACCAGTAGACCACCTGTCAAGTTTCGTTCCATTTGGAGGTCGTTTGATGCTCCAACGGTTAACCGGGTAACCGCAAAGTCCTTTTTTGTGTTGCAGCAAAACCCCCCTCCAAACAGTCCTATAACCCACCTAAGTCACTTCCATGCTCTCGGTCGTTCGATCACGATCGTGTGGGCGAAAACCACACTCCATTTGGAGTCTCCTAGCTCCCTATGCCTATATAAACACCCTCCCCGTCCAAAATCCTTGATGAAACCCTAGCAAAATCGCCCTCCGCCGCCACCGGACACGTCCGCCGCCGCCGGACGTCCCCGCCGCCGCGCCCGCGCCAATCAGACGCCGCCACGTGGCAGGCGCGCCCGCCGCCGACCGCGGCCCGCCTGGCCCGAGTCGGGCCCCCCTGAGCCCGACTCCTCCGCCCGCGCCCCGCTCCTCCAGCGCCGCCCGCGCCCGACCCCGCCGCCGCCGCCGTCCCCCCTCCGCCGCCTCGTCTCCCCGTCGCCGCCGCTGTCCTCGGTGCCCCGCCGGCGCCCGCGCGCGCCGCGACCCCGCCGGCGCCTTCCTCCTTCCTCCCACGCCCGAGCTCCACCCCTGCCGGCGCCTCCTCCCTCACCGGCAAGATCTCCGACGAGCTCACCCCGGTGAACCTCGACTTCCGTGCCGCCCCGATCTGGATCTGGAGGTTGACCCCGAAATCCCCTCGTTTTCTGCTAAGTCCCGTATATTATTGCATTATGTGCTCATGTTAATCGCATCATATCTCATTGCATACTGCTCCGCTTTGCGTGCATGATATATCGAAATGTTCGCCTCGTGATTCTCTTCACTTTGTTCCATTGTGCCATGCTCGTTTGAGTCCATCTTGATGCCCAAATCTCTTGTGCAAGAGTGCTATATGATGTTTACTGCTGTTACTTATCCGAACTTGATGTTTTGTTATTTTTGTTGCATTTGTTGTGTGCATCTTATAGGCACGAGCTCTACAGCTGTTTTGATCTATGCCATGCCATCTTTACAGAGGTGTATGCCATGTATTTTTTTCATCTATGTGGTGACTAGAACAAGCATGCAAACTAGGCTTCGTGATATTGCTGTTATCAGGGACTTAGGATTTTTTGCTGTCTGTTACTGCTGTTATTTTGTTGCCATGTATCCATGTGTCTACAGAGAGATCCATGCTTCTTTTGGCATGTTCAGTAAGGATGTTTTGTAGATACAGTTGTGCTCTTTCCATCCATGCCCCTGTTTGCAATTATGGAGTGTCCTAGCATGTCTTAATCTTGCTCTGTTTATATGGGTGCCATCATATCTTCTGATCCTTTTTGGCTCATGGTTAGTAAGGGACTTTTGTTCTTTGCATTTAGTAGGTTCATGCCATGCCTTGTTTTTCTATGTTAATTTCCTGTAGCATGTGTTTTTCTTGCACTGAACATTGCTACCTGATGCTTTTTTCAGCCATGTCCAGTAATTTCACTAAGTCTGTGAACCTGATATCTTTTGCACTTTTGCCATGCTTGTTTGAACCTGTTATTTTGTGATCTAGCCGAAGCTCAGTGTTCATCTTTTGTCAAGCATCTCCTATAGATTACTGTCATATGCTTTTGTCAAGAAATGTGTAAAGTCATCCGTGAAAATCTCAAAGCCGCGCAATCGCGCCAGAAGAGTTACTATGATAGTAAGCATTGTGACTTGGCTTTCGAGATCGGAGACCATGTCTACCTCCGCGTCTCTCCAATGAAAGGCACTCGTTGCTTCGGTATCAAAGGGAAGCTTGCCCCTAGATACGTGGGTCCTTTCAAGATCATTGGCAAAAGAGGCGACCTCGCCTATCAACTTGACCTTCCCTCCAACTTCGCGAACCTGCAAGACGTGTTCCACGTGTCACAGCTTCGCAAGTGCTTCAAGACTCCTGAGCGCACCATCAACTTTGAAGAGATTGACCTCCAAGAAGATCTGTCTTATCATGAGCACCCCGTTGCTATTCTTGAGGAAACCGAGCGCAAGACTCGCAACAAGTAAATCAAATTCCTGAAAGTGAAGTGGTCGCACCATTCCGACCGAGAAGCCACCTGGGAACGCGAGGACCACCTCCGTTCCGAATATCCGGAGTTCTTTCAGTCCTAGATCTCGGGACGAGATCCTCTCGTAGTGGTGGAGTGTTGTAACACCCCGGATTTAACTTTCCATATTTGTAACTCCAACTCTTGCCATTTTCGGCTATGTGTTATGATATTCCCTTCGTGGTCGGGTTTTTGTCTCACGTTTTGCATTTTGTTCATGTCATGCATCTCATATCATGTCATCATGTGCATCTCATTTGCATACGTGTTCGTCTTATGCATCCGAGCATTTTCCCCGTTGTCCGTTTTGCAATCCGACACTCCCACGTGCACCGGCGCACCCCTCTTGTTTCTTTTAGTGAGCAGGTGTTAAACATTCTCGGAATGGACCGAGGTTTGTCAAGTGGCCTTGGTATACCACCGGTAGACCACCTGTCAAGTTTCGTTCCATTTGGAGGTCGTTTGATGCTCTAACGGTTAACGGGGTAACCGCAATGTCCTTTTGTGTGTTGCAGCAAAACCCCCCTCCAAATAGTCCTATAACCGACCTAAGTCACTTCCATGCTCTCGGTCGTTCGATCACGATCGTGTGGACGAAAAGCGCACTCCATTTGGAGTCTCCTAGCTCCCTCCGCCTATATAAACACCCTCCCCGTCCAAAATCCCGGATGAAACCCTAGCAAAATCGCCCTCTGCCGCCACCGGACACGTCCGCCGCCGCCGGACGTTCCCGGAGCCGCGCCCGCGCCATTCGGACGCCGCCATGTGGCAGGCGCGCCTGCCGCCGACCGCGGCCCGCCTGGCCCGAGTCGGGCCCCCCTGAGCCCGACTCCTCCGCCCGCGCCCCGCTCCTCTAGCGCCGCCCGCGCCCGACTCCGCTGCCCGGTCGCCGCTGCCGCCGTTCCCGCTCCTTCGCCTCGTCTCCCCGTCACTGCCGCCGTCCTCGGTGCCCCGCCGGCGCCCGCGCGCGCCGCCACCCCGCCGGCGCCTTCCTCCTTCCTCCCGCGCCCGAGCTCCACCCCCGTCGGCGCCTCCTCCCTCACCGGCAAGATCTCCGGCGAGCTCACCCCGGTGAACCTCGACTTCCGTGCCGCCCCGATCTGGATCTGGAGGTTGACCCCGAAATCTCCTCGTTTTCTGCTAAGTCCCGTATATTATTGCATTATGTGCTCATGTTCATCGCATAATATCTCATTTCATATTGCTCCGTTTTGCATACATGATATATCGAAATGTTCGTGTCGAGATGCTCTTCATTTTGTTCCATTGTGCCATGCTTGTTTGAGTCCATCTTGATGCCCAAATATCTGGTGCAAAAGTGCTATATGATGTTTACTGCAGTTACTTTTCAGAACTTGATGTTTTGTTATTTTTGTTGCATTTGTTGTGTGCATCTTATGGGCATGAGCTCTACAGGTGTTTTGATCTATGCCATGCCAGCTTTCCAAAGGTGTATGCCATGTATTTTTGTGATCTATGTAGTGACTATAACAAGCATGCAAACTAGGCTTCGTGATATTTATGTTATCAGGGACTTAGGATTTTTTGCTATCTGTTACTGCTGTTATTTCGTTGCCATGTATCCATGTGTCTACAGAGAGATACATGCTTATTTTGGGCATGTTCAGTAAGGATGTTTTGTAGATATAGTTGTGATCTTTCCATCCATTGCCCTGTTTGCAATTATGGAGTGTCCTAGCATTTCTTAATCTTGCTCTACTTTTGCTATAAAATATTTCTGGTAGTTTGTTAAGATGATATTCAAATTTTCCAAGGTTGTTGTAGTTGATACCTACATGCTATGAACTTGCTCTTGCGATGGTTAGCTTCATAAACATGCCGTCTTGCTGTAGGTATGCTTGTTTTGTCATGCGTTGCGTTGTGATGAGTGAAGCAAGCTCACCAAAATGCCTTCATAATGTTGTGAATGCCATGTTCTGTTTTCTGCCAGTGTGGAACCTGTTAACGAAACTTGCTATGTTTACATGGGTGCTATCATATCTTCTGAAGCACGCATACGCATCGCATATCATATCTCGCATATCATGCAAGTTTTGCATCATGTTGCTTGTGCATTTCCCGTGATTGATTGTGGTTCCATTTCTTGTGTTCTTGTTGTCGGTAGAGCCGGGATACGAGTTCGTGAACGACGAACCTGTTGAGCACGCTTACGAAGATCAAGCTTTCGACAACTCTGAGGACCTTGCAGACAAGATGACCATACCCTCGAAATCACTTCTATCTTTGCTTTGCTAGTTGTTCGTTCTATTGCCATGCTGCGCTACCTACCACTTGCTATATCATGCCTCCCATATTGCCATGTCAAGCCTCTAACCATCCTTTCCTAGCAAACCGTTGTTTGGTAAGTTTCCGCTTTTGCTCAGCCCTTCTTATAGCGTTGCTAGTTGCAGGTGAAGTTGAAGTTGGTTCCATGTTGGAACATGAAATTGTTGGAATATCACAATATCTCTTATTTAATTAATGCATCTATATATTTGGTAAAGGGTGGAAGGCTCGGCCTTATGCCTGGTGTTTTGTTCCACTCTTGCCGCCCTAGTTTCCGTCATACCGGTATTATGTTCCTTGAGTTTGCGTTCCTTACGCGGTTGGGTGATTTATGGGACCCCCTTGACAATTCGCCTTGAATAAAACTCCTCCAGCAAGGCCCAACCTTGGTTTTACCATTTGCCACCTAAGCCTTTTCCCTTGGGTTTTCGCGAGCCCGAGGGTCATCTTTATTTAACCCCTCCCAGACCAGTGCTCCTTCGAGTGTTGGTCCGAACCGAGCAGCCTGCGGGGCCAACTCGGGGAAACTCGAGGCCTGGTTTTACTCGTAGCTTGACTTATCGGGTGTGCCCTGAGAACGAGATATGTGCAGCTCCTATCAGGATTTGTCGGCGCATCGGGCGGCTTTGTTGGTCTTGTTTTACCATTGTCGAAATGTCTTGTAAACCGGGATTCCGAGACTGATCGGGTCTTCCTGGGAGAAGGTTTATCCTTCGTTGACCGTGAGAGCTTATAATGGGCTAAGTTGGGACACCCCTGCAGGGTATTATCTTTCGAAAGCCGTGCCCGCGGTTATGAGGCAGATGGGAATTTGTTAATGTCCGGTTGTAGAGAACTTGTCACTTGACTTAATTAAAATACATCAACCGTGTGTGTAGCCATGATGGTCTCTTTTCGGCGGAGTCCGGGAAGTGAACACGGTTTGAGTTATGCATGAACGTAAGTAGTTTCAGGATCACTTCTTGATCATTTCTAGCTTCGCGACCGTTGCGATGCTTCTCTTCTTGCTCTCATTTGCGTATGTTAGCCACCATATATGCTTAGTGCTTGCAGCAGCTCCACCCCATTACACCATCCTTTCCTATAAGCTTAAATAGTCTTGATCTCGCGGGTGTGAGATTGCTGAGTCCTCGTGACTCACAGATTCTACCAAAACAGTTGCAGGTGCCGACGATGCCAGTGCAGATGACGCAACCGAGCTCAAGTGGGAGTTCGATGAGGAGCGTGGTCGTTACTATGTTTCGTTTCCTGATGATCAGTAGTGGAGCCCAGTTGGGACGATCGAGGATCTAGCATTTGGGGTTATCTTATTTTCATTTGGATTTGACCGTAGTCGGTCTATGTGTGGATTTTGGATGATGTATGAATTAATTTATGTATTGTGTGAAGTGGCGATTGTAAGCCAACTCTCGTTATCCCATTCTTGTTCATTACATGGGATTGTGTGAAGATAACCCTTCTTGCGACAATACCACAATGCGGTTATGCCTCTAAGTCGTGCCTCGACACGTGGGAGATATAGCCGCATCGTGGGCGTTACAAGTTGGTAATCAGAGCCATCCCCGACTTAGGAGCCCCCTGCTTGATCGAATCGCTGGCGTTGTTGAGTCTAGAACAAAAATGTTTTGAGTCTTAGGATTATATATATCGGAGAGTAGGATTCTTTTTACTCCTCAGTCCCTTCGTCGCTCTGGTGAGGTCTCCTGACGTAGAAGTTTTGACTCTTCTCTCCTCAAATTTCACTAAAAATTTTTTTAGGATCACGCGGGTATCTTAGAATCGTTCCGATGGTTTTGTGACGAGAACATTGTTCTTGGTGCCTCCTGACATTTAGGGGTTGTGGCAGTGTCCCGGGGAGTTGAGCTCCGAGGTGTTGTCATCACAATTTTATCGTTGCAGTTCTGGAATACCTGAGTTTCGCCGACATCGAAAATCTCTTTTATGCAGTTGTTGGTGAGATCACCTCGACGCCACCCAGTACTGGGGCGGGAGTTCGGGAGTATTGCCATAACTCGTATAACGGATGCTTTTCGAAGGTTGAGGTACACGATTTCCGAAGGTTTCTTTGTTATGTGTTGACGGATGGATACAGCTGGATCTAGGGATTGCTAGTTTGGGTGATATATTTTGTGTCCCCTGTATCCCCAACACCAGATTGCATAACCAGAAAGTTTTCGGGAGTTTATAGGTGGGATTCAAGTAGCTCTTAGCATTTCTTCCCGCAGATATTTGGTTTGTGATTGGGTAATCCTTACCACTTATTTGTTCCAGTCGTACCTTTTTATTTTATTCATCAATCTCTTATCAAGTGGCTTCTCACCTTAATGGAAGTGTGATGATTTACTATGGAATTCATTCGTTCATCCTCGTTCGAATGTTTATTGTGAAGACTATATGTTGCAATTTCTATCCGTTGATTCAACTTGTCTATTTGTCTATCAAGATGCTAACGGATGTCACCCTCTTCAGGATGGCTCCGCCAACGCGTCAGAATCCGGAACGCAATGAGGGGAGTCAGGCGAACCCTCCGCCACCACCTCCGCCTCCGGAGGCATGGCAAGCTATCATGGCAGCCACCAACGCCAATGCTCAGATGATTTTGCAACTCTTGCAAGAACGCACCCAAGGGCAAGGCAATCAAGGAAATCAAGGCCAAGGCAACAATCAGCCTCACTTCGCTACCCTCAACCAGTTCCTCGCAAATCAGCCGAAGTCTTTCAGCTACTGTGCCGAGGCCACAGACGCCGATGATTGGCTCGTGGACATCAACAAGCATTTTGAATGTAGCAATGTCAGGCCTGAGGACTTTGTCAAGTTCGCTTCTTTTCAACTCAAGGATCAAGCTGCCGAGTGGTATCAACAATACAAAGATTCCAGAGGAGGTCGTGTGATTACCTGGGATGATTTCCGCCGAGACTTCAAAGCTCACCACATTCCACAAAGTGTTGTTGAGAGCAAGCGTGAGGAGTTCCGCAATCTCAAGCAAGGCAGCATGTCCGTGTATCAATACAATACTCAGTTTCAGAAACTCGCTCGCTTCGCTAAGCAAGACGTTCCTGATGAAAAGAGCATGATCTATCAATTCAGAGGTGGCCTCAGAGAAGATCTGCAATTACCTCTCGTGCTTTTTGAGCCGACCAAGTATGATGATTTCTACAATATGGCACTGAAGCAAGAGGCTACTCAGCTCAAGTGTGAGGCTTCTAAGAAGAGAGTCAGGGACGCAGTTCAGTCTTCTTCTTCCTCACTAGTGGCTGCTAAGCAACAGAAGTTCTGGTTGCCTCCTCCTCCTCCGTTTCGTCAGCCTTTCCAGCAGAAGAACAAAGGTGGCCATGGATCTTCCCACCCACCCAACCCTGGCTATCAGAACAAGTCTCAGAATCAAGCTCCAAAGTCAAATGCTCCTTATCATCGTCCACTCTCAGAGGTGACTTGCAACAAGTGTCAGCAGAAAGGTCACTATGCTAACAAGTGCTTCAACCAAAGGCGCCTTCCGCCTCCTCCTCCTGTGAGATCTTCCAGCAATGCAGTGGTCAAGCATAATCCCAAGTCTGCAAAGGTGAACATGATGAATGCAGCTCAAGCGGAGGAATCTACTGATGTGATAATGGGTAATCTCTCAGTTAATTACATTCCTGCAAAAGTTTTATTTGATACTGATGCATCGCTTTGTTTCATGTCAAGACCGTTTTTTGCCAAGCATGAATTCACTTGTTCACATTTGGGTAAACCCATGGATGTCGTTTCTCCGGGTAAACGTTTGAGTTCTAGTTTGGTGGTTCCGGATGTTTCCATCAAGATGGGAAACTATAAATTTCTGTCTTCTCCAATTGTTCTTGGTGACTCGGATATTGATCTAATTCTCGGGATGGACTGGCTTTCTAAGCACAAGGCTCAACTTGATTGTGCTGCCAGGGAAATTCAATTGACACACTCTTCTGAGGATATTATCATTTATGCCACTCGTGATGAAACCATTCGGTTGTTTTCTCTCAATGAGAAGGGCGAGTTGGTTGCTATTTCTCAAATTCCAGTCGTTTGTGAGTATCAAGATGCCTTTCCAGAAGAGCTTCCGGGTATGCCTCCTCACCGGCCAGTTGAGTTCGTTATCGATATTGAGCTTGGCACAGAACCCGTTTGCAAGCGTCCTTACAAGCTTGGACCCAAGGAGCTAAAAGAATTGAAGAAACAGCTCGATGAACAAGAGCGTCTGGGTTTGATCAGACCGAGTTCATCTCCATGGGGTTGTGGTGTTCTTTTTGTCCAGAAGAAGGATGGCACGGACGGACTTTGTGTCGACTACCGTCCATTGAACAAGAAGACAATCGAGAACAAGTATCCACTTCCCAACATCAATGAGCTATTCGAGCAACTTAAAGGTCCTAAAGTTTTCTCCAAGCTTGACCTTCGAATGGGTTATCATCAGATTCGCATTCGTGAAGAAGATATTCCCAAGACAGCTTTCAGAACAAGCTTTGGTTCTTATGAATATACTGTCATGTCTTTCGGCCTTGTCAATGCTCCTCCAACATTCTCTCGGATGATGAATTCGTCCTGGTGTATCTCGATGATATCTTGGTCTTCTCCAAGAATAAGAAGGATCATGCCAAACATTTGCGATTGGTGCTCGACAAGCTAAGAGAGTATCAATTCTATGCGAAGTTTTCCAATGTGAGTTTTGGCTTGATGAAGTTCTTTACCTTAGCCATATCATCTCTGCCAAGGGCATCGCTGTTAATCCCGAGAAGGTGTCCGCAATTGTGAATTGGGAACCTCCTCAGAATTTCAAGCAGCTTCGCAGTTTCCTTGGTCTTGCAAGCTATTGCCGAAGATTCGTTGAGAATTTCTCTAAGATTGAAAAGCCTCTTTCCAACCTCCTCCAGAAGCATCTGAAGTATGTCTGGACTGCTGAGTGTGATGTTGCTTTCAACACTCTTAAAGAGAAACTCGTCACAGCTCCTGTCTTAACTCCTCCTGACGAATCCAAGCCATTCGAAGTTTTCTGTGATGCTTCTCTTCAAGGTCTCGGTGCTGTGTTAATGCAAGAGAAGAAAGTTGTGGCCTATACCTCTCGTCAGTTGAAGCCCAACGAAAAGAACTACCCCACTCACGATCTTGAGTTGGCGACAGTTGTCCATGCATTAATAACATGGAGACATCTCTTGTTGGGAAGAAAAATGGACATATTCACCGATCACAAGAGTCTCAAGTACATCTTCACTCAGCCCAACCTTAATCTCAGGCAGACTCGATGGGTCGAGATGATTCAAGAGTACAATCCGAATATTGAATATACTCCAGGCAAAGCCAGTGTCATTGCAGATGCTTTGAGCAGGAAGGCGTAGTGCAACAACTTAATTCTCAAGCCATTTCAACCAGATCTTTGTGAAGCTTTTCGCAAGCTGAATCTCCAAGTTGTTCCTCAAGGCTTTCTTGCCAACCTAATAGTCTCTCCTACTTTGGAAGATCAAATTTGTGAGGCACAACTCCTGGATACCATGGTGAAGAAGGTGAAACATGGTATCGACAAGGGTCTTTCCAAATACAAGTGCTATCGCATTGATGACAGAGACACTTTATTCTTCGAGGACCGGATTGTGGTTCCTAAAGGTGATCTAAGGAAAGTCATTATGAACGAGGCGCACAATTCACTTCTTTCCATTCATCCTGGAAGTACGAAGATGTACCATGACCTCAAGCAGTCGTATTGGTGGACTCGAATGAAGCGAGAAATCGCTCAATTCGTGAATGAATGTGATGCCTGTCGAAGGGTGAAAGCAGAACACCAACGACCAGCTGGTCTCCTCCAACCTCTTGCTATCCCAGAATGGAAGTTTGATCATATCAAAATGGACTTCGTGACTGGATTTCCAAAGTCCAAGCGCGGAAATGATGCTATCTTCGTTTTCATTGACAAGCTTACTAAAGTGGCTCATTTCCTTCCAATCAAAGAATCTATCACAGCAGCTCAGTTGGCAGAGCTATACACCTCTAGGATTGTCTCCTTGCACGGCATTCCATAATTGATCTCTTCAGATCATGGAAGCATATTCACTTCTAAGTTTTGGGACTCCTTCCAGAAGGCCATGGGCACCATCATTCGCTTCAGCACAGCTTTCCATCCTCAAACTAGTGGCCAAGTCGAGCGAGTCAATCAAATCCTTGAAGATATGCTCAGGGCTTGTGTCATTTCTTTTGGCATGAAATGGGAAGATTGTCTTCCATATGCCGAATTCTCCTACAACAACAGCTTCCAAGCGAGTTCGGGCAAGGCCCCATTCGAAATTCTCTATGGCAAAAAGTGTCGTACTCCTCTCAATTGGTCAGAGACTGGTGAACGCCAACTTCTTGGCAACGACTTAATCACAGAGGCTGAAGAAATGTGTAAAGTCATCCGTGAAAATATCAAAGCCGCGCAATCGCGCCAGAAGAATTACTATGATAGTAAGCACCGTGACTTGGCTTTCGAGATCGGAGACCATGTCTACCTCCGCGTCTCTCCAATGAAAGGCACTCGTCGCTTCGGTATCAAAGGGAAGCTTGCCCCTAGATACGTGGGTCCTTTCAAGATCATTGGCAAAGGAGGCGACCTCGCCTATCAACTTGAGCTTCCCTCCAACTTCGCGAACGTGCACGACGTGTTCCATGTGTCACAGCTTCGCAAGTGCTTCAAGACTCCTGAGCGCACCATCAACTTCGAAGAGATTGACCTCCAAGAAGATCTGTCTTATCATGAGCACCCCGTTGTTATTCTTGAGGAAACCGAGCGCAAGACTCGCAACAAGTAAATCAAATTCCTGAAAGTGAAGTGGTCGCACCATTCTGACCGAGAAGCCACCTGGGAACGCGAGGACCACCTCCGTTCCGAATATCCGGAGTTCTTTCAGTCCTAGATCTCGGGACGAGATCCTCTCGTAGTGGTGGAGTGTTGTAACACCCCGGATGTAACTTTCCATATTTGTAACTCCAACTCTTGCCATTTTCGGCTATGTGTTATGATATTCCCTTCGTGGTCGGGTTTTTGTCTCTCGTTTTGCATTTTGTTCATGTCATGCATCTCATATCATGTCATCATGTGCATCTCATTTGCATACGTGTTCGTCTTATGCATCCGAGCATTTTCCCCGTTGTCCGCTTTGCAATCCGACACTCCCACGTGCACCGGCGCACCCCTCTTGTTTCTTTTAGTGAGCTGGTGTTAAACGTTCTCGGAAGGGACCGAGGTTTGTCAAGTGGCCTTGGTATACCACCGGTAGACCACCTGTCAAGTTTCGTTCCATTTGGAGGTCGTTTGATGCTCCAACGGTTAACCGGGAAACCGCAAAGTCCTTTTGTGTGTTGCAGCAAAACCCCCCTCCAAACAGTCCTATAACCCACCTAAGTCACTTCCATGCTCTCGGTCGTTTGATCACGATCGTGTGGGCGAAAACAACACTCCATTTGGAGTCTCCTAGCTCCCTATGCCTATATAAACACCCTCCCCGTCCAAAATCCCGGATGAAACCCTAGCAAAATCGCCCTCCGCCGCCACCGGACACGTCGGCCGCCGCGCCCGCGCCAATCGGATGCCGCCATGTGGCAGGCGCGCCCGCCGCCGACCGCGGCCCGCCTGGCCCGAGTCGGGCCCCCCTGAGCCCAACTCCTCCGCCCGCACCCCGCTACTCCAGCGCCGCCCGCGCCCGACCCCGCCGCCCGGTCGCCGCCGCCGCCGTTCCCGCTCCGCCGCCTCGTCTCCCCGTCGCGTCCGCCGTCCTCGGTGCCCCGCCGGCGCCCGCCCGCCGCGACCCCGCCGGCGCCTTCCTCCTTCCTCCCGCGCCCGAGCTCCACCCCAGCCGGCGCCTCCTCCATCACCAGCAAGATCTCCGGCGAGCTCACCCTGGTGAACCTCGACTTCCGTGCCGCCCCGATCTGGATCTGGAGGTTGACCCCGAAATCCCCTCGTTTTCTGCCAAGTCCCGTATATTATTGCATTATGTGCTCATGTTCATCGCATCATATCTCATTGCATACTGCTCCGTTTTGCGTGAATGATATATCGAAATGTTTGTCTCGAGATGCTCTTCATTTTGTTCCATTGTGTGATGCTCGTTTGAGTCCATATTGATGCCCAAATCTCTGGTGCAATAGTGCTATATGATGTTTACTACTGTTACTTATCAGAACTTGATGTTTTGTTATTTTTGTTGCATTTGTTGTGTGCATCTTATGGGCATGAGCTCTACAGGTGTTTTGATCTATGCCATGCCATCTTTACAGAGGTGTATGCCATGTATTTTTTTGATCTATGTGGTGACTAGAACAAGCATGCAAACTAGGCTTCATGATATTTCTGTTATCAGGGACTTGGGATTTTTCTGTCTGTTACTGCTGTTATTTTGTTGCCATGTATCCATGTGTCTACAGAGAGATCCATGCTTCTTTTGGGCATGTTCAGTAAGGATTTTTTGTAGATATAGTTGTGCTCTTTCCATCCATGCCCCTGTTTGCAATTATGGAGTGTCCTAGCATGTCTTAATCTTGCTCTGTTTACATGGGTGCCATCATATCTTCTGATCCTTTTTGGCTCATGGTCAGTAAGGGACTTTTGTTCTATGCATTTAGTAGGTTCATGCCATACCTTGTTTTGCTATGTTAAGTTCCTGTAGCATGTGTTTTTCTTGCTCTGAACATTGCTACCTGATGCTGTTTCAGCCATGTCCAGTATCTTTTGCACTTTTGCCATGCTTGTTTGAACCTGTTATTGTGTGATCTAGCCGTAGCTCAGTGTTCATCTTTTGTCAACCATCCCCTGTAGATTACTGCCATATGCTTTGTTGCTATGTTGGAGTGTTGTAGCATAGTTACTTAATGTATTCTAAGTGCTATCATGCTGTTAATCGCAGAATCGTGTCATTCTTGTTTTGTTTGCCATTTGCAAACCGTGCATCCGTTTCCGGGGATCTTTATATCGATTTCGACCAAAATCATCTCATCTTTCCAGTGGCATACTTGGTTTGCCAAGTTACTGCCTTGTTCATCCTTTTTCTTCCGGAGCACGCATACGCATTGCATATCATATCTCGCATATCATTCATGTATTGCATCATGTTGCTTGTGTTTTTCCCGTGATTGATTGTGGTTCCATTGCTTGTGTTCTTGCTGTGGGTAGAGCCGGGAGACGAGTTCGTGAATGAGGAACCTGTTGAGTATGCTTACGAGGATCAAACTTTCGACAACTCTGAGAACCTTGCAGGCAAGATGACCATACCCTCGAAATCACTTCTATCTTTGCTTTGCTAGTTGTTCGTTCTATTGCCATGCTGTGCTACCTACCACTTGCTATATGATGCCTCCCATATTGCCATGTCAAGCCTCTAACCATCCGTTCCTAGCAAACCGTTGTTTGGCTAAGTTACCGCTTTTGCTCAGCCCTTCTTATAGCGTTGCTAGTTGCAGGTGAAGTTGAAGTTGGCTCCATGTTGGAACATGGATATTTTGGAATATCACAATATCTCTTATTTAATTAATGCATCTATATATTTGGTAAAGGGTGGAAGGCTCGGCCTTATGCCTGGTGTTTTGTTCCACTCTTGCCGCCCTAGTTTCCGTCATACCAGTGTTATGTTCCTTGAGTTTTGCGTTCCTTACGCGGTTGGGTGATTTATGGGACCCCCTTGACAGTTCGCCTTGAATAAAACTCCTCCAGCAAGGCCCAACCTTGGTTTTACCATTTTCCACCTAAGCCTTTTCCCTTGGGTTTTCGCGAGCCCGAGGGTCATCTTTATTTAACCCCCCCGGGCCAGTGCTCCTTCGAGTGTTGGTCCAACCTGAGCAGCCTGCGGTCCACCTCAGGGAAACTCGAGGCCTGGTTTTACTCGTAGCTTGACTTATCCGGTGTGCCCTGAGAACGAGATATGTGCAGCTCCTATCGGGATTTGTCGGCGCATCGGGCGGCTTTGCTGGTCTTGTTTTACCATTGTCGAAATGTCTTGTAAACCGGGATTCCGAGACTGATCGGGTCTTCCCGGGAGAAGGTTTATCCTTCGTTGACCGTGAGAGCTTATAATGGGCTAAGTTGGGACACCCCTGCAGGGTATTATCTTTCGAAAGCCGTGCCCGCGGTTATGAGGCAAATGGGAATTTGTTAATGTCCGGTTGTAGAGAACTTGACACTTGACTTATTTAAAATACATCAACTGTGTGTGTAGCCGTGATGGTCTCTTCTCGGCGGAGTCCGGGAAGTGAACACGGTTTGAGTTATGAATGAACATAAGTAGTTTCAGGATCACTTCTTGATCATTTCTAGCTTCGCGACCATTGCGTTGCTTCTCTTCTCGCTCTCATTTGCGTATGTTAGCCACCATATATGCTTAGTGCCTGCTGCAGCTCCACCTCATTACACCATCCTTTCCTATAAGCTTAAATAGTCTTGATCTCGCAGGTGTGAGATTGCTGAGTCCTCGTGACTCGTAGATTCTACCAAAACAGTTGCAGGTGCCGACGAGACCAGTGCAGATGACACAACCGAGCTCAAGTGGGAGTTCGATGAGGAACGTGGTCGTTACTATGTTTCGTTTCCTGATGATCAGTAGTGGAGCCCAGTTGGGACGATCGGGGATCTAGCATTTGGGGTTATCTTATTTTCATTTGGATTTGACCGTAGTCGGTCTATGTGTGGATTTTGGATGATGTATGAATTAATTTATGTATTGTGTGAAGTGGCGATTGTACGCCAACTCTCGTTATCCCATTCTTGTTCATTACATGGGATTGTGTGAAGATAACCCTTCTTGCGACAATACCACAATGCGGTTATGCCTCTAAGTCGTGCCTCGACACGTGGGAGATATAGCCGCATCGTGGGCGTTACAGCACACAACCAGGAGCAAGAGTATTGTACCAAGCTTTAGCATCACCCTTTGATGAGAACGGAAATAATTTGAGAATAAAGTAATAGCGAGTTTTCTCATCATGAGTAAAAAGGGTGGCTATGTTATTCAACTTAGTAAGATGTGCCACAACGGTTTCAGTTTCATAACCATGGAAAGGATCAGATTCAACCAAAGTGATTAACTCTGGGTCGACAGAGAATTCATAATCCTTATCAGCAATAAACATAGGTGAAGTAGCAAACTTAGGATTATATTTCTCTAGCACTCAGAGATTTTTCTTTATACTTGCATAATAATTTCTCTAGATCATCTCTATCCCTACACGCAAGAATATCTCTAGTTGTCTCCTCATTCATAACATAACCTTTCGGGACCATAGGCTATTCATATCTAGGAAGGCTAGTTCTAGCAGGTGTTTCTGGAGTTTCAGTTTCAAGCTCATCATCATATTCAACAACATCATGTTGTATTACTCTAGCAATTTGTTCATCAAGAAATTCACCAAGTGGCACATCATCATTATCAAGCAAGGTACTAGCATCAACATAAGCATCATTCAGAGTAGAAGTAGCATCATCAATAACTTGCTACATATTAGAATTGATAGCATGTGGCGATGTTGCAAGTTTACTTATAACAGAAGGTGAATCTAAAGCAGAACTGGATGGCAGTTCCTTACCTCCCCTCGTCTTTGAGGGAAATATCTTAGTCTTAGCATCCTTCAGATTCTTCATAGTGATAAATTGATAATGATCTCAAGTGACTCAACAAATATAGCTATGCTCCCCGGCAACGGCGCCAGAAAAAGGTCTTGATAACCCACAAGTATAGGGGAGCGCAACAGTTTTCGTGGGTAGAGTATTCAACCCAAATTTATAGATTCGACACAAGGGGAACCAAAGAATATTTGAATGTATTAGCACCTGGAGATTAATTATCTGCAGCAAAGTGATCAGTAGCAAAGTAGTATGATAGTTTTCATAATAGTGGCAACAGTAACGGTAACGATAACAGTGATAGCAATAATTTTGTAGCAAGTGTAATAGTGATGATAACAATACTAACTTAGCAAGAACAATATGGGATAAATTCGTAGGCATTGGATCGGGATGATAATCATCATGAGGCAGTTATAACCTAGGGCGATACGGCCCTAGCTCCAGTTCATCAATATAATGTAGGCATGTATTTCGTAAATAGTCATACATGCTTATGGAAAGAACTTGCATGACATCTTTTGTCCTACCCTCCCGTGGCAGCGTGGTCCTATTGGAAACTAAGGGATATTAAGGCCTCATTTTAATAGAGAACCGGAACAAAGCATTAACACACAGTGAATACATGAACTCCTCCAACTACGGTCGCCACCGGGAGTGGGCCTGTTTATTGTCACTCCGGGGTTGCCGGATCAGAACACGTAGTAGGTGACAATAACTTGCAAGATATGATCTAGAACATGGATATAATGGTGATAACATAAATAGTTCTGATCTGAGTTCATGGCACACGGTCCCAAAGTGACAAGCATTAAGCATGGCAAAGTCATAGCAACATCAATCTTAGAACATAATGGATACTACGGATCAAGCCCTAACAAAATTAACTCGATTACATGATTAATCTCATCCAACTCCTCACCGACGAGCGAGCCTACGAATGAATTACTCACTCCCGGTGGGGAGCATCATGGAATTGGCGATGGAGAAGGGTTGATGATGATGAAGAACGAAGATCCCCCTCTTCGGAGCCCCAAACGGACTCAATATCTGGCCTCCCGATGAAGAACAGGAGGTGACGGCGGCTCCATCTCGTGGATCGCGATAATTCTTTCTCCTTGAATTTTTTATGGAAAAATATGATTTTATAGCGTCGGTTTCAGTGTCTGCGGGGCCACCAGGTGAGGACAACCCACCAGGGTGCGCCTGGAGGGGGGCGCGCCCTGGTGGGTTGTGCCCACCCAGGTGCCCCCTCTAGTTGGTCTTTGCTCGAGAAATTCTTTTTTATTATATAAAAATTCCTCGTAAAGTTTCGTTCCATTCCAAGAACTTTTATTTCTGCACAAAAACAACACCATCGTAGTTCTGCTGAAAACAGCATCAGTCCGGGGTTAGTTTCATTCAAATCATGCAAATCAGAGTCCAAAACAAGAGGAAAAGCGTTAGGAAAAGTAGATACGTTGGAGACGTATCAAGCCACGAGGTGGCCACAAGGACGGAGGGCGCGCCCAGGGGGGTAGGGCACGCCCCCACCCTTGTGGGCCCCCCGTGCATCTCCTGACCTAATTATTTCACCTATATATTCCCAAATATCCCCAAACCAACAGCGGCATCCACGAAAACATTTTTCCACCACCGCAACCTTCTGTACCCGTGAGATCCCATCTGGGCACCTTTTCCGGCACCCTGCTGGAGGGGGATTCGATCACGGAGGGCTTCTACATCAACTCTATTGCCCTTCCAACGAAGCGTGAGTAGTTTACCACAGACCTATGGGTCCATAGCTAGTAGCTAGATGGCTTCTTCTCTCTCTTTGATTCTCAATATCATGTTCTCCTCGATGTTCTTAGAGATCTATTCGATATAATACTTTTTTGCAGTGTGTTTGCTGAGATCTGATTAATTGTGGATTTATGGTCAGCTTATCTATGAATATTATTTGAATCTTCTCTGAATTCTTTTATGCATGATGTGATATCTTTGTAATTCTCTTCGAACTATCGGTTTGGTTTGGCCAACTAGATTGGTTTTTCTTGCAACGGGAGAAGTGCTTAGCTTTGGTTTAATCTTGCGGTGTCCTTTCCCAGTGACAGTAGGGGCAGCAAGGCACGTATTGTATTATTGCCATCGAGGATAAAAAGATGGGGTTTTCATCATATTGCTTGAGTTAATTCCTCTACATCATGTCATCTTGCTTAATGCGTTACTCCGTTCTTTATGAACTTAATACTCTAGATGCATGCTGGATAGCAATCGATGTGTGGAGTAATAGTAGTAGATGGAGAATCATTTCGGTCTACTTGACACAGACGTGATGCCTATATTCATGATCATTGCCTTAGATATCGTCATAACTTTGCGTTTTTCTATCAATTGCTCGGCAGTAATTTGTTCACACACCGTATTATTTTCTATCTTGAGAGAAGCCTCTAGTGAAACCTATGGTCCCTGGGTCTTTTTTCCATCATATAAGTTTCTATTTTCCATCATATAAGTTTCCAATCTACTATTTTGCAATCTTTTACTTTCCGATCTATAAACCAAAGATACCAAAAATATTTACTTTATCGTTTATCTATCTCTATCATATCTCACTTTTGCAAGTAACCATGAAGGGATTGACAACCCCTTTTTCAAGTTGGGTGCAAGTTGTTTGATTGTTTGTGCAGGTATTCGGTGATTTGTGCGTTGTCTCCTATTGGATTGATACCTTGGTTCTCAAACTGAGGGAAATACTTATCTCTACTTTGCTGCATCACCCTTTCCTCTTTAAGGGAAAAACCAACGTAAGCTCAAGAAGTAGCAGGAAGAATTTCTGGCGCCGTTGCCAGGGAGATCTACGCCAAGTCAAGACATACCAAGTATCCATCACAAACTCTCATCTCTTGCACTACATTATTCGCCATTCGCCTCTCGTTTTCCTCTCCCCCACTTCTAAAATGATTTTCGAAAAGATTTGCCTTTTCTTTGCCTCTCTTCCATTTGTGTTCTTTGTTCACTTTTGGTTTGCTTGTTTGCTATATTTTTTTGTTGCCACCATGTCTTGAATTGGGGAGGTTATCACTGAAAAGGATTGTAGTAACGATGGGGGAAACTTTGATGCTTTTGCTAATACTAATCCTCATGAAGAATCTACTATTCTACACACTAAAAAGCTTCACATAGGTAGCGGCAATATTATTGGAAAAGGGGTTATTCAGGATTTCTTTACTTGTGCTGGTGTGCTCCCCACTTTGGGTGGATCTATTCTTCATAAAACTAGTAGTCTTGCGGATGCTATATCTTTGCTCATAGTTGAACTTGAAAGACAATTTGTTCATATGCATCCATCCATACAAAGGATTATTCTAGAGTTTTCTAATATTGAGAATTCTTCTGTTAAGTGCGCCACTACTATATTTCTAGCCCATGAGTTTAGATTTATTATGAAAGAAGCTAGTGAAATTTTCGCGCATTATAAAGTAGATGGTGGTCGTCCTCCCATAGAGGGAATTCTCTTTAACCAAGAGGACATAATGCGTTTACGTTCTTTAGATCATGTTGCTTATAAAGAAAATTTAAGAAAGAGAGTCCCTACCGATGTTTTAGTTGATAAGATTTTCGAGCTTAATGATAATTTTGCTATACAAAACAATGGATTGGGTTTCTCTCTTGGACACAAGCTCATCACTTTTTGCCAAAGGAATGCTTATAATGATGAGTTGGTCATACAATACGAGGGGCCGAAGGAGGAACCAATTCCTCCCGAGTATGATCTTGGGGATTCTTATCCGATTAAATTTAGCCCTTTTGATTACTTTTGCTTACCACAAAGAAAACTTGATGTTGAACGAAGGGAGTATGAGATGAGTTTTTGAGATTTGCCTTATCATTATTACGGTTACACCTAGATCTATTCGTGTTTTATGCCTAGCTAAGGGCGTTAAACAATAGCGCTTGTTGGGAGGCAACCCAATTTTATTTTTGTTTTTGCTTTTTAGGTTCTGTTTTGCAATAAATAATTCATCTAGCCTCTGGTTAGATGTGGTTTTGTGTTTTAATGTGCCAAGTAAGACCTTTGGGATTGCTTACGGTGATAGTTGATTTGTCTTGCTAAAAACCAAACACTTTTGCGCTCAGGAAAATAATTCTCATTTTTACTAGAAGTGTGCTTTTGATTTGATTCCTTTTGAAGAAGATTAATAAATAAATTTGTTAGGCCGTCCCAATTTGTGAGAATTTTTGAAGTTACAGAAGTATTCGAGAGTTAGAGATTACTACAGACCGTTCTCTTTTTGACAGATTCTGTTTTCTTTGTGTTGTTTGATTATTTTGATGATTCTATGGGTAGTATCGGGGGGTATGAACCATGCATAAGTTGGAATACAGTAGATATTACACCAATATAAATAAATAATGAGTTCACAACAGTACCAAAAGTGGTGGTTTATTTTCTTATACTAACGGAGCTTATGAGACTTTTTGTTGCGTTTTGTGTTGTGAAGTTTTCAAGTTTTGGGTAAGGATTTGATGGACTATGGAATAAGGAGTGGCAAGAGCCTAAGCTTGGGGATGCCCAAGGCACCCCAAGGTAATATTCAAGGAGGCCAAAGAGCCTAAGCTTGGGGATGCCCCGGAAGGCATCCCCTCTTTCGTCTTCGTCTATCGGTAACTTTACTTGAGACTATATTTTTATTCACCACATGATATGTGTTTTGCTTGAAGCGTCTTGTATGATTTGAGTCTTTGCTTTTTAGTTTGCCATGATCATCCTTTCTATACACACCTTTTGAGAGGGACACACATGAATCGTGATTTATTAGAATACTCTATGTGCTTCACTTACATATTTTGAGCTAGGCAATTTTGCTCTAGTGCTTCACTTATATCTTTTTAGAGCACGGCAGTGGTTTTATTTTATAGAAATTGTTGAACTCTCTTGCTTCACTTATATTATTTTGAGAGTCTTTAAACAGAATGGTAATTTGCTTTGGTTATAAATTTAGTCCTAATATGATAGGCATCCAAGAGGGATATAATAAAAACTTTCATATAAAGTGGCGTGGACTTAACACGGCAGATGCCCTAGCGAAAGGACTTAGGTGTGGAGCCATCGCAGCAAGGTTAGCTTGAAGGGGTTAATCGGGACAAAGGACACGAAGAGTTTATACTTGTTCGGCCCCTCGCAACGAGGTAAAGGCTTACTCCAGTCCGGGTTGTATTGCTTGGGCTTCGATTACCAGGGAGCGAATACGCTTAACCTAGTTCTCGATCTCTTCTTTCTTGCCCTAACCCACCGCCGGGTCACCCCTTTATGTACACAGGTTGATGCCCGACGGCTTACAGAGTCCCGGCCGGCTCATACACAACGTGTCCGTCTTGGTGACTAACTAAGCTTGCCTTACAATATAAGTTAAACATATGGCGGTTCATCCTCTTGGGCCTCAAGTCGCCTCTGGGTCTTGGGCCTTCAATAGGCTTGCTTCATGACCCGCCATCTTCATCTTTAAGTCGCCAGTGGTATGACCCGGCCCCTCCTGGGCGGGTCATACCCAATAGTTATATCCCCAACATTAGGCCCCAGGTTGATTTGAACTTGTTCACATCAATCTTCAGTACTTGATTTAGCAGAATCTTCCATCATCAATTTTATGAAGTTGTGGTAACCCGCCATGACGTCAGCTCATAGATTTATGTTAAACCGCCATGATGTCATCTCACATTAACTTCACACGAAACTGAGAATATCTCATCATATCTTTATCTTTAATGGACCTCCCGAAAATCGAGGCGTCTGTGCAGCCACATAATCATTTTTTGGCCTCCTCGATTCCCGCGCATGCCATCTATCCATTGCCTTATAAATAGGGACAGGGGCCCCTGTTTTCACTTTTACCCCCTGCCGCTGCCTCTTCTTCTCCTTCCTCTCGACGCTACCACGACTAGAGCTCCGCCGCCGCCGTCGACTTTCTTCAACAGCTCGAAGCTAGGCCGCTGCATCAACCTGAACGCGTCCAGAAATCACAGCACTTCTCCACTGTCCATCAACACCAACAGGTATTCATCATCCCTTGCTACAGATCTGCATTAGGGTTTCTCTATTCGTCGGAGTTCCTCTCTGTTCTCCTCTAGATCGTGTAGTTGATTCTGAACATGACACTGAAAAACGCACGGTAGTAGTTTTAGCATCTTTTTTCCAATCATAGCAGATACTTTTCCTGCACAAGATCCATCTGAATACATGAGTTCTTCCACTGTCCTCACTTTAGGTCCAGAATTTATTTTGTTTTCTGAGCTGCCGCAGATCCAAAATGATAGCACCAATCTTCAGAATCTGTTTGTCCAACACTTAGCAATTCCTCACTTATAGATATGAAATATGACAACTGTTTGGGCAGCTTAACTGATAAACCGTAACCCTCCATGTACCATTAGTCCCCTTTTAAGCCGCCAATAGATATATCTGCATAACTCAATGCTATCTTCCGGCTTAACATGTTGGCTTTTTATAACACTTTATTTTTGAATCAATTCGCTGGCTTAACATCATAATCTTAAACCGGCAATATTTCTTTCTTTTAGGCCTTCATCCTAAAAAATGACTAAGACTGTCACTGCATGCAATTGGGTCTTTTCCTGGGTCACCGAGGAAGCATTAAACGAATATGTCCAAACAGGCGTCTTAGCCAAAAAAGATGTCATCCATTGGAGGGTCCCAGGCACAGAAACCCCTCCTGAACCTAAGGACTGTGAAGTAATTGTCTTCACTGATCATCTGCTCCGGGGTTTTAGCCCTCCCGGCTCAAAATTCTTCCGCGATGTGCCACACTTTTTCAAGCTCCATCCTGAAGATATTGGGCCAAATTCTGTTTCAAATATCTGCAACTTTCACGTGTTCTGCAAGGAGTACCTTCAATAGGAGCCCACTGTAGAACTATTCAGAAAATTTTACTATTTAAACTGGCAGACCAAGTTTACAGATGGGCCCAGCCTAGAATTAGGTGGCATTTCAATTCAAAGGAGGAAAGAAGCCACTTTCCCAGCCGCCAAACTGCCCAGTCATCCCAATGACTGGAACCAAACTTGGTTTTATTGCCAAGACACTTCTTCATAAGGGGAAAATCCTCTGCCGGGTTATCGTGCCAGCCGGCTTAGCAACGGTCATCCTCTTCCAGACCGCATCAGTACAGTGGAACAGAAAAATATATGCTCGTCTTTCCAAAGATCTGAGCCTTAATGGCCAACGGCTTGACCGGAATTGACCTGGTTCGATGCTGGGTCGCATGGAGGATTTTGCCCTTAAGCCGCCACTCCGGCTTAATGTGTGAGTACGTCCGTGACTTAAAAGACCCGCAACGCCACTGTCAGATTCAGTTGACTGATGATGATATCAATAACATGACCAAGTCTATGTTGAACGAGAGCTTAGCAGATTGCAGCAAAACCGGGCTGAATCCTTTCTGCACTCTCAACAAGCCGCCAACTGTAAGCTTTTAAACAATTTTTAGTTGAATCATATTTTCGCTTAAACTGCCCTCTTATAACCATTTGATTTCCACAGGCTGATTCTCCTTTTTGGAATAAGAAGCTGCAGGATAAGCCGGGCAAGACGACTCGGACAAAGAATAAGGCTCAGAAAAAGCCTGCCAAGAAGAACACCAACACCTCTGAGCTTTTTGACTTTATAAGGGAATATTCCTTGTCTTTCCTCTTAAGCCGGCCCACCGGACACGCACCTTGAGCCGGTCTTTTCATAAGCCGCCTTCTAGGCCTTGGGCCTTGTTATTCCTCTGACCCGCCTGCCGGGTCACCAATGAGTCACCAGGCCCGGCCGGATCATCAGTGAGTAGAGAGATCCGGGTGGGCCACTTAGTGAGTCGCCAAGTCCGGCCGGGTCATACTTCCGGCCGGGTCATACCACGGGGTATATCCCTGACATTAGCCCCCAGTTTAATTTGGATTTATCCATGTTAAACTGATCCTGATCATCCTTAAATCCTTGTCATTTCCTTCTTCTGAAAAGTCCGGGTCAGTAGGCCAGCTTCATAGTCAATTGGCTAATTGGCTTCTTGTGGAAAAACATTGTAAATAATAATCCATTTTGAGTCGGCTTCCAATGCTCTGACTTGACAAAAATATTGGACTTAAGATGTCCTTCTGGAGCTGAACCAGTTTTTGAATACTCCCGCTTAATGATGCTAGAGCTTGTTAAGTTGTGATCCTCGAAATTTCCAGGTTATGACTGATAATACCGGGTCATGATTGTTGCTGACACCGGGTCATTTAATTGACTTTCCTCTGTTATCCAGGCCAAAACTGAGAATATAATACCTGGTTTGTTAAAACCAAGTAAGAACTTGAAGATATTCCTCCCTGATATGCATATCATCTGTAGCCCCCAAGTCTTAAGAGGAAAACATAGTGATAGCTTAAGACATGCTTCAATATAAGTGATGCAACTTTGAAGAAATCCGGGTTGTTCATGTAAGTCGCCAATCATAAACTGAACACATTGTACTTCCCATGTGTAGCCCCCAAGTGCCGAGTCATTATGCAATAATGAGCAGGACTATGTAGATTTGATTATATAGACTTAAGCAACAATGTGTAGCCCCCAAGGGCCGGCTCAGTAAGATAATACTGAGCTGGGACTTTATATGTACTTCTAAAAATAACACGATATGTTGTAGCTCCCTTGTTTAGGGTTACCTTTGACAGAAGCAATTAGTAGCCCCCAAGGGTCGGCTCATCACTATGTGATGGGTCGGGTCTTCAATGAGGTAAGTTAAAAATGACGTTGCATTACCCCCAATGAGGGAATGCCTTATTTTCAAATATGGAGAGGGGTGTGGGTATCTTTTGCAAAATTGCCATAGTTTCCTTCCTATCCGTCAGATATAAATGACCAATAAAAAACTAGTACATGCACACAACGATTTAGTGGACATTGTAATCTGAACATGTGATGGGGATCTCTAAATTTGAATTTGAAACTTATAAACGAAAAAATTCAAAACAAATAAACTGGAAGAGAGGGAGTATACCATAGGATGTGTCCCATACGAAACAAGTCCCTTGGTTTGTCGCCGCGAAGATGTGGTTAGAAAGGAGCACAACGTCTTCCTACTCGTACGGCAACAGATCGGCCGTAGACAGCATGGTCCACCTTTGACCACCATGTGCAGGGTTCGTGAAAGCAATCGCGATGTCGAGCACCGTGATTAGAGTGTAATTTTTGTTGGCGAACGACCTTATCGGGGCTTTCGGGATTGCTATCTTCTTCAATATCATTGTGGTTCCATCGTACCAATTCAGGCGATGGCCCGTTGCATGGCTGGTCCCAATGTTGGACAAAGGTTCCACGGGAACGGTGTCACCATCGTAAATGTTGTGCAAATTGATGTTGGTACCCTCCCGTACATATGCAAGCCAACCTCCACTGGCACCAAGACTAACCTGTGAAACAGTAGGCAGCGGGGGCCTTAGGAAATGGACACGGAAGTAGTCTTTAGAATGCATTTACTACGTGATCAAACACATCACTTGCCTGATGATTGGACAAAATCCGAGTGCCCCTCAACGTCGGCATCTCAAGGGGCGTCAACTTGCAACTACGGCCACGCTGTGCTGGAGAGACCCCAAGGAAATATCCTCGTGCATTGCATGTAACATCAAGATGCATTTGTATGAGTAGTTTATCTTGTGAGAGAAAAGGATGAACGAGGGAAGGCCTTATTTGCAAATGTGGAGAGGGGTGTGGGTATCTTTTTGCAAAATTGCCATAGTTTTCTTCATATCGGTCAGATATAAATCGGACGACCTATATTGCAGGATGGCAGGCACACCATCATCACCAACTCTGGTTTTATAAGAGTAGTAGATAAATAATACTAGCAAGATGCCCGTGCATTGCACGGAACAACAAGATGCATTTAACACCTGTTGTGATTGACCCATGCGAAAGTAATTCATGTGTAAAAACTAATGATATCTCGAGAAAGAGGAGAGGTAAGGTGAGGAGGAGTGGGGCGTGGTGGTGATTGGTGGTCGGACTGAGCGGATGCATGGGGATGGACGGTGCCGGTAGCGGCCACCATGCCAGATTGTTCCAGAGGCTTCTTTTTTAATTGATCAACGATGAAGTTGTGGGAGATAAGGATGAACGAGGCAAGACCTTATCTGCAAATGTAGAGAGAGGTGCGGGTATCTTTTTGCAAAATTGTCATAGTTTGCTTCCTATCCGTCAGATATAGATCGGACAGTCTATATTGCAAGATGGCAGGCACACCATCATCACCAACTCGTTTTTTTATAAGAGTAGAGAGTAGAGATCGGGCGGCGACCATTTAGATTAGGTATATTAATTCTACCAGGCAGGTTGTAATGGGAGTATCATAAGTAGTATCATGCATGCCAACTAGGCAAATTTGATGAAGTGGCGTATACTTAAATTAAGAAAGAGAGGGTTGAGTATCATATTATGACACCGTATGGAATTAAGTTACTCCCACTGTGGTTAGTCTTAGGCCTTGTTCGGTTCAACCTCCTCCCAAGGGGTTTGGAGAGGAATGGAGGGGAATTTGGCTTGTACATGATTTAATCCCCCACAATCCCTATTAATCCCCGTTAAAACCCCTTGAACCGCACATGCCCTTAAGGTTAAAAATGACCGGGATTACAGAGGACAGGGTACAAACTTCAAGGATTTAAAGGTGAGGGTTTGTTTCCGACTAGCTCTACAACCTCAAGGTTTATAAATCGGACTTCACTCATCCCTCACGCACACGCCCAGGTACAATCATGGTGGAGCGCCTTTGCACACAAAAAGGCAGGTAACGTGACAATTTGAGACATATAGTTGTCCACTTAATGTGGGGTCTGGGACCAAATGTCAGCCATACCAAGTGCGACCTGAACGCGGTAGCGTGGTTATTGATCGAGTTTCTTTTTAATGGTACGTTAAATGAAAAAAATATGGTTGCGCGCGTATTCAATTTAAAATGATCGCTACATAGGGAAAAACAATTACTACTCCACTAGTCCAATTCGGGAATTGCTTGCTAGAGTTGTTCTCTTCTTCTCACTCTCTCACCCTCTCCAGATCAACAAGACTGTGGTGTCCACTATCTTTGTCTCTCTCTCTCTTCTCTCCGGTTGACACAGATCCAGCCGGATACCTACCGCTGGTGGTCGCTGGTGTCGAGGGAGGAAGCCAACATGCGCCGTCTTCTCTGACCTGGCACCAGCGTGGGAGGTCCTCCTCACCCTTCCTCCCCGCCGTCGAGTTGGCAGATCCCGCCGCCTGCCTCGCCACATCCCGCCGACCGGAGGTATAACTTTTTTTACAACCGGCCTTGTTCTAATGGCCCAGCTCCCCACGTTGTTGCATCCCTTTTTTCATCAAGTTAGAATTGCTCCCCACGTCGCTGCATCCTCCATGTGGATGTTCTTCTAGTATTACAAGGCTCTCCATGTAGCTAGCTCCATCGGCTTATCGAACACTCGAACACCACCTAAATTTTTACCAATAGAGGAAAAAAGGTACTGTAGATACTGGCTATCGAACCGATCTCTTGGTTGGAAAGGGAAATAAAGATGCTGGCCTGACCGGTCTCTTGGTCGAAAAAGGACAGAAAGTGGGGGGTGTTGGGTCGACAATGCAACCGAGAATGAGCACGTCTAGATTTCTTGTGGTCACATAGGAAAGGTTACTGACGAGAACAAAAAATGCACAAATCCAGACATGCATTGCATGTTTGCCGCACTTGGGAACACCTCTGCCTCACCACTTTATGCCTCGGTGGATGTAAAACATGCTTGTGCCTCCCCTGTCCCTATGCCCTTACTTCTACTGTTAATCTAACATCACAGGTAAAATGAAACAATGCCATTATTAATGTGATGTCGTTGTTAAGTAATGCTACTCTCAATCTATTGCCATTGATAAAATGAATCAATGCCACCACCGTTTTATGAAATGCTTCTGTCTTGCTTTATTTCTCATAACGAGTGTTTTGGGCAATTACACTAAACTCTGACACCGGTAACATAGCTGCATCTCCGTTGAACTGCACAAAATTTAATTGCACAATGGTTGACACGACGATGTGTTTCTCCTTTCCGTATCACCCTTCGTTAGAACGATCATTCATGTTAACCATGCACGTACGTACTGATCAAGTGCTACTCCCAATCTGTCATCACATAGTCATAATGCAATTGTTATGCATATTAATGTAAGGCCCCCGTTAATCTAGTGCAGTGCTGATTTGATGTGATGGCACTTCTTAGTCAATGGTACTTTTTCATACTGTCACTGTAATTCCATTGATAACATATGAGATGCTACTGTTAATCACACACCACTGCAAAAAAATGACACTGCTTAAATAACCCTGTTACATATTTGTGCAAACAGGGTTCTCTATCTCCATATGGTGTCTATTTGTGCAAACGGAAGCACAAGCCTCAATTTTAGTGGAACCTGCTGTCAGCTGACCTCACGGTGCTCCAGGTATTCCTACATTCGTAACTAGGTAGAATGACTAACGCAAGATGAAATAAGCTTATTCGTACGCTGACTTGCTGTTTGCAGTGTGGAACGAGCCTGTCATGTGTGGAGGAGCAAACATGCACTGCAGCCGTGCCCTCAACGCAAGATAAAAGGGTCCGAGTCATTGATGGTCTGGCCGCCGAGTAGGGGTCGTGATAACGGCGGTGCATTATTTTAGTGGAACTACACAAAAAATCTATTGGAGTTAGTCGGAAAAAATTTCTATAGCCACACGGAAGGACTTGCGCTCATCGATTGGATAGAATTTCCTCCGTGCCATCATACGAGATCCCAAGGTGGAAATCAACTAAACACCTATAAAGTTACGCATAATCTTCCTCACGCAGGTCAGTATCCCCTTCATCCAGATGATCATGTTTTGTCATGCCGAGCTATTGATATGTGCTACTGTTCTGCGACATCGTTTAAGTACAGCGCTTTCCTATCTTTTCACTTCAGGACAATCACGATGATTTGAGTGGAACTGCACAAAATGGCCTGATGTTGAGTGATCTCTATTGCCTCCTCTGTTTGCTGCAATGTGTCAGTGTAAATTGCAAGTTGAGCCATCAAGCTAGCTATGGTGTTGCCAACACGCTCAAAGTGCACGCAACATTGTGCAGAAAGAAGCATGGCCAGGAAATTAATGCGTGCGTAGGGAGGCCCTTTGCTCAGAGAAGCATCGATCGTTTTTTCTTTATTTCTACACCTTCTCACAACTTTTTCTTGGTTATAGTCTTGTGAATCATTTAGATGCGTAAACGTGCTGAAATTAAGTGCTTGTGAATGTTAGCTAGTATGCATACCGTATCTTGTGAAGCTTAGTTTGAATGTTAGCGTGTCAACCTTTACAATCTATGTATATTGTGGCATGTTATTTGACCCCTCATTTTTCCGCGCTACGACCAGTGTGAGTGTCTGCATGCAGTACACCATCCTCTAATTTGGTGGATGCCAAGCCCGCCCGAAAAGGAGCTATAACTTTTTTTAAGTTGAAAAATGTTACCGATGAGGAGCCATAATTAAGATAGAGTCGTCTATTTTTTCTTTCGAATGGGCAATAAGTTGGAGAGGGTCTCTAATGGGCTGCCTCTAGTGTTAAGGGCCTCCAGTACAAAACACGGGCAGCTGACTAGGCCGATACAAAAGCCTATCCATCTTAAAGCCCATTTGTTTTTTGCGAGGAAAAGCCCATATTTCTTAAAGAGGGGGTGATCCCAGAAAAACCCTCCTTCCTCCTTGCTTCCACTTATACTGCAGCTTGCTGGACTCTCCCGCTTCCGTCGCCCCCCAATTCCCCCGCTCCCCATCTTCCTCACTCGTACAAAAAAACCCCGCTCACCTTCTTCCTCACTCATACAGAAAGAGCCTGCTCCTCTTCTTCCACACCTACAGAAAACCCTAGCCCTCCTTCTTCCCCACTCGCACTGCCACTAGGCTCATCTCTAGCTACTTTGCTCAAACCCGTGAGCTCGGCGCGATGCCCGCAAGGAAAATGGAGTCTGCTGGCCCCAGCGGCAAGAAGATGAGGCTCCCACCAGCGGCAACGCCGGTTGTAGATCCCTCACCCGACATCGCGGGGAGAAGCGGCGAGCCCCCCCCCCCCCACCTGGATCTGAGGAACCTGTAGAATCTCCGGTGGACCACATCAGCGATCTCCCGGACGATATCCTTGGGGAGATCATCTCACTTCTCCCCACAAAGGATTGCTGCCGCAGACAAGTCCTCTCAACTCGGTGGCGCCCTCTACGGCGCACCGCGCCCCTCAATCTCGACTGTCGTCAGATATCTATCCTTCCTGGATTTGATCTCCTCAGAGCCATCATCTCCTCTCACCAGTAGGGACCTCTTCAATGCCTCTGCATCTCGACACGCTACCTATTGTCCATACCCTGCACGGTGGACGCTTGGCTGACATCCCCTGAATTTGAAAAACTCTAGCAGTTTGAGTTCTACCATTACCACGAAAGTTTCATACCACGAACACACCAAGAATTTGTGCCCACAACACCGTTGTCCATCTCGTGGTTTTCCTCCTCTCTCCACACCACCACCTTTGCCCGGTGCCATCTACCAGACGATCTGGTACAAATGCTTCGACTCCCACTGCTAAAAATACGTTCGCTTGTGGTGGTTTATCTGTTGGAGGCCTCACTGCACAGCATCATCCACTCCAGTTGCCCTGCCCTCGAGCGCTTGCTGATTGTTTTGGGAATAGAGATCCCTATCAGTTGTCTCCAAATAAAGTCGCCTCACCTTAAAAGCATTGGAATTTGTTTTGAAGGACAGCAGCTCATCATCAAAGATGCCCCTTCACTTCAAAGGTTGCTACTTGATGATTGTTATAAACCTTCGCAAATAATTGTCATCTCTGCGCCCAAACTGGAGACCTTGGGTGTAATTAGTGATCCGTTTAATGATCACAGGAAGTTGGTGTTTGGCTCCTCACTTTTTCAGGTACCGTATACTATCATCTACACATTTGTAATCATAAGCTGCATTTTTCATTTGTGTGCATAAGTTTTATATCATCTTGGAGTTCACTTTGGGTACTAATACTATGTTATATGCTCAATGAAGAGTTCGTCCATGGATAGCCTATCAATGCTGCTGGATTCTGTCAAGATCTTATATATCAGAATGTTTAGTTTTGATCTAAACACAATTATTGGCTTGCTGCGATTCTTTCTATCTCTAGAGAATTTATATATAAAGGTGATGATTTCATGCACATTGAAAGCCTGTATATATTGTACTAGAATTAGCCATTCAGCTGTCGCTCTTTCGACATACTCTTTTTTCAGACCTTAACTGTTTTAAAGCTTCATGTCTACTTAGGCACTGCAAACACATGGAGAAAAACGTATCACCAATCGGTGGCGTAATAAGCACCAGGACTTTCTCAGTTCTCATGACATTCGTTTCAGGACAATAACTATGGAAGGATATGTATCCAACCAGGCAAACAGAAGCTTTGTCACATTCTTCCTGTTGAATGCGAGGTTACTATTGTCCAGGAGGCTTAAGTTTTACAACAAGAGATTTCTCACGGACGGACACGTTGAACAGATAAAAAAGAAGTTTCAGGTGGAGAAATGGGCTTCTAAACGGGCTCGGCTTCTATTTACAACAAATTGTAGTCATCCTCCAATAATTTTTTTGCACAGGATGTTGATTTTATGGATTAGACCGATCCATTTGTTTGTGACTGCGAAAAAGAGTTGTTGGGTTAGATGTTATTGCCATGTTCAATCTGGGTTTTGTCTAAATTTGATGACCAGTCAATCCTTGGGCTTTTTGTACCGTTTGTAAGCTTGAGTTACATGTTGTTTCCCTCGTACTCCCCTCCGCCTGAACTGCCGCATCTTCCACGACTCCAGTTCATTCCCGTCTCAGGCCTCGCCGTTGTTCTCCGCCTTGGTTCGCTCCCTGTGCCTGCGGCCATCTGGCGTTGTCAAAATGGTCAACAACCGCGAGGAATGTGGAGATGACTGTATGTGGAGAGGCTGACAGTAGGGACCCACTAGGGTCATTGCATTACGGAAGCAGGTGCCTCGTTATTACAAGCCAAAAAATACTTCCTCTTAATTGTTTGACAACTAGGTCCCATGCCATTGTCAATGTAGTCAATAAACGAGAAAATTACACAATGAGCGGATAACACCAGGGACCCAGCAGCTCGCCTAGTTGTTTTTTAGTTTTAGAGACGGAGCTCAACTGCGCGCTGTGCGGGGGCTGTGGCCCGTCTAGCCCACGCTTACACTTTTATTTAAGCAAATGAAAAGCCCAGTTGATATATTTTTTCTTTCTGAAAATGTCTAGCCCAGTTCTTTTTTTTGGAGAATGCCCAACCGAGGCCTACTTGCTTTTCTCAGCCCTGCTGGGCTGCAAATCTTTCAAGACAATGGGCTTCCTTGGAAAATGGGCTATAAGTAGTAAGAAATGGGCTGTAAATTTTTAAGCTAAAGCCAACCGGCAATTACATTCAAATATCATTTTTCTGGATTTCTCTACTCTTATAAAAAGCAGAGTTGGTGGTGATGGTGTGCCTGCCATCCTGCAATATAGGCCGTCCGATCTATATCTAAGAGATAGGAAAGAAACTATGACAATTTACCCGCACTCCTCTCCACATTTGCAGATAAGGCCTTCCCTCGTTCATCCTTTTCTCCCACAAGATAAACTACTCACACAAATGCATCTTGATGTTCCGTGCAACGCACATGCATCTTGCTAGTCAAGATTTTAAATTTCATTCATTTTTTTGCGGAGAATTTTTTTGAATTTTATTTTGATATAATTTTTTAAAATTATTTTTAACATGACTCGAAATTTCGTCACTAAAGAGTTTGGACCCCACCGAAATATGGAAAATTTCGTTGAATTTTTCAGGAGTGCCCAGAATATGGTCTGTAATGCTAATACAAAGAATATGGGCTTGAAAATATCCTTAAGAATTAGCAAATGGGCTGTAAATTATTGAAAATAATGGCTAATGGGCTGTATGCTATTTTCCACAAATTTGGAGGCTAACTTCTGGGACTACTAGGTTGACGATGACGCTGTCCTAAAAAAATTTGACGCGTACGCAAGGCTTTGGCAACTTAGTCAACACAGAGCAGTGACGGTTGGATATCCATCCAACGGCCGTCATGCTTCTTCAATCTCTGATCTTCCTGCTCCAGCCGCCCAACCAGCGCCGGCAAGACTGCCTGCTCCCTCCTCCCGTGGCCGGCTGTGCTGTCGCCAGGCCATCCCTCTACCCACCCACACATCCTGTTATTTCCGGCGACGTCAGCCTCACCCCGGAGCCGACCAGTCAGCCCTCGTACTCCCCTCAGCATGGGCATCCACTTCTGTGGCTTCGCCGGCTTAGGGTCATTCCCTTCCTAGGCCTCACCCTCGTCCACCGCGTTTGTGCTCTCGGCGCGGCGTGGTCAACATGGTCAACAAACAACAGCCATTGGAAAAGGGATGTAAGTGGAGAGGCTGACAGCAGGGACCCACACAAGCAAGTGCCTCCTTATTACGTGAAGATAGTGGGGCTTCTCTGGGTCGTTCCAGTCTGGGGCCTCGCCGTCGTCTACCGCCCTGATGCTCTCGGTGGCGTGGTCAACGTGGTCAGCGAATGACATCTATCGAAAGAGGACTGTACGTGGAGAGGCTGACAGTTGAGTCCACGGCCGCACACAAGGAAGTGCCTCCTTATTACGTGCAAAATAATGATTCCTCCACCTAACAGCTGGGACCCACCGGGAGGGCCTCTGTATTTCATGAAAAAAAAACGTTCCTACCGCTGACAGCTCAGACCCACCAGCTATATCTTCGCACGCAAGGAAGTGCCCCTGCTAGCTGGGACCCACCATAGTGGGAGGCTGACTTGTGGGAGGCTGACTTGTGGGCCTATCAAGTTGACGCGGATGGAGGGCTTTGTCAACTTAGTCAATATGAACGATTCTAGCTCCAGTGACCGTATGATGTCCATCCAACAGCCGTAGTGCTTCTTCAACCTCTGGTCTTCTTGCTCCAGCCACCCAAACCAGCACCGGTCGTGCCGCCTGCTCCTGTCTCCCGTGGCCGGCTCTGCTACCGCGGAGGCCTGACCGCCCCACCCTACTCCAACCTCTGGCCAGGCGATCCCTCTACTCACCCACAACCCCTGTTATTCTGCGACGACGGCAGCCTCACACCGCAGTCGAACCAGAAAACCCTTGTACTCCTCTTTGGTGGGCATCCACTGCCGCGTCTTCCCCGGCTCCGCGTCGTCCCCTTCCTAGGCCTCACCGTCGTCCACCGCCTTGGTGCTCTTGGCGCGCAGTGGTCAATGTGGTCAAGGAACGACTTCCATCGGAAGAGGACTGTACGTGGAGAGGCTGATAGCTGGGTCCACGACTGGAGCAAGGAAGTACCTCCTTATTACACGCAAAATAATGATTCCTCCACCTGACAGCAGGGACCCACCGGACGGGCCACCGTATTTCACGAAAAAAAGTTTCCCCGCTGACTGTTGGGACCCACCAGCTACATCTTCGCTACAGCTGGGACCCACTAGCTATATCTTTGCACGGAAGGAAGTGCCTCCTTATCCTCCCTGACAGTCGGGACCCACCTGGTCGAAGCGTACGTAGCGTTGTCATTCTGGTCGCGAACGTGTACGTACATACTGGTCGATCGGTCTATCTGTAGGCTGCAGTGATGAACCGTGGCCGAGTAAGGAAGGGCACATGTCGTAGTAGAGGTGCGGACGTAGCATGTCACGCAGTCCCGTCAATATCGTGTACACGTACGTACGGGCGGGGTCTCGAACGCCTACTCTCGCATACGTACGGCCAGGGCTCGTGTACAGGGAGTGGCAGTGGAGAGCAGCGACGGTGTCTTGTTCATCAGCAGCCAACCGGCTGGTTTGGAAAGGAGAAACTGCGTCATGTTCATCGGGAGGCAACGGAATGCTCGTGTTCATCGGGAGCCAACCGGCTTGGACAGAACAGCTGAAACGAGGCCTGGCGTACCGCAGAACGGAGGAAACGGCCTTGCACTACTAGGGAAAAGCCTATACACAGAATCTTACCAGCAGCGCCCTTTAAAATAAGGCACTGCTGCTACGTAGCAGTAGCGCGCGCTCACAAAATGCGTTGCTGAAATAAACGTGGCAGTAGCACGCCTGCAATAAGTCGCACTACTGCTATAATTGCCATGACCCCGCCGCGAAGCTAGTTATACCAGCAGTGCCTTAATACGAAGAGCGCTACTACTACAGATCATAGCAGTAGCGCACTCCCACAATACCCACTACTGCTAAGTTTACGAAAAAAATTAGTCCCACCTCGCTCTGTGAACAGGGTTTCTACCACCTTAAATATGTTACTTCTCAAACTATCACAACCACTTGGTCTTCATTGAACTCTATGTGTAGAATTTGTGGCCGCAATATTAGTCTTCACCGGTTCCTAAACCGGTGAGGACTCATATTGACAAATCAGATTGTACACAAAAAGATCATTGATGATCAATGTATTTTTGATGTTTATTTCTACATGTTGACACATAGCAGTAGCGTGTTGTGACTGAAAGGCGCTACTGCTAGGTCGTTTAGCAGTAGCACGTTTCCCTCTAGCGCCCTACTGCTAAGCCATTCTATCTTCCGCCCCTCACTCTCCTCTCTCCGATCCACTCACACTCACACGCACACTCACTCGATCTCCCCCCTCAACCCCCCCCCCCCCCCCGGTCCTCCCCCGCCGGCCGCCCTCGCCTACCCCTCCTCCCTCTGCGCCGCCGTCACCTCCTCCTCCTCCCTGGACTCGGTAATCCTTCACTGGCCGCCCTCCTTCTCCGTCCTCCCTCCACTCCTCCGTTCGCCGCCGGTCGACCCCTCCTCGCTCCGCCTTCCTCCTCCATCCTACTTCCTCCTCCCTCCTCCAGTCGCCCCTCCTTCTCCCTCCTCCCTCCTCCGTCCACAACCCATCCTCCCTCCTACATTTTGATTTAGTAGACTAGTTCATATGCAACATTTTGATTTAGTTGATTTAGTAGGCTAGTTGATTTAGTTGATTAAGTAGGCTAGTTGATTTAGAATATTTTGATTTAGTTGATTTAGTTGATTTAGTAGGCTAGTTGATTTAGTTTATTTAGAACATTTTGATTCAGTTGATTTAGTAGGCTAGTTGATTTAGTTGATTTATTAGGTAGTTGATTTAGAACATTTTGATTTAGTTGATTTAGTAGGCTAGTTGATCTAGTTGATTTAGTTGATTTAGAACATTTTGATTTAGTTGATTTAGTAGGCTAGTTGATTTAGTTGATTTAGAACAATTTGATTTAGTTGATTTAGTAGGCTAGTTGTTCATCCCATGTTAAGTTGTTTTTTATGCTATATTGAAGGTGGTGTACCACTGTTTTTTGATTGGGTCAATTCCAGCATCTGTAGATCCTATTGTTAGTATCACATTATGTTATTGTTTTACTATCCTGTGAAGTGGATCGTTCATCTTTGCTCATATTGCTTTATGAAAATGGCGCGACCACCACCACCACCATGTCGACTGTGCAAGTCAAGGTGTGCCAGCAGCCTTGCAACTGGCAAGTTGTTCGGCATCTACTTCCAGCCTTTTCGTCATGCGGCGGTAAGAAATTATATGAAATGTAACAACTATTTTGTTTTTAGTGTTGGCATTACTGCATTGTGTCATTTTGCTTTTGTTTACATAGATCGTCCCATGCAATGTGAGGTTGAAATTCAACAAGCTGACAGGAGACACTGTGACCTTTGAGGCTCCTAGGGGCCCTACACTATGGAGATCGAGAAAGGACGCAATATGTCGCAAATTGGAGGAGATGGATGGGCCCGTTTCCTCGCCCGCATGCGTGTTACTGGTGGTGAGTTGATCAGCTTCTCCTTCAGAGCAGAAAGACCTAAGTTGGCTGCTATTTATATCAACAAGGTGGAAGACGATGAAGATGATGAGGACCCACTCGATGAAGATGATGAGGACCCACTTCATGATGCCATCGTAGCTCAAAGAATGAGGCTGAGCAAGGAGGAGGTGTGCAACCTATGGACATAATTCCACCACGTGATGACTTTGTCGGGTGCCATTCGTGACCTGCCTGACAAGTACCATAGTCGATCGGCATGATATAGTATGTTATACTAACTGTAGTAATTTGATATAATTAGTGAATCCGATGATATGCTTTATTGTTATACTTACAAATGCAAATTATCCGATGATATGCTTAGTGAATCCGATGATATGCTTTAGTGTAGAGTCCGATCACATGCTTATTAGTGTAGAATCCAAGGAACTATTAATAGTGTAGATAATCCATATATACTTATTAGTAGAATTTATGCTTAGTAGTAATGTGTAGTACTGTGTCTTTTGATAGTGTAGAAATCTATACTTAGTAGAAATATATTTGCAAGAGTATGTGCGAGGCTACTTATTAATTGATATGTTTTTCTTATTCAGAAATTGCCAAAGAGCCTATCTGTGAGTTGTGGTATCGAGCCTGATGAAGAAGGCTCAGCTGGACTACGCCTTACCGCAAGGGGCTCTGTCACCACCTGTACTTATGGCAGGGACACGGATGGTCGCACACACTTAAACTCCGTTGGGTGCAAGAGATTCCTCGTTGGCAAGAATCTTCGTGTTGGACAGGCCATCCTAATTACTATCAGGAACGCCCACCGCCCAGGCTTGAGGATGATGATCGTCGTCGATATCATCTAGAACTACATATGTGTGGCTGTATGAGTATATATACCTAGTAGAACTGATATATATGTGTGGCTGTTTGACTACCTAGTACTGCTTATCATATATGCTATATTCATGTGAGGATGCATGTTGACTATGTATGAGTACCTATAATGCTTTATGATATTGTATGACTATATGGTATTGTGGTTAATGATATTGTTATCTGGTACATGTGAAACTCCAGTTTATAAACTGCAGTTTATAAACTGAAACGGGGCAGGGAACAGGGAAAATGATGAAAGATACATCAGTAGCGTGGGGATAGAAAAGCGCTACAGCTACTTAATAGTAGTGCGTTCCATAAAAGCGCTACTGATATAGTCAATAGTAGTAGCGCGGGTTTATACCGCGCTACTACTAACTATTAGCTGTAGCGCCGTACTAGTAGCGCGGCTACCCGCCCTACTGATAGCATCAAAACCCGCGCTACTACTAGGGTTTTCCCTAGTAGTGTTGTGTTCGATCGCCTACGGTCGAAATGGGATCCTGTTCACCGGGAGGGGTCTGGAATACCGCAAAACGGATGAAATAGACTTGTGTTCGAGTGCCTACGGTCGAAACGGGGTCATGTTGATCGGGAGGGGTGTGGCGTACCGCAAAACGGAGGAAACAAACTTCTCTTCGACCTCCTATGGTCGAAGCGGGGGTCCTGTTCATCGGGAGGGGTGTGGCGTACTGCAAAATAGGACTCCACGGGCTCCTGTTCATCCACCATCTACTGCCTCGCTCCAGCCACCACGGGCTACAGTTCATCCACCGTCGACGTCCTCCAACCTCCACCTGCGACTGTACCACGGCGTCTCCCTCCTGCCTCCACCAGCTACCGTTCATCCACGGGCTCCTGTTCATCCAGCCTCCATCGCTCCTCCACCAGCTACTGTTCAACCACCCCTCCACGGGCTACTATTCATCCAGCCCTCCACCGGCTACTGTTCAACCAGCCCTCCACGGGGTCCTGTTCATCCAGCGGCAACGGCCTCTACTACCACGGGGTCATGTGCATCCAACCCCCACCGGGAACTGTTCATCCAACCCCCAACAACGCTCACTATTCATCAAGAGGCAGCAGGCTCGATCGGCTTCAGTTAGCAGGAGTAGCGAAGGAATCGCTCGATCGGGTTCAGTTAATAGCCAGGGATCGATCGATCGCTCGGGTTCAGTAACGCATAGCAGTGCAATCGCTCAGGTTCAGTAAGCAAACACCTCGCTCGGGTTTAGTCAGAGCCCAACACCTCACACACACGCGTGTATGTGTACGAGAGAAACGGGCAATCCCTCCGTGCATCGCTCGGCCTCGGCCACCCACCGTAGCCTGGAACTCCCCGATATTTTCCTCGCCCTCTCTTCTACCATGGTTTTTTCCATCATGGACGACCCAAAGAATGTCATGCAGCTGCGTCTTCGGCCCGCCAAGGACGAAAAGCCCATTTTCTGTCATGATTTTTTGTTAGAGAAGTAGGAGTCCACCACATCTATGGTGATACCGGGTTTTGTCACAAAATCATCATAGAAGTGTCATAAGCATGACAGAAAAAAATTTCGTTCGGCCCAAAATGTCACGGATGTGTCTTTTTTGCGTGGTGAAGATAACAGAAACGGTTCAATTTAACAAGATGTGTGTGATACGCGGCAAACATGTATGTAATCAGAAATGTGTGCGAAGACCGATAATAACACAGACGATTGCTGCTAATAAGACGTGTGTGTTGTGCGTTGGGATTGCATAGAGAACAACAACATATATACATACACACACTTATAAGGACATGGTTGCATAACCAAATTAAACATCCAATTACATAGGTGGCTACTACACACGTGACATTTGCACACCAAAGTAAACTATTACATGCATAATTATATAGGTGGCTACTACACACATGCCATTTCCACACACAAAAGTCAACTATATATTACATGCATAATTAACTAGTATAAATGATCATCTGATCATTATCTACTTCTTGTGATGCTTGCCGCTACTGCTCTGCTTGTGGCTCGATCCGGCCTCGTCGACTTCGGTAATGAGACACTTCCTCATGTCAACGATCCGCCTATGCATCTCGTAGCATGTGTACACGCTCTTGGCCGCGAACCTGAGGTGCGGTTCATCCAGTTGCCGCATCCAGGCCCTATGCCAGGATACGGGACTTGTTCTCTGGGCAGCATGCTTCATCTTTTTGTAGTAGGGGTCGATGATGGCTGAGGCGAGTTCAACCAGGGAGTCCTTCTTCGTGCTGCCCCAGACCCTGTAGTGCTCCCAGATTTCGACAAGGTTCTTGCAGGCCAAGCCCGTAACCCTGAGCACTTTTACATCGTCAGTGGTTTCCACCATAGCGAACTTGTAGTCGGTGCTGTTGACAAACCTGGTGAAACAGACGCAAGGCTCTGTGGCCATGCAGTAATGGTGGATGAGGACATAATGGCGCACGCACAACTGGGCGGCGGCAACCTTTTGATCTTTGCCGGGAAGACCGGCAGTGTACCGGAGGTCGATGACGACCACCTTGTACTTGTCTCCAGCAAGCAACTGCTCCACGGTGTTGATGTAGTCCTCCACCATGGGCGGGTCGATGGTGTACACCACCGTGAGATCAGTCTCCCTTGCGTGGGTCTCGACTTTATGCTCGCCGAACTCCATTGGAGCGCCGCTAGATATCCTCTCTGTATGTGTTGTTGTGGGTGTGCTTGTTGTGTTGTGGGGCGAGATCGAAAGGTTGAAGAGACTAAGGTTATAATGGCCGCGGGAATTAATGTGGAAGCCGGATGGACTACAATATCCGCACGCCCGGATGGCAGTTCTAATTTGCAGCGCGTAACTCCATCGTGCCGCACGTAACTTCATCATGGTGACACGTGCGGTGCAACCACATGCATATGGGCCCCCAATGTGATCGTGTGCTGGCCCCAACCACTAGCAGAGCACGCGTGCAGGAACGCGAGCAGAGCGCTCTGCGGCGCCTCAACATCGTACAACCATATATACGCATATAGCAGTTGAACAAGCAAGGAAAAGTTGTCCACAAGCCGAGCGCGTGGAGGTACGCGAGCAGAGCGTGCCGACGGACACAAGCAGAGCGCGGTGCGGCGCCTAACGGCAAGCAGAGCGCACCAAGGGACGCGAGCAGAGGCCGGCATAGTGATACGTGGCAAATAAGACGAATTGTGCGAGCGATGGCGGAGACATCAAGCACGAATCAGATTAGAGTTGCATGTGTGATACGTGCCATACAGTTGATCCATCCAAGTTGTTTGTGATGGAATAAGCCGTGTGTGTTGTGGGCAAACGCTTGCTAGTATATAACCGTTTGCGATTGATGAATTCATCACCGATGGGTTACCTAGTGTGGTCCATGTGCGATGTGATATGCTCTGTTTGCATAACATCTATGCTCTATGTACAGAAGAACAACATACACTACAAAAAAATACACTTCCGCGATGATACGTGTTTGTCACAGTAGGTCACGTTTTCTGTGATGCATGTACATCCATGACGATTTTATGACAGAATCAAGATAGTCATACCTGTGCTGTCGTAGAAGTGTTCCATGACATTACCAAAATTATCATCACAGAAGTGTCCACTTCCATGACGATACATCACGCGTCATAGAAGTGCTTTCGTCAAGGGTGACCGACAAGTGGCATCCACCGTAATGGGTCGCCGTTAAGATATCGGGTTACGGTTTGGATCCGATAACCTGTTAACAGCCCAGACCAATGGCGATTTTCCACGTGTAAAATTCTCATTCGTCGACGATCCACGTGTCGGCTCAACGTTGGGACAGATGTCAACCGTCCATTTGACAAGAACCGCCAATGAAACATTTACACGTGGGATGGCCCAATAGAGGCCCATATAGGTTTAAAAGCCGGCCCAAGAACAGGCCCACAAGATTTCGTCAGATCTAATGGGCCGGCCCGTTAACAACCTAACATTTTCCGCACCAAATTATAGCCCACATCAGATACGGGCCGTTAAATAACTGCAATATTCTGGGCCAGTTTACGGCCCATATCAGATCCGGCACGTTAACAGCCTGCAATAGTTTGGGCCAAATTACGGTCCATACCTGATCCGGCCTGTTAACTGACTTTCATTTCTTGGGCCAAATTACGGCCCATAACAGATACGGCCCTTTTAACAGCTACTATGCCATTGGGCCCATTGGCGGCCTGATTTGCACTTCGGCCTCTTAATGGCCAATTTAAGAGTTCGGCCCGATATTAGTTTCGGCCTGTCATCGGCCCTGTCTACATATGAGCCTCTTTCGGCCTGGTTTCGTTTTCCGCCATTTAAAGGCCCGAGTTGCACCTGGGCCTAATTATGGTCCGTAGTTACTTTTGGCCTCTTAACGGCCCGTATTCTTCGTGGATACATTCTAGCCCAAACTGCCTATCGGCCCGTTAAAGGCCGTTGAGAGTGTTGGGTCTAATTTAGGCCCGTTATACATCCGGCCTGCTTCCCGCCTGTTATGTAATTGGGTTAGCCAAGGCCCAAAAATATTTCACCCTGTTAATGGCCCATCACCCGAATGGGCCAATAATGGGCCGGTTTATATTACAGCGTGCTGTCGGCCCATGATGTGTTCGCCATAATTAAGGCTGAATCTAGTTTTCAATCTGTTAAAAGCCTATTTAATTTTCCGGCCCAATTAAGGCAAGAGGATTACTCGGCCTTTTAAAGGCCCGAAACTAATAGTGGGCCAGATTAAAACTAGACCTAACTAATGGCCCAAGATGATTGTAGGCCCACAGTTTGGCCCGTACTATCGATTGGCGACCGGCCAATTTTAGTACAGAAATTATCATTTTATAAACCTAACCTATTGGCTCATTCGCACCGATCGAAGATTACGACCTTTTCTCAGAGTGACGACAACAGAAACAACAAATAAATTACAGCATCGTGACGAAGAATAAACCTAGACTATAAAACAAAGAAATTACAGCATATTACATCCCCTGGGCATCAAAGTTCGCTGCCAGTGATAATAATAAAGGGCAACGAGACAGCAGATTCCATAAACTGGGCAGGTCGCCATCAGTGGAAGTTAACAGGTTGCCACCACTGGAAGTTAACAGGCCGACAAAAAAATAGACAGAACCGACAGCACTTCAACACAGTTCAAGAAAGGTTAGCCCGACCCAGGAGCTGTAGCGCAACCAGCTTAGCAACCTGATGAGACTGCGCTTCTTTGACGCTTATATCCACCAACTTAAGCTGCATAACATCAATAGACGTCCTGTACTTACGGTTAATCTTGCATAGAGATTGGATTTCCAGTCGAATTTGAGCGGAAGCATGTCTTTCTGCTTGAATTTCAGACTGAAGAAGTCGAACAGATTCAGGTGGCGACTTCGTCGAGCTTGTGTCACTGAGTAAGTTCGACACTACAGCAAGATATGACTTTGTGGTTGTATCCCTACACTCAAGATGTGTTGCCTTCTTTTCTAGAATATATGTTAGAGGGACAAACAATGGGTTCGTCTCACTATCATTGTGGCAGTTCTTCCTAGCAGTAGTGATGTCACCCTGAAAGAGAAACAAGTAGGTAGATGACAGATTTTTCACGTAGAAGCATCAGCGCTATTAATTCATCTCATTTCTTTGTCAGATATAAACAGACATGGTTTAAAATAGCATTAACACAATAGGCATTGTTCATAGTTAAGACGACAGCAAATGGCATTGTGCAGGAGCGGCTAGCTTCACCAGACCATTGTTCATAGTTTGAAGGCTCGAGGAGGACAAACTTACATTAGTAGTGAAGACAGGCTCTATAAAGCCCTTGTCCATATTGATGGGGGGGCAATTCAAGAAGTTTACCGCACACTCTTCTTCAAGAGTGTTGCCTTTATTCTACATTTTGTTAAGAGTAAATATAGATGTGAAAATATAGGAACAAATGGCGATTATTTAACTTAAGATGCAGAGTACAAATGTAAATATAGCATACAGGCAGAAGGCACTGACAAGAGCAATGCGGAGCTAAACTTCTTCAGTAACATTGGTTTTATTCAATATTTTGGCAAGAGTAAATGTAGATCTGATGTGCAGAAAAATGGATGACAAGGGAAAATAAGCTGCAAAGTGTACATGAAGAACTAGCTGACAAATATAAGTATAGCGATGAAGGACAGCAGATACTTACAAGAACAATGCAGAACTAAATTTCTTCATAAGCATTGGTTTTTATTCTACATTAATTTAAGCATTAATATAGATCTGATAATTTGGAGTGAACAGTGGATAAGCAAGCTATAATTCACAATGATGTCACATAATCCACCAGGTATGAATGTACGGACATCAATAGGACAATAGGTACTCACAAGAGCAAAGCAGCGACCAGCATAGTTGCGATATCCTAGGTTTTGCGGCGCTGGTTCTATCGCCAATATACGTCGGGTGCTATGTGATTTCTCATGTAGAACCACCTTTTTCAAGGACTTTGCTTGTACTCCTTCAGGTTCTATAACCACCCTCTTCCATTTGGATGTCTAAAGCACAAGAACAACATTTGAATGAAAAAACATGGTATGACGACAAATGGAATAGGTGTTGATAATGGATGGGCATGGCATCTTCATATATATCATGAGTAAACTAAGCAGATGGCGGTGCAACGAAGCAAAAGAAATGCAAGACACCTTATGCAAGATAGGTGCAACCAATAAAACCTTGCCAAATTAGTACAGGCACCTTATTGGGTGAACAGGATAGGCCATCTGCCTTTGACTCCTTGAGCTCAGAATAGTCATTAGGATCATATTCTGAATACAAATCTATAGGTCAGGAGCATGTGGGTTTCATTGCATCCACAATGGACCTCAATCCCTTGATGCCAAGTTTGTTACCCATTGAACTGTTCCGCAATATTCTTTTGATGTGCGGATTCTTATATTCATTGTGATTACGTACAATATCTGTAAAGCATGAAAACATAAATAGTAGTGAGATTATCTTTGTAATGCAGAGGATATGGTAATATAATAGAGGCTCCCTGTAAACCCCTTGTGTGCTATCATTGGATTCTGATGAGAGAGTTCATGTGTGTTGTAATATGGTGAGTAGATTAATATAATCTGGCACAACTACACACAAAAATAGGCTCCCTGTTGGGAGCCCCAGATGTAAGGATAGCTGGCAGATGATAGGTTCATAATATACCGTATGGAAAGTTTATTACCAAACCATGATGACGAGAGTGCAGAGCCAGTATGCAGATCGTAGTGTAGATAATAGGGGTACACCATAACCACCATAAATTAATTGGGAAACGGAACTGGCTGGAAAACACGGGGTTTTGTCGTTACTAATATGCAGCCTATTGATCACCTATAGGCCAGCTCTATTCATCTGAAGGCGCACAACTGTTACTATCAGTTTAGTCTACCAAAGACCGCGCGGCTCCCACCATTTCCGGGGTATTATGGCAGACCAACTTGAAGTGTGAAATCATTTAGGAGAACCGGCCCAATAGAGCTCTCGACTACAGATGTCCCTGCTCCCCTTCCTGACAAGGAACATACTGTGCTTACTAAAGAAGAACATATGAGGAACATGTTAAAGAATAGAAGGGTAAGCATATTATTGAGTTTCCCCTTCTTTCCATACAATGTTGGTTGCCAACCCATGATGAATCAGAGCGCCCAAAGAAATGGAATTCCATGATGTCTCTCTATATGTGGCCACATGCATTTGGAAACTCAGTTGGGAGCATTAGTCTACAAAGACTTATATTTAGGTACGGAGAGAGTACTTACAAAGGAAGAATAGAAGAGGAGCATGCTAAAGAAGAGGAAGCAGATTTTGGATAATAAAATGTTGGTTGGCCACACATGATGAACTAGAGCACATAAAGAATGCAACTCCATGTTGTCCCTCGATATGTGGCGCATGTGCTTTTCGAAAGTAAAGCAGGAACATTAACTGACCAATTAAACATTGTCAGTTTTAGTACATGTCAGCATCAAGATTTGTATTTGAGCAACTAAGTTTGGAATTATGAGTGGCATCTTGTTTAACTTGATGGGTTGAGGAGCACTGCTTGCACGCACGTCTCAAAGCACCTACGATAATAGTACTGAATATATGGGAATGTCTACATGCAAGTCGCTTGACTTTCGTCATTTGGGCCAGTCGACCATTTCAGGCGGTTGCATGGAGATCCTACGTCTCCTAACCCTTCTTCTTCCTTGCCTCTTATTCTTCCCCTAAAGACCACCGCACGAGTCGTCGGCCGAACCACTGGCCCCCGCCGTCCCCTGAACCGCCCACCACCTTCGATCTTCCGCCGTCCCCGGCCATCCCTCTAGCTAACCCCACCCCACCCGCGTCGAGTTTTGCCTCCGGTGAGGCCCCACCATAGCCTGACGACAGCCCCCCACAACCACTGTCCACACCCGAAACCCTAACATAGATAATGGGGCAGCCCTCCGGCGAGCCCCTTCCTTCCCACCGGCGAACTTCGGCAAGCTCTCAAAAATCGACTGACCCAATTTTGAAATTTAGTCTACTGTCATTTAACTAGTGTGGAATATAAAAGGGGAAAACCATAAGCATTGCGAGTATAGTGTTGAGTGTGCCATGGCGGATCTGAAGGTGCAAACCGGACAAAGGCAACTTCGCAACCAATGTTTGCATTCAACTAACAAGTAAGTGATGGATAAGAAATTAGAGTAAAGTAGTGGCAATCTATTTTCTTGCTGTGATAAATAAGTTGAGCAGATACGAAAGAGTACCGCCTCTGGTGCGGCGCCGTGTATGCATCTGCTGAGAATTTGATGGTGCTGCGGTAGCGAAGGCTATCGGCAGCGTGGAAGCAGATCTAGGAGGGTAGACAGTGGCAGCGGGGGAAATATCCCGGTGCGGTGGATGATACGGTCGTAAGAGCGGCGCCGGCAAGGTGGACGACGGCGGGGATGAAGCGAGAGGACGGGATGCAAGGATCCCGGTCCAAAGCCGTGGTTGAGAGAGGTCGATCTCTTGTAATGGACGATGGCGTCGGGGCATCAGCTCCGGCATGGTGGCGGAGGACGGTGGTGGATGGGGTGGCGAACGGAGGAGGCTGGGGTGGAGGGGGTGTTTTGGCGCCCACGGAGTACGAATGGGGAAATGGAGGGAGTGAGGAAGGGGGAACCATGTCTTCAGAGCGCGCTTGTCTCAAATGCGAGGAAATTTACAAACTTAGCCCCCGTTCAAAATTTCCTACATCACAGCAATATTAGTCAGTTGGGGATAGGACGGTAATCTCGCATACATAGAATATTTGCCGACGGAGATTTCGGCCGACAAGAGTTTGTTTTGGCGCCCATCGTGTATGAATCGGGGAGGGAGTCGATTTCGGCCGAGGAGACACTATGTTTTGGCACCCACCCTGTATGAATCCGGGTAAGAGGCGGTTATGTCACGTTTGAGTGAAATTACAAACCTACCCCTATCGAAACCTATATAAATTGAGCCGATAGGCTTTGCGTGTCAGGGATAGGCAGTAATTTCCATCTCGCAGATTTTGGTTTCGGGCGGTTACTGCGACTTTCCCCGCTTCGTTCAAATTTTTGCAGAGCAAGTGTGCATGTTTACCGTGCCAACTTAATTCGAATCCAGTTTGTATTCTATTTTTGCTCGGGCAGGATCCATTTTCGATTGGAATAAAATTCTATATACATCATTTTTTTATATATACTTTCAAAAGCACAACACCCTTTATACATAAATTCGGTTTACAAATGGCATGATCTCATATTCATAAGGCTGGATCCATCTTAATTTGGATTTTCAAATATTTGAAACCACTTTATGTTGAAATCCAATGTATGCATTCCTCGCTAACTGTCTCCAATTAATGTGTGTTTCATGCGGTTTTTTTTACTTCTCAAACATGTATAATGTGTTTCACACACGCACCATATAGCGTAATCTCGTTTAGACATTAATTGCATATAAACCATGCATTGTCTCTACTTAAATAATCTATGGATCAATAATATGGATAAACTATGTAACATTACACGTGTCCCCAAATTCAAATGAATATGCATGTTTGATACACCAATTTTCGTTATGATATTATCGATGTCGTGATCTCTAGTTTAAATATTTGAATCCCCTTTAATCCAGATATTCGTCTCATATAGCTATCACTCATGCTTATATAGGAGTATCTCTCAAGACCTATACGCGCTCATCATCTCTCGGGTATCTCTCGTGCTACTTGTAAGTCGACAATGATCTTTTATCTTTGTAACACAGTAATGGTACTCTCTCCCTTGACCTTCATCACTCTATATCTTTCTAAGTATATCTCGCTCCCTGCTATGTGTCTCTAACTATGATTCTCCATGTGAAATCTCTTTCTCTCACACGAACACAAACTTCATCTCCCGGGATCTCATTTCTCTCTACTATTCCCCTGTGTGCCACTCGCACACCCCCTCTCACACAGAGATGTCTTGCGCTCCTTAGGTATGAGAAGCTACGACTCTTCCTCTTAAATATCACTTTCTCACACACAAACACAAACTCTGTCTCCAGGGTCTCATATCTCTCCACCATTCACTTATATGTCACTCACACACACTCTCTCTCCCTAGAGATACCTCGCGTTCCCTGATATGTCTCTCTAGCTATCACTCGCGTTGTGAAATATCTTTCTCTCTCGCAGACACAAAACTCCGTCTCTCGGGATCTCATTTCTATCTAATATTTGTTTGTATGTGACTCACATGCACGCTCTGTCTATCTCTCTCACACCCACACACATAACTCAGCCTTCTGATCCACTCGACTCTTATCTCTAACACACACACTAGCTAGCATCTTTATCTTTCTATTTATCTGTTTCTCCATGAACCTTCTTTCTCGCCCTCACTCTTGCTTCCTATCACGCACACTATATATGTTTCTCTCTACATGCAGTCATGTGCCCTCTTTTTATCTTTCTCTCACACACACATAGCTTCACCCTCTGAACCACTCAGTGGTCATCTCCAACACTCAAACGAGCCGATGTCCCTCTAGCTAGCATCTATATCTCCCTATCTATTTGTAGTTTCTCCGTCAACATTTCTTTCTCGCACACACTCTTGCTTCCTATCACGCACACTATATCTGTCTTTCCATACATGCATCTGTAGGTTGATCTCTTTTGCACAATCGTTGTGTCTCGCTCCCTCTGCTCGCCATAGATGCATCCTCCAGCCCACGCCACTATCTCTTAAAGACAAAAACACATGCTCCATTATCGGGCCTTCTTCCCTACACTCTCACATGCATGCATATTGTCATACCGATCCGTCTCTCCCATATCGTTGATCTTATGACTTATGTCTTATTTCTTTTATCTCAATCGTGCACGCGCGCCCACACACACATCCCATGTATACCTCTCGCACATGCACGTTCAAGGTCTCCTATGTCTCCATACATAGTTAATTACCCTTAGCCCTAACCCCACATCAAATCGTTCTCTTCTTGTGTGCACATAACTTCCGCCTGGATGGGTAAAACACACACACACACTTAACAGTCTCCTTCTAGCTACCCCCTCTCTCACTCTTCCCCTATATCCCCAAAACCAATAAGACCATCCCTTCATTTAATTCCCACCTACATGCACCATCGATATATAGTAGTCTTCCTCTGTGTCTCCCGAACAAACACGTTCTCTCGATGTCAACTCCTCTCACGCACACACGCCTTCTCTTCCCTCTCTATGGGCCTTTTCTCTCTCGCACCCCCTCGTTGGTGGCCTCTGCCATATACATCACCTCTCTTCGATGAAGCCACGCACACTTAAATTACTTTCGCCACTGAAGACTCCGCTCCACACACACACACACGCAAGCTCGCACCCACCCCCCACCCCCCACACACACACTAAGATTGCATCTCACACACACATGCTCTAGGCAGAGCATTTGTTCCTACCACGATAAACAATCACCTTAATTTACTTGTATAACATGGAAAAATTCCACTTTACTTTAGTAGTTACCAAACTTCTCATAATTATAGAACGCAAATCACGAGTAGGAAGTGACATTTTTATTTACACAACCACGTTAACATGGCCACGTAAATCACTAGCTAAAGTGTAATACCATTATACTTATATCCCGATGCAAAAGGTTGAGTACATGTCCGAAGAGTAGAGTAGCACACACGCACTCTGTCTCTCAGAATCACACACACACACCAGTTACGTGACGCCCCTTAAGCAGACCCGTATGTTACAATTTCTGCACCCGCGGGTACACGTGATGGTGCGCATTTATTTAAGCCAGATGACGAACCCAAATAGTAGTTGCATTCATTCCCCTCCCGCCGCCTCTTCTCGGGTCGCCGTTGCCCGATAGCCATGGCCCGGCCGAAGGTAACGACATACGCCATACTCCAGCTAGAGCGGCGCTTTAATCTGGAGGCGGCGCAAAGCCCGGATCACAGCTGCCCTGCCTCCGGAGTCCGGACTAGACGGAGCCGTACGAGGAGGCGTTGGAGGCGGAGCAGCACGCGGAGCGGAGGAGGAGAACGACGATGCGGAGCTAGAACAGGAGGACGACGACACAGGCGAAGCGGAACCGGAGGAGGACGATGATTTCCATTATACTCAGACTTAAAGGGCTTTGAGTTTCCCGCCACATTTATTTCATAGAGATAAGAGAAAGGAAATTTTGGTGGTCATGCATGCATCTTTTTGTGCTAGCACTCCTATATAAGGGTTGACCGGTCGCTTCACGCAGACGTGCGCGAGCGATGGAAGAGGAAGGAGAAGGGAAGCGGGCTGTTCAGTACGCTAGTTGCAGCACGAGCTCCAAGGAACGTTCGTGCCAAAAAATGCATACTTGTACAGTATAGCCTAGCGGAGTATGAAATGGCCTTTAGGTTGCATGTGGATGACATGGCTGCAACATGCAGGCTGCAGTCCGATAGCCTACCGCCCCGCTGCACACAGTTTGGTCACGCAAGATTTGCATGCACGCATGTGACACACGTACTTGTTGAAGGCGTGCTCGAAAAAGGGCGACCAGGTCCGCTAGTCCGCGTTGGTCCATGCGCCCGGAAAACAACTAACTCCAGTAGATGTAAATGTCATGCGTGCTTTAATTCCGGGCTAGTGGATGGACGCGACCGTGCCATACAACGAACCGCCCGCCAGCTCCCTAATCTCTATCTCTACTCTTATACTAATAATAATCTATCTATCTATCTCTATCTCTCTTCTACTACTTCTACTACTCTACTACTCTTATAAAAAACAGAATTGGTGATGATGGTGTGCCTGCCATCCTGCAATATAGGTCATCCAATTTATATCTGACGGATAGAAAGAAAACTATGGCAATGTTGCAAAAAGATACCCACACCCCTCTCCACATTTCCAAATAAGGCCTTCCCTCGTTCATCCTTTTCTCCCACAAGATAAACTACTCATACAAATGCATCTTGATATTACGTGCAATGCACGAGGATGTTTCCTTGGACCTTGGGGGTCTCTCCAGCGCGGCATGGCCGTAGTTGCAAGTTGACGCCCCTTGAGATGCCGACGTTGAGGGGCACTCGGATATTGGCACATGCGCAGGTAAGTGATGAGTTTGATCACGTAGTAAATGCATTCTAAAGACTACTTTCATGTCCATTTCCTAATTCCCCCACTGCCCACTGTTTCACAGGTTACGCTTCGTGCCAGTGGAGATCGGCTTGCATATGTACGGGAGGGTACCAACATCAATTTGCACAACATTTACAACTGTGACACCGTTCTCGTAGAAACTTTGTCCAACATTGGGATCAGCCATGCAACGGGCCACCGCCTGAATTGGTACAATGGAACCACGGTGAGATTGAAGAAGATAGCAATCCCGGAAGCCCCGATAAGGTCGTCCGCCAACCAAAATTACACTTTCATCACGGTGTTCGACATCACGATTGCTTTCACGAACCCTGCACATGGTGGTCAAAGCTGGACGGCCGAGAGAGTGTCGCTTCCCGGTGCACGCGACTGCTCCGCGTCAAGGCTGGGCATAGTTTGGATGAGTCTCCATTGTGGGGAGCCACACTAGCTGCAATGATATGGACTCCTGTTGCCCACAGTTATGGATCGTTCCATCTATGAAGAACAGGTAGGACTGGAACTACGAGATGGACATGTACCCAGGAGTGGACGTACGAACCTGAGTAATGTAGCGCAGTAAGTTAAGTAGAAAGGCACAAATAGTATGAACATGCGTGGCATATAGGCATTTGTCTCTTACAACCACTAAATGTTGTACGTGCAGTGCATGGTGATGTTATGATGGATGTGCCTAAGTACTCTACCACTACTATATTAATTGGAGGCACATATTAGGTTTTATATTTGTTACGTGTATGCCCCGAGACCTTCCAACTAGACGTGTCTTTCTCTCCGGGTCGCACTTTGCATCGTTCATACCACTAGTACTACTACATGTGGTCTCCGACCTAGAAGTGGAAGAAGTGGAGACGCTCTACCACGTTGTTCATGTCCCACTCCTTTCGCTGACGTGTGGGACATCCAGCACGTGCCGTGTTTGGCACTCCTTCGTCGTAAGAGTTGAGACGCTAGCATTCATAAAAAATAAACAATAAATATAAATCAGCAGTGATACTATACCACGCGGTTTCCTTGCGCCTCGATATCGGAAAGAATACTTCCGTTCGCCGACATGTGGGATGTCGACCATCCTGGGCCACTTGCCATGTACGCAGAACTCCAAGGGAGAGTCACCCGGTCATCGCGCCATAGTAATAATGACTAATGAGCCGTCAAATCACAGGCCGAACCTTTCCCACTGTGAAGTTGCTCGTACGAAGGAACCATCATGACTTCGTTGAATTCCGCTTCTTGAAGAAAACTACTGTACCAGCAGTACTGCTAGCTACAGTAGTACTATACTCCAGCAGAGGCTCCTTTGGTTCATAGGATAGGAATTTTATAGGAATATGAAAATCATAGGAAGTGAGATGACATGCATCTCAATTCCTATAGAGAAAGAGATGCCATTTGATGCATAGGATAGGAATTTTTCCATTGAGTCTAGGCTAATGTACTGGTAATTTGCTCGAAAAACTACAGTAGTAACTAGTACATACTGGTGCATGCTCGTAATTAATTAAACAAACGTACGGGCAACATAGACACACACTAACTACTAGTACTAATACTTTAAAAATGCTGGCCAGACGCCGTCGTTCTCCTTCCCGGCTTTGTCGGCGACACCCCACCGTGCTTGGATCTCCACCGACCTCTCCGCAGCAGCGCATGTGTCCTCTTCTTTCTTGCGGCAGCTGGCCTCTCTTTTCTTGAGTGCTTTCTGCCTTTTTCCGTTCCTTCTTTGCGGCTTTGGCCGCCTCTTGCTCTACCGCCCATTCAGCCTTGGCAGCTTCAAATTCCGCCCACATAGGTGTGAGGTCGCGAGCGGCGATGAACTCTGCACGGCGGGATGCCATCGCTTCCCTACCATTTTGTGTGCGGTCATGGGCAGCGAGGAACTCGGCATGGCGGGATGCCATCGCTTCCTTCCCGATTAGTGTGCGGCGCAGTGGCCTGAACGACGCTTGGTGAGAGCTCTGGGGTGCAGTGGCCAGACAACCGTATAGTGCATTGGTTTGTCAAGAGCTCAAGGACAGAAGACGAAGGGAATTTGGATTCCCCTTCAATCCTGGTCATTTATTACCGAGTAAAATGCGTTGGCGGTCATCGAACTTGTCTTGATAGCTCACTTTGATCCTTGCATACGAGATATGGTGATTATACGGTCACTAGCTCAGCGTATAGCTCCGTATTTGTCTGGTTGACCAGTCAAACAGCCCGCATGCGCCTCATCAGCTCGTGTTCTGTATCTATCTATCTATGCGGGCCTACCTATCGGTGGAGAAAGAAATCAAAACCAAAATTATGCGTATATGAGGAATCAAAGCACGGACTTATCGCTGCAACGCACACTTGTTAGCCAAATGAAATACTTTGTGTTAAATGCACAAACCGATTTTTTATATTATACGTGATGCACACATTAGCGCACACCGTCCATAGAGGCAAGTAGCGTGTACCCGTGAGGACACTCACGCTCACACTATCAAACCATACTAATGCATGCACGTTGCTCTCTCAATCAAAGTCCTGCTCATGGCGCAATGCAAACGGTGAGCCCATCACCTGCGCACCCCGGCGGTGCCTGACATTACTGTTTAGACGTTTGTTGGCGGCCTCCACGAACACCGAGCATGTAGTCCCTGGCTCAACACCAACGGTCATACTCGTGCTTGGGCGCCGAGCTGCTCGACATTAGCCATGGCTCTGCACACGACGCGATGACGTGACTCGGCGCCTTGCTCATGTATATCACAGGGTACTATGGTACCTATATATGTATCGTGAGCAACCGATCATAGTGCCACTACACACGAGTGTGTGTTTGATCGATTTGTCCATTATTCGTAAGTAATGCATGGTTGTGTGGTGTCTAATGGTGGTTGTCGAAGGCTAGCTGACAACAAGAGCGGTTGCATGGACGCCTGGTTGTCAATACGTGCCGCATACACTTCAAAGGCTCGTCATCCATGAGTTCACATTTTACCACCACGCCAGCGTCTAACCGCCCTGGCCTACCGAAACCCCTTCCATCGCTAGCACGCACTTCCCGCCTGAAACAGTCACCGTCTCTCCAGAACGTCAATGCCGCATTCACGGGACTTAACTGCAGGTGCAGTTGGTGTGTCACTGACATGCGGGCCAGATGCCTGTTGGGCCCACATGTTAGCGTCCCAACTGCACCTGCAGTTAAGTCACTGAAGCAGCTTCCGCATTCACACGCGACGTGACCTCTCACTGGCGCCAGCATTGCAGCAGCGCGACGACAAGAGAGCGCCACCCGCGCGACATCCCGGTGCAAGCGACTGCTCCGTGTTAACGACACCATGGCCATCCTTCTGTCTGACACCCACATTAATGACACGTGGCTACCGACGAACCTAGTCCAGCGCCAGGCGTCCATCCATCTACCGTGGCTCATTGCCATTCGCTCACTATATTAACTTGAGCCCCAGCTCCCAGCCATAGCCAAAGACCCACACTCATTCTCCTTCGGTCCCTTCCTTCTGTCGGCACCACTCCAACCATGGCCTCCTGGCGCTCCAAATCTCTCTTGGACGTACTGCCGCAGGAGCAGACGAAGGACATCGGCGGCTCCGCTCCGGGCGCGCTCCAAAGCTCTCTTGGACGTACTATCGCAGGAGCAGACGAAGGAGATCGCCGGCTGCCCCCCGGCCGCCCTCCGCCGCCACGACCATGAAGCTGGCGTGTGTGCGTGGGTGCAGCCAGCACTGAGGAAGAGTAGTACATGGTAGGTCGCCGCCGCTCTGGTCCCTGGAAGGCCACCGCTTGACGGCGAGTGGAGGCGGAAATCTTCAGAACCTTGTGCTCCGGAGGAGGAGGTTATCGAGGCGGAGCTCGAGAAAGCCGAGGCGGACGAGGAGGAGGCAAAGGCAATGGCCGACGTTCTCGGGGCTCATGGCCGGACATGGTGGTCGGGCACCGGTGATCGTTTAGATTAGGTTTACAGTAGGTTTTAGTATGATTTGTGCGGAGTATGTAATGAATTTCGTCCAGTTGATAGGAAAAGTTTTCAAATGTAATGAATTTCATCCGGCTAATTTGAAATCTGCTTTGTTTGCACGAATTTCATCTGGTTAGTTCATATAGTTGTCGAAAGGTATGCGGGCAGCATTGGATGTTACGCTTTGCAAGTTCAAAAGGAAAAGGCGGCACACTTATGACTCGTAAGCATCGCATTCGCGTCGCAACCCCGACAGTTCGGCTCGCACACCGCTCACCAGAGGGGACACGCGTTGTCTTGCATTTTCACTGACATGTGGCACTGCAATTGAATAAACCATCGATAGCCAAAATCTAAGCGCTCAGCGGGCGTTGGCTGAGAAGAGAGAGACGGGGGAGGGAGAAGAGATCGCCCCCGCCGCGCACGGACTCCGAGAAATAAATGGTGATAATGTGAGGTGGGCCATGCGGGAGTCCGGACCGCTCCCAAGCCCGCTTCTGACCGCCCTGGCCCACCAGAAAACCCCACCCCCCTCCCGCACGCGCTCCCCCTCAGACGCCAGCTGCCCACATTTATAGAAAGTAGTACTATTAAAATACTGGGCTATAAGCCCGCTTATGTGGAGGAGACAGAGGCATTGACAAAGTCAAGGTGTGGGCTCTGCAAGAGCCCGTCTCTACACGTGCTCCTAGGTATAAAAAAACTAATTCTAAAAAAAAGAGGTATAAAAAACAATTGTGTCTGAAAAAAGAAAAGTAAAAAACATTTGAGAGGAAATAGATAGAGAGAAAGTGAGAAAAAGTTGTAACCTTATAGCCAACCTTATAGTCAACACTATGGTAGTATTACATGAGGAAGGAGGGAGTTGTGCACATGCCAAGTTCACTGGGTTGTCGTGTTTCACACTCCTCCATCGTAACAGTGGAGACAATAGCTTTCATCAAAAATAAACAATGAATACTCGTTGCTCGTCCTCTATATCGGAAAGTGTACTTTCATTCGCCGACATGTGGGACGTCGACCATCCTGGTCCACCTGCCATGCACAAAATTATCCTAGTCCACCCGGTCGTAGCCCAGGCCCAACCTTTCCCACTGTAAGTTGGTCGGACAAAGGAACCATCATGACTTCGTTGAATTCTGCTTCTTCAAGAAAACTTACTGTACCCACAATACTGCTACCACATGCAAAGACTGTACGGCACTGTAGCACGTCATATCACTGAAACCCACTAGGCCAAACCAGCCCGCCTAGGATTTGTACTCCCTCCGTTTCAAAGTTAGTACAAAGTTGAGTCATCTATATTGGAAAGAAGGGTGTACGTCTTTGTACTGCTATGATTTTGTGTTCTCAAAAAATATCCTTTGTCAATCTAATGATTAGGAGTAGAAAGAGCGTCTTTCTCTCTCTCTCTAGATCTCTTTCCATGCCACAACCCCTCTAGTACCTGCCTTTGGCTGTATGACAGGTGGGCCAGCCACCTGTTGGGCCCACCTGTCATACACCCAAAGGCAGGTGCAGTAAGTCAATGAAGCTGCGTCCCTAGCACATGTACACACTCTCTGTGGCCACTCCGAAATTACGACGTCACTACACATTCACGCTTCCAACAAATTTTTTTACACATTCACGCATGTTACAAGTACCTGCCAATTTTGCTGGCGATTAATGTGAGGCCTCCTTTGGTTTAGAGGAATCTTGTAGGAATTTCATAGGATAGGATTTCTATAGGAAAAATTTCTGTAGAGCCCTCTGGTTTATAGGAACGGTATCATATTCCTCTAGAGGAATTCTTCCTATCCTCCACATTTCATAGGAAAATAAACATTAGCCTAGACTCAATGGAAAAAATCCTATGATGTGAATCAAAGGGCATCTCCTTTCCTATTCCTACTCATAGGATTTAAGATACATGTCATCTCATTTCCTATGACATTCCTATTGCTACGATTTTCCTACCCTATGAACCAAATGAGGCCTGAATGTATCCATGTCGACTATTGTCTGATTGATCGCTAAGCCTACAATTTTACGAGCTTGGGCTATTGGCCGATCAACGACTGTCGGGTGGTTGGTGCGACATATGCCAAGGAATGGCTTATCATTGTGGGAGCCAATAAAACGTCGCTGGTGCCCGGAAACGGCATGAGGCGAAGACATGCACGCCGACGAATCTTACCCAGGTTCGGGGCTCTCCGAGGAGATAACACCCCTAGTCCTGCTCTGCGGGGTCTCCGCATGATCACTAGATCGATAAAGGGTAGGTACAATCGCTCCTAGAGCTGTTGAGATCAAGGGAGAAGAAGAACAAGGCTAGCTCTTGCTTCTCTCTATCTATGGTGTGTATGCTATGCGTGGGTGTTAACCTAGAAGCCAACCCTTTGCATGGGTGCTCCGGGGGGTTTATATAGGCCTACCCCCCGGGGGTACAATGGTAATCCGACTAGGAACTGGTCCCAGCCGTCAGTGTCTACGCTCGCCGGCTTCTCCGCCGGCTGGTGGGTCCCGCCGGTTGGTGGGTCCCGCCGGCTGCCGGCTACTTGGTCGACAGGCCGGTCCCACCGCCTAGGGTTTTGTCGGCGGCTGCTTACTGTAGCCGCGCCTCTGATGATGAGGGCTTTGTCGAGGTGAGCGTGGCTACAGTGGGCCGCCTCGGGGGCTATCACTGTAGCCTCACCTCGTCTTGTCTCCTTAATGGGGCTCCTGCTTCGAGGAAGGGAGTAGCCGGCTTCTGGAGGCCGGCTATACTCTTGGCCGACTAGGAAAAGCCGGGCCGCCTTCACGCCTCTCTCTGGTTGAAGGGGCCCGCAGTCCTTGGGCCGTACAGGAGTGGGTCGTGGATGACGTCGAGGCTCGCGTGGCTACAGTGCCGAGCCGCACGGGAGACGTCCCTCCCGTACGGCCTCCTGTAGCCATGCCCGCCTCGGGCTTCGGGGGTCATGGGCCGCACTGTGGCCACACCCGGTCACGTCGCTGTTATGGAGGGGTGGTTGTGATCTTGGCCGGCTCCTAGGAGTCGGCGTCCTTCCTGGTCGGCTTCTTGGACTCGGCCACCCCGTAGTCGTCCTGGGGAGGAGTCGGTGAGGCTGGGTCGCCTTCCGGGAGTCGGCTTTAGTGGTAGCCGGCCAGGGAAGGCGGCCCAAATGCTTGGAGTGCTTGAAGGCCCAAAGGCCTGATAAATTTTCCGAAGAGCCAGGGGTAGTCGGTTAGGCTACCCGTGGCCATTTACTCCGACAGTAGTCCCCGAAGCTGATTGGGCTTCGAGGTGGAGTGGGGTTCAAGAAGCTCGATCAGCTTCCTATCGTGACAAGCCGGCAGCTGGGAGCCGGCCTTGGTCAGGCGCGCCGCCTTAGTCGAATTCTTCTGGAGTCGGGGGGCGGGAACCCGCAGGCACGTGCACCGGGCCGCGGGCCGCCTCGGGCCGTTGGCGTGCCACGTGGCCGGAAAGCCTGCCAGCCCACGCGCGTGACGGGACGTCGCCGCAGGGAGGGGGCCCGCCACGTCCGCGCCCCGGCCCAGGCGCGGATCCTTTGTATCCCGAAACCGCCCGCACGTTCCGTGCGGCAGTTTCGGCTCGCACTTATGCGTAATAAACGCGAGACGTGGGGGAGTGGGCGCAGTTAATCCCACGTCTCCCCCCACGTCCGGCCTCTTCGGCCGCGTGAGGCTATAAGTAGGGGGAGGTGGAGGGCGGCAGGCCCTCGCACGCTCCTCCTACTTCCACCGTCTTCTTGCCTTGCTCGTTCTCGCGACAGCGCCTCGCCGCCGCGCTCTTCCTCCGCACGCTCCTCCGCCGCCGTGCTAGCTTCCGCTATGCCTCCCCACGTAGAGCAGCTTGGCGGGGATTGGGACGGCTCCATCGTCCATAACGACCACATCGACTTCCTCCGCGACACCCGGCGTCTGCCCAGCGCGGACAAAGTGGAGGTCCGCCTCGCGCCGGAGAAGGAAATCAGGCCGGCGCCGCGGGAGGGCGAGCGGGTGGTCTTCCGCTCGCACTTCCTGCGCGGCTTCGGCCTGCCAGTGAGCGCCTTCTTCCGCTCCTGGCTGGAATTCTATCAGCTCCAGCCGCACCACCTCACCCCCAACGCGGTGGTGCTGCTGTCGGCCTTCGTCACCCTGTGCGAGGGCTATCTCGGCGTCCTCCCCACCCTTGAGCTCTGGGGGGAGTTCTTCCAGTCGAAGCTGGGCACGCGCGTCAGGGGCGTGCCGGCTCATACTGGCGCCTTCATCGCGTCGCGGAGATCGGGCGCCGACAACCCCTTCCCCGTCATCACGCTGATCCAATCGGTGAAGAAGTGGCAGAAGTCGTACTTCTACGTGCGGAACATCGCTCCACGGGGCGACTACATCAACCTGCCGGCTTACGTAGCCGGCCCACCGGCGGGGAGGCTGCCCCAGTGGTCCTTCCGGGCGGTGACGCTGTCGCAGGGAGGAAACGCCGCCATCGCCCGCCTGCGGGTGATGGTCCAGTCGGAGGGCCTGACGGGGCCCGACCTCCTGGCCGCGTTCGTCACGCGCCGGGTCCTTCCGCTCCAGAGCCGGCCTCATCTGATCTGTCAGATGAGCGGCCAGCTCGATCCGAGCCGAATGTGCACCAAGGAGATGCCGCAGCCCGACGCCGCCGACATGGTGAATTACCTCGCCAACTGCCAACTTTCCGAAGACTGGCAATTCGGCAAGGAGCCATATAGCCGTGCCAATCCTCCGCCTACGGTACGCTCCCCTCATCTCTTTCTCTCTCTCTCTCTCTCTCAGCTTTGTCGCCGAGTTCCTCTGGGGTGACTCTAACTCAGTCGGCTTGCTCTTTTGACAGAGTCCTCTGCTTCGGCCGGCCGGCGGGACAGACGTGGAGCGCCGCTTCGTCCCCGACCGGACCGAACACGACCAGGAGGACCCCGACCTGGGGGCGGTCCATATGGAGGATGCCGTCGAGCCGGCTGGAGGCCAAGCCGGCGGCGAAGGAGGCGGCTCCGGGTTCACCGCTACCTTCGACGACTGGCCGGACGAGGACGAAGCCAAAGCCGTCCCGCACCGCCAGCCGGCATCCGGACGCGGGGCGGGCTCCTCCGGCGCGCAGCCTGCTCGGGGTAGAGGCCAGAAACGTCGCGCCGCCCAGGGCATGTTCGGCAGCCGGACGAAGAAGCCCAGGGGTGGGGCGGCAGCCACCAGGCGGGAAGAGGCGGCCGCGAAGGCGGCTCGCTTCCGCAAAGTGGTGAAGCGGCCGCAGACTGTGTCGGCGTAAGTTCTCTCTTTCTATGTACTCTCCTTCTTTCTTTTCTTGGGTGGTTTTTGAACCTTCGTCTTCTTTTTCCACGGTCAGAGCTCCGCTGTCACTTGAGCGGGCGGCTGCCGGCTCCGTCGTCGAGTCGACAGGGGGCTCTGGGAGCACCACCCTCCGCGTAGATCCCCGCGCCGCCCTCCTGGAGGCGACGGAAAGTAACGCGCGGGAGGTGCGGGAGGAGCAGGAAGCGCGGGAGGCGGAGGCACGGAGGGCAGCCGCCGCCCAGGCAGCTCGGGAGGAGGAGGCACGGAGGGCAGCCGCCGCCCAGGCAGCTCGGGAGGAGGAGGCGGCGAAGGCGCTCGCCGAGGCCGCAGCCAAGGCCCAGGCAGAGGCCGAGGCCGAAGCGGCGGCAGGGGAGGCTTTGATGGTCACCCCCCTGCGCACCATGGCGCCCGGGGACGTGGATCCCTCGCCAGGGGGAGCCAGCGGTTCCCAGCCGGGGCTGGGGGGAAGCGGCGACGACGTCGTCATCTTGGGGGAGGCGCCGGGGCCGACTCCTCCGACTAGGGCGACCCAAGGCCGCCAGCCTGAGCCTGCGCCCGCACAGTCGGCGGAGGGCGAGCCGGCCGCGGGGGCTGAGGTGGCGGTCCGGGTTCCGCCAAGCCGGCGTGCAGGGAAGGCCGCGTCGGAGCCGCAGAAGGCTGCGTCGGAGCCACAGCCGGCCGTGGGCTCCAGCTCGTCGGCCCGAGACGCGGAGGCGGCCAGCGCTACCTCGGGGTGGACGCCGGGCGGAGGAACAGCCGTGGTGAACGTTGCTGCACAAGACGTCCGAACCCGGCTCCAAAGCCAAGCTGCGGCGCTGAGGCAGTTCACCGACGAATTCCTCGCAACGTGGGCAGCCATCCGGGTTAGTATTCTCATCTTGTTCTTTCTTGATCTTGATTTCTCTCGTGGGGGCGCGTCAGCGCACCCACTGGGTGTAGTCCCCGAGTTCCGAGTCGGCTGCTGAGCAGGCGGCTTGGAACTTCTTGGAGATTTTGTTTTTGCTGCTTTTGTTCTCACTTCGGTCTTCTGTCCGTCTTGCAGGACTACCACAACCTCTGAGCGGCCGCCTTCAACTCCCAGGCTCGGGAGCTGACTCAGAAGACCGCCGATCTCACTGAGAGCCGAGGTATGTGACTTGATCTTTATCTCATGTGGGGGCGCGTCAGCGCACCCACTGGGTGTAGTCCCCGAGATTCGGGCCGACTGCTGAGCAGTCGGCTCGGATCTTCCTTGATGATTTCTCATTGTTCTTCTTCTTCTTCTATCTCTGCAGCGGCCAACGCCAGTCTGAGGGCACAGCTGGGGGAGTCCCAGACTGCTCTTCGTGCCAAGGACGCGGAGCTCGCCGCCTTGGTGCAGGAGCGCGACCGCCTGGTCAAGAAGCTGGCCGACCAGGAGGAAGGCCACAAGGCGGCGCTGAAGGCTGCGCAGGATCGCGAAGCCACCCTCCAGGCCGAGTTCGAGACGGAGGCGGCCGGCTGGGCAGAGGCCAGGCAGACTCTGGTCTCCGGCTATGGCCAGATTGAGGATCTAGTTGACGGTAAGTCGTCCACCCCTTCGTCCTTTCTTGCCATCTGCCACTTCGGCTTGTTTTTCTGATTTCGGTGTTTTTCTTTTCTTTTCTCCTTCGCGCAGAGTACTTCCCTGGCTACTCAACTGCCGCCAACCAGGCCATCGAAGCCCGTCGCCAGGCGAAGAGGCAAGCCGGCTTCGAGATCTCGCCAACCGTCGGCCGCTCGCTGGAAGAACAGCTCCTGGCGATCCAGGCTCGCATCCAGCCGGCCCACAGGCTGCTCCGCCGGCTTCAGCGCGCGGGATCGCAGGTCTTGGCCGCCCTCTGGCCCGGCCAAGTGGTCCCTCGCACCCCCAGTCGGACCGCCGACTGGCTGGAGGTGGCAGTCGGCCGCTTCGAGGCTTGGAAGGCGTCAGCAGCTCGCTCCGGCGCCAGGCGGGCGCTGGAGTTCGTCAAGGCCTGGTATCCCGGCCTGAACCTGGACCAGCTGGCTACCTGGCGGCAGCAAGCCGACACGGAGCTGGAGCCGGCGCGGCCGGCCATCATTCGGCGGGCTTCAGCGATCGCCGACTACACCGACACCAACGTCTTCGCCCCCGAGGTGGACGACAATGGAGTCGCCCAGCCGGAAGATTGGTTCGGGCTGGACCCGACGTACGACGAGGACTCGGCGGAGGAGATCGACTCCAGCGACGAGGGCGAAGAGGAGGAGGAGGAGGGTGAAGACGCCGAACCGGCTGGCGGAGTAGCAGGCCAGCCTGACCGCGCCTCCATCACTACGTCGCGTGCGAGTGCGTCTCCTGCCGCGGGAGGTGGTCAAGCCGGGACCAGCTAGGCGGCCACTCCTTCAGTCGGCGAGGCCGCCTTCACCGACCAGCTCGGCCTTCCTGTCGCGCCTTAGTCTTCTTTCTTTTGTTTTCCTGTCTTGTTACTTTTGAACAATGTTTGGTTAAGTCTGCACAATTCCACCCACTGGGTGTATTCAAACTCAAGTCTGTTGCCAGCCTGTGGGCGGCTTTATGTATATAAGTTATGCAATCGGTCTTTCCTTGTACTTTCGCTTTTTTGTCCTTCTGCTGTTTTCCTTTGCCGCCCTCCCTTGGTTGCCGCCTCCCTAGTCAAACAGTTGCTCTACAATCTGTAGTCGGGGAGTGCCTGGCCGATTGGGGAGGGGGAAGTACTTTTAGCTTTGCCGGACTTAAGCTAAGTTTTTTAGGAAGCCGGCAGGCATATTTGGAGGCCGTCTCTTTGCTATATAGGTTAGTTGTTCCTTAGCCGTTTTTCGTGTGGGCGTCCTTTCTGTCTTCTCTCTTGCTAGTCGGACAGTCAGTTCTTTGAGCTGCGACTTTCAACAAGAGAGGACTTGGGAGCCGGCGCACTACTTTGCTGACTTCGGGAAGAACTTAGAATATAGCTCAAGGCGGCCAGTCCCCGGGCCGACTAGTCGGACCCGGTGCCGGACAAGAATTCAAAATGTAATAATACATTCATGGATATGACACTCGTCATTCATAGGTAAATAAAAGGCAGTCCCCGAGTACTGTTCGGGGGGCCTGTTGGTTTGTACTTAATACAAAAGGGGTAGCGTGATACATACTGCTTTTTAGCTGTAAAATCGTCTTAGGAGGTTTGCGTTCCATGGTCGCTCCGACTCCTTGCCGGAGTCGTCTCTCTTGCGTGCTCTTGGTTTTTGCGCGTCGATCAAGTAGTAGGAGTCGTTGCCGAGTGCCTTGCTGACGACGAAGGGCCTTCCCAAGGGGCCGAGAGCTTGTGTTGGCCGGGTGTTCGCTGGATCAGCCGGAGCACAAGGTCGCCCTCTTGGAAGGATCTTGGCTTGACCTTGCGGTTGTAGTAGCGGCGCAGGCCTTGCTGGTAGATGGCGGACCGGCTGAGGGCTAACAGCCGGCCTTCTTCCAGTAGGTCGACGCCGTCTTCTCTTGCTTCTTTGGCTTCCTCCTCCGTGTACATGGTGATCCGAGGCGAGTCGAACTCGTGTCTGTTGGGATGACAGCCTCGGCACCGTACACAAGGAAGAATGGAGTGAAGCCGGTTGACTTGTTGGGTGTAGTGCGCAGACTCCAGAGGACAGCCGGCAGCTCTTCGAGCCAGCAGCCGGCCGATCGCTCCAGTGGTACAACCAGTCGGGGCTTGATGCCGGAGAGGATAAGTCCATTTGCTCGCTCGACCTGGCCGTTTGACTGCGGGTGGGCAACGGACGCTAAGTCCAGTCGGATGCCCTGCGTCGCGCAGAAACGTGCCAGTGCGCCTTTGGCGAAGTTCGTGCCGTTGTCGGTGATGATGCTGTGCGGCACGCCGTACCGAGTAGTGATGTCGGTGATGAATGTCACGGCAGTCGGCCCGTTCAGCTTCTTAATTGGCTTGGCTTCGATCCACTTTGTGAACTTGTCCACAGCAACGAGTAGATGTGTCATGCCACCGCGGGCTGTCTTGAAAGGGCCCACCATGTCCAGTCCCCAGACGGCAAAAGGCCAGGTGAGGGGAATGGTCTTGAGGGCAGAAGCCGGCAGGTGTTGTTTGGAACTGAAGACTTGACATCCTCTGCAGCTCTTGACTATTTCTTTAGCATCCTCCAAGGCAGTCGGCCAGAAGAACCCATGGCGGAAAGCCTTGGCCACGAGGGATCTTGAGGCGGCGTGATGGCCGCATTCGCCTTGGTGGATGTCTTTGAGGATTGCCACTCCTTTTTCTGGCTCGACGCAACGCTGGAAGACTCCAGTGACGCTGCGCTTCACGAGCTCCCTGTTGATTATTGTGTATGCTGCGGCTCGTCGTTGCACTAGTCTTGCTGCGATCTCATCAGCCGGCAGCTCTCTGCTGACTAGGAACTTGAGGATGGGCTGGGCCCATGAGGGAGCTGTGACTTCTTCTGCTGTTAATGTGGCCACCATGACTCGGGTGGGTGGGTTGGGTGTTGCATTGGAGTCGACCACCGCTTCTTGTGTCGTTGCAGTCCCCGGGCCGACTGCTGCAGTCCCCGGGCCGGGTTCTGAAGTCCCTGGGCCGGGTGCGACTACGTCAGTCCCCGGGGCAGTCGTCGAAGTCCCCGTGCCGCCTGCGGGATTTCTTGAGCCGGATCCGGCTGTTTCTGGCGCAGGCGGTACGAAGATGGAATCCGACTCTGGAGACGGCTTGATGGACGGCTTGAGGAGGCGCTGGAGGGAGACGCCAGTCGGTATGGCTTGTCGGGTGGAGCCGATCCGTGCTAGGGCATCTGCTTGGTCGTTGTCGGCCCTTGGCACGTGAAGGAACTCGCACCCTTCGAAGTATCCGCTCATCTGCTGGACGAGGAAACGGTAGCTCGCCATGTTCGCGTCCTTGGCGTCCCAGTCGCCAGATGATTGCTGGACCACCAAGTCTGAGTCGCCGTAGCACAGGATCCGGCGTATGCCGAGTTCTTTGGCTAGCCGGAGCCCATGTACGAGCGCCTCGTACTCGGCCACGTTGTTGGAGGCGGCGAAGTGGATCTGCAGCGTGTACTTGAGCTTGTCGCCTTTGGGAGAGGTGAGGACGATGCCGGCTCCCAAGCCGGTGCGCATCTTGGACCCGTCAAAGTGCATCCGCCAATGGGTAGAGTCGGGAGCCGGCGGTAAGTACTGGGTCTCGGCCCAGTCGACGAGGAAGTCGGCCAATGCTTGCGACTTGATGGCGGTGCGGGGTTGATAGAAAATCGTGTAGGGCGCCAAGGCAATGGCCCATTTGGCCACCCGGCCGGATGCATCCCGGCTGCCTATGATCTCGGCGAGCGGGGCAGTGCACACGACCGTGATGGGGTGCTCTTGGAAGTAGGGCTTCAATTTCTTGGCAGCGAAGTACACCCCATAGCACATCTTCTGGTAGTGCGGGTAGTTTTGCTTTGAGCTGGACAGTACTTCGCTGAGATAGTAGACCGGCCTCTGGACCAGCTGGGCTCGGCCTTCCTCCGGGCGCTGGACCACAACAACAGTGCTGACGACTCGGCTTGTCGCGGCGATGTAGAGGAGCATGGGCTCCTTCTCAGTCGGCGCAGCCAGGACAGGCGGAGTGGTCAACATTTTCTTCAACTCATGGAAGGCTTGGTCGGCTTGATCATTCCACTCAAAGTGAGTGGACTTCTTCATGAGTCGGTACAGGGGGAGAGCCTTCTCTCCTAGTCGGCTGATAAAACGGTTCAGGGAGGCTAAGCAGCCAGTGAACTTCTGCACATCTCGCAGCTTGGTGGGAATCTCCATCCTCTCGATGGCCTTGATCTTGACAGGGTTGCACTCAATGCCGCGTTCGGAGACCAGGAAGCCTAGCAGCTGGCCGGCTGGCACTCCGAACACGCACTTCTCGGGGTTGAGCTTGATCTGGAATCGGCGCAAGTTGGCAAATGTTTCCTTCAGGTCTTCCAGCAAGGTACCGCGCTTCTCTGTCTTCACCACAATGTCGTCTACGTAGACGTGGGCATTTCTGCCGAGTTGTTTCAAGAGACATTTCTGCATGCAACGCTGAAAAGTGGCACCGGCATTTCTCAAGCCGAATGTCATTGTCAGGTAGCAGAAAGCTCCAAAGGGTGTGATGAAGGCAGTCTTCAGGCGGTCAGCCGGGTCCAACTTGATCTGATGATACCCTGAGTATGCATCCAAAAAACTTAACAGCTCGCATCCGGCTGTGGAGTCTATCACTTGGTCAATCCGTGGCAAAGCAAACGGATCCTTTGGGCAGGCCTTGTTCAAACTTGTGTAGTCTATACACATGCGCCACTTGTTATTCTTCTTCAAAACCAGAACTGGATTGGCAAGCCATTCTGGAAAGAACACTTCCATGATGAAGCCGGCTGCAAGGAGCCGGGCTATCTCTTCTCCCACGATTCTTCGCTTCTCTTCTGATAGTCGGCGGAGGGGTTGCTTGACCGGCTTCGCATCAGCTCGGACATGTAATTTGTGCTCGGCGAAATCCTTCGGGACACCCGGCATGTCCTTTGGGGACCATGCAAAGATGTCTCGATTCTCACGGAGGAAGTCGACGAGCTCGCCTTCCTATTTACTGTCCAAGTTCGCCCCAATCACGGCGAACCTCTCCGGGTGCTCCGGGTCTAGAGGTATCTTCTTCGTCTCTTTTGCAGGCTGGAAGGAGCCCTGCGCATCACAGTCCTTGGGGTTGGGGGACAAGGCCGGCTGCTTGCCGGCCATGGCCACAACCCGCTCCAACATCTTCTTCTCTTCTGCCACCACGAGGGACTCGGCCAGCCGGCTGCTGGCCATGGCACACTCGATGGACTTCTTGTAGTCGCCGGCTACCGTGATGATCCCCTTCGAGCTCGGCATCTTCATCTTCAGGTAGGCGTAGTGGGGCACAGCCATGAACTTGGCCAAAGCAGGTCGGCCAAGTAGTGCATGATAGGGGCTCTCCAAATCCACCACCTCGAACCATATTGCTTCCCGGCGAAAGTGATCTTTGTCTCCGAAGAGAACATCCATCTTGATCTTGCCGATTGGAGAGCAAGATAGGCCGGGTACGATACCATGGAAGACGGTGCGGCTCGGCATGAGCTGCTTCGCTTTGATGTTCAGCTTGTCCATGGTATCGCGGTACAGTATGTTGATACTGCTTCCGCCGTCTATCAGGACGCGGGAAAATCTGGCAGCTCGCCTCTCCGTCGCAAGGGTGACGTCCAAGACCATAGCATAGGAGCCAGGCGAAGGCATCACCTCTGGGTGGTCGGCCTGGCTCCAGCTGATGGGCTTTTCCGACCAGTGCATGAACTCGGCGGTGCTAGAGGCGACTGCGTTTACTTCTTGGTGCTGCCGGCGTCGGCTGCGCTTGTCGTCGACTTGACTTGTGAAGACGACGTAGGCATCGTGCGCTTCGGGGAACTCGTCTTGGATGGCGCCGACTGCCGGCCGGGCCGCCGGCTGCTGGGGAGCTGGAGGCGGCGGGCCGGGAGGCGGCACCATCCCTTCGCCCTTGGTGATGCGGGTGAGCCAGTGGCATTTCCGCGTCGTATGGTTGGACGGCTTCGCGTCGCTGTGGAATTTGCAGGGAGCATCGAGTGCTTGTTCGTAGGAGAAAGACGGCTGCCAAGGCGGCCGGACACCCTTCTTCTTGGGAGCGGGCCGCTCTTCGGGCTGCTCTTCGGGCTGCTCGTCTTCAATTGTGGCCACCTGCCGACTAGAGGAAGTCGGCATGGGGCCCTTGCGCTTGTGGTCGTTCTGGTAGGGGCGCCGGTTAGGGTCGCCAGCCGGCGTCTTGGGAGCCGGAGCAATTACTTTCCCCGAGGCGTCTACTCGGAGCTCGGTCTTCATGGAGGAGTCGGCAGTGGCATACTTGTCGGCGGTGATCAGCAACTCATCGAGGGTAGCCGGCTCGTCGCAGAGGAGTCGGTGCTTGAGGAGGGTGCCCTCTCGGCACCCGGCAGTGAAGTACTCGATGGCCTGGACCTCGTGCACTCCCTCGCAGGAGTTGCGGAGCTCGGCCCATCGCGTGAGGTAGTCGCGGGTCGACTCGTTGGGCCCCTGGACGCAGAGGGAGAGCTGGCGAGGCTTGGGAGGCCGCTTGTAGGTGCTGGTGAAGTTGCGGACGAAAACTTCGGTGAAGTCCAGCCAGCTGTTGATGCTGTAGGGCTTGAGGCTGTTGAGCCATGTGCGCGCCGTGCCTTGCAGCATCAAGGGGACGTACTTCACGGCGACGCGCCGATTGCCGTTGGCGATGCTGACGGCTGTGGAGTAGTCGATGAGCCAATCTTCCGGCTTCACCGAGCCGTTGTACTTGGGTGTGTCTCTGGGGAGCGAGAACCCTTTGGGGAAGGGCTCGTCGCGGATGCGGGGGCCAAAGCATGGCGGGCCGACATCGTCTTCTTCTTCTAGCGCCAAGGATCGAGCAAGGCGGTCGATCCTGTGGCGGGCGTCGTTCTCGCCGACTCCTTCTCGGCGGCCGAGTCGGTCGCCAAGAGTCGGATGGGTGACAGGCGGTGGAGTGAGGCGTCTTTCTCTTCGAGGCGGGGGAGGAGGCAGGTTTCCCTGGTGCTCTACAGCTCGAGGGCGGCCATCCGCGTCGCGCTCGATGGTAATGCGAGTCCGGCTGCGGCTGGCAGCCGGCTCCTTGTCTTTCTTCTGGCGCGCGCCGCTCGCAGTCGGCGAGCGGGACGTCGCGGCGTGCTCCCGGCGCGGGGGATGGCTATCAGCTCGGGCGCCGGCTTCGTGCCGTTCTGCAGCCGCGTCGATCAGCTGCTGGATCCGTCTTGTCATGTAGGGGAGCTCATCGGCTCCCAGCCCATTGAGCTCCTCTGCAGCCGCCTGAGCGGCTCGCAGGTTCTCGAGCGGGGTGGCGTAGACGGGGCGATCTGCGCCCAGCATGCTGGCAACGGCTGCGCCGCGCTTCTGGACGAAGCCGGCTCGGCTCGGGCCGCTAGGCGGCGGCGTCCCGAAGGCGGCGCGGTCGACTTCGCGCTGGTGGGCCTCGGTGAGGCGTCTCATCGAGGCTATCTTCTTGCCCTCCGCGATGAGGGCAAGGCGGCGTGCCTTCCAGGGTCTCGGCGTCGGCGTCGGCCGGGATGGGGACGGAGAGGTCGTGCATCGCCGCTTGCTGAGCGTCGCGGGCGTTCTCGCCCGAGTTGGAGACGTGGCTGATGACCAGCACTTCGGTGACAGCGCTGCTGCCGCTGTCAGCTCGAGGGAGGGGGTCGTCGAAGACCACCACGTCGGAGGGGTAGGCGTCGAGCGACGCGGTGTCGGAGTCGATGAGCATCGGGTCGGTGGAGCCGACCGACTCCATGTCCGCAGCGGGCTCGCTGGAGACGTGAAGTTGGTCGAGGAGGCTGACGAGGCGGCTCTCGGGGTAGTCGGTGCCTGCGTCGGACGCAGGCTCGTCGGAGATGCGAGTCTCGCCGAGCAGATCGGCGAGGCGGCTCGCTGCGCAGGCGTCGTCGACGCCTTGCAGCGCGTCGAGGCAAACGCCATCGGGCGCAGCAGGCTGGCTGCGCTCGCGGGGGAGGAAGAGGGTTCCCGTCCAGAACAGGTCTCCGGACGACGGTGCACCTGGCCCCACGGTGGGCGCCAAATGTCGGGTGGTTGGTGCGACATATGCCAAGGGATGGCTTATCATTGTGGGAGCCAATAAAACGTCGCCGGTGCCCGGAAACGGGATGAGGCGAAGACATGCACGCCGGCGAATCTTACCCAGGTTCGGGGCTCTCCGAGGAGATAACACCCCTAGTCCTGCTCTGCGGGGTCTCCGCATGATCACTAGATCGATAAAGGGTAGCTACAATCGCTCCTAGAGCTGTTGAGATCAAGGGAGAAGAAGAACAAGGCTAGCTCTTGCTTCTCTCTATCTATGGTGTGTTGCTATGCGTGGGTGTTAACCTAGAAGCCAACCCTTTGCATGGGTGCTCCGGGGGGTTTATATAGGCCTACCCCCCGGGGGTACAATGGTAATCCGACTGGGAACTGGTCCCAGCCGTCAGTGTCTACGCTCGCCGGCTTCTCCGCCGGCTGCTGGGTCCCGCCGGCTGCCGGCTACTTGGTCGACAGGCCGGTCCCACCGCCTAGGGTTTTGTCGGCGGCTGCTTACTGTAGCCGCGCCTCTGATGATGAGGGCTTTGTCGAGGTGAGCGTGGCTACAGTGGGCCGCCTCGGGGGCTATCACTGTAGCCTCACCTCGTCTTGTCTCCTTAATGGGGCTCCTGCTTCGAGGAAGGGAGTAGCCGGCTTCTGGAGGCCGGCTATACTCTTGGCCGACTAGGAAAAGCCGGGCCGCCTTCACGCCTCTCTCTGGTTGAAGGGGCCCGCAGTCCTTGGGCCGTACAGGAGTGGGTCGTGGATGACGTCGAGGCTAGCGTGGCTACAGTGCCGAGCCGCACGGGAGACGTCCCTCCCGTACGGCCTCCTGTAGCCATGCCCGCCTCGGGCTTCGGGGGTCGTGGGCCGCACTGTGGCCACACCCGGTCACGTCGCCGTTATGGAGGGGTGGTTGTGATCTTGGCCGGCTCCTAGGAGTCGGCGTCCTTCCTGGTCGGCTTCTTGGAGTCGGCCACCCCGTAGTCGTCCTGGGAGGAGTCGGTGAGGCTGGGTCGCCTTCCGGGAGTCGGCTTTAGTGGTAGCCGGCCAGGGAAGGCGGCCCAAATGCTTGGAGTGCTTCAAGGCCCAAAGGCCTGATAAATTTTCCGAAGAGCCAGGGGTAGTCGGTTAGGCTACCCGTGGCCATTTACTCCAACAACGACAGATCAGACCTATAAGCGTACCACGAGCTCATCAGCCCCAACGTTTCTCTTTGGTGAGTGTTTTGCAAGTACTATAGCTCGCACAGTAGCTGGCCTACTAACACCCACAATAATCAAACAAGCCCTGCTGATATGATAAACAGTTCAAACTTACATCTAAGCATGTCATATATTACATCAAAAGCTGCTGAGGATACATCTACTTCCATAACTAGGAGAGGGTTCGCATCATTCACTATCAAACAAAAGTAGCAAGTACCGCCCACACAAGATAGTGCACTAGCCCTAAGATGGTTTGATAACACGCATCGTTCTGGTAATTAAACACAATGCAAAATACCCTGAAGGATTAGCGCGGACAATGACCACAGCACGGACAGCGGCATGGGAATCGATCTCTGGGGCGATGTCCACAGGACGGACCGCGACATCCGAATCGATCTCTGGGGCTATATCCACAGGATGGACAGCGGCATCGGAATCGATCTCCGGGGCGATGTCCACAGGACGGACCGCGACATCGAAGACGATCTATGGGGCGTTGTCCACATGACGGACCGCGACATCGGAATCATCAAGGACGTCCACAGGCACCTGCACAACCCTAACATATTAGCAAGCACATTGCAAATAATCAAAAACCACAACTATGGTAAGCCATTATTTTTTACTTGTGCAGCTCACCGGGGGATCCCATCCCTCCGGGGGCCATCTCCTTGTCCTCGATGGGGGCCATCGCCTTGCCAGGGAAATATTGCTTCTCAATGGCGACTATCTCCTCAAACTCGGCCTTGAGCCTCTCATAGGTGGCCATTAGAGTTTCTCGAGTAGGAACGGTGGGGCCCTTGCTGTTCCTCCAGCTTTATTTGAGGAGTTCGTCCGCCAACATCGTCAACTCTTTGGCCAGTGCTTGTTTCTTGGAGTTATTCGTCTCCATGGGTTGGCCCGCCAACATGGTCAACTCGGTGGTCGGTGCTCGCTTCCTGGAGATGTCTGGCTCGAGTGGGTTGTCTGCCGTCAACTCTTTGCCTAGTGCTCCAGGATCCATCAATGAACTGACAAACAAAAAGCAACCGGCAGGACACCACAATCGCAATGAAAACGGGAAAAGAATAGGTTGTGAGAATTGGTCGGTGCTTCGCAAAAAGAAGATTCTTGGAATGAAAATATAGTAGCATCGCTGATTCGCCCACCTTTGCTTCGTCGGTACAGAAGAAAAATGGCAGAAGTGAGTAGCCTGGAGTGAGGTTTTCTTCAAGAAAGGGGAGAAAGGTCTTCAACGAGCGTTCCAGTGAAATGATGGTTGCTTCGCCCAATCCAACTTCGAGGCCACTTTACCATTGCTGGTAAAGGTGTGGGTTTTGTGATATGACGGGTCATGACGGCCACACCGGGGTGACCGGTGAGTCTCGACTGTAGCACCTCGCTGTGATTTGGTGGATGGCACGCGGGCCCGGATGCTTTCTTTGATGTCGCGCATGTAGATAGAGCGGCTAGTCATATACAGTACAGTAGTAGTTTGGATGACAGATGAGGAGCTCCGTCCTGGTTTATTGGTCCCTATGATAATTTGTGCCAAATTTTGACTATAAATTTAAGTAACCAAATGTTCATGCATGTCAGAAAAAAATACATCATTGAAAACTATGTTCAAATACGAATCAAAGGATATAATTTTTGTTAACATGCACTAACATTTTGTCAGTTAAATCTTTGGTCAAAATTTAGCACAAATTAGAAAGGGGCCCAAGAAATATTGTACTCTCACATTTTGTTTTGAGGATACTCCCACATAGAAAATATAAATAGTAATGCATGTTGGGGCAGCCGACGTTTCCGATAATTTTAGCTGTGGGCTTGTTCACAAATTTTACGAGGCGGTGGTTGTTCATTTAATGGAGGGTCTAGTACCAGACTTGAACGATACAAAGTGCGACCTAGCACACTGTAACACCAGTTGGAATAAGCGGGTAGCTATCTCAAAAGACAATAAACAACTAAAAAAATGGCAACCTGGCACGTACACAATTCTAAACGATTGTTTTCATGGAGTGAAAAAAGAAAACTACCCCACTATACGTATATATATAGGCCGGAGCCTCCGCGGTTGCTTGCTAGGGTTGATCTATTCACACACTCTCATCCTCTCCAGATCTAAACAAGATAGCGGTGGTAACACTGTCTTTCTATCCTCACCGCTGGTCCCCCTCCGCTGGTGAAGGGGAGGAGGGGCAGCGTTTAGGCCGTCGTCAACAGTGATGGAAGAGACCCACTGCCGGCCGCACCGTTATCTCTGGCTGAGCGCCGGCGCGGGAGGTCCTCCGATCCATTTGTCGTTGCCCTAGTGTGGGCGGTGCCGGCCTCTAGAGGCCCACCTATTCGCATCCCGACGACCTTCAGGTATATCTTCCTTCGAAACTGGCCTAGCTCTACTTTCCCAGCTCACTACGTCGCTGCATGTGCATCATTTTCTACCTCTTAGCCCCTCTCGATCGGATGGTCCAACGTCACCTATTTTTTTATTGTTAGAGGTAAAGCTACTTCATGGAGTCGAATCTTGTACTTGGTTCAAACAAGAAATAAAGGGGGGGGGGATTTAGTATGTACATCGGACTTGGTACAAACATGAAGGAAAGGGAGTGAAAGAGTAGTACAGACTGGTCATCCAACCGGTCTCTTGGTCTAAAAGGGAAATATAGGGGAAACGTTGTACACAGTGGTATGACAAGGACTAGATTTGCTATCCACACATAGGAGTAGGTGGCTAGAGTGAACAAAAATGGGACCAACCCAGATATGTTTCTTGGATGTTTATTTCTCGGGGCAACAAACTCTGAATCACCACTTTATGCCCCGGTTTAGGTACACTAGTCGTCAACCCGTGCATTCACACGGGCTAGTCTTTAAGATGTTGCATAACATCAACACTTTGATATATAAGACATTTTAGGTCAGTAGTTCATATCACAGGATCATCCTTTATTTTCTTGTATATTTGTAAAAAATCATGAAAACAATTCCGGCAGTAGTATCTCCTCTCTCTGTAAACAAATATAAGACATTTTAGGTCAGTAGTTCATATGACAGGATCATTTATGATTCCACATTAAGAAAAATTTAACCTATCTGATGATGCAAAAAAAAAAGAAATTAAGTGCTTTTTGAAAATTCTAAATGCTATATTGTAGTGTTGCTCCATACAAATTTATACAAAAAAAACCCGAGCTATGCTTTGATCAGCAGGCACCGTGCATACATAGGTCCAAAACAAATACCCTATGAAAACACTGAAAATTACATGGTCAACATGCAGCAGTAATCCAATCTACATCATGCCAACACAAATAATAGAGTGCTACGGTTCATATTATTACACACGAAACCGAAGTAGAAAGTAAGAAAAAAACTTATAATTGGTCATCACTTAAATAAACAATCATTGGAACTTTATCCAAAAATAAATATGTCATTGTTTTTGCGAATAATATGATTAATTATTTGATCGAGCAATAGTTGATGTCTTTGTTTGCAGGAAGAGACAAAACAACATTTCTAACATCGAAAGAGAAACTTTAGTTGCTTGAAACTCGATGTAAAACGCTAAGCACCATGAGCATAAACTAACATATCAATGTACCATATATAGTAAACCATGTAAGCGTTTATCTCAAATTTACCTGTTAGCAGTTTTGCACTTCATAAGTGGCATGCATATGGAGAGCCGAAGATAAAACAGTCAACAGACTAAACACTCAATGTTTTATCTCTAAACATTTGGAGGTTTCTTCAAGGAAATAATCACAGCTGATGTGTTGGATGACCAATTATATGGTTGTTCATGGCTGAAACTATAATTTAATAAGGCCTTAATACTTGCTTATGGCCCTATAAAGGTTTTACATGTGACAATTGAAAGAGTCATTAAGGTGCTATAACAATGTTAGCTAATTAAACGCTTACCATGCAAGTCAGTAGAAGAGCCTAAATAATTCCAGCTTACATGCTCGTAACTATAGAAAGGAAGAACACAGCTCATAAAAGTTAAACTCAATAGAAAAAATGATAAGTGAAAGAATTCACAAAATATAGATGCGAGCCTTGCTCCAGAAATACAACCTTGCTCCACGCCTCCACCAACTACCAATAGACCACGGCTGGCGTTTTCTGCGTTTCTGAGTCCAATTTGTTTTTTTAGGGGTGGTTCTGAGTCGAGTTATTGCTAAGATAACTTCAGGATGCTGCCAATAATTGTATTGTTGTTCGTTAAAGTACACTTTTTTCCTCAGGAATTACTTCAGGGGCAGATTATGGTTACCTCCGGCCGGCCCCTCACCGGTGAGGTGTAATGCATCACCATATGCTTAGCCCTGTGTACTGCAAAACTGCTCATATTACGTGCGTATAAGGTCATTGAGTCATCGACATTGGTGAATCTGCCGAACGTCCAAAGGTAGATCATGAGTTGACATGTCCGGCATACAATACATACTGGAAAGAGAATGTGCACAAATTTAGATAAAAAGAATTTGTCAGATCTCAATTGAACAGAAAAAAGGCTGCATACATAATATATTGGGCAGGTGCTGTCGGAGACCACCATTGATGTGTTAATCCAGTCACATCAGACAACCATATTGCTTGTGACTTTCATCTTCGGCTACGAAAAGGATATTGTTGCTTGCAGGAAACATCTGAGATTTATTGAGCGTTCATAGTTTGGGTGGACTTTGGTGTCAGCCTGCACGACATCACGGAGAACGCACAACCATGAAATAAACGTGGATTAGACACTGCGTGTTACAGCAGAGGGATTGATGCTGTGCCATAAATTTATTAATCTATGGACACTCAATTGAATTAGGATATGTACTTACAGTTGTAGTTTTGTAACCACATATCCGCATACCAATTCAACAAAGAGAAAACTGCACTAATTACCTTACAAACTGGACGAAACTCCTTTTGATCAAATTAGGGAAATCCAAGATGATACAAATAAACTGAGCTAATAATTCAAAAATTGAACGCTAGCATCGGCCAGTGACCTGCACCTTACTACGAATCATCTGATCACCGTGCTTCTTATGCCTGCGTAGCCACATCCATGCCTCATCGACCATCGTCCGCATGAACTGGCCACACTGCTGGTGTTTGCCAAAAGAAAAAGAAGTGACGCTGCTGCATCGTCAGGATTAGAGATGGTGGCAGCACCGGCCGGCCGGCGATGACATGAAAATATACTTTTCAAGAACAAATGAGGAACAGGATGTGGAGGATTTGAACAGGAGATGGCAGCCAATCAAGGGCATCGAAGATGGAAGTTGAAGCGGCACAGTTTAATATTTAGGAAAAATGGTTACCGAGCCAACTATTAAGCCATGGTCTTCTAATAGTGCTCTAGTGACTCCTGTAGAAGGGACTTTACAATATGGACTGTATACAGTACACACAATACAGATGTAAACATAAGTGGGAGTAACTCACCTCAATATAAGATAGCCTAACCGAAATCCGCAATTGAAGATACCACGCCTCACATTCTTGACAACCGCTTTTTACCTTTAACACAAAACATGGGAAACATCTGCAAGGATTACTGTAATTCAAAGAGCTTGTGAGAGAAACAAACTTATGATAGAAACCATTGCTTTCAGACATACAAAACTGTAAGTGCAGAATAAGGTGAGTATTGAAACTTATTATAGCTACACCAATGCAGGTTATAAATTAATAATGAACATATTAACTTAAATTGATGGCATCTATTTACTATAGAGAGTGAGAAGTGGGAACACTGAGCTTGCTTGCAGCCAACATGATTCTGCTGCAGGACTGATAGAATATTGTATAATGGAACACCACAAATTCTTAAATTGGGGTGCCGAATTTGCGTTAGGGCAAGGGTTAATTAGAGCAATGCAATTGTCGAAGCCTCAAAGATGTATAGTTGAAGGCAAAACCATTTGTAAAACAACATATATACAACTTCTGTGCTACCCAAAGATGAGAAGAAGTGAAAATAAACTAAGGCCTGGTTTGACACACTACTGCTAATGATAGTACATAAGGACTAAGACAGTTGTGGCCTTCAAATTGTTCTTTAGCGTCTCTAGTAGAAGGGATTTAATTGGATTAATAACTTAATAAGGAATTATAAGAAGCCACATCTCAGCTAGCCGTGTGATATACTTGCATGAATTTACACCTTAGTAAGCCAAAAAAGGCACTTGCAGTAGTTCACTATTTATATGGAATTAATAGCAGTACACGTTAGGGAAAGAAGCAGACCAGATTCTCCAATGGATTCAATAGGATGAAAATCGTCATGCAAAGTAACTTGCCTGCTAGTGGGCAAGGAGTAATCAGAGACAAACTAATGTTGTCAGAGGGGCGAAGAACTATGCCATCAGTCTGTCGTGGACAGTTCATACACTCGGATGTCTTGCCGGTGATAGAGCCTGCAATGATTTTCTTTGATCTGCTGTTGGACACCACCTCCTTTGCTGCACTAATTGACGTGAGATTGATTTCTCGATTTGCCCAGGGATTTTAGATTCGATCGTAGCCAACGACAGCGGCCGCACTGATTTTCTTCAATCTGCTGTTGCACACCACCTCCTCGGCTGCACTAATAGACATGAGATTAATTTGCCCATGAATGTTGGATTGGATCGTGGAAGCTGAGATTGATTTATTGAAGATGACCGGGGAGAAGATAGATTGGATCGTGGTAGTTTGTACGTATGTGATTTCTATATCAGATCGAACTGGCAATAAGGGATGACGTCATGGGAGGAGAGAGGGGTATACAAGTGTGTATCATGGTTTCTAAACTGATTTTTTTTACCATGCGGCTGATCCAACGTTGATTAATCCAGGACATCATTTTTTTCCTCATTGGAGAGATACGTGAGACGTGAGAGAATGAGAGAGTTGGGTCATGCGAGAGAGATAGATGTGTTTTATTTTCTATGAGTCGATCTACACCGTAATAATTCGGTCCCATCAGATTAACGGCTCGTAAAATCTAATTAACGTGGGAGTTTTTAGGGAGTCTGTAATTACTATAGGTATAGATAGATAGATAGATATAGATATAGATATAGATAGATGGGTAGATAGATAGGTAGATAGATGGTGCTGGACTACTGGTGCACCCACTGTCCCATGCCCTTATGCCAAATATTTAGCTGTTCTTAATCTAATGCCCCTGGTAAAATGAAGCCATACCACTGTTATAAGCCATGACAAGTTTAGCCAATTGTTTTTGCCAGTAATTGTTTGAGACTCACTGTTTCCGCTGTAGCTTTTTGTGCAAACAGGGATATCCATTTCACCTCGTTGCTATTGTGACCTTGGTGCACTGCACAAAACACTTCTTAAAAGAAGTGACTTTTGTGCTGTTTAACTGGAATGTCAAAATGGAACCGTTGGTTCATTTCAGTGGAACTGCACCAAGGGAGATCCGTGTTCCAATCCTCATCATCCATATTGCACTAGTAGAAAACTGGGCTTTGATCACAGGGCAATATTCACATTAGTCCCGGTTCAGTCACGAACCGGGACTAATGTGAGCATTGGTTCCGGTTCGTGCGGCCAGGGGCCTGCCGGGCCTCGTGGGGGCATTGGTCCCGGTTCGTCCGGCCCCTTTGGTCCCGGTTGGTGGGACAAACCGGGACCAATGGGCCTCGCTCCTGGCCCACCACCATTGGTCCCGGTTGGTGGCTTGAACCGGGACCAGAGGCTCACCCTTTAGTCCCGGTTCATACCACAAACCGGGACTAAAGGGTTGGTCCTAGTAGCTAAAATAAAATAAAATAAACTGTAGTAACTAAAATAAATAAACCTTAATAAATTAAATAAAAATAGCAAGAGTAAAATAAATAAAAATAGCAGCAGTAAAACAAATAAAAATAAAATAATTAAAGTAAAATACATAAGTAATTAGAATAAATCAGTTCTTTGTTGTAAGTAGAAACAAAACAAAATAAATAAAGCAAAAGAGAAAACAAAAAACAGAGAAAAAAAGTATGCCACCTACTGGGCCACCACGGCCTGAATACGACTTGAAACCCATCCATGGGCCAGGATTCAGGCCCGTAGAAGGCCCAGTAGGCCCCACAGGCAAAGAGAACGGTTAGGCCCGAAAGCCTGCAGTTGAGAGGAGCTCGAGAGGGTGGGCGCAGCAGCACTTATAAACCACTCTCGAGCTTCCTCAACTAGCGAGGTGGGACTAAACTTTTGACGCTGGGCAGCACAAGGCCTTTGGTCCCGGTTGGTGCCACCAACCGGGACTAAAGGGGGCATTGGTCCCGGTTCGTGGCACCAACCGGGACTAAAGGCCTTTAGTCCCGGTTGGTGCCACGAACCGGGACCAATGAGTTGCCTATATATACCCCATCGCCACAGCAGAGCACTCCACAGTGCTCTGTTTTTTCTGGCCGGCGAGGGGAGGGCATTTGGGTGCTCTAGCTCACCTCCTATGCACATGAGGTGTTCGATGAAATGTCTGAGCCACACTAGTTAATCTTTCTCCTCTCGAAACTCGACCTCCGAGCTCCATTTTCCCCGAGATTTGTCTAGGTTTAGCGGTCCGTCACGTCCCGTCCCCGTCTTCACCGCCGTCGATCGCCCGCGCCGATCTCGTCGCCAGCACCACCGTGGTGAGCCTCTTGTTCTTATCTTCTTTCTGAAAGAAAAAAATTCTTACTTTAGATAGATACTTGTCTAATTTTGTTACTTTTATTATTCCTTCTTATTACATAGTGCGATGGTTTTGGTATCCGCCCCCGTCGGCCCTCGTCCTGTCTATGATTCGGATGTGGTATATATTATCTTTTTATAACTATTTGGTTCATTTATTGTTTATGACAAATATGCCGACCAACGTGACATAGATTTTATTTATCTAGGAGGTGGTTGAACCGGAAATTCTAACCGACCCTATTGTCGAGAGGTTAAATTTAGTTGAAGAAGAAAACAATTACTTGAAGGAAAAAATAAAAAAATTGAGGAGGAGAAGATGATATTGGAGTTGCATGTTGCGGATGTCGTCGATGATCACAAGATCAAGATGGATGCAATGCGCTTGAAGATTAGAAAGATTAGAAAATATGCCATTCATACCGAGGCTTGGTATCATTATGCCGTTGGATCAATTGTTACCTTGGTTGCGATTATGATCGCATTTGTTTTCGCATTGAAATGTTTTACATAGTTTCAATGTATGGTTTAATTAATTAGATGCTCTGGAGAGCTATATATATGTTGTTAGATGAGAACTATGTATGTACTTTGGTTTTAATGTGATGATGAACTTCTATTAATTTGGTCACTTAATTATCTATTCATGATGTTCTGTAATGGTTTTTGACACACTTAATTATATATAATGCACGCAGATGAACCGGCAATGGATGTACGGTGACAGACACACCTCCGAGTACATTAAGGGCGTGCATGATTTTCTCGAAGTGGCTGAGGCAAACAAGCAGAATGGTTTTATGTGTTGTCCATGCCCTATATGTGGGAATACGAAGTCTTACTCTGACCGGAAAATCCTTCACACCCACCTGCTTTACAAGGGTTTCATGCCACACTATAATGTTTGGACGAGGCACGGAGAAATAGGGGTTATGATGGAAGACGGCGAAGAAGAAGAGGACGATGACAACTATGTGCCCCCTGAATACGGTGATGCTGCAACGGGGGAAGCTGCTGAAGATCAAGAGGAACCAGACGATGTGCCCAATGATGCTGCAAGGGGGAAGCTGCTGAAGATCAAGAGGAACCAGTGCCCGATGATGATGATCTCCGCCGGGTCATTGTCGATGCAAGGACGCAATGCGAAAGTCAAAAGGAGAAGCTGAAGTTCGATCGCATGTTAGAGGATCACAAAAAAGGGTTGTACCCCAATTGCGAAGATGGCAACACAAAGCTCGGTACCGTACTGGAATTGCTGCAGTGGAAGGCAGAGAATGCTGTGCCTGACAAAGGATTTGAGAAGCTATTGAAAATATTGAAGAAGAAGCTTCCAAAGGATAACGAATTGCCCGACAGTACATACGCAGCAAAGAAGGTCGTATGCCCTCTAGGATTGGAGGTGCAGAAGATACATGCATGCCCTAATGACTGCATCCTCTACCGCGGTGCGTACAAGGATCTGAACGCATGCCCGGTATGCGGTGCATTGCGGTATAAGATCAGACGAGATGACCCTGGTGATGTTGACGGCGAGCCCCCCAGGAAGAGGGTTCCTGCGAAGGTGATGTGGTATGCTCCTATAATACCACGGTTGAAACGTCTGTTCAGAAACGAAGAGCATGCCAAGTTGATGCGATGGCACAGTGAGGACCGTAAGAAAGACGGGAAGTTGAGAGCACCCGCTGACGGGTCGCAGTGGAGAAAAATCGAGAGAAAGTACTGGGCTGAGTTTGCAGCTGACCCAAGGAACGTATGGTTTGGTTTAAGCGCGGATGGCATTAATCCTTTCGGGGAGCAGAGCAGCAATCACAGCACCTGGCCCGTGACTCTATGTATGTATAACCTTCCTCCTTGGATGTGCATGAAGCGGAAGTTCATTATGATGCCAGTTCTCATCCAAGGCCCTAAGCAACCCGGCAACGACATTGATGTGTACCTAAGGCCATTAGTTGAAGAACTTTTACAGCTGTGGAATGGAAACGGTGTACGTACGTGGGATGAGCACAAACAGGAGGAATTTAACCTGCACGCGTTGCTGTTTGTAACCATCAACGATTGGCCCGCTCTCAGTAACCTTTCAGGACAGACAAACAAGGGATACCACGCATGCACGCACTGTTTAGATGACACTGAAAGTATATACCTGGACAAATGCAGGAAGAATGTGTACCTGGGCCATCGTCGATTTCTTCCGACCAACCATCAATGTCGAAAGAAAGGCAAGCATTTCAAAGGCGAGGCAGATCACCGGAAGAAGCCCGCCATGCGTACCGGTGATCACGTACTTGCTATGGTCAATGATTTACACGTAATCTTTGGAAAGGGTCCCGGCGGACTAGCTGTTCCGAATGACGCTGAGGGACACGCACCCATGTGGAAGAAGAAATCTATATTTTGGGACCTACCCTACTGGAAAGAGCTAGAGGTCCGCTCTTCAATCGACGTGATGCACGTGACGAAGAACCTTTGCGTGAACCTGCTAGGCTTCTTGGGCGTGTATGGGAAGACAAAAGATACACCTGAGGCACGGGAGGACCTGCAACGTTTGCACGAAAAAGACGGCATGCCTCCGAAGCAGTATGAAGGTCCTGCCAGCTACGCTCTTACGAAAGAAGAGAAAGAAATCTTCTTTGAATGCCTGCTCAGTATGAAGGTCCCGACTGGCTTCTCGTCGAATATAAAGGGAATAATAAATATGCCAGAGAAAAAGTTCCAGAACCTAAAGTCTCATGACTGCCACGTGATTATGACGCAACTGCTTCCGGTTGCATTGAGGGGGCTTCTACCGGAAAACGTCCGATTAGCCATTGTGAAGCTATGTGCATTCCTCAATGCAATCTCTCAGAAGGTGATCGATCCAGAAATCATACCAAGGCTAAGGAGTGATGTGGCGCAATGTCTTGTCAGTTTCGAGCTGGTGTTCCCACCATCCTTCTTCAATATCATGACGCACGTCCTAGTTCATCTAGTCGACGAGATTGTCATTCTGGGGCCCGTATTTCTACACAATATGTTCCCCTTTGAGAGGTTCATGGGAGTCCTAAAGAAATATGTCCGTAACCGCGCTAGGCCAGAAGGAAGCATCTCCATGGGCCATCAAACAGAGGATGTCATTGGGTTTTGTGTTGACTTCATTCCTGGCCTTAAGAAGATAGGTCTCCCTAAATCGCGGTATGAGGGGAGACTGACTGGAAAAGGCACGCTTGGAGGGGACTCAATAATATGCAGGGACGGATATTCTTGGTCTCAAGCACACTACACAGTTCTACAGAACTCTACCTTGGTGACCCCGTATGTCGATGAACACAAGAACAGTCTGCGCTCCAAACACCCGGAGCAGTGTGACGACTGGATTACATGTGAACACATCAGGACTTTCAGCAGTTGGTTGGAAACACGTCTCAGAGGTGACACCACTGTTTGTGATGAGTTGTACTCGTTGTCCAGGGGACCATCTTCGACTGTATTGACTTACAAAGGATACGAGATAAATGGGAATACATTTTACACGATCGCCCAAGATCAAAAGAGCACCAACCAAAACAGCGGTGTCCGCTTTGATGCAGCAACCGAGAGGGGAAAGGACACATATTATGGTTACATAATGGACATATGGGAACTTGACTACGGACATGATTTTAAGGTCCCTTTGTTTAAGTGCAAATGGGTCAATCTGTCAGGAGGCGGGGTACAGGTAGACCCACAGTACGGAATGACAACAGTGGATCTGAACAATCTTGGGTACACTGACGAACCGTTCGTCCTAGCCAATGATGTGGCACAGGTTATCTATGTGAAGGACATGTCTACCAGACCGAGAAAAAGAAAAGATAAGGAAGCGAATACATCATACGATGAGCCAAAGCGCCACATAGTTCTTTCAGGAAAAAGGGACATTGTGGGAGTGGAGGGCAAGACACACATGTCTGAAGATTATGAAAAGTTTCATGAAATTCCTCCCTTCAAAGTCAAGGCTGACCCAAGCATCCTGATAAACAATGAAGATTATCCATGGTTACGGCGCAATAAGCAAATGACACAAGCGAAGAAAAAGTGAAGACTTTCTCCCGCAACTATTATGATGATACCATGCCAACTTTGTAACAGACGAGTATGATACCATTGTCCGTTTTGTACACGAAGTGCATCTAGTTTTTGCCGTAACCCTCTCAACTTTCTTGCACATGCTATGTGGATGAAAGATGATACAATGCCAACTTTCAACCTTTTCAGAGTTCATTTGAAATACTTTTCAATTTTAGGGTCTTATAGCTCAAAATAATTAGTAAATGCATGAAAAATAACAAATGAAGTCAGAAAGGGTTGAAAATTGATGAGATGTGGCTTTGAATGGTGCATTTTGAACACACAAAAAGTCAGGAGTTCAAATAAGTTTAAAAAAATGAAATCCCTTTGTAACAGACGAGTTTCCGTATGAAATCCTGATACTTCGAAAGAGATTGTCCGTTTTGTACACGAAGTGCATCCAGTTTTTGCCGTAACCCTCTCAACTTTCTTGCACATGCTATGTGGATGAAATGATGATATCATGCCAACTTTCAACCTTTTCAGAGTTCATTTGAAATGCTTTTCAATTTTAGGGTCTTATAGCTCAAAATAATCAGTAAATGCATGAAAAATGGTGCATGAAAAATAACAAATAAAATAAATAAGTAATTAGAAACAAAATAATATAAACTTTAATAAAATATATAAGTAGAAACAAAATAAAATAAACTTTAATAACATAAATAAAATTTATGAAACTAAAATTATCAAAGTATTTTCTGTTCAAAACATTATAAGCAACCTCTAGTATTATTGAAACTAAAATTATATAAAATTGATGCAACTAAAATTATCGAAGTATTTTCTGTTCAAAATCATTGAAAGCAAAAATAATTTTCATAAAGAACTTTTTTTGTTAGAAACTTTAATAGCAAAAAGAATTATCATAAAGTAAAATAAATAAGTAATTAGAAACAAAATAAAATAAAATAAATAAGTTTTTTGTTGTAAGTAGAAACAAAACAAAATAAATAAAGCAAAAAAGAAAACAAAAAAACAGGCAAAAAATAAAAATTATGCCACCTACTGGGCCACCACGGCCTGCATACGACTAGAAACCCATCCATGGGCCAGGATTCAGGCCCGCAGAAGGCCCAGTAGGCCCACAGGCATGTACAGAGAGGTTAGGCCCGTAAGCCTGCTTTAGAGAGGAGCTCGACAGCTCAGGCGCACCGCACCTTATAAACAGGTGCGGCTCTCTCTCAGCTAGCGAGGTGGGACTAAACTTTTGACGCGGGGCAGCACAAGGCCTTTGGTCCCGGTTGGTGCCACCAACCGGGACTAAAGGGGGCATGCGTACCGGTTCGTGCCACCAACCGGGACCAATGCCCCCCTTTAGTCCCGGTTGGTGCCACCAACCGGGACCAAAGGCCGCCGCTTCCCGCCCTTTGGGCTGCTGAAAAGAGGGCTTTGGTCCCGGTTGGTGGCACCAACCGGAACTAATGCCCACCTTTAGTCCCGGTTGGTGCCACGAACCGGGACTAAAGGCTTTGCTATATAAGTTCACACTTAGGAAAATTTCACTCTCACCTAGCAGTTGCCGCCCCGACGACGCCGACGCCGCCAGGCTGCCCCGACGCCGCCCGCCGTCCGACGCCGCCGCCGCCCCCGCCGTCGCCGTCGCCCGTGCCCGTCGTCGCCGTCGCCCGCGCCCTCGCCGTCAGCCGCGCCCCTGCCCCGACGCGCGCCGCCCCGGCCCGTCCCCGTCATCGCCGTCGCCCTGCCCCGCCCTTCGCCGCCGTCGCCCCTACCCCGAGCGCGCGCCCACTGCCCCGTCGCCATCCTCGCCGCCGACCCCGCGGTCCTCCTCACCTTGGTCCGGCCGGCGCCCTAACTAGCATTTTTTCATATATATATGCTTGTTTTTTTCATATATATGCTTGTTTTTTATATATATGATGATATATATGCTTGTTATCATAATTGTTTTTGTTCATATATATATGTAATGATTTTTTATAGAATATGATGTTTTTTCATAGATGATCACATATATGATGTATGCATGGATGTGGATGAAATATGATGTTTTTTTGTTCATAGAACATGATGAAATATGAACAATGCATTAGGCAAAACCTTTACTTTTTTCGAAATTTTCTATTTGAACATTTTTTTATGAATGAGAGGAAAAAGGAAAATAAGAAGAGGAAGAAAGGAGAAGAAGAGGAGAGGAAGAAGAGGAGAAATAAATAAGAAGAGGAAAAAAGAAGAAAAAGAAGAGGAGAAGAAGAAAGGAATAGAAGAGAAGAAGAAAAAATAGAAAAATTCTATTTTTTCTTCTTCTCTCCTCTATTCCTTTCTTCTTCTCCTCTTTTTTTCTTCTTTTTTTCTTCGATCTTCTCCTCTATTCCTTTTCTTCTTCTCCTCTTTTTATTTCTTCTTCGTTTTCTTATGTTTTATCGGGTCTGTCGTCGTCGATATACCCCTCTCCCGATAACTTCAACACGAGGGGGGTCGATATACCCCCTCCCCGATAATATTATTTTCCCATGTACGTATGTCGTCGTTGTCGATATAACCCCCTCCCGATAACTTCAACACGTGGGGGGGGGTCGATATACCCCCTCCCCGATAACATTATTTTCCCATGTATGTATGTCGTCGTTGTCGATATATATAACTCCCTCCCAGATAACTTCGACATGATGGACGGTCGATATTTATACCCCCTCTCGACCGTGATAACTTATACCACGGGAGCACCCCCCGGCCCTCTCGCTCGACCAAAACTCTCGAGGACACCCAAACCCTAGAAAAAAACGATGTCGGTCTCCTACCCCCTCCCGCCGCGCCCCTACCCTTGAAGCGTTGCCGAGGCCACCCCAAACCCGGAATAAGCTAGGTCTACGTTTGCACTAATATATCCACCTGCTGTCATGTTTGTGTAATAATTGCCATGTTGTAATATTTGCAGAAACAATGGAGCACGGACGAGACGAGCAAGCAGAAGAGGTGTTGGGGGACATAATCTTAGCCGGAGGTGATATCTTGTCGTATCTTAACGACAATGATGGTCTGGAAGAACAGGGTGAAGAAGCAGGCTACGGTGATCGAAGAGTGGAGGAGGAAAGACATGATTATGATGGCTCCGGTGACCCAATGCTGGTGCAAGAAGGAGCCCGTGGTGACGGCTCCGGTGACCGAACAGAGTCCGGCCAGGTAAATATATTAGTTAAGCCTGTGCTGACTAGCTAATTGATGCATTCATTGTTTTGGTATGTACACATATTAATTAACACTCGTCTTTCTTCTTTTTTCTAGCCCTCCGGATCGAGCACAACTTCGGTAAAGAGACGAGGCCCGAAGAGAAAGTTGCGCTCGGATGAAAGGTTTGAGATCACAGCAATCGCGCGCGACGGCCAACCGATTGAACCCATCCGGACAAAGGATGCATTTGCTGCTCAGTGCGGGGTTCTAGTTAGGGACAAGATCCCGATCAGCATCCACCAATGGTATAAGCCTAAGAAGGAAGACCCTGAGGTGTCTTATGTCAATGATATGCAGAAAGATGATCTTTGGACTGAGCTGAAGGCAAATTTCACCCTACCGCCAGAGGAGGATCCGGAGAAGCCAGTTAAAGAGCAATTAATCAAGTCTCATGCTCTTAAGAAGATGGCAGACCTATTCAGGAGGTGGAAGAATGAGCTGAAAACGTTTGTCGACAAAGAAGAGACACCAGAATTCATCGGCCGGTATGAGAAGATCAGAGATCACTGGCCCGCATTTGTGGCCCACAAGACATCGGAAAAGAGTAAGAAGATGTCAGCGACAAACAAGAAGAATGCTGCGAAGAAGAAGCTTCACCATCGCACGGGGTCAGGTGGCTACCTCAAAGCCCGGCCTAAGTGGGCCAAGGCTGAGAATGATCTGCTTGAAAAAGGGATCGAACCACAGACAATGAACTGGACAGACCGTTGCCGGACTTGGTTCTTCGGGGCTGGCGGAACCTTGGACCCTGTATCAGGGAGGTGCGTTTGGACGAACGAGCTTTTGAGAATACCAGTCAAGAAGATTCAGCAATATATCGATGCAGCGCAGGAAGGGACGTTCGTTCCAGACAGAGAGAACGACGAGCTCACAATGGCCCTCGGGAATCCTGAGCACCCTGGACGGACACGAGGCACGCCAGGCTCCGTTCCGTGGAAGGCTGGTTTTCCGGACGCAGGCGGTTACAAAAGCCAGGAGAGGAGGAAAAAATGGAGCAGACCCAAATTCAGAAGCTGCACGAAAGGGTTCAAGCGCTAGAGGAACGAGACGGCAATCGACATGCCGAAACTACCCCCGAAGCTACCCCGCCATCTCAGCGGAGAAGCAGCGTGGCTTCCACCGAGCTGCTTCAGCCGGAGCATGTCTTGACGGCTCCTGCTAGCTACCCCGTGGATGCTATCACGGAGTCTCAACATTGCCACCTTATGGCGGAATGGCAGAACTTCAAAGTCAAGGCGGCTGTTGGCTCTGTTTTACCTCCTGAACCCGGCGCAACCTACCACTGCCGGCCGATTCCAGAAGGATATGCTAGGGTGATGGTGGATGAAATAACGGAGGGATTTGAGGACCTCCAGCTTGACCACCCTACCGGTGAAGGGGAGACTCGGCTGGGTTTAGCTCTGAAGACTCCGTGCCTATGGCGGAAGGAGCTCATTAACCTTCCGAACTGGACGCCTCCGGCGAGTAAGGGCACTCCGCCGCCGCCTCCTCCTCCGGCGAGTGATCAGGGCACTCAGCCTCCTTCTCCGGCGCGTGGCGGCACTCCGCCTCCTCCTCCGGCGAGTGATCAGGGCACTCATCAGCCTCCTTCTCCGGCGCGTGGCGGCACTCCGCCTCCTTCTCCGCCCGCGCCGGCGTGCCAGAGCAGCCAGCCTCCTCCTTCTCCGCCTCGTCAGCAAGGGCGGAAGAGACCCGCCGCCGCTCCGGCTGCTCCGGCGCGTCGTAGTCCTTCTCCTCCGCCTCGTAAGCAAGGAAAGAAGACAGCCGCAGCCGCTCCGTCTGCTCTGCCGGCGTCTAGCAGTACAGCTGCCAGAGGCGGGAGGCAATACAGATTCGGTCCTTCTCTGAAGACTCCAGAGAAGTTACCATACGAGAGGACCGAGGAGGAGAACGCGAAGATCGTGCGAGCCGAAGTGAAGAACTTCTTTGAAGGGGTGAAAGCAAAGAAACATCCACCTCCGGAGGAGAAGGTAGATCCGGTGAAAGCGAAGCGCACTCTGGATGCCCTGACAAAACCACCAAAGTCTCCGCCGAAAGGCAACTATGAGCGCATTATTGCAAAGACATTTGTCGAAGCGGAGCGGTCGGGAAGTACTGTCAGTGATCAAAGGTTAAAAGAACGACGAGCTGGGAAAAAAATTGCCCAGCTCGGCGAACAAGCGAACCAATCGTGCCCCCCGCTCAAGGTGTCTAAAGACATCGTCGCTAATGATCCGAGGATGGTGGCCGGTTATAGCAATCTTGGAGATTACCTGCCCGACGATGTACATTATGAAATCATGGAGGTGGACGAACACAAATACCATTACGGGAAGCCTCTCGTCAAAGATGAAAGATCTCTAACAACGATGATGCGAAGATTACATGATTGGTACATGAAAACCTGCAGAGAGTCTGATGGGATGAATACTTTGACGCTGAGAGTTAAACCGGAGCATGACCTCGTTGGAATTGAACTGCTGAATGTTCCATTTGAGGAGTTCTTCCAGTTTTTCAATCAAAAGGCCCTCGATAAATCAACGATCACTTGCTACTGTCTGTAAGTAGTACTACTTCTGTCATTAAGTCTCTCTATATAGGTCAGCTCTTTCATTGCATGTATTTATAATTATCCTCACTATATTATGCAGATTGAAGATCGCCGAATTGAAGAAAAGACAAATCGGTGATATTGGGTTCATTAACACAAATCTCATAGATGCATATACGGTTGAAAAACATGCCAAAGAAGCCGAGGCCAACTTGCTACGATCGTTGGTATTAAATCAAAACAAAGATATAATACTCTTTCCTTACAACTTCAAGTGAGTGTTACTGTCTTGTGCATATTCGGTTTCCCTTATTAGTCCAGGTTATGGTAATGTAATTGATGACTTATGCATGCATGCGCAGCTTCCACTATATTCTCCTAGAGATTAAGCTTGAGCAGGGAGTAGTAACCGTCTTAGACTCGAGACGAAAAGATCCCCAGGACTATGCGGACATGACTCAAATGCTCGAGAAGTAAGTTAAATCGATCATTATCCACCATATCAGCAACTTTGTTCATTTCCTGATATCAAGTAATTGTTTTCTTTGTCTGGCAGGGTTTGGAGAAAATTCACCACAAAAGCTCCGGGACTGCCGAAGAAGCTGCAATTTAGACACCCGAAAGTAAGTACTATAGTAGCATGTTCCGCACATCTCCTAGTGATTCAAGCGCTAGTTTCATCAATACCATTTAGCATGCTTGCTTATCAGTTAGATTGACCTCTATTTCTTGTAAAGTGGTTGTGGCAGGAACAAGGGAATGATTTCTGTGGATACTACGTTTGCGAGTCTATCCGCCACACGACCTGTGAGCGGGGCTACTCTGACGAACAATATGAAGTGCGTAAGCAATAATATTCACAATTTTATTTTATTACCATCATTTGTGTCGAGTTTCATTTATTCATATATATATGTATTGACCCCCTTCTTCAAATTAGATGTTTCGGATGCGGGATGAACTCCTAGCAGAAGATCGTATGCGAGCAATTCAAGAGGAATTGGCGGCATTCTTCCTTGACCACGTGATCACTGAAAACGGAGAATACTATGTGGACCATGTGTTCTTACAATTTAATTAGGAGATTATATTGTAAGAGATAATTATTGTATATATGTAGCCGGTAGTGTCAGATAGATATACGAGAACTTGTTGTTCGACCAATCTCTCGGAGAAGGAGAGGTGGTCGATATCACTTCTCTCTGTATGCATATGTTCATGACGATCTTCTGTTTCCTTCATTTGCTTACTAGCTAGCGTGTCTAGTCCTCTCCATACGTATATAGTACGTAGCGTCGACCAAGCACGGAGATAAGAGAGGACACTTCTCTCTATTAATTAGCTAGCTAACACAATATATGATACACCTAAATTAACCCCCCAAAACCCCCCAACCCCCCCCCCCTTTCAAAAAAAAACAAAAACCCCAGCCCCTGAAATGCTGACGCGTGGATGCCTATTGGTCCCGGTTGGTGACAACAACCGGGACAAAAGGCCCTACCTATTGGTCCCGGTTGGTGGCACCAACCGGGACCAAAGGCCCCCCTGCCTGGGCTGGCAGCAGCGGCCACGTGGAGGACCTTCTGTCCCGGTTCGTGTAAGAACCGGGACTAAAGGGTTAGGGCTTTAGTAACGACCCTTTAGTCCCGGTTCGAAAACCGGGACAAAAGGCCCTTACAAACCGGGCTAAAAGCCCCTTTTCCTACTAGTGTTGGCACCATAACCTTCCTTTAGGTAAGAATGATATTTAATGCATGTGTTCATTTCTATTTTGCGACTACCATGAGAAAATAATGCAATTGTTTACTAGTACACTTTTACTCTCTCACTGACAAAACCAATTCTGAAATAGAAGGCCAATCATGTACTTGGTTTCACCAACTGGTGAGGAGAAAGAGAAATAGAGCATGAAGAGGAAGAAGAAGAATGATAAAGAGGAAATGGAGATCACACGATGGTACCGTCCTATGTTATCTTGACATCTTGCCAGTGGTATTGTATTGATGTGTTACTACTAGTCTTAATTTACTTGGAAGACTAGCAAGATGCCCGTGCGTTGCACGTAACATCAAGATGCATTTGTATGAGTAGTTTATCTTGTGAGAGAAAAGGATGAACGAGGGAAGGCCTTATTTGCAAATGTGGAGAAGGGTGTGGGTACCTTTTTATAAAATTGCCATAGTTTCCTTCCTATCCGTCAGATATAAATCGGACGGCCTATATTGCAGGATGGCAGGCACACCATCATGACCAACTCTGTTTTTTTAAGACTAGAGTAGATAAGAGTAGAGTAGATAAGAGTAGAGATAGATAGAGAAATGCAGCAGAGTAGTACTTGGGTTGACGACACATCATACTAATTAACTGGATTCTGGATGCATCTGTGACCCGGGTCTACACGATCAACAGTACCAAGGTGATCTTGCTGAAGCTGAGGCATCAGTCGAGGCCATTCAAGGGCTCCGATAACGTCTACCTTACATGTCAGACGATCCTCCAGGGAGACCTTCCACTTCTGTTGTCTCTCCTCCAAGGTCACTTAATTAATTAGGAGTACTTAAGCAGCACTAATTTATTGCTGCCTAATTTTCCTGTTGGAGTTAAACAAATCTTTAGTAGCACCCTATGCTGAATCATGTACGTGTGTGTGTGTGTGTGTGTCTGTGGAGGTGAATCATGTGGTGGAGCGGGGAGGGAATCCTGGTAGTGTCATGACATAATAGTGCTATTGTTTTGCATGTCAATTTATTGCCATTGGTTCAATGAGGCAATGTTTTGCATATTGTCCATTCTGAATTTGATGCTGCTGTTAGAGTAATATGCTAATGTCTTTCTATCCTTTCTCACTAAGCTCATGAAGGTTTCACCTTGTTTCTACTTGTGCAAATAGGGATCATGTTGTGCCAATCATACATTTTAGTGGAACTACACAAGACAATACAATGAACTGTATCCCAGCCAGTGCTTTAACTCTGCTGGAAGTTCTTGATAATGTTTCGATATAATCTCACCACCGGTAAACAAGAGTGATTTCAACCATACATTTGAAGTGCAAAAAATATATACTATTGAGTGATTCCATTGAGTGCTTTATCATCTCTCCTGGGACTACATGAATAAGCGTTTTTGCTCAGGTTGGTACCGGCCTAAGGCCTTCATCCATAGTAGTTTGCTGTCATCTCTATTTGTATCATGCTACTGTCATGAGAAACTCCTTTATCTTTGCACGTTAAAGTTTTGCAACTTATGATACATGGCAATGCTTTGAGTGTTGAGCTAATTGGCACTGATTAAATAAACTAATACCTCTCTTTAAGCAAGACTACTATGTTGCTCACTTTACCCATTAAGATAATGAGGGTGCTTCTATTTGTTAGTGTATGTTTCATCAACTAGTCCCACTATTACAGTAATCTCACTCTCTCAATATATGTGCCAACAGGGATGCTCGATTTTGGTGGAACTGCACAAAAACTTTGGGTGCTTCATTGCCTCGACTGCTTCCTTCCTTTCCTGTCAGTCGCTTATCTGGGCTTGCTTCCTTTCTTTCCTGTCAGTCGCTTCGCTTATCTCGACTTCCAGTCAAAGGAAATAGTAATTGATATGCTACCTCACACAGGTTGGTACTGGTCTTTATCCTGATTATTGTGCTTGTCATATGTATTGGTAATTTGGTATTGTGCTACTGTTTGCCGATTTCATAAAGGAGTAACTTGGAGCCTTAACTTGTAGGCAAATCATTACATTGGGCGATTTCAGTAGAACTGCACAAAAAGATCAGATGGACAGATACTTATGCTGCTGCTATGTACTCCAATTTTCACTCAAACAAGCATCGATGTTGACAAGAAGAAGTGCCTATATTCATTCGAATATCAACTGGCGTCAACCAGTTGTCAAACTCCGAGTGAACGCCAAAAATATTGCTTGGTGCACAGCCCAGAAAAATGCGGTCCAGTCTTTGGTCCTAACTTGTGCCTTTTGGTTATCGGCACATATGGTAGCGAACTGTATGGCATGGAGTCTAAAGATTCCAGACAAGTTGGTTGACGCGTATATTCATATGGCACTTAATCAGTCTGCACGCCAGGGATGCTGCATTTCAGTTGAACTGCACAAAAAAATTGTGTGGTTCATTTTATCAACCGCCTCCTTTCTTCTCTGCAATGTAGAATTTTGGCGAGCTACAGGACCAAGATGAGCCAGTAAACTAGTTGGATGAAAGTAGTGGCCAAGTTGCTCATACCTCCCTCGGCACAAGGCCACTATTTCGAGGATAAACCTACAAGCAAAGTTCATATTGTTTGTGCTTCCTCTTATCTACTCGAAAGTTTACTCGTACAGGCATTAATTTTAGCAAGAAGTACCTCCGACTGAACACCATTTACCAGTCTGTACCCTAGGTAATTAAAGTTTGTCCATGGATGATATTGGTTGTGATCTCAATCATTTGGATGCATAAACATACTGAACATGTGTATATCTGAATCTTTTTGTGAATTATCTATGAATATTGTCTTGTGATCTATCAATGATTTGGATGCATAGACATGCCGAACTTGTGCATATATGAATCTTTTGAGTTGTTGATTGTGAATGTCGGCTACGAATATGAACGTGTCCTGTGAACCTGAGTTTGATGCGAATGTTTACCTTTTCTGTTGTACTTGTGTGTGAACTTGTTAGTATGTCTACTGTGGGATTTGTGACGTGTGGGTGTCAACGGCACACCTTCTTCCCGAGAAGAATTGCACCTGCTTGTTAGGATAGCAATGGCGCATCAGCTCTTTTTATTCTTTTTGCTCTGTCTTCCCCTCTCCCGCTCAACCCTTGCCGTGATGTTTTCGGCCTCAAAACAAACCTAGTACTGCGTTGATTTTGGGGCTTGATGAAAAATTGAGTGCTGCTTTCTGTAGGTTGGCCCGCCTAGCAAATGGGCTGCTGGTCCACCATGGACTGGGAGGCTAAAAATACAAGTTGTATGGTGTAGAGGCAAGTAAAAAAATGCCATCGAGAGCCATCCACTGAAAAAATCGCGTCTGATGTGCTTCTTCGGTCGCGCCGCCGGCCCCTTCTTTAATCTAGTTCGCTCCATTCCCCAACCGGCAGCACAGGACGGAAGTTTATTTCCCCCTCGTGCCTGCCGGGGGATTGAAGAAGCGCGGCATCGAATCCAACACCGGTGATGGCTGCTTGTCCAAGTGATTTTCAGATAAGAAACTGCATGTTTCAGAGGCAGAGCATTTAAATCAACAGGCACTTTTCAAACATGGATAACAGAATGTTGGAAATTTTATTCATGGTGAAAAATGGAACTACCAATAAGTTAACATCATGCTGATCAACATTCATGTATAGCACATCTTCATATGATGCAAAGTCAAAAAGATATGCTATTTTCAAAATGACAAGACAATGTTGAGTGTGCGAAAAACTGGGTAAACTAGGGACGGAATTTTGGCAAGTGTTAGATATTTTTCAACTACACCAGTTGCAATCGAACCCGGGTAGTACAACTTTTGGGTGAGAGGGCTGCAGCCACCCAGCTAGTGCGGTATGTTCGAAAGAATGAAGGCGTCTTCCCTGGCTCCGGTTCTTTCCCGTCTGTGTGCGCTCGCCGTGGTGCCGCCGTATGCCGTTGTCAACATGCTCAACAAACAAGAGGAATCCAGAGAGGACTGTACACCGAGAGACTGATAGTGGGGACCCACCAAGTCCAAGCCGTACGCAAGCAAGTGCCCCATTGGAAAAAAAGCTTTCTCCTAATTGTATACTAACGTTGGGGCCCACAGGTTTGTCAACCTTAGTCAATAAATGAAATAAATTTCCAACGATGACTGTCATCGGGGAACTTTTTTTTCCAGGGGTATCGGGGATCTTTTTTTCTTTGTTGTTGTTGCGGGAAAGGGGTATTGGGGATCTAGCTGGTATCATTTTTTTCCAGAGGGCGAACAAGTATCAGCTAGGCCTAGGTTTTGTTTTTTAAAATGCATAGCCCACGACATACAGAGACAGTGGTTTCAACTTATTTTTTGAGGTCCATCATGCACGTATGTGACACCCAAGTTTTTATTTGGATTTTTCAAAAGATTTTATTTGACTTGAGGGGAGTGATTTAAATTTTTCTTCAAGAGAACTCTCCCTCTCATATATTTTTCTTCATGGCAAAAGTTTTATTTGGATTCACCCAAGATCTGCCTTTGGTCTTGGAAGTCCTTGCTTTTCATTTGGACTCAAGACAAAATGTTTTTCATTTGGGAAAAGTAACTTTTGAAAACCTTTTTGAATTTTGCACTATGGCTTTTGGAAGGTCCTTTGCCACTTTCAACAATTCCTTCTTGCCATGGCCCTAGTGCAAATGATCTCTCCTAACCCTTCCCTCACCTTTGGATCATGTTTTACACCAAATCCAGCAAGTTGAACCTCCCCATGTATCTATTTCCATTCAAATTATATTCAAACAAATTTCTGTCCTCTATTCTACCACTTGGAGATTTACAAAGGAACTCCTTTTTGTGTTTTGATTTTTGCCACCAAACCTTCTCCCCCTCCTAGTCCTTTGAACCCTCAACCTAGAACCATGAAGATCCACTGGTCTTCAGTTCAAAATTTTCAAACTACACTTGCTGCAAGTTTGGACCAGATTTGTCAAATTTGGTGAAATTCATTCAAAACCTTCTCCAAAAATTCCAAGTAAAATCAGGCAGCCCCTAGGTACTTTGAGTGGTCATCTCACCAAGTTACAGCTCCAGAAAAATTTATCTCATAGCCAAAACCTTCTGTCGAACACCTGCAGTGCACTGTCTTTGTCACATTCAGTAAGTTCAGAGATTCAGTCAAGTGGCTGCTGTCGTTTTCTTCAGAAGCGGACGTCGATCTCGCCAGTGCCACCGCGTCGCCTTGCTCCTCGTCCCCGCCCTCTTGTTCCTGCACCGCACGAGCGCCTGGCGCCTTGCGGGCGTCGGCGACGAGCAGCAGAAGGTGCGCCGCCCCGTGACCGACGCCGGCGGCGGCTTTGCGGACGCCAGCGGGAGACACGGCGCCGACGACGCCACCCAGCGCCGCCCAAATCACCGGAGCTCGCCGCGTGGCCTTCCACTCCCCCGAACGCGCTGCCGCTCTCGTCGTGAAACGCAGGGCGTGGAGCGCGCTCTCTGCCGCCGTTGAGCCCGTGCGGTCACCTCACTGTGTACCGCCGCCATTACGCCAAGACCGTCTCCGTTTAGCCGTAAAATGACTCCAGTAACCTCCACTGATGCTGCCTGGCTGCTCAAACCACCTGCCAATCCACTGCTCCGCCGTAATCGCTCGCCGGAGATTCTCCGTTCACGGCCACCCCGTCGATCTGCCTATAAATAGAGGCCCCGAGCTTCAACTCGAGCACCCACCAGCCCTGCACTCCCCCTAGAGCACGCCTAGCCACTGGAAGAGCCCCGAGGAGGTCTCCTTCCTCGACTCCGGCCGCCGCGACCCGCCACGGGATCCAGCCCGATTTGCCCCCGCGTGCGCTCCTCCGCCTCCATTCTCTTGCCAGTAGCTTCACCTTGCATCACTCGTTCTGACCCGCGCCTCAATTCATAGTTTGCAGCCCTCCACCGGAGTTCCCCATCCTCACCCGAGCCGCCGTCCGCCGGAGAAAGTGTCGCCGTCGACATAGTGCTCCCCGTTGGACGAGTCCACCACCCACCGACGCGGAAGAGGACGCTGAAGCTCTTGGTACCCTCCGTTCCTCCTATCTCGCCATGGTTCGACGCCGGCGTCCACCGCAATCTTCGGGCGCTGGCGAGCTTTTCAAACCTGACATGTGGACCCCGCGTGTCAGCCTCTTCGTGATTGCCGTAGGTTCCGGAAGAGGTGACGGAGCCGCGAACTTCGCCGAGCTAGACTCCGACTTCTCCGAACCAGGCAAGCATGTTTTGAACATTTGATATGGCAGATGTTTTGCATGTTCACGTGAGAGTTTGTGCGTGGCATATGAGTGTCGGTAAAAACCTCGTTGCTTGTAAGGCAACGACCCAGTTGTCCCAAAGTTGCGATGACCTCTGATGAGAGGTGGCCTAATCATGTGGTGACATGAAGGGCAGCAAGGTGGTACTGTTGTAGCATGCCAGCCTTGCGTCATTCAACTTTCTTCGACGTTAACGTGGTTGGAGCTACGTTATCGTTCTTTTCCCGCATGTTCCAAAGTTGCGATGACCTCTGATGAGAGGTGGCCTAATCATGTGGTGACATGAAGGGCAGCAAGGTGGTACTGTTGTAGCATACCAGCCTTGTGTCATCCGACTGTTCTGACGTTAACATGGTTGGAGCCGTGTTACCATTCTTTCCCCTTCCGTGCTACCACATGTCTCATTGCCAGGATGCGGTTTAGTAAGTTGGTAACCTCTTTCCGTGTACACACCAAACAGAGAGGCCGGGATGATGGTACCTTGGCCCAGGATTAAAGCCAGTCATCCGGTCAGGGGGCATGGGTGTTTCCGGTTGGGACCGAGAGGGGGGGCACCCCCTTAAAGCGCGCGTATAGAAATTTAATCCCATGCTACGTGAGGTTGTAGCCTCCCCGTCTCAAGGTTTTTCTTGAACGTCGCCGAGGGTGATCCCTGGCTTCGGATGGTTGAATTGGGTGTGTACTGGTTAGACGTGTTTCTTCCAAAACACCGTAGACGGAACTAGTCCCCATGACTACTGAAATCCGTTGGCTGTGGTTAAGTACAAACTCTGCAGAGTCAATTCTTTCCAAAATCACCGTATCCATGATCAAGTAATGAAAACATCATTATCCATATCTATCCGCTTTGAAAACTTGTCCCCAGTGAACAAGCTCAAGTGGTAAAATCCAGATTTATTGTTATTCCTGCGGATGGACTAACTTTATATTTGTCTCATGCCTGTGATAACTTATGTTCCCAAACTATTGTATTAATGAGTTGTGATCTAAGCCCTTTATGTGACGTCGCGTAGACGTCCGACTGTGGCGTGTGCTTGTTTCTTACTTTAAATATAAGCCCTTTATGTGATGTCGCTCAGACGAAAGACTGCGGCATGCACTGTCTTTATTTTTCTGTTATAAGCCCTTTATGTGGTGTCGCCCCGACGCCCGACTGTGGCATTATTATTCTGCATTTTCCTCTCGAGGAGTCTTTCAGACACTCGTTTGGCACCTGTATTATTATTCCGCATTTTCCTCTCGAGGAGTCTTTCAGACACTCGTTTGGCACCTGTATTATTATTCCGCATTTTCCGCTCGAGGAGTCTTTCAGACACTCGTTTGGCACCAGTATTACTATTCTGCAGTTTCCGCTCGAGGCGTCATTCAGACCCTCGCTTGGCACCCAGTATTTATTATCTCTATGTCTGATCGCACTGGTTAACTTGTTCATATGTTTCATGTTTACATTTGTTATATCTTATGTCCGAACTGTCTTGCGAGTACTTTCATAGTACTCACCTGGCTTGTTGATTTGGCCAGATGTGGACGAAGGCGATCTCTTGGATGAAGAGTTTGATAGCGCGTCCGATGCCTAGAGGAGTCCCAGTCAGTCCTGCGCGATCCCGGATATTGGTCACTTGTATTGTATACGCTTCCGCCACCCGCAATAAGTCTTCTCGAGCCTCACTCCGACGCTCGATGAGTTGTAGTCTTCTGGAATCATATCACTCGCTTCGCGATGATATTTCCACCACCGTTATTATCGTGAGTTAGTAGTTGCCACCCTATCCGCTGTATTGTTTTAGCGGTATGCATGTAATAAATTGTTGGGCAGTCTCTGCTCAACCTTGTATTATATTTAGTACTCCTGGTATTTTTCTTCTGTGACCAAGATATTGTCTACCAGTGAGAAGGAATTCTTCCTCGCTGGTCCGTAAAAGGGATTGGTCTCTCAATAATTACTTTATTGAGAAACCGGTCGTGACAAGCTTGGTACCAGAGCCAGGCTGACTGTAGGAAGCCACTAGGTGCGATCGCTAATCGGTTATTAGCGTCTTTTGCGCTTTTTCAGCATTTTGCAATTGTAGCTATTTTCTGTTGGTCATCATAAATTTATGACATGACTACTCAGAATTTTTGCCTACTTTTGTAGATGGCTGGCAGCAGCTGTAAGAATCGAGTGTTCACCAACGTGCCCGAGGGGTTTGTCAAGCTCCTCGTCTCCATCACCAAGCTCGCGATCGGGCCAGCAGCTCGCCCGGAGTTCACGCTCTATCAGCACAAGCTCAGTGACGACGTGTCTATGCACCAAGCCGTGGTGCAGTTCAGGGGAGGACGTTCTGCTGCATGCCACTTCCGTTTTACGGGAAGGGCCATGCCTACGGAGAGGCATGCCATGCAGATGGCTGCCCGTGAGGCGATAGCTCGCCTTCGGGACATCCTTCCTACGATGAAGACTCGTCGCTACCGCTACCTCCCGTGCCATGTGCCCTACACCAGCCACTATGCGTTCGCCTGCCATCGGGGAGAACGAGATGAAGCCATCGAGATGGTTGTGGAGTATCTCAAGGCTCTGGAGGAGTCTTTCGACAACCTCGTAGATGATCTTGTGGCTGCCCGCATGGACTTAGTCCGGGGCGGTCCTGCCAGCAGGAAGGAGCTTCTCCACACGGCGCCGCCTCTGACATTCGTCTCGTCTTCAGCCTCGTATGCACCGGCCGTTTTGGCCACTGCTCGCCGTCTGCCTACCACTGAGGAGTTCGACCGAGTCATCGCTCCTACTCCAGTCAGAGCCGCACCGCCTGCCGCACGCGCTCTACCACCAGTCGCCCCCGCACCATCACCGCAGCGCAGCGTCCCGCGCCAGGAGCCAGCTAGAGAGGAGGAGGTTGATTCTCCTGGACCGCTGAGCCTTGCCATCGGCAAGGGGAAGGAGATCTTCACCATCTCCAACTGAGAGCACCGAGTAGCCGCGTGTTATGCCTGCTTGTATGATGTGTTGTTTTATCTGTACGCTAGTTTGTATTGGTGTGTTTGCTGCCTTCCGGAGTAGTACGCTAGTTTTTAATAACATGTCAGGATTGCGTATGCGCATCCTGAGTGCTGTATCATGTGTTTGCTTTTCGCATGTAAGTTTTATGTTAAGCACTTCTTCTCCGTGAAAAACCTTTTGTGTTTCTTTGAAAACCTTGAGCCTCGTTAATTATCGCCTTGGCAAGATTTTTTTTGTGCTACACAGTTTTTTTTCTCATGGGTTTTGCAAATAATACCCCAGACTGGAAAATGTCTCGCCCATGGACTCGCTCCATGCCCAATCAGCCAGAAGAGGTTTACGGGACACAGACCAGCAACAATTTCACTCAGGGTCAGTCCAGCCAACACGACAGCGAAGCAGCACTATCTCAAGTATGCCGTCTCTTCGAGCAAAGCCAGCAACAGCACCAAGAGATGATGAACCATGTCATCAACATGGGAAACCACCGTGAACCCTATCAACCCCATTCCAAGTTATGTGAATTACAGAAGACTCGCCCCTCAACTTTTGCTCACACCGACAGACCGCTGGAAGCCGATGATTGGCTTCGTGAGATTGAAAGGAAACTGATTATTGCTCAGTGCTCAGATCATGAGAAGGTGCTTTATGCACCACACTACCTTACTGGAGCAGCCGCAGCATGGTGGGAAAACTTCCTACACATGCATCCCAGGGAACACAACATCACCTGGGAAGAGTTCAAGGAAGGCTTCCGTGGGGCACACATCCCCAGGAGCATCCTAAAGATCAAGAAGAGAGAGTTTGATGACCTGAAGCAAAGAGGCATGTCAGTGACCGAGTACAATGGTCAGTTCACCCAGCTGTCTCGTTATGCCTACGACGAGCACATGACAGAAAGCAAGAAGATGGAAAAATTCCTGGACGGCCTGGCACCAGCGTTAAGATGCCAACTGATCGTGCACACCTTTCCGGATTTTAAGACGCTGGTGGACAAGGCCATCACCCTGGAGAATGAGCGCCGTAGTCTGGAAGATATCCGCAAGCGAAAGAGGGACAAGACGACTCTTGCCCGCAGCAACTGAGGCAAGACTGAGTTCCCAAGGACAGACACAAGGAGATCCACGACTACTGAGCCAAGGCCCGTCGGACAGTTTCATGCCAGGGACAAGGAATTCACATACCGTCCAGGGGTCACCTGCTATGCTTGTGGTCAACAAGGGCATTATGCTAAACAGTGTCCGAAGCCGAGAGACTCGGCACCCAAACCGAACAATGGTGGGAACAATCCAGCCCCCAAGCGCAACAACTTCAACCCCAGCAACAACCACAGGAAGGGTCACCTGAACCATGTGACCAGGGAAGAAGCGCAGGGTGCCCCAGACATCGTGCTCGGTACGTTCCCTGTCAACACAGTACCTGCCACGGTTTTGTTTGATTCTGGAGCTTCCCATTCGTTCGTTTCGAAGAGTTTTGTTTCGCAACATGGTTTTCCGATACTTCCCTTGGAAAAATCTATGATCATCAAGTCCCCCGGAAATAAGCAAATCGCTCAGGGTTACTGCCAAGGAGTGGTCATTGAGTTCGAAGGACTACAATTCCACGCGAATCTCATCGTGTTGGAAAGCAAAGGACTGGATGTCATTTTAGGGATGGACTGGTTGACCACCAACAAAGGATTCATCGACTGTTTCAATCGGACAGTGATTCTCACTCACCATCACGGCAAGACTATAAGAGTTTCCGCCCAAGAAAGGCCACGATCACAGCAACCAAAACTGAACAAAATGGACATTGCAGAATTGAGAAAAGTTCCAGTGGTATGCGAGTTCCCTGATGTGTTTCCTAAAGAACTACCAGGCATGCCACCAGACCGAGAGATCGAATTCAGCATTGAACTAGCACCCGGCACCGCTCCCATCTATAAGAAGCCTTATAGAATGGCACCCTCAGAATTGGTGGAGTTGAAGAAGCAGATAAAAGAATTATTGGACAAAGGATTTATTCGAGCCAGCTCCTCACCATGGGGTTCGCCTGTGTTGTTCGCTAAGAAGAAAGATGGGACACTGAGGCTGTGCATAGACTATCGAGCCCTCAATATGGTCACCATAAAAAAGAAATATCCGATGCCACGGATCAATGATTTGTTTGACCAGCTCGCACAAGCCAAGGTATTCTCAGAAATTGATTTGAGATCGGGATACCATCAACTGAAGGTACGGACAGAAGACATCCCCAAGACAGCCTTCACTTCCAGATATGGGTTATATGAGTTCACAGTGATGCCTTTTGGACTAACGAACGCCCCCGCATATTTCGTCCACCTCATGAACAAAGTATTCATGAAATTCATGGACAAATTTGTGGTAGTATTCATTGACGACATTCTGGTTTACTCGAGGACACCAGAAGAGCATGCTGAGCACCTCAGAATTGTTTTGGGAGAATTGAGGAAACATCAGTTATACGCCAAATATAGCAAGTGCGAATTTTGGCTAAGACAAGTTGGTTTCTTAGGCCATATACTGAACCAAGAAGGCGTGGCCGTAGACCCGGAAAAAGTCAAGGCCATACTAGACTGGAAGCCACCCGCCAATGTTACAGATGTGCGGAGTTTCCTAGGAATGGCCGGATATTACAGGAGATTTATTGAAGGTTTCTCCACTGTGGCGAAACCTATAACACAGTTGCTCAAGAAGGACAAGAAATTTGTATGGACGGAAGCATGCGAGCAGAGCTTCCAAGAACTAAAGAAGAAGCTGACAACCGCACCGGTATTAACTGTGCCAGACATACACAAGAGCTTTGAAGTGTATTGTGACGCGTCCCGAAAAGTTCTCGGATGTGTGCTAATGCAGGATGGCAAAGTTGTCGCATATGCCTCCAGGCAGCTGCGAAAACATGAGGAAAATTACCCAACACATGACTTGGAGCTAGCAGCAGTTATACATGCACTCAAGGAGTGGAGGCACTTTCTGTTGGGAAATCGCTGTGAAATATATACGGACCATAAGAGCCTCAAATATATTTTCACACAGCCAGAGCTGAATTTATGCCAACGACGCTGGTTGGAACTGGTCAAGGACTATGACGTCGGTATTCACTACCACCCAGGGAAAGCAAATGTAGTGGCCGATGCCCTTAGTCGGAACCCCAGCCCGGACAGTGACGGTCAGGAAAATTTGAGGCCTGAATTTCAGCGAGAGTTCACCAGGCTCAACATGATGTTAGTCTCTGAGGGCACCGTATCGAACCTGGAGATACAACCCACCCTGGTGGAACAAATTAAGAAGGCTCAACAGGGACATCCCAGCATCGAAGGCATAAAGAAGAAAATGAACCTTAGTAAGACTTCAGAATTCGTCACGGACAGTGAAGGAACATTATGGTACCGGGACAGGCTTTGTGTACCCAACATTGAGGAACTCAAGCAACAAATCTTGACGGAAAGCCACACCGCCCCATACTCGATCCATCCTGGAGGAACCAAAATGTACAAGGACATCTAGGAAAGATTTTGGTGGCACGGTATGAAAAGAGATATAGCCACCTTCATTGCTTGTTGCGACTCATGTCAACGCATCAAGGCCGAGCATCAAAAGCCAGCACGGCTACTCCAGCCTAACAGGATACCGGAGTGGAAATGGGATGAAATAGGAATGGACTTCATTGTCGGATTACCCCGATCACAACGTGGGAATGACGCCATATGGGTCATCACAGACCGACTAACCAAGGTTGCTCATTTCATTCCCGTGAAGACTACCTACTCCACACAAAGACTGGCAAAACTTTATCTCTCCCGTATAGTTTGCTTGCACGGAGTCCCAAAGACTATAATATCAGACCGAGGCACCCAATTCGTCTCCAAATTTTGGGATCACCTACAACAAGCTCTGGGCACGCAACTGGCTTTCAGTACAGCATACCACCCTCAGACCGATGGACAAACAGAACGTGTAAACCAAATCCTAGAGGATATGCTAAGAGCCTGTGTGCTCACCTATGGATCCAGTTGGGAAGAGAGTTTGCCATATGCCGAATTTGCTTACAACAACAGTTACCAAGCCAGCTTGCAAATGGCACCCTTTGAAGCATTGTACGGACGAAGGTGTCGTACCCCATTGAATTGGTCAGAGACAGGTGACAGCCGTATCTTCGGCCCAGATATGCTTAAAGAGGCCGAGGAGAAAGTTAAACAAATCAGGGACAGACTCAGGACGGCGCAGAGCCGACAAAAGAGCTACTATGATCAGAAGCATCGAGAGGTCAGCTTTGAACTCGGTGATTCCGTATACCTCCGAGTATCTCCTATGAGGGGTCTGCAACGGTTCAAAATAAAGGGGAAGCTAGCCCCAAGATTTATTGGACCATTTTGTGTAAAGGCACGAAGAGGCACGATAGCCTACCAGCTAGACCTACCCAAGGAGCTGTCAGACGTCCATGACGTGTTCTACGTCTCACAGTTAAGAAAATGTGTGAGCAACCCAGAAAAGCATGTACCTCATGAGGACATTGATATGCAACCAGATCTCGCCTACAGAGAAAGGCCAGTAAAGATCTTAGGAGAGTCTGAACGGAGGACCCGTCAGAAAACGACAAAGTTTTTCAGGGTTCAGTGGAGCAACCACACTGAGGATGAACCTACATGGGAAAGGGAGGATTTCCTTCGAGCAGAGTATCCATATCTATTTGAGGATCAGCAAAAATCTCGAGGACGAGATATTTCCTAAGGGGGTAGGTGTTGTGACACCCAAGTTTTTATTTGGATTTTTCAAAAGATTTTATTTGACTTGAGGGGAGTGATTTAAATTTTTCTTCAAGAGAACTCTCCCTCTCATATATTTTTCTTCATGGCAAAAGTTTTATTTGGATTCACCCAAGATCTGCCTTTGGTCTTGGAAGTCCTTGCTTTTCATTTGGACTCAAGACAAAATGTTTTTCATTTGGGAAAAGTAACTTTTGAAAACCTTTTTGAATTTTGCACTATGGCTTTTGGAAGGTCCTTTGCCACTTTCAACAATTCCTTCTTGCCATGGCCCTAGTGCAAATGATCTCTCCTAACCCTTCCCTCACCTTTGGATCATGTTTTACACCAAATCCAGCAAGTTGAACCTCCCCATGTATCTATTTCCATTCAAATTATATTCAAACAAATTTCTGTCCTCTATTCTACCACTTGGAGATTTACAAAGGAACTCCTTTTTCTGTTTTGATTTTTGCCACCAAACCTTCTCCCCCTCCTAGTCCTTTGAACCCTCAACCTAGAACCATGAAGATCCACTGGTCTTCAGTTCAAAATTTTCAAACTACACTTGCTGCAAGTTTGGACCAGATTTGTCAAATTTGGTGAAATTCATTCAAAACCTTCTCCAAAAATTCCAAGTAAAATCAGGCAGCCCCTGGGTACTTTGAGTGGTCATCTCACCAAGTTACAGCTCCAGAAAAATTTATCTCATAGCCAAAACCTTCTGTCGAACACCTGTAGTGCACTGTCTTTGTCACATTCAGTAAGTTTAGAGATTCAGTCAAGTGGCTGCTGTCGTTTTCTTCAGAAGCGGACGTCGATCTCGCCAGTGCCACCGCGTCGCCTTGCTCCTCGTCCCCGCCCTCTTGTTCCTGCACCGCACGAGCGCCTGGCGCCTTGCGAGCGTCGGCGACGAGCAGCAGAAGGTGCGCCGCCCCGTGACCGACGCCGACGGCGGCTTTGCGGACGCCAGCGGGAGACACGGCGCCGACAACGCCACCCAGCGCCGCCCAAACCACCGGAGCTCGCCGCGTGGCCTTCCACTCCCCCGAACGCGCTGCCGCTCTCGTCGTGAACCGCAGGGCATGGAGCGCGCTCTCTGCCGCCGTTGAGCCCGTGCGGTCACCTCACCGTGGACCGCCGCCATTATGCCAAGACCGTCTCCGTTTAGCCGTAAAATGACTCCAGTAACCTCCACTGATGCTGCCTGGCCGCTCAAACCACCTGCCAATCCACTGCTCCGCCGTAATCGCTCGCCGGAGATTCTCCGTTCACGGCCACCCCGTCGATCTGCCTATAAATAGAGGCCCCGAGCTTCAACTCGAGCACCCACCAGCCCTGCACTCCCCCTAGAGCACGCCTAGCCACTGGAAGAGCCCCGAGGAGGTCTCCTTCCTCGACTCCGGCCGCCGCGACCCGCCACGGGATCCAGCCCGATTCGCCCCCGTGTGCGCTCCTCCGCCTCCATTCTCTTGCCAGTAGCTTCACCTTGCATCACTCGTTCTGACCCGCGCCTCAATTCGTAGTTTGCAGCCCTCCACCGGAGTTCCCCATCCTCACCCGAGCCGCCGTCCGCCGGAGAAAGTGTCGCCGTCGACATAGTGCTCCCCGTTGGACGAGTCCACCACCCACCGACGCGGAAGAGGACGCTGAAGCTCTTGGTACCCTCCATTCCTCCTATCTCGCCGTGGTTCGACGCCGGCGTCCACCGCAATCTTCGGGCGCCGGCGAGCTTTTCAAACCTGACATGTGGACCCCGCGTGTCAGCCTCTGTTCTTTTATTCGCGAACCGTTTTCTGTTGGCGCCTTCGGGCAGAATACGTTTTCTCCTTTGCGCTTGCGCATTCCGAGCCGAAGCGTTTTCTGTTTTCTCAGTTAAAACCCTGGAACTTTTCTGTTTCATTACAGATAAGTCCCTGGAGAGAAACCTTTATAACTTTTTAATAAAAAGGTATTTTTGAGTGATTATTTTTCTGACAATCTTCAAATTTTGTCTAGTTTTTTATGGGATTTATTTGAAAAATATTTGGAAAAGTTTCTGTGTATGTGTTGGTTTTCACGTTAGTACCCGTTTCGTGATTGCCGTAGGTTCCGGAAGAGGTGACGGAGCCGCGAACTTCGCCGAGCTAGACTCCGACTTCTCCGAACTAGGCAAGCATGTTTTGAACATTTGATATGGCAGATGTTTTGCATGTTCACGTGAGAGTTTGTGCGTGGCATATGAGTGTCGGTAAAAACCTCGTTGCTTGTAAGGCAACGACCCGGTTGTCCCAAAGTTGCGATGACCTCTGATGAGAGGTGGCCTAATCATGTGGTGACATGAAGGGCAGCAAGGTGGTACTGTTGTAGCATGCCAGCCTTGCGTCATCCAACTTTCTTCGATGTTAACGTGGTTGGAGCTACGTTATCGTTCTTTTCCCGCATGTTCCAAAGTTGCGATGACCTCTGATGAGAGGTGGCCTAATCATGTGGTGACATGAAGGGCAGCAAGGTGGTACTGTTGTAGCATACCAGCCTTGTGTCATCCGACTGTTCCGACGTTAACATGGTTGGAGCCGTGTTACCGTTCTTTCCCCTTCCGTGCTACCACATGTCTCATTGCCAGGATGCGGTTTAGTAAGTTGGTAACCTCTTTCCGTGTACACACCAAATAGAGAGGCCGGGATGATGGTACCTTGGCCCAGGATTAAAGCCAGTCATCCGGTCAGGGGGCATGGGTGTTTCCGGTTGCGACCGAGAGGGGGGGCACCCCCTTAAAGCGCGCGTATAGAAATTTGATCCCATGCTACGCGAGGTTGTAGCCTCCCCGTCTCAAGGTTTTTCTTGAACGTCGCCGAGGGTGATCCCTGGCTTCGGATGGTTGAATTGGGTGTGTACTTGTTAGACGTGTTTCTTCCAAAACACCGTAGACGGAACTAGTCCCCATGACTACTGAAATCCGTTGGCTGTGGTTAAGTACAAACTCTGCAGAGTCAATTCTTTCCAAAATCACCGTATCCATGATCAAGTAATGAAAACATCATTATCCATATCTATCCGCTTTGAAAACTTGTCCCCGGTGAACAAGCTCAAGTGGTAAAATCCAGATTTATTGTTATTCCTGTGGATGGACTAACTTTATATTTGTCTCATGCTTGTGATAACTTATGTTCCCAAACTATTGTATTAATGAGTTGTGATCTAAGCCCTTTATGTGACGTCGCGTAGACGTCCGACTGTGGCGTGTGCTTGTTTCTTACTTTAAATATAAGCCCTTTATGTGATGTCGCTCAGACGAAAGACTGCGGCATGCAGTGTCTTTATTTTTCTGTTATAAGCCCTTTATGTGGTGTCGCCCCGACGCCCGACTGTGGCATTATTATTCTGCATTTTCCTCTCGAGGAGTCTTTCAGACACTCGTTTGGCACCTGTATTATTATTCCGCATTTTCGTCTCGAGGAGTCTTTCAGACACTCGTTTGGCACCTGTATTATTATTCCGCATTTTCCGCTCGAGGAGTCTTTCAGACACTCGTTTGGCACCAGTATTACTATTCTGCTGTTTCCGCTCGAGGCGTCATTCAGACCCTCGCTTGGCACCCAGTATTTATTATCTCTATGTCTGATCGCACTGGTTAACTTGTTCATATGTTTCATGTTTACATTTGTTATATCTTATGTCCGAACTGTCTTGCGAGTACTTTCATAGTACTCACCTGGCTTGTTGATTTGGCCAGATGTGGACGGAGGCGATCTCTTGGATGAAGAGTTTGATAGCGCGTCCGATGCCTAGAGGAGTCCCAGTCAGTCCTGCGCGATCCCGGATATTAGTCACTTGTATTGTATACGCTTCCGCCACCCGCAATAAGTCTTCTCGAGCCTCACTCCGACGCTCGATGAGTTGTAGTCTTCTGGAATCATATCACTCGCTTCGCGATGATATTTCCACCACCGTTATTATCGTGAGTTAGTAGTTGCCACCCTATCCGCTGTATTGTTTTAGTGGTATGCATGTAATAAATTGTTGGGCAGTCTCTGCTCAACCTTGTATTATATTTAGTACTCCTGGTATTTTTCTTCTGTGACCAAGATATTGTCTACCAGTGAGAAGGAATTCTTCCTCGCAGGTCCGTAAAAGGGATTGGTCTCTCAATAATTACTTTATTGAGAAACCGGTCGTGACAACGTATCGGCCTATGGGCCTCCTAGCGTTGGTTTTACTTTTTTCTTGAAGATCGGCAGCCCAATGTATTTTTTTAATAAAATGCAGATCTCTGTTCTATTTATCTATATATAGGAATAATAATGCTGTGTCCAATTTATGTTTTCCCTTCTAACCACATTATATATATTTATATTATTACTATTATCGTATATTTAATAGAGACTTTATATACATTATAAAAACATCCTACGTGTTATTAGCTTATAAAAGTAAATGTTTAACAGAAGTTGGCAAGGAAAGTCCTGGTTGTTTTTGACTCACAGGCAAGGAAAGTCCTGGTGATTCCGTACAAAAGCTTGCAAAGATTTTAAGGACCAACGTAATAATAACGCGCTCATTTTTGTTTTGAGCAATAACTCGCTAATTTGTTAATTTTATATATAAAAATGTGTCGCTCCGGTTTAATTTTTGATATTAATTGCTCCTTCTAACCTAACATTATATATAGAACGAGCCCAGTTTTTTTGAGAAACATACAACGAGCCTAGCAAATTCGTCTATTTCAAGAAAGTGCAAATGGCTGGGATTTCTTAGAAAATATTAAATGGGCCGCATTGACGCGAAATTATTTGTTCACCCAGCCCAGCAAATGGACTGTAAATTCTAGAAAACATGGGCTAAATATATGCCACATTTTTGCAGGCTGACATGTCGGCCAATAGGTCGAAGCCTACGCAAGGCGTTGTCAACTTGGTCAACAAATGATTATGACATCCACAGCCATTGGATTTATATCCAACGGCCGACATGCACCTTCAATCTCCCGTCTTCTTCTTCCAGCATCACCGGGACCACCTGCTCCGACCTCCGGTGGCTAGCGGCTCTGCTTAGCACGCATCGCTGCGAAGCGCTACCCCACCGCCGGCCAGGCTATCCCTCCACCTCTCCACACCTCCTGTTATTCTCCACCGACTGCAGCCCCACACCGCACCAGAACAAGTTATAACCCTTGTACTCCTCTCAATCTGCGACTCCACTGCCGCGTCTTCCCATCTCCGGGTCGTTCCCGTTCGGGGAAGCGCCGTCGTCCACCGCCTCGCTGCGCTCAGCACGGCGTGGTCAACAAATAAGAGTCATCGGAAGAGGACTGTACGTGGAGAGCATGACGGCTGGGACCCACGAGGTCCATGGTCGCACGCAAGGAAAGTTCCTCCTTATTAAGCTGAAAAAAATGTTTCCTCCCCCTGATAGCTGGGACCCACCGGCTGTATCTTCACGGAAGGAAGTGCCTCCTTGTTATACGAAAAAAACTATTCCTCCCGATGACAGCTAGGACCCGGCAGATTTGGTGGCTGACTTGTGGGCCTACTAAGCTCACGTGTACGCATGGCATTGTCAACTTAATCAACAAATGATTCTAGCAGCTGGACCATTGGATGTTAATCCAACAGCCGTGCTCCTTCATCAACCTCTGTTCTTGCTCCTGTCTCCCGTGGGCGGCAGTGCTGCCGCGCACCCGAACCAGTCAAGTTTCCCACTCCTCTCCATCTCCGACTCCACTGCAGCATCTTCCCCATCTCCGGGTCGTTCCAGTCTGAGGCCTCGCCGTCGTCCACTGGTTTTGTGCGCTCGGCACGGTGTGTTCAACGTGGTCAACAAACGAGAGTCATCGGAAGATGACTGTACGTGAGAGGATGACAGTGGGGATGCACCACGCCCACGGACGCATGCATGCAATTGCATCCTTTTACCCTGAAAAATAATGTTTTCTCCCCCTGACAACTAGGACCCACCAGCTACATCTTCGCACACAAGGATGTGCGTCCTTATTACGGGCAAAAAAATGATTCCCCCCTGATAGCTGGGACCCAACAGCTATATCTTCGCACGCAAGGAAGTGTGTCCTTATCCTCACTGATAGCTGGGACCCATCCTCTCGAAGCGTACGTACCGTTATCTGTCTTGTTGCGAACGTGTACGTACATACTGATCGATCGGTCGCTCTGCAACGATGAATCATGGTCGAGTAAGTAGCGGCACATTTCATAGTAGAGCCCCCAACATAGCAGTTCAGGCTGTCCCGTCTAAACCATGTACACGTAAATACAGCCACACGCCAAAAAATACGGCCACATACGTACATACGGGCGGGGTCTCGAACGCCTACTCACGCATACGTATGGCCAGGGCTCATGTACATGGCTGGGTCGGAGCAGAGAAACTGCACCATCGTGTTCATCGGGAGGCAACGGAATGCTCGTGTTCATCGGGAGCCAACCGGCTTGGACGGAACAGCCGATCAAAACGAGGCCTGGCGTACCGCAGAACGGACGAAATGGCCTTGTGTTCGACCGCCTATGGTAAAAACGGGATCCTGTTCACCAGGTGGGGTGTGGCGTACCGCAAAACGGAGGAAACAGACTTCTCTTCGACCTCCTACGGTCGAAACGGAGTCCTGTTGATCGGGAGGGTTTGGCGTACCGCAAAACGGAGGAAACAGACTTGTGTTGGTGCGCTACGGTCCAAATGGGGGTCCACATACCACGAAACGGGACTCCATGGGGCTACTATTCATCTCCACCTTGACCTCCTCTAGCCTCCACGAGCTATTGTTCATCCACAGTCGACCTCCTCAAGCCTCCAACTGCAACTGTTCATCCAGCCTCCACCGCTCCTCCACCGGCTACTGTTCAACCAGCCCTCTCCACGGGGTCCTGTTCAACCACCCCTCCACGGGCTACTGTTCATCCAGCCCTCCACCGGCTACTATTCATCCAACCCTCCACGGGGTCCTGTTCATCCACCCCCAACCGGCTCGATCAGGGTCCTGTTCATCAAGCGGCAACGGCCTCTACTACCATGGGGAACTATTCATCCAACCCCCCACCGGGAACTATTCATCCAACCCCCCAACAATGCTCACTGTTCATCAAGAGGCAGTAGCAAAGGAATCACTCGATCGGCTTCAGTTAGCAGCAGTAGCAAAGGAATCGCTCGATCGGGTTCAGTTAACAGCCAGGGATCGACCGATCACGCGCGTTTTGTAACGCGTAGCTTGCAGTGCAATCACTCGGGTTCAGTAGGCGAACGCTTCGCTCGGGTTCAGTTAGAGCCCAATGCCTCGCACCCACATGCATACGTGTGCAAGAGAAACGCGCATTGCTCGGGCCCGACCATCCACTATAACCGGGAACTCCCTGATATTTTCCTCGCCCTCGCTTCTACCATGATTTTTTCCGTCATGGACGGCCCAAAGAATGTCATGCAGCTGCGTCTCCAGCCCACCCAAGACGAAAAGCCTATTTTCTATCATGAGTTTTTGTCATAGAAGTAGGAGCCTACCACATCTATGATGATACCGAGTTTTGTCGTAATTATTGTCACAGAAGTGTCATAAGCATGATAGAAAAAAAATCGCATACTTGTAACAGGACATGATTGCAAGATCGGATTAAAGATCCAATTATATTATATAACAAAAACAATAACTATTGCAAGGTTCAAATTCCCGCATTACAAGGCCCAAATTCAAAGATTACAAGGTTCAAACTATTCAGACACATAAAATTCATCTTCTTTAGAATCTTATTCATGCATTATTTCTGTGAAAGGATCAGCCACCGAGAAGTCATATAGCGGCTCGATACAGTGACTTCCGAATAATCTGCCATATGAAGTTACAAACTGAAACTCAGCTTGTGCAGAGCATTTTCCGTTCAGCTGTAGATGCCTGCGCTCTTTAGTAATCCGTTCACTTCTGCGGCGTAAATATAGGGCAAACCTCATTACCTTGAGCAACCTTGCTTTCTCAACAAAGAACCTCGCGAATTTAATTTCTGACGTGGTGCCTCAGTACTCATTAGAAGTAATTTTTGTGAGATGAAGTTCAATGCATTCAATGGGATTGTTATATTCCTCAACATTTTCTACTTTCGGGCCTGCTAGTATCTGCAAAAAAGACAACATATTAGTGCATAGCTGCAGATTTGAACACTTCGGGCCTCTTTGATTTGCAGGATATCTCAAATACACGAAAATAGTGAAATGCTACCTTCAATCTGTCATGATAAACTTTTATCACGAAAGCATGTCGGGCGAAGGAATAAAACGCGTACAACACTAGCATCTCAAAAAAATGTATTGAAATCCTCCAAATTTCCTTCAGAAATCATTCTACATTTGTCATTGTAATCATGGGAAAAGTAACAAAAAATTGAGCTTCGTTGTGGTTAACAATTAACAGGATAGGAGCATAACCTCGATGTATAGCTTCCCCATGCAAGGAGAGCATCTAAGGAATCTAACAACTTCATCCAGATCGGGGCCGACAGATTGTAGTGCCAAGATCTTCACTGTGCGCAGAGGACGGATCATGCTTGTGGGAATCATTTTCTGGATGACAGGCGGACATGTAGATCAGCAACAATTAGATAAAATGTGTTGTCCGATAATATATAAGAAGGAGAAGAAGAAGACTATTGTACTTGAACGAATAATGATCCAGTAGCAAGTTCGTTGAATTCAGCACACGAATAGCCCAACAATGTCAATTTCAGTGCGTGAATGACCCTGATTCTTGCTGGACCTAATTTGTCATGTACATACAATCTCTCGAGGAAAGGCGCATTCTCAATGACAATATCGTGAAACACCTCAACTGATAGACTTGGGCGGCACCAGCAATGCACATAAATCGCACGGACATTCATCGAGGTGATGTGGAGGCTACTGAACAAATTCATCGCATGAAGACGAAGGAACTCGAGCACTGTACAGCTGATAAGCTGTGGCACCCCAGCTCAGAGCAACCGGTTTACCTTGCATTGCCAGCCCAGAGATCTAGTCTTCTGGCAACACACAACAACTTGGTACAGAAAACAACCGCTTTATTGATGCTAGCGGAAACATAGGTTCGATATTACATTAGGTAGTGAGGCCAAGCGGCACACACGGTGCGGCTGAATAGTATGTACATTACTTAATGAACATAAAGGGGCCTCGATCATGACAACTACGTGGCAGCGGAACGATGACGGAGCGGGACTCCATAGCACAGGGACACCGATGTGGACACGGCTAGACACGGGACGCTCTCCGATCCAGTAAGACTTTCCTGAAAGCTGGCATGACACGCCAGGTCAGTACATTGAATGTACTTGCAAGCTCACAACAAGTAAAAGCATAATGACAAACAATAACATGACAATTAGGCAGGTTAAATGCAAGACTATAACATACTACTCATAGAGTGAACATGCTTGTGCACCGAGTCCCTCGGACTCCCTTACCATATGGGTTACCTTGTGACCAACATCATCAATACAGGGATCACTCCTAGATCACAAGGAAACCAACTCTTTGGTTCCAACAACAAACATCTTCATGGTTTCAACAATCTCATCACATCTGTGTCAACTATATAACTTTAGTGTGCAAGGTTAACTTATTTACGTTGATCCTTTCTCTGACCTACTACGAACTGTGTCTGTAACCGAGGACGTGGCTATCGATAGATTTAACACACACTCTGCAGAGATCAGCACACTGTACCCACACCACGGAACCCATGGCCTCGAACTCCCATTCGGGTGGACCAACAGCATTTTGACAGAACCAACCCATTGCCACGACACTCTCCCGGCCACTCCGACCAACTCCCCTTTGGGCTAAGTCCTGGGTGGCCCCGATGTCAACTCGTGACATCCAACGGCCACCATCGTGGCAAAACATAAACGGTCCCAAACGGGGACAAGGTACCATAACAACAACGGGCACACAAGGTTATGTCTGCTTACCGGGCCAGGGTACCGCACGCCCGTAACCTTCCCTCATTAGAAGCACCGACCAGAGGCATGACAACGGACCGAATAAGGGCCTTCCCATAAAGGCAAATGTGGTTGCACTGGGAAGCTCGATTCGGTGGCACCATGACTCGATCAACATTATGTTCAAGTTGAATTATCATCAGGTTTAACTTGAAATAAACGAACTCGAGTCATAGTATGCCATGAACATGCAGCTATATGACATGTCACTGAAATGAAACGGATCAACATTATAGAATCATTAGCACTACTAATCATTTAGAGACACTGGTTTTAACTCAATCATTTTTAGTTATGACATTAGCATCATGAAAATAATAAACCATTATATGATAATAATACGGATCATTACCAAACCATAGTCATGCTATCAACATAACACTACTGCATCAAACTAGTCCATGCACTCAAGTACTACAGTAAGCTAAGCAATTCAACCATAACAATTGAAATAACATAAGTAATATTACTTAAATGATTTAATGCATGAAATAAGCCATATTCAAGTTGGAAAATCATAGTTACTTAAATGACACCATGCAAATATTTGTGGTGGCTTGCCTTAGCACAGAGGAGGGTCACACTCCTCCTGCTTCTCCTCAAGGCAAGTTTCTCCTTCTGAAAATAATTAAAAACAACAAAACAAAATATCAAGAACCATTCTAAAATTCACCAGAAATTCTAGACAGCAAGGAAAAATCTCAAATTTTGTGTGCTGCTAGAATATTTCAATACAAAACCAACGCAAAAAGAATCAACTCATTTGGACTTGTGGATTAGGAGCTATAGCTGGTCAAAGTTGCTGGTCAAATTAAAAGAAATTTGAATAAATAGAAAAATCAGGGGGTGACGTTGAAAGCGTATTCCAGCGAATACGCCTCAACTCGTACCGCTTCGGGCGCAATTGGAGAGGCTGACAGTGGGCCTCGCCCGTCAGGTTTTTAGAGAGGGAGAGAGAAACAGAGGAGGGGTGACGGTCGCTGGTGGGCATGCCGGCGAGGAGGGCTCGGCGGCCAATCTGAGAGGGAGGGATAGAAGGAGGAGACTCAGGCACACCTGCTCATACCCATAGCAAGGCAAGAGGTGGTCGGAGTTCCTTGGAAACAACATTTCCAGTGGCGGGTGCGGGTGAGGTTCGTCGGAGATGAAGAAGACGGCGAGAGCTAGCGGCTCCACGGGCTCCAAAGGGCTCGGCTAGCACCAGCGAGTCACCTGGAAGTCGCCGGAGAAGAGAGTCAAGCTCGGGGGGCACTTGAGGGGTGGGGAGCGACAGGAGGGGATTGCCGGCGAGCTCAGGAAGGGAACGGCAGCCAGAGGCCTGCCCTGCCGGGCTGCAGCTATCTACGGCATTGTGGAGGTTGAGCGAGTGTGGTGGGGTGCTCGGAAGCGCGGGGGAGGGGCTCTATATAGAGGAGGAGGGGATGGGGGTCTCGGGCTCCGCCGGAGAGCTCTGGAAGCGGCGCACGGCGACGAGGGGCGACAGTGAGAGAGGGAGAAGGCACCAGGGCTCACGCGGCCACTGTGCGAGCTCGAGGACGAGCACAGGGCACACAGGAGGGGGCCTGACTCAAGCATGGGCACACTATGCTCTCTGGCGCGGGGTGCTCATGATCGATGTGGAGGCTCCGGCGTCGGCGAGCAGCAGCGAGGGGTCTGGGGTGATTAGGCGAAGTTGGTGGCATGGTGCGGCAGGCTGGGCGCGGTGCTAAGACGAGCACATGCGGAACAGAGGCTCGGGCGCAGTGCAGAGCGCGTCGACGGCATGCCAGAGCCTGTGTCCTCACGCGGTCACCGCGTGCACTATGCCAAGGCGGTACCCAAGCGATGCCAAATCGTGTCTGGGCTACCGACCGTGCAGTGTTTAGTCTAGGAGAGGAGATGGCACACTACCAGGGTGAGTAGATTGCTCAAGCCAGTGACTGCAAGTTACTGGACAGAATCTTGTGCACTGTGTTTGGAGAGGTTCTTGAAGGAGTTTAGGGATGATCTCTTGGGTTTGAGGTTTACTTAGGAGGGTAATGAAGCTCAAGAAAAATCAGCTCCATTGGATCAAGGAAAAATACACTTCCTTTGTAAAGTGCATTTTCAGGGCAGAATGCAAATGATTTTCCCTAGCAAAATTGGGTCACATGACCACATGATATTTTTTGCATAGGGTGATGAGGCACTGTTCAAAGGGTGTGGCGAATTTTCTCAGATTTTTGGAGGCAGGAAACAGAGGGGTTGCTTTGGAGGGAAAGTGAAAATATTCCATTTTCAGGGTGAAAATGAATTTTTCCTTTAAAAGAAAAAATGCTCCAAAGCAGTATGATGATGAATGAGAGGTCAAGAGTGGTTGAGGGAGGTGAGGGGAGTCACTTGGGTGAAAATCAAAACAATGCCCAAGTGCTAAGTCCAAATGAATTAACTCAAAACCCATTTTAAAAGCAAAAGGCAAATGAAAATCATGATGGCAAAAACCAGGGTGTCACAGATCTCCCCCACTTAGGATGAATCTCGTCCTCGAGATTCGGTTGCTTGGGAAAACAATTCTAGATAGGATGCTCTAAAAAATTCTTCTCTTTCCCAGGTTGCTTCTTCCTCGGTGTGATGCTCCCACTGTACCTTATAAAATTAATCACCTTATTGCGAGTGACTCTTTCCATTTCTTCCAATATTCAGAATGGTTTCTCCTCATAGGTTAAATCCTTAGCAAGCTCTATCTCTGCCATATCAGTCCTCTTCTCGGGTGGCGAGATACACCTTCTCAATTGTGAGATATGGAACACATCATGCACTTCTGACAATTCGGGTGGTAGTTCCAACTGGTAAGCCACTTTACCAACTTTGGACATAACTGGGAATGGGCCAATATATCTAGGTGCAAGCTTTCCTCGGGTCTGGAACCTCTTGACTCCTTTCATGGGTGTGACTCGGAGGTAAACATACTCTCCGGGTTCAAAACTGATCTGTCGGTGCTTGGAGTCATAGTAGCTCTTTTGTCGGGACTTTGCCACTTGTAGTCTATCTCGGATCTCTTTGACTTGCTTTTCAGCCTCCATCATTAAGTCGGTTCCGAAAATGCGTCTATCGCCGGTTTGAGACCAGTTTAGCGAAGTGCGGCACTTACGGCCATACAGAGCTTCATAGGGGGACATCTTGAGGTTGGTCTGGAAACTGTTGTTGTAGGAGAACTCAGCATAAGGTAGACAATCTTCCCACATGGGTCCATGGGCCAAAGCACATGCTTGGAGCATATCTTCAAGTATTTGATTTACTCCCTCAGTCTGCCCGTCTGTCTGAGGGTGATAAGCGGTGCTGTACTTTAGCGCGGTCCCCAAAGCTTGATGGAGACGTGACCAGAATGCTGAGGTAAAGAGAGAACCTCGGTCGGAAGTGCTAGTTCTTGGCACTCCATGTAAACTGATGATTCTGGACACATATAGTTGTGCGAGTTGATCGGCTCGGTAGGTAGTCCGGATGGGAATGAAGAGCTACCTTCGTCAGCATGTCCACCAGAACCCATACTGCATCATTGCCTCGGTGAGTCTTTGGCAGGCCTGTGATGAAATCCATGCAGACATCGTGCCACTTCCATTGGGGAACGGGTAAAGGTTGGAGAAGTCCGGTGGGTTTCTGATGTTCCGCCTTCACCTTGTTACATATGTCGCAACAAGCGACAAAATAGGCGATGTCCTTCTTCATTCCATTCCACCAAAATATCTGTCGAAGGTCTTCGTACATCTTGGTACCTCCTTGGTGAATCGACTACAAAGATTCATGCACTTCTGCCAAGATCTTCCTTCGCAGGTCTGTTTGGTCTGCTACGCAAATCCGACCTCGAAACCTTAGATTACCTTGCTCATCCCTCGAGAAATCCTGGGTCTTGCCTTGCATACGCTCGACATGGTGTTGAAGGACGGAGTCATCCAGCTGGGCCATGCAGATTTCTTCTTCGAGGGTAGGGGTGACTTCCAACATATTGACGAGGTCAGCCCCAACAATAACCAGCTTAAGCTGAGCGATCTCTTCTTGGAGTTCGGGAGGCAAGGACTCCATCAAGGCGTTTAGGTTGGCAGGCTTGCGACTGAGGGCATCGGCAACCACATTGGCCTTGTCGGGGTGGTAGTTTATTCCAAGATCATAATCCTTAACCAATTCGAGCCATCTTCGCTGTCGGAGATTCAAGTACGGTTGGGTGAATATATACTTGAGACTCCTGTGGTCGGTAAATATCTAACATCTTTTGCCAATGAGGTAGTGCCTCCAAATCTTCAACGCATGCACAACTGCGGCCAATTCCAAATCATGCGTTTGATAGTTCCCTTCATGGGTTCGTAGCTGTCTAGATGCGTAGGCTACAACCTTGCCATCTTGCATGAGCACACATCCAATGCCTCTTCTGGATGCGCCACAGTATACATCAAAGCTGCGGTAGATGTCTAGGAGGGTCAACACAGGTGCTAACGTCAATCGGGTCTTCAACTCATTGAAACTCTTCTCACAGTCCTCCGACCATACAAACTTCTGATCCTTCTTGAGGAGTTTTGTCATGGGCTTGGAAATCCTAGAGAAGCCTTCAATATATCGACGGCAATATCCGGCTAATCCAAGAAAACTTCAGATCTCAGTCACTGTCGTGGGTGCTGGCCACTTAAGCACGTCCTTCACTTTGCTTGGATCCACGGCTATACCTTGTGCTGAAAGAACATGCCCCAAAAATCCAACTTGCTTTAGCCAAAATTCACATTTGCTGAAATTCGCATATAACTGATGGTCACGGAGTCTTTGCAAGACTGCTCTGATATGTTCCTTGTGCTCTTCTTCATCTTTCAAGTATATGAGGATGTCATAAATAAAGACCACCACAAATTTATCCAAGAAGTCCATGAATACTTTATTCATCATGTGCATGAAGAAAGCAGGGGCATTGGTGAGACCAGACTGTATATTCGTAAACACCGTATCGAGTGGTGAATATGGTCTTAGGAATATCCTCCTTCTTGATTTTGAGCTGGTGATATCCGGTTCTCAAATCAATCTTGGAGAATGCATGTAACCCACTGAGTTGGTAGAACAAATAATCAATCCTCAAAAGTGGATATTTCTTCATAGTGACATCATTCAACTGACGGTAATCCACACACATCCGAAGACTGCCGTCTTTCTTGTCCATGAAGATTGCGGGTGAACCCCATGGTGAAGAACATGGACGGATGTATCCTTTCTGAAGCATCTCATCAAGCTGTTTCTTTAACTCCACTAACTCGGATGAAGGCATCCGGTAATACTTCTTGTATATAGGTGCGGTCCTGGGCATAAGATGAATTGCAAACTCAAGCTCATGATCTGGCGGCATCCCTGGTAGTTCCTCAGGAAATACATCTGTAAACTGACTGACCACAGGAATTAGATCCAATTGTTCAGCTAGAGCTGCGAAGACCATTTCTTTCTTGGGTATGCTTCTTCGAGCAAAGAATTGTGTAGTCTGACCTTCCTGACTTGTCTATGTGCTTCTCTGGTCGCACAGTTGATGCATACTTGATGTTTGGTTTACCAGTTCATTCCCAAAATAATATCCAACTTGGCAGACTCGATGACTATCAAAGAGGCTAGGAACATGACTTCCTGGATGTCAATCTCCAAACTGCAGCAGGCCAAATTGCTTTTGAGCAAGGATCCCGGGGATTGTACCATCATACTCTTTTCCAGAATCGAGCAAGAAAACTTATTTTGGGCAAAAAAACTCCGCAAAATAAAGGAGTGGGAAGCCCCAGAGTCAAACAAAATTATTCCAGGTATGCAATTAACAGAAAACCAATGACGACTTCCGAGCTCTCTTGGGCTTCTTCTGTGGAGAGGTGATGAAATTGCCCTTGGATGGTCTTCTGGCCACGGTATGGCCCCATGTGGTTAACTTGCGGCTTGAATGGAGCATTTGACTTGCTGTTCTTGGTGCACAGTCTGGCATAGTGTCCGGTTTGCCCACAAGAAAAACATGCATTGCTATGGTGACAATCTTCGCGTACCGGGCCGGTCACGATATTCTTGACTTGGGTAGTGGTCTTGTTAACATTCTACTGCCAATTGGGCTTAAACTCAACCTGTGACTGTTGCGAGGTACGAGCCTTCTGGACTATGGGTCCTTTCTTCTTAGGCTCGAACTTCCACTTGCGGTCAGCAGGAGAGGGCCTACTGTCCTGAACAAGCTTCTGGTCCCTTTCTGCAATTAGGGCTTTCTTGACCAGAGTCTCGAAATCCGGAAAATCAAGCATACTGAGAGTGCATCTGAGGTGTTGATTCAGCCCTCCAAGGAATCTGTCGATATTTCTCTCTTTGGTGGCCACATCATACAGGGAATAGCGAGCCAAATGATTGAACTTGTTAAAATACTCGGCGACGGATAAGTTACCTTGTGTGAGAGCTAGGAACTCACGCTGCGTGACTTTCATGATACCTGTAGGGATGTGATATTTACGGAACTGATCCTTGAACTTATCCCATGTGATTTCTTCGTTTGCTGGCCACATAGCTTTAGTGTTGTCCCACCAAACAGCTGCGGCTCTTCCAGATAGTGGGTCACAAATGGAACCTTGTCACCTTCTTCGGTGCGAGCAATGTCCAATTTCTTTTCAATGGTCCTTAGCCAGTTGTCGGCTTCCATAGGGTCAGCAGCTTCATTAAAACTGGGTGGCTTAGTCCTTTGAAAATCTGAGAGCTTGGAGTGATTGCCGTACGAATTGCCATTTTGTCCCACCATTGCATGCACACTTTTGAATAGTTCAAGCAGATCATTGTTTCTTCTTTCTTCGAACATGTGCATGATCTGTTCAGTGGTTGGCGGATGTGGCAGTGGAGGCGGTGGTTGTGGATACGGCACGGGGGAATGCCATGCCTGTCTTGCTGAGCGACGAACAGGGACATCCTCACTAGCGTGACTGCTGTTGCCTCCTCTCGTCATCCTATTTTTTTGTTTTCCCCAATATGAAGCAACCGGGATGAGCAACATCCATAAACGGGGAAGAAAAACGAACGACAAAATCCAAAGAAAAACTGATAAAAACCCGGGCGAATAAAGAAAGTTCCAACATAATTATACATAGACTCCTACATGAACTAAAACATCATGACAAGTATGACTACACCCAACATCGCGACAATCTCGTCTATGAGCTAACAAACTATGGCTCCACGGCTACAGAAGAGTCCTCCTCAGGCTCGGATCCTGAACTGATGACGTTAACGGAGACCTCCGAGTTAAAGGAAACACGGCGACACTGCCTCGAGGACTCTCCCTCAGGGACAGGTCTAGGGTGAAGCATAGGAGCTGCGGGAGTAGAGAGAAGCAAAGCCCACTCGGCAGGAGACTCACGAGGGTTCACTGTCGAGGTGGCCGAGGTACTCTGAGGGGTAACCAGAGTAGTGGGAGGAACAGAGGCTGGAGAAACAAATGGGGTAAATCCGATAGTAGGTGGGGTGGAACCAACTCGAGCGGCAGCAAGAGCTGTACAGGTACGAGTCAACTCTCGGGCCAACTCAACGATCGGAAGATAACTAGCGGTGATGTAGCGAGAAAGGTGGCTGGAAGAACGATCGCACTCCGGATCAATAAAAGGGAAACGGACACGCCCGTTCTCGAACAGAGACGGGTAGAAGTAGAAACCTGGGTGGGTCTGCATGCGAACCTCATTGTACCGCAAGTCTACAAGAGCCTCGAATGCGGCAAACTGGATAGCCTGAGCTAGCGTGGAAGCAAAACCGCCTTTAGAGGAGTGAGTGTAAGCGCCAGAAGGGGAACTATGATGCAGAGTGACCTCCGCGTAGTACTCGTACACCGAGTCGCCAGATGCTCCCGATACACGTGGTACACTGGATCATCACCATCGGGGTATAGTCGACGCCACACATTCTGAAGCAGATGTGGCGAGGTGTAGGGTGCTGGCTCAGACTGGTACGAGTACGGAACTGGAGCCATCTACACTCACAACTATTAGTCGGTTAGCAATAACAATAAATCAAAAGCATGCAATGCAGCAACCAGATGCAAACACTACCGGCACTCAAGACTAAACTAGCTATCATTCAACTAACGCGTCGGCGGTCTAGCGTGTCCTACAGTCAGTGCGGCTCTGATTCCAAGCGTTGTGGCACCCCTTCTTAGAGCAACCGGTTTACCTTGCATTGCCAGCCCAGACATCTAGTCTTCTGGAAACACACAACAACTTGGTACAGAAAACAACCTCTTTATTGATGCTAGCGGAAACATAGGTTCGATATTACATTAGGTAGTGAGGCCAAGCGTCACACACGGTGCGGCTAAACAGTATGCACATTATTAAATGAACATGAAGGAGCCTCGATCTTGACAACGACGCGGTCGCGGAGCGACAACGAAGCGGAACTCCATAGCATAGGGACATCGATGTGGACATGGCCTAGATACGGGAAGCTCTCCGATCCGGTAAGACTTTCTTGAAAGCTAGCATGACATGCCAGGTCAGTACATTGAATGTACTTGCAAGATCACAACAAGTAAAAGCATAATGACAAACAATAACATGACAATTAAGCAGGTTAAATGCAAGACTATAACATACTACTAATGAAGTGAACATGCTTGTGCACCGAGTCCCTCGGACTCCCTTATCATACGGGTTTCCTTGTAACCAACATCATCAATACAGGGATCACTCCCGGATCACAAGGAAACCAATTCTTTGGTTCCAAAAAAACCATCTTCATGGTTTCAACAATCTCATCACATAATCAGTGTCAACTATATAACTTTAGTGTGCAAGATTAACTTATTTATGTTGATCCATGGTGTGACCTACTACGAACTGTGTCCGTAACTGAGGACATGGCTATCGATAGATTTAACACACACTCTGCAGAGGTTAGCACACTGTACCCACACAACAGAACCCATGGCCTCGAACTCCCATTCGGGTGGACCAATGGCATTCCGACAGAACCAACCCATTGCCATGACACTCTCCCGGCAACTCCGACAAACTCCCCTTTGGGCTAAGTCCTGGGTGGCCCTGATGTCAACTCGTGACATCCTACGGCCACCGTCGTGGCAAAACATACACGGTCCGAAACGGGGACAAGGTACCATAACAACAACGGGCACACAAGGTTATGTCTGCTTATCGGGCCAGGGTACCGCACGCCCATAACCTTCCTTCGTTAGAGGCACCGACCAGAGGCATGACAACGGACCGAATAAGGGCCTTCCCATAAAGGCAAATGTGGTTGCACTGGGAAGCTCGATTCGGTGGCACCACGACTCGATCAACATTATGTTCAAGTTGAATTATCATCAGGTTTAACTTGAAATAAACGAACTCGAGTCATAGTATGCCATGAACCTGCAGCTATATGACATGTCACTGAAATGAAATGGATCAACATTATAGAATCATTATGCGTGCACTACTAATCATTTAGAGACACTAGTTTTAACTCAATCATTTTTAGTTATGACATTAGCATCGTGAAAATAATAAACCATTATATGATAATAATACGGATCATTACCAAACCATAGTCATGCTATCAACATAACACTACTGCATCAAACTAGTCCATGCACTCAAGTACAACAGTAAGCTAAGCAATTCAAGCGTAACAATTGAAATAACATAAGTAATATTACATAAATGATTTAATGCATGAAATAAGCCATATTCAAGTTGGAAAATCATAGTTACTGAAATGACACCATGCAAATATTTGTGGTGGCTTGGCTTAGCACAGAGGAGGGTCACACTCCTCCTGGTTCTCCTCAAGGCAATTTTCTCCTTCTGAAAATAATTAAAACAACAAAAGAACAAGAACCATTTTGAAATTCACCAGAAATTCTAGACAGCAAGGGAAAATCTCAAATTTGGTGTGCTGCTAGAATATTTCAATACAAAACCAATGCAAAAAGAATCAAATCATTTGGACTTGTAGATTAGGATTACAGCTGGTCAAAGTTGCTGGTCAAATTAAAAGAAATTTGAATAAATAGAAAAATCAGTGGGGGTGACGTCGAAAGCGTATTCCAGCGAATACGCCTCCACTCGTACCGCTTCGGGCGTGAGTGGAGTGTCCGACAGTGGGCCCAACCCTTCAAGTTTTTAGAGAGGGGGAGAGAAACAGAGGAGGGGCGACGGTCGCCGGTGGGCACGCCGGCGAGGAGGGCTCGGCGGCCGATCTGGGAGGGAGGGATGGAAGAAGGAGACTCAGGCGCACCTTCTCGTACCCATAGCACGGCAAGAGGTGGTCAGAGTCGCTTGGAAACAACGTCTCCAGCAGCGGCTGCGGGTGAGGTTCGCCGGAGATGAAGAAGACGAGGAGAGCTACCGGCTCCACGGGCTCCAGAGGGGTCGTCTAGAACCAGCGAGTCACTAGGAAGTCGCTGGAGAAGAGAGTCGAGCTCGAGGGGCACTGGTGGGTTGGGGAGCGATAGGAGGGGATCGCCGGCGAGCTCGGGAAGCGAACGGCGGCCAGAGGCCTGCCCTGGCGGGCTACGGCTATATACGGTGTTATGGAGGTTGAGCGAGTGTGGTGGGGTGCTCGGATGGGCAAGGGAGGGGCTCTATATATAGGCGAGGGGATGGGGTCTCTGGCTCCACTGGAGAGCCCTAGAAGCGGCGCACAGCGACGAGGGGAGTCAGTGAGAGAGGGAGAAGGCGCCAGGGCTCACGCGGCCACTGTGCGAGCTCGAGGACGAGCACATGGCCCACGGGAGGGGGCCTGACTCGAGCATGGGCGCACTGTGCTCTCTGGCGCGGGGTGCTCGTGATCACTGCAGCGGCTCCAGCATCGACAAGCGGCAGCGAGGGGTCTGGGATGATGAGGCGAAGCTGGTGGGGCGGTGCGGCAGGCTGGGCGCAGCGCTGAGACGAGCACGCGAGGAACAGAGGCTCGAGCGCAGCACAGGGTGCGTCGACGGCATGCCAAAGCCCGTGTCCTCACACGTTCACCGCGTGCACTATGCCAACGCGGTACCCAAGTGATGCCAAACCATGTCTGGGCTACCGACCGTGCAGTGTTTAGTCTAGGAGAGGAGATGGCACACTACCAGGGTGAGTAGATTGCTCAAGGCAGTGACTGCAAGTTTCTGGACAGAATCTTGTGCACTGTGTTTGGAGAGGTTCTAGATGGAGTTTAGGGCTGATCTCTATGGGTTAAGGTTTACTTAGGAGGGTAATGAATCTCAAGAAAAATCAGCTCCATTGGATCAAGGGAAAATACACTTCCTTTGTAAAGTGCATTTTCAGGGTAGAATGCAAATGATTTTCCCTAGCAAAATTAGGTCACATGACCACATGATATTTTTGCATAGGGTGATTAGGCACTGTTCAAAGGGTTTGTGATAATTTTCTCAGATTTTTGGAGGTAAGAAACACATGGGTTTCTTTGGAGGGAAAGTGAAAATATTTGATTTTCAGGGTGAAAATGAATATTTCCTTTAAAAGAAAAATACTCCAAAGGAGTATGATGATGAATGAGAGGTCAAGAGAGGTTGAGGGGAGTCAATTGGGTGAAATTCAAAACAATTCCCAAGTGCTAAGTCCAAATGAATTAACTCAAAACCCATTTTAAAAGAAAAGGCAAATGAAAATCATGATGGCAAAAACTAGGGTGTCACACGAGCAGGCGCTCCAGATCCTCCTTCGAAATGCGGACGACAATGAACTCGAGGTGCTTAAGTTTAGGGAGATGAAGAGTGCGCGCGGCATCCATCCGGGGGAAAATGCACCGCCTGAATGTAGCGCGGCGCAGCGTGGGCGCGAGGCGGAACACGGACGGCGGTAGCGAGCAAGGACGTTTAGCATGAAGGCTGAGCTCCTCGAGCCGATCCAGGGCTAGGGATAGGAACCAGTAGTACAAACTGGGTTCGGTCTTGTTGTGGGTATTGAGCTTGTTGATAGCAAGGCGTCTGACCGGGCCAGGGTGCGTATCGAGGATGTGGGACAATGCGTCCAGGATTTGCTGCGCCCCGCTGCAGAACTCGTGGTCGACGATGATGTCCAGGGGGTGGTGTGCCAGAGGGGGCGCCACCGCCACGAGAGGACAGTGGTCCACACGCCATATTTTATGGGGAGGTGGGATATGATGGTTACCAACATCTCGTCGGGGAGGCTGCTGATGAAGTACACGTTCGCCGGAGGCTCTTGCAGTTCTAGCTCGACCCACCCCCGCTTGTTGGTTGGCTCCTCCTCCATCTGGCAGCAGGCGGCGATCCTCGGCGGTGGTGTTTGTAGATGAGAACGGAGGACTGTTCTACATACCTTCCTGAGGCGGCTGAGACAAAAGTCCAAAACCAGCCATAAATTACAGCGCTCACGGCGTGCATGGGGGACTGCTGACAGTCATACCGTCTAATCAAACAGTTGCACGCTGTAGTAAATGGTTAGTTGAAAGCCCACAGTTGGACTAATATGACCATTTGCGATAATAACGTGGTGGATATTTGTTAAAAATGCCTAGGAAAATCAATGTATAAAACGGCGAAACGAACCTTGAATAATTTCATATGTTTATCACAGTTGCATGTTGCCTCTGTAAAATAAATCAAGGTGGGAAGATACAGCGTATGTCGTTTCGCACAAAGATCATGTGACCAAGTTCCCTCTCGGTACCATGAGGCTTTCATACGTCTCCAACGTATCGACAATTTTTTATTGTTTCATTCGATTATATTATCCATCTTTGATGTTTTATATGCATTTATATGCTATTTTATATGATTTTGGGACTAACCTATTAACCTAGAGCCCGGTGCCAGTTTCTGTTTTTTCCTTGTTTTTGAGTTTCGCAGAAAAGGAATATCAAACGAAGTCCAAATGAGCTGAAAATTTCCGGTGATTCTTTATGGACCAGAAGAAGCCCCCGAAGCAAAATAGTTGGGCCAGAAGAGCCACGAGGCCTCAACAAGTGTGGATGGCGTGCCCTACCCCCCGGGCGCACCCTCCGTCCTTGTGGGCTCCTTGTGGACCCCCTGACATGAAATCGACACCAAAAATTCCTATAAATACATAAACCCCCGAAAAGAAACCTAGATCGGGAGTTCCGCTGCCGCAAGCCTCTATGGCCACCAAAAAACAATCGGGGCCCTGTTCCGGCACCCTGCCGGAGGGGGGAATCATCACCGGTGGCCATCTTCTTCATCCCGGCGCTCTCCATGACGAGGAGGGTGTAGTTCACCCTCGGGGCTGAGGGTATGTACCAGTAGCTATGTGTTTGATATCTCTCTCTCTCTCTCTCGTGTTTTGATTTGGCACGGTCTTAATGTACCGCGAGCTTTGTTACTATAGTTGGATCATATGGTGTTTTTCCCCCTCTATCTTCTCATAATGGATTGAGTTTTCCCTTTGAAGTTATCTTATCAGATTGAGTCTTTAAGGATTTGAGAACACTTGATGTATGTCTTGCATGTGCTTATCTTTGGTGACAATGGGATGCTCACGTGATCCACTTGATATATGTTTTGGTGATCAACTTGCGGGTTATGTGACCTTGTGAACTTATGCATAGGGGTTGGCACACATTTTCGTGTTAACTCTCCGGTAGAAACTTTGGGGCACTCTTTGAAGTTCCTTGTGTTGATTTGAATAGATGAATCTGAGATTGTGTGATGCATATCGTATAATCAAACCCGCGGATACTTGTGGTGACATTAGAGTATCTAGGTGACATGAGGGTTTTCGTTGATGTGTATCTTAAGGTGTTATTTTAGTACGAACTCTAGGGTTGTTTGTGAAACTTATAGGAATAGCCCAATAGATCGATCAGAAAGAATAACTTTGAGGTGGTTTCGTATCCTACAATAATCTCTTCATTTGTTCTCCGCTATTGGTGACATTGGAGTGACTCTTTGTTGCACGTTAAGGGATTGTTATATGATCCAATTATGTTATCATTGTTGAGAGAACTTGCACTAGGGAAAGTATGGACCCTAGGCCTTGTTTCGAAGCATTGCAATACCGTTTTCCCTCACTTTTATTACTGGATACCTTGCTGTTTTTATAATTTCAGATTACAAAAACCTATATCTACCATCCATATTGCACTTGTATCACCATCTCTTCGCCGAACTAGTGCACCTATACAATTTACCATTGTATTGGGTGTGTTGGGGACAGAAGAGGCTCTTTGTTATTTGGTTGCAGGGTTGTTTGAGAGAGACCATCTTCATCCTACGCCTCCCACGGATTGATAAACCTTAGGTCATCCACTTGAGGGAAATTTTCTACTGTCCTACAAAACTCTGCGCTTGGAGGCCCAACACGATTCTACAAGAAGAAGGTTGTGTAGTAGACATCAAGCTCTTTTCTGGCGCCATTGCCGGGGAGGTTAGTGCTCGAAGGTATATCTTTAGATCTTGCAATCAAATCTGTTAGTTTCTTGTTTTATCACTAGTTTAGTTTATAAAAGAGAACTACAAAAAACAGAATTGAGGTTGCGTCATAAGCTTCATCTTTTTAATGTCTTTCGTGAAAATGATGGAAAGGAAAATTGTGCTCAAGTGTTACAAGAAGAAGTTTATAAAATGTTTGGCACTAAATATTTGAATGATGAGCATTATTGCAATGTTGTTAGTGTGAATTATTTGAATATCCATGATGCTAATGATACAAAGCTACAATCTTGGGGATGCTATGTTTGATGAAGATGATATTTTTTGTCCCCCAAGTTTTGATGAGAAAATTTATTATGATGATAGCATGCCTCCTATTTATGATGATTATGTTGATGAAAGTGGGTTCGGAAGAGTGTCAACTTTAGTTAATGATCCCACTATTTTGGAGGGTGTTGAATCTTATAATATTTATGAAAGTGGATTTGGAGAGGTCATGACTTTATTTAGTGATGAATCCACTATTTCGAAAGAGGTTCCAATTGATTATCAGAACAAAGTTGCTATCTGTGATGATTATTGTGATGACATGTATGCTATAAATAATAATGATAACCATGAAACTTGTCATGATGATTTTCATTTTCAATTGGATTATGCCTCACATGATAGTTATTTTATTGAGTTTCCTCCCACTATTCCCAATGAGAAGAATTTTGCTTATGTGGAGAATAGTAAAATTTATATCCTTGTGCATCATGAGAATAATGCTTTATGTGATGGTTATATTGTTGAATTCATTCATGATGCTACTGAAAATTATTATGAGGGAGGAATATATGCTTGTATGAGTTGCAATAATATCAAGTTTCTTCTCTATGTGTTGAAAGTTATGAAGTTATACTTGTTTTGTCTTCCTATGCTAGTTGATTCTTGTTCCTATAAATTGTTTGCTCACAAAATCCCTATGCATAGGAAGTGGGTTAGAATTAAATGTGGTAGTCATATCCTTCATGATGCTCTCTTTGTGTTTTAATTCTTATCTTTCATGTGAGCATCATTGAAATCATCATGCCTAGCTAAAAAGGCATTAAAGAAAAAGCACTTGTTGGGAGCCATCCAATATTTCAACCTACTTTTTTGCGTGTTCACATGATTAAGCTACTATAGTAATCATGTTTTATAGTTTTTGTTTCAATAAAGTGCCAAGTAAAGCCTTTGGGATAGTATGGATGATAGCTGACTTAATTCTGTGCAAAAACTGAAACTTTTGCTCCCAGTCCAGGAATTTTCAAAAATTCACCTGAACGTGCTTTTGATCTGCATTTTCTACACAAGATTGATATGAAAATTGTCTAGATTTTCCTAATTTTTTAGAATTTTTGGAGTTACAGAAGTATGATTTAAATTCAGATCTTTACAGACTGTTCTGTTTTTGACAGATTTTGTTTTCAATGCATAGTTTGCTTGTTTTCTAGTTTCTATGGCATATATTCCTTAATATAAATTGTAGAAATGATAGGGTACAGTAGGCATCATGTGATAAAAAATATGAATCTTGTCTTGACAGTACCAAAGTGAATGATTTGTTTTATTATACTAAAGCAGCTCACGAGTTTTCTGTTAGGGTTTGTGTTGTGAAGTTTTCAAGATTTGAGTGAAGTTTCGATGGACTATGGAATAAGGAGTGGAAAGAGCCTAAGCTTGGGGATGCCCAAGGCACCCCAAGGTAATATTCAAGGAATACCCAAGCCGCTAAGCTTGGGGATGCCCCGGATGGCATCCCCTCTTTCGTCTTCGTTCATCGGTAACTTTACTTGGAGCTATATTTTTATTCACCACATGATATGTGTTTTGCTTGGAGCGTCATTTTATTTTATTTATATTTGCTTGTTGTTATTGAGAGACATGTTTTCTATCTTTTATTTCAATAAAAAAGTCAAGTATAGCCTTTACCATGCTTATTTTACAAGTCTATATGTTGCTGTTTGTAAACAAAAAGTTTGCTGTTATGTTTTGAATATTGGTGAATAGTCAGAACCTGATAAAATCTTGAAATTTTGACACCATGAGTAACAACAAATTTTCTACAGTGTGGTAATTTTTCAGAATTTTTGGAGTTAGGAAAGTATGATTCCTCTTGCATTCTTTACGGACTGTTCTGTTTAGACAGATTGCAGTTATGTTTGCATTGTTTGCATATGTTTGCTTGTTTAATGATCCTATTTGAGGATAGGACTATTAAATAAGCAGAGGCATTTAGTATGCAATGTCAAATAATAATTTTAGTGATTTGCTACAGTAGAGAATGATAAGGTTTATGCGTTGATTTATACTGATTTATCTCACGAGTTCTTGTTGAGTTTTGTCTGGATGAAGATTTTAAGATTTAGGGAAACCATGATATGAAAGGAATTAAGGAGACACAAAAGCTCAAGCTTGGAGATGCCCAAGGCATAGCTAATTTATTTCAAGAAGTCTCAAGCATCTAAGCTTGGGGATGCCCCGGTTGGCATCCCACCTTTCTTCATCAACAATTATCGGTTAGCCTCGGTTGAGCCTAAGTTTACTTCTTCACATTGGTTCTGCTATACTTGGAGTGTCATTTTATTTTGTTTTGCTTGTTGTTTGTGTCGGGCAAAAGACACCTATGGGATCACTGGAATCCCTTCTACGGTTGGCGGGTGCGGGGTTGTGAGAAGAACAGGTTTAGGATCTAGCACAAAGATCGTTTACCCAGGTTTGGGCCGCGGGGATGCGTAATACCCTAGTCCTGCTTTGGTGTGTATTTCAGAGTGTTCTTGAGCTCTCGAACTAGCTACGGTGGCTGCGTAGTTTCAAAGAGCCGAATCCCTCTCCAGTATGCCTCGGGCCTCCTTTTATATTCGAAAGGGGCTGCCACAGTGGCACACAGGAGGTGGAAAGGTCTACAGTATTGCGAGCTTATCGCCCCTATTACAGGACAAGACGCATTTAATGCATCGCTTAGGTGTCCCCTTACTTTATCGGGGACGAGAATGGGGCCCGTCCCGTCCGTCACCGCTCTGCCTTGCTTCGACACGCGCCCGGACCAGCGATGCGTGCGGTGCCATGTAGGCAGGCAGGCCGCTGAGGTGGCGCAGTGGTAGGGTCTTCGTGAAGTCCTGCATGCCACCACGCAGGTGCTTGCTGGGTCGGTGTAGAGGTCGCCGGTCGCCACGCAGGTGCCTGCCCAACTGGATGAGCTAGCAGCTGCATGGGAACGGCGGTGGTATCTTGGTTGACGCGGGCCTGGCTGTGGCCCCGCTGATGCCCTCGGCAAGGGTCTTGCCGTGGCGTTGCAGTCGTCCCCGGCAAGGCGCTTGTCGGGGGTCTTGTGGATTTCCTCGGCTAGGATCACGCCGAGGGTTGCCGTCTTCTGGTCCTCATCTGATCTCGTGTGTTTATGATCTTTGACGAAGATCTGCATGACACCACAGAGGCGCCTCCCGAGCCTTGGTTCCGATGTGGATAGTTGGTGGTGTTGGAACCCGTGGGCTCAAGGGTGGCTCGCTCTGCTAGCGTTGGGCAAGTTGCCCCAGCAAGGCTCTTGCCGGGGCCGCGGAGGCCACCCAGGCAAGGGTCTTGCCGGGGGGAGTCCACCTCGCCTCTCTGCTCTTTAGTGCTTCTGGTCTTGGCGTTGCCTTGTTTGTCCTGTGCTTCGGTTTTCCTCCGGCTTCCCTCCTTTGCCTTGTTAAGTGTGGCCGCGGGTACGGCCCTGACTGCCCGTGCACAAGTAAAGGGGTTAAAAGGAGAGCCCCTACTTTTGTACACCGATAGGAGCCCCTGGGCCTGGGCCACACATAAGTGTGACGTGTTGTTGGGCTAGGGCCAGAATGGTGCGCGGGCAGGTGAGGCAGATTTTACCGCAGTAACTTTTTTGGCCGCTGTGCTTCCCCATGACATGCGATAAACGCGCGACGTGGAGCGTCTTGAGAGGACGCTCTCGAAGGCCAAGGCCCAGGAGGAGACCCTGGCCAAGGATCTGGAGGCCAAGAAGCAGCTGCGGAAGAATGAAGCCGCCAACCACAAGGATTTTGTGGAGGGCGAGAACCGCTGGATCGGCCGCCTCGAAGATGTCACCGGCAGGATAACCACGCAGCTGGCCACCATGGGGATGCCAAATTTGAAGTACACCCCGGAGCACAACGCGAGCCCCAACGCCAAGCTGACCCTATTCTTCGAGGGTGTTCTTGGAGCCCTGGAGCATTTCTGCTCCACCAGGGCGACTTTCCTGGCCAATGAGGCCCGGAGGCTTTGCTGGGGCGCCATAACCATGGTTCTCACCAAGGTGGCATACTAGAACCCCTCCCTCGACTTCGACGCCGTGCTGGAGAGCTTGCCGGAGGATGTGGACCTCGTGCCGCTCAAGGAGCGTATCGAGCCCGTCATCAACCGCATCGATGGAGTCCAGAGGGTAGAGGGCCAGCGCCGGGACTAGGCAGCCCATTTCTTATCGTTGCTGCAGATTCATGACCAAGACAATTTTTATCTTTAGTTAGAACTGCGGCAAAAAGTGATGTAATATAACTCTGCAGTACTTTTGATATGATGCACGTTATTTTCCTGTTCAATCCCTTTTTTGTATGTCCACCCTACATTAATTGGGTAGGCTAGCCGGCGCGTAAACCCAGGCCACGGCGCTTTGAGGACAGATCCTCATTGGCCTGCCGGGTGTGCTTGCTGCCAGGCGAACCACCTTACCACTCTCAACGCGGCCGTTCAAACTGTCAAGCTTGACTCGAGTCAGAATCGAGAGCGTTGCCAATTGCGGAAGGCTACCGTGCCGTTCTCGACGCGGCCGCTTAAGCTATTGAGCGAACTCGAAACAGAGTAAGGGCGTTGCCAATAGCGGAATGGCCCCATTGCATGCAGTTTTCCATACAAAGAACAAGATCTCCGAGGGGAATAACCTTATATAAAAAAGGAAATATTTAAAGTTCGGCATGACTTAGCTTTCCTGTCGCCGCACTGGTGCCCTTCGCGCTTGCAGGCGGCGCCGTTCTCTTGGTCGTCTTCTTCTTTAGAAGCCATGGCCACGAGGAACTGCTAAGCTGGCTGCTGAACCAGATTCTCACAACTGCGCCCCCTACCTGGCGCGCCAAAGATGTCGGCGAAATGACACCTATGGGATCACTGGAATCCCTTCTACGGTTGGCGGGCGCGGGGTTGTGAGAAGAGCAGGTTTAGGAGCTAGCACAAAGATTGTTTACCCAGGTTCGGGCCGCGGGGATGCGTAATACCCTAGTCCTACTTTGGTGTGTATTTCAGAGTGTTCTTGAGCTCTCGAACTATCTACGGTGGATGTGTAGTTCCAAAGAGCCGAATCCCTCTCCAGTATGCCTCGGGCCTCCTTTTATTGTCGAAAGGGGCTGCCACAGTGGCACACAGGAGGTGGAAAGGTCTACAGTATTGTGAGCTTATCGCCGGTATTACAGGACAAGACGCATTTAATGCATCACTTAGGTGTCCCCTTGCTTTATCGGGGACGGGAATGGGGCCCATCCCGTCCGTCGCCGCCCCGCCTTGCTTTGACACGCGCCCGGGCCAGCGATGCGTGCGGTGCCATGTAGGCAGGCAGGCAGCTGAGGTGGCGCGGTGGTAGGGTGCTTGCTGGGTCGGTGTAGAGGCCGCCCATCGCCACGCAGGCGCCTGCCCAGCTGGGTGAGCTAGCAGCTGCATGGGAACGGTGGTGGTATCTTGGTTGACGCAGGCCTGGCTGTGGCCCCGCTGATGCCCTCGACAAGGGTCTTGCCGGGGGGCGGCAAGGGTCTTACCGTGGCGGTGTAGTCGTCCCCGACAAGGCGCTTGTCGGGGGTCTTGTGGATTTCCTCGGCTAGGATCCCGCCGAGGGTCGCCGTCTTCTGGTCCTCATCTGATCTCGTGTGTTTATGATCTTTGACAAAGATCTGCATGCCACCACAGAGGCGCCTCCCGAGCCTTGGTTCCGATGTGGATAGTTGGTGGTGTTGGAACCCGTGGGCTCAAGGGCGGCTCGCTCCGCTGGCGTTGGGCAAGTTTCCCCGGCAAGGCTCTTGCCGGGGCCGCGGAGGACACCCCGGCAAGGGTCTTGCCGGGGGGAGTCCACCTCACCTCTCTGCTCTTTAGTGCTTCTGGTCTTGGCGTTGCCTTGTTCATCCTGTGCTTCAGTTTTCCTCCGGCTTCCCTCCTTTGCCTTGTTAAGTGTGGCCGCGGGCGTGGCTCTGACTGCCCATGCACAAGTAAAGGGGTCAAAAGGAGAGCCCCTACTTTTGTACACCGACAGTTTGAATAAAATATTAAGATCTGAAGTACTTAAATGAGAGAGAGAGTCCTCACATAGCTAAATAATTATTTGACTACTCATTGATCTTCACTTATATCTTTTTGGAGTAGTTTGTCATTTACTCTCGTGCTTCACTTATATCCTACGAGTAAATGGTTGAATGATTTGAATATCATAAATCTGAAATTGTACAAGTTTCATATGCTTATTCCATGGGGAGTAATGACTTCACATCTAAGGTGTATAGGTGGTAAATTTATTGAAAGTTAGCAAACATAGTTTTGGTCACTTGAACAATTCATGAAAGAATATTGAAGGAAGAGAGATTTCACATATAAATATACTAGCTTGGACATATTTTATGATTGTGAGCCCCATTAATTATTTTCAAACTTGATAAAATTAGTTGAACTTGGACAAGGAAGACAACTTAATGAGTTATGTTTGGGTATATTTGTATAGAAGTTATATTGTTATAGATCCTCCAACATGTGGTGCTTGCTTTTTAGAATCTTTTGCTAGCCAAAATTTATGTACTAAGCAGGAATACTGCTTGTGCATCCAAAATCCTTGAACCAAGTTTCTTCCATGAGTGTCCACCATATCTACCTATATGCGGTATTTACCTGTCGTTCCAAGTAAATTTGTATGTGCCAAACTCTAAACCTTCAAATAATAATCTGTTTTGTATGCCTGAATCGCTCATGTAGCGACTAGGGGCTGTCAGTATCTTCCATGCTAGGTGGGTTATTCTCATGGTGAGTGGACTCCGCTCATCATTCACGAGAAAATGGCTGGTAATTGGGATGCCCAGTCCTATGATCAAAAGATCAAAAACAAAATTGCAAATAAATTAAACAAAACTCCCCCAAGATTGTTGATAGTTGCATGGTACCCGTTGTTTCGGACCAGCCGTGGAATGTGATTGTTGGTAGAGGGGGAGTAAACTATTTACCTTTCTGTTTGGGAACCACCTATAATGTATCTAGTATGGAAGATATTGGGAACTCTGTGTTGTTATGTTGACAATGAAAGCATACCTCTCAAAATTATTTTCATCTCTGTTTTAAAAGCGAGCTCTGGCACCTCTGCAAATCCCTGCTTCCCTCTGCGAAGGGCCTATCTTTTACTTTTATGCAAGATTCAGTAGTATTCCTTTTCATTCCAACCTACTCTTTAGTTGGCAAGCATCATGTGGTGGGTAAAGATCTGAGCATATATGACCATTCAAATATATTTGACCATGAATAATTATTGTTGACAATTATCTATATGATAAGTAAGTTGGGAGGCGAAACATTAAGCCCCTATATTTCTCTGTGTTCAATGGATGCTATTTGTTCTAAAAATATGCTTTGAGTGGTAGCAATCATGGAAGACAATATGATAGTTGAGTATGTGGGATTTCCTAAATCAAAGCTCTTACATAGCCCCTTCCTGAAAATAAGATGAATTGCAATTGTTTGATTACTGAGAACATAGTTTGTTAGTTTTCAAGGAAGTTTATGGTCTATGCTTTAACATGTGAGAATAGCTTGTTACTTGATCATGAGAAGTTTTATGATATGAGCTACTCTTATGATATATAATGATGCTAGAAAAAGTGATTGAAATTATCATTGATCAAACTTGTGAACTTGCTAGCATTCCACATCAAAAATTCTGTTTTTATCATTTACCTACTCGAGGACGATCAGGAATTAAGCTCGGGGATGTTTGATACATCTCCAACGTATCTATAATTTTTTATTGTTCCATGCTATTATATTATCCATCTTGGATGTTTTATATGCATTTATATTCTATTTTATATGATTTTTGGGACTAACCAATTAACCTAGAGCCCAGTGCCAGTTTCTGTTTTTCCTTGTTTTTGAGTTTCACAGAAAAGGAATATCAAACGGAGTCCAAATGAGCTGAAAATTTACGGTGATTTTTCATGGACCAAAAGAAGCCCCCGAAGCAAAAGAGTTGGGCCAGAAGAGCCACAAGGCCTCCACAATGGTGGAGGGCGGGCCCTACCCCCCTGGGCGCGCCCACCGTCCTTATGGGCTCCTCGTGGACCCCCCCTGATGTGAAACCGACGCCAAAAATTCCTATAAATACATAAACCCCCGAAAAGAAACCTAGATCGGGAGTTTTGCTGCCGCAAGCCTCTGTAGCCACCACAAACCAATCGGGGCCCTGTTCCGGCACCCTACCGGAGGGGGGATCATCACCGGTGGCCATCTTCATCATCCCGGTGCTCTCCATGACGACGGGAGTAGTTCACCCTCGGGGTTGAGGGTATGTACCAGTAGCTATGTGTTTGATCTCTCTCTCTCTCTCTCGTGTTCTTGATTTGGCACGGTCTTGATGTACCGCGAGCTTTGTTATTATAGTTGGATCATATGGTGTTTCTCCCCCTGTATCTTCTTGTAATGGATTGAGTTTTCCCCTTGAAGTTATCTTATCGGATTGAGTCTTTAAGGATTTGAGAACACTTGATGTATGTCTTGCATGTGCTTATCTGTGGTGACAATGGGATATTCACGTGATCCACTTGATGTATGTTTTGGTGATCAACTTGCGAGTTCTGTGACCTTGTGAACTTATGCATAGGGGTTGGTACACGTTTTCGTCTTGACTCTCCGGTATAAACTTTGGGGCACTCCTTGAAGTTCTTTGTGTTGGTTTGAATAGATGAATCTGAGATTATGTGATGCATATCGTATAATCAAACCCGCGGATACTTGTGGTGACATTGGAGTATCTAGGTGACATTAGGGTTTTGGTTGATGTGTGTCTTAAGGTTTTATTTAGTCCGAACTCTAGGGCTGTTTGTGACACTTGTAGGAATAACCCAATAGATCGATCAGAAAGAATAACTTTGAGGTGGTTTCGCACCCTACAATAATCTCTTCGTTTGTTCTCCGCTATTAGTGACTTTGGAGTGACTCTTTGTTGCACGTTAAGGGATGGTTATATGATCCAATTATGTTATCATTGTTGAGAGAACTTGCACCAGTGAAAGTTTGAACCCTAGGCCTTGTTTTGAAGCATTGCAATACCGTTTTCGCTCACTTTTATTACTTGCTACCTTGCTGTTCTTATAATTTCAGATTACAAAACCTATATCTACCATCCATATTGCACTTGTATCACCATCTCTTCGCCGAACTAGTGCACCTATACAATTTGCCATTGTATTCGGTGTGTTGGGGACACAAGAGATTCTTTGTTATTTGGTTGCAGGGTTGTTTGAGATGGACCATCTTCATCCTACGCCTCCCACGGATTGATAAACCTTAGGTCATCCACTTGAGGGAAATTTGTTACTGTCCTACAAAACTCTGCGCTTGGAGGCCCAACATGATTCTACAGGAAGAAGGTTGTGTAGTAGACATCAGGCTTCTTGATAGAAGCTCTGGTTTGTATGAAAGAAAATATGGGGTCAAAGCCTAGTTGAAAAGGGCAAAAATATCTAACCCCGGCATACAGAAGGTACAAAAGCTCGATGATTAATTGTTCATTAGTTTTACACACAACCTAGATTGAACAGGACAATAACAACTAACTCAACCAAAGTTTTTGGCAGTCGCAATCAAATGGGCCGGTCTGATCCATAAAATCAAGATCCTGGGCTAGAAAATCTACTGGTACATGAAGACAAGTTGTTGTAAATAGAAGTCGAGCACGTTCAGAAGCCCTTTTTTCCACTCGAAACTTCTTTTTTATGTTGTTCAACGTGTCCATCCATGGGAATGTTTTTGTTAAAACACTTAATCCTCATGGACAATAGTACTCTCACATTAAACAGGAAGAATGTGACAAAGCTAGTGTTTGCATGGTTGGATGCATATCCTTCCAGCGTTATTGTCCTCAAACGAATGTCGTGAGTGCTGAGAAAATCCCCGTGAGCCTGCGCAGCGGACTGCTAGCACGCGTACCGTCATTTCACATAGCTACTAGCACGCCCCACAGTGAGTGCGTAGCGAACACGTGCATGCCTCGGCCTCCCAGTCTGCCTGCTAGCATGCGTCTCGTCAACTCACGCATGCTCGTATGGCACACGGGACGCGTGCGCAACACATATTATATTGATTCTTCCTTTTTGATGATTAATTATGCCGCTTTATTGCTTAACCGAAGCACGGCACTTACATTGTTGGTCTAACGCACACGGTTCGAATAAGGAGTTCATTTGCGATATTGATTGATAATTATTTATAATTTCCTGTATGTAAGAAGTTTATATCAAAACTTGTCTCAAATTTGAAAAAAAAATGTAGCCTATTGGTGTCCATATGACACTACGATAAGTTTCATGAATTTCAACTTAGTTTTGGATTTATTGGATTTTAAAATCAAGATTCTAGATGTTAGAAATTTCTTGCATGGGGACTAAACATGCACCCACGGACACGTACACATATGATTTGATATAAGTTTCTATCAAATCTTATCCTTTTTTTTCAATTTTCAACACTAAACTCCTTTGGTCACATGTTCGCTACAGAAAAAGTTTGACATGCATATTTGGGCCACATGCACGTGGTGGTTGTCGGGGGAAACGACACCTATGGAATCACTAGATCCCTTCTACGGTTGGCTGCTGCCGGGTTGTGCAAAGAGCGGGTCTGGTAGCCAGCACAAAGATCGTTTACGCAGGTTCGGGCCGCATGCATGCGTAATACCCTAGTCCTGCTTTGGTGTATATTTCAGTGTTCTTGAGCTTTCGAACTAGCAGTGGTGCGTGCGTAGTCCAAAAGATCCGAATCCTCCTCCTAGACGCCTCGGGCCTCCTTTTATAGTCAAAAGGGGCTGCCACCGTGGCACACAGGAGGTGGAAAGGTATACAGTGGTTAAGCTTATCGCCTGTCATTACGGGACAAGGTGCATTAAATGCGCCCCTTAGGTGTCCCGTTGCTTTATTGGCGATGGCGACAAGGCCCGTCCCGTCCGTCGCCGCTCCGCCTGGCTCCAACAAGCGCCCAAGCCAACGAGGCATGCAGCGCCACGCAAGCTGGCAGGCTGCTGAGATGGCGCGGTGGTAGGATCTTCACGAAGATGTGCATGCCACCACGCAGATGCTTGCTGAGTTGGCCTCGAGGCCGCACGTTGCCACGCAGGTGCCTGTCCAGCTGGTTGGGCTGGCAGCTGCACGGGAAAGGCGGTGGAGTCTCGGCAGACATGGGCCTGGCTCTGGCCCTGCGGGTGTCTTTGGCAAGGGTCTTGCCGGGGCCCCGGCAAGGGCCTTGCCATGGCATCGCGGTCGTCCCCGGCAAGGATCTTGCCGGGGGTCTCGTGGATTTCCTCGGCCAGGATCTTGCCGAGGTTCGTCGTCTTCTGGTCCTCATCTGATCTTGTGTGTTTATGATCTTGACAAAGATCTGCATGCCACCATGGAGGTGCCTCCCGAGCCTTGGTTCCAATGTGGTTGATGGTGTTGGAACCCTTGGGCTCAGGGGTGGCGCGCTCTGCTGGCGTCGGGCAAGTTGCCCCGGCAAGGCTCTTGCCGGGGCTGCGGAGGCCGCCCCGGCAAGGGTTTTGCCGGGGGAGTCCACCTCGCCCTCTTGCTCCTTGTGTCTATGGTCTTGGCGTTGATCTAGTTGTCTCGTGCCCTTGCTTCTCTCCTTTGCCCTACTTAGTGTGGCCGCGGCCGCAGCTCTGACTGCCCGTGCACAAGTAAAGGGGTAAAAAAGGAGAGCCCCTACTTTTGTACACCGACAGGAGCCCTCGGGCCTGGGCCACACATAAGCGCGACGCGTTGTTGGGCCGGGTCCAGAACGGTGCGCGGGCAGGAGGGGTGGAGTTTTACCGGAGTAACTCCTCCGCTCGATGCAATTCCCCACAATCCGCGTTGAATGCGCAGCGTGAAGGGTCGTGCGTGACGTGGGGGCATGCGTGGGGCGGTCGCTGCCCTCATGAGTCACGTCGTGGTAAATGGTAATGAAGCGGCCCGCGCCTTCCCCATAAAAAAGGAGAAACTGCAGGCGTGACGCCTATTTACCCCCTGTGCTTTCTCCAATCTTGGAACCGCCGTCCCTCCCTTCTTCCTTCTCAAGCTCTTGCTTTCGCTCGCCGCCGCCGCACCTTTGCTTCCCCTCATCCTTCGTCTCCCTCAACCGCCATGGCACCCAAAACCAGCAAAAGCAAGGGAGTGGTCAAGGACGCCGGGGGGAAGGAGGCGACGGAGAGCGGGTTGGCGGTGTGGCGGACATAGTTCGTCTACTTTCCTTCGACGGTCGACGCGGTCCACCTCCGGGACTACTTCAAGCCCCTTGGGGGTGCAAGACGAAGGGGCACCCTGCCACGCGCATCATCCCCGTCGGTTTTGCAGAGGCCGGCCCGAATCGGTACCCATTCTTTGTTGATTACTTTTCCTGCGGGCTCTGCCCCCCTTTCTCTGATTTCTTCAATGACGTCATGCACACCTATGGCTTCCACCTTCTGGATTTCACTCCAAATGCCGTGGCGTGCACGGCCCTTTTTGCCCATCTTTGTGAGGGCTTCGCCAGAGTGCATCCTAGCACGACGCTTTTTCGCCACTACTTCTATCCTCGTATCCAAAAGGGAGGTGCCATCTCCGATGTGTCGCCTGGATCCCAAGGAGCCAGGACAAGGGGACATATCCGGAGGGCGCTTAGAAGGAGAGGTGGGAGGAGTGGCGGGGCCGGTGGTGCTCGATTGAGGAGGAGGACCCACAGGAATTTTGCCGGGTTCGCCAGGCGCCGCCGGTTCGCAGAGACGATTGGAGCAATGCCGACGCCGATGATGAGAAGTTCTCGGTTGCCACCACCAGGATTCATCGCCTCACCGTGGCCGGGCTCACCCTTGAGATGATTGGGGCGGATTTCATCCGTCGCCGAATCGCTCCATTGCACAACAAGGGGAGGCCGGCCTGGCTCTTCATGAACGCGGCCGACATCATGAGGCTTCGCCCCGGCTTGAACCACAACTTCACGGTGGTGAGGCACGCCCACTTGTGCCAGAGGCTTTTTCAGCTTGACGTGTACCACGACGGCAGGGCCGAAAGGTCCGGAAAGGCCGTGAAGGCCGGCAAGGCCGTCAAGGGGCCCCTGTTTGGGTTGCCGGCAGGGGTGGTCCCACTGAGCAACAACTCTCACCGAACCGGCATCATCGCCATGATGCCGGACAAACGCGCACGGCCTTGACCCAAAGTGGGCTGAGCCGGGGGCGGATCAGGTGCAGGAGTTCTTCGACAAGCTGTCGGAGAATTACGTCCATGCCGAGCCGCTGCTCATCCAGGACACCACCCAAGCGGAGCTGGACTACATCGTCGCCAGGGCGGCGGAGGCAGAGCTCGCCAAGGAGGCCGGCAACGCCGGCCACGTGGAGGACGAGGCCGAGGCTGCCGTGCAGGAGAAGGAGCTTGTCGGATGGGCGGAGTCCGCTGGGGAGGCCAGCAGCGCCGACACCGGGGCTCCTCTCATCGAAGACGTGGTCGACAAGTCGACCGAGGAGGAGGCCGAGGCCGACGACCCTCCGGCCTTCGAAAGAAGGCACGTCCTGTGCCGGGCCACCTCTGGCGAGCCGGTCCGGCCCGGCAGGACCGAGTAGCGACAGGGGATCTAGGGGTAGTCCGTGCGCCTGACGAGGGCAGCGGCAGCAAAGAAGGTGGTGAAGGCCGCGGTGGCGAAGAGGAAAGCGACCGCCTCTTCTTTGTCCAAGCGCCCTCGGACTCCACCCGCTTCCCCTCCTCCCGCAGATGTTGACACGAAGGTCGTCTTCGACCTTGGGTCTCTCAGCCCGAGGAGGAAGAGGAAGGCAGCGGAAGAGGAGGCGGAGGATGAGTAATTATCTTGTCTTTTGTCATCTCCGTCCCCTCAGACCGCGCCACTTTTCTTGACTTGTTTTTATCTTTGCAGGGATGTGGAGACGCTGGCGCAGAGGGTGGCGAAGAGAGCCAGGGCCTCATCGGGCAGCCAGCCCCCAGCGGGCACCTCGAGTATGCCGCTGGTGGTGGAGAGCAGCCTGAACAACAGCCCCCGGCGCAACCCCCAGCGTGCGTTCATCACTCGCTCCCTATCAACGTGTGTTGGGGTACGATCTCTTGGCGCTGACCTTGCCGTGGTTGCAGGAGGAGGACGGCAGCAGGAGGAGCCACTGAGGGCCACTCCCAACACGCCGCCCCCGTCAACCACGCCACCCCGGGGGGCGTCCCCGGCAAGGGCGCCAAGCACCGAGCCCATGCGCACGGAGGAGGAGGAGGCGAACACGGGTGCCGACGGCTCCGTCCCGGCACCGAATGTTGGTGGGGAGGGGGACACTTCTTCCCAGCCTGGCACGGGTGAGTTATTTACCTTCTGTCCATGTTCATGCTTCTTTATTCTTCTCAGGCCTTGACCTTGGCTCCGCCTCATTCCCTTTCTTGGTGTCCAGGCCCTTCCTCGGCGGACCAGGAGGATATCGACACCGTCATCGGGGAGATCGCCAGGGACGCCGAGGCCGAGGCCGAGAAGATCGCTGCCGAGGAGGCCGCCAAGTCCGCCGATGAGGATGCCGCCAAGGGGCCCAACGAGGAGGCCGCCAAGGCCGCTGCTGAGGAGGCCGGCAAGGCCGCTGTCGAGGAGGGGACGATTGATGACCAGCCTTCCTCCTCTGCTGCCTCCGGCTCGGGCAAGTACCTGAAGGTGAGTGACGATCTGTTCGTCCACCTCCCAGGGACGGCAAGCACCAGGGTGCCCATCAAGGGGGAGGTGTTCGACGACGAGGTGCTCGCCGCCACTGGCTTGAGGTTGTCGACGAACCGGGCGCTGGTGGCGGCGGTTCCCAGGAGGAGAAGCTCCTTCGGGGCATGAGCGCCAACTTTTAGAAGCTCCAAGCGCTCCATCATGCTCGCCTGGACAAGGCGAAGTCCAGGATGGCGGCGGTGGACAAGGCGGAGGCGGACCTCGCGGGGCGCGTCTCTGAGACGCAGGCTTGGTTTCGCCAAGCCCATGAGGAGCTGAAGGTTGCCCAGGACCTGCTGGCCGAGCGCAAGCTGGAGCTTGTCATGAAGCAGGCCGACATCGAGAAGGCCCAAGAGCTGACGAAGGAGCAGGCCGCCAAAGACGAGGGTTCCTCGGCACCAGCACTAGGCCGAGCTAAACTCCCAGGAGGAGGACCTTGCCGCTCGCGAGGAGAAGCTTGCCGCAACACTCTGCGGCAAGGATGAGGAGGTGGAGAAGCTTGTCGTGCGGCGGACCCAGGAGCTGGAGCAGACGCACAAGGAGGCACTCAATGCTTAGGCCCAGGTCCAGGCCGGCAAGGTGAAAGAGCTAGAGGTGGAGTGGGACGGGCTGAAGGAACAGGCCCTGAAGCTGGCGAAGGAGAAAGACACACTCAACGGTGCTCTGGTCGAGGCGCAGTCCTCGGCAAAGCTGAGCAGCTCTCCAAGGCCAATGACTCCATCAAAAACCTGAAGCTGAAGCTGGAGGGTCTTGAGGGGACGCTTTCGGAGATCAGGGCCCGGGAGGAGACCGTGACCAAGGAGCTAGAGAAGGAAAAGCAGCTGCGGAACCATGACGCTACCAACCACGCGGATTTCATGAAGGGCAAAAACCTCTGGATCAGCCGCCTCGCCGACGTTGCTGGCAGGATCACCATGAAGCTGGCCACCATGGGGATGCCAAACATGAGGTATGCCCCTGAGCTGAACATGAGTCCCAACGCCAAGCTAACCCTATTCTTCGAGGGTGTCCTCGGGGCCCTGGAGCAGTTCCGCTCCAACAGGGCGGCCTCTCTGGCCGATGAGGCCCGGAAGCTTTGCCGGGGTGTCATGACCAAGGTCCTCACCAAGGTAGCGTACTGGAACCCCAACCTCGACTTCGACGCCGGGCTGGAGAGCTTTCCGGAGGACGTGGACCTCGCGGCGCTCGAGGACCGTATCGAGCCCGTCATCAGCCGCGTCGACGGGGTTCGGAGGATAGAAGGCCAGCGCCGGGACTAGGCACCCCATTTCTCATCGCCGTTGTAGGTTCATGACCAAGACAATTTTTATCTTTAGTTAGAACCATAGCAACAATTGATGTAATATAACTCTGCAGTATTTTGAAACGATGCATGTTATTTTCCCGTTTGATCTCCCCTCGTATGTTCACCCTACGTTGATCTGGTAGGCTTGCCGGCGCGTAAACCCAGTGCGTGGCGCCTTGAGGACAGATCCCCAATAGCCTGCCGGGTGTGCTTGCTACCAGGCTAACAACCTCACTTCTCATAACGCGGCCGCTCGAACCGTCGAGCGGACTCGAGACAGGACGAGAGCGTTGCCAATTGCAGCAGGTCACCCTGCCATTCTTGACGCAGCCGCTCGAGCTGTTGAGCGGACTCGAAACAGAGCAAGGGTGTTGCCAATAGTGGCAGGGCCCCATTGCGTGCAGATTTTCCATACACAGGGCAAGATCTTCGAGGACGATAACCATATATATAAAAGGGAATTGCTCAAAGTTTTGCATGACTTAGCTTTTCTGTCGTTGCGCGGGCGTCCACCGCATCCGCAAACGACGCCGCCCGTTTGGTCGTCTTCTAACTTGGAGTGACAACCACGATGAAGCCGCTGCTCCAACCAGACCAGGTTTCCACAACCGCGTCGCCCCCTACCTGACGCGCCAAAGATGTTAGGGGAAACGACACCTATGGAATCACTGGGATCCCTTCTACGGTTGGCGGGCGCGGGGTTGTGCAAAGAGCGGGTCTGGTAGCCAGCACAAAGATCGTTTACCCAGGTTCGGTCCACAAGGATGCGTAATACCCTAGTCCTGCTTTGGTGTATATTTGAGCGTTCTTGAGCTTTCGAACTAGCTGTGGTGCGTGCGTAGTCCAAAAGATCCGAATCCTCCTCCTGGACGCCTCGGGCCTCCTTTTATAGTCAAAAGGGGCTGCCACAGTGGCACACAGGAGGTGGAAAGGTATACAGTGGTTAAGCTTATCGCCTGTCATTACGGGACAAGGCGCATTAAATGCGCCCCTTAGGTGTCCCGTTGCTTTATTAGGGATGGCGACGAGGCCCATCCCATCCGTCGCCGCTCCCCCTCGCTCCGATACACGCCCGGTCCAATGAGGCATGCAGCGCCACACAAGCTGGCAGGCTGCTGAGATGGCGCGGTGGTAGGATCTTCACGAAGATCTGCATGCCACCACGCAGATGCTTGCTGAGTTGGCCTGGGAAAGGCGGTGGAGTCTTGGCAGACGTGGGCCTGGCTGCGGCCCTGCGGGTGTCTTTGGCAATGGTCTTGCCGGGGCCCCGGCAAGGGCCTTGCCGTGGCATCGCGGTCGTCAAGGATCTTGCCGGGGGTCTCGGATTTCCTCGGCCAGGATCTTGCCGAGGGTCGCCGTCTTCTGGTCCTCATCTGATCTTGTGTGTTTATGATCTTGACAAAGATCGGCATGCCACCATGGAGGTGCCTCATGAGCCTTGGTTCCAATGTGGTTGATGGTGTTGGAACCCTTGGGCTCAAGGGAGGCGCGCTCTGCTGGCGTCGGGCAAGTTGCCCCGGCAAGGCTGTTGCCGGGGCTGCGGAGGCCACCCCGGCAAGGGTTTTGTCGGGGGAGTCCACCTCACCCTCTTGCTCCTTGTGTCTCTGGTCTTGGCCTTGATCTAGTTGTCTCGTGCCCTTGCTTCTCTCCTTTGCCCTACTTAGTGTGGCCGCGGCCGCGGCTCTGACTGCCCGTGCACAAGTAAAGGGGTAAAAAAGGAGAGCCCCTACTTTTGTACACTGACAGTGGTCCTAGGACACTCACTCGCGTGGGCCTGCGAGGTCGCCATCCAGAACTATGACATGCGATGAGAGAGGTTAATTTGGCCAACAAGGATGGTCATTTTTTGGTTTTTGTTATACGTACGGTAGGAGTATATATAGTACGCGTTGAAGAGGGTGGCCGGGGCAATACTACGCGTCATATAGGACACTCACTCGCGTGCGATGCTTCCATCCATGGGCCCGCGAGGTTGTCCTCCATCACTTTGACCCAGCAAGGAGGTTTATTTTTGGGTTGTGTTGTGGTAGGAGTATATAGTATGCGTCGAAGAGGTGAGGAGGGGCCAGGGCAGCACATATATACTACACACACGTCATGAATCGATCTCACTCTGTGTGGGGACTTTTCGGTTTCCAAAGGCAGGTGCCGCAAAGAATTTGTGCATATTGGGTATTAAAAACATCACCAACACATTGGGCCACGTGCAGACGATGGTTGTCACTCATTCGCCTGCGACTCTTCCTTCCATGGGCCCGCGAGGTCGTCGTCCATCTAATATATGACACAACGAGAAAGGTAATTTGACGAACAAGGATGATTATTTTCGGGTTGTGTTACAATACGTAGGAGTATATATTACACGTCGAAGAGGGGAGGGGGCAACATATATACACTATGTGTCATGAACCTCGGTTCGTGTGGGGGACCTAAAGGTTTCCGAGGCAGGTGCCACATCAAAGTTCTGCATACATATTAGGTATTCAAACATCACAACCACACATCTCCATACATGTGTTTGGCCCACAAGCAAGCGATGGCAGTTGATCCTCTAGCACTCACTCACGGGGTTATCGGCGAGATGCTTCGTCCATATCTGTGTGCCCGCTTGGTCAATCACCTCGGCCGACATCGATAGAGGTTAATTTGACTTATCATTAGGAGGGGATTAAATTTTGGTTCGTCTTATATGGTTCGGTACATGCAACTATATTTCGTGCGCATGTGTACGCACGAATCCCTCCCACTGGGTCGAAGTGGGGGGGGGGGGGGCGAGCACACGACGCATCATGAACCAGATCTGTGTAGGGACTGTGTGTTTTCGACACATGCATGCACCACATCAAAATGTTGTGCTTTTGGTATTCAAACATATATGCATGCATCACGCATGTCCATACACATATGTTTGGGGCACATACATGCAGTGGTTGTCTTTGGACACTCTCCCTCGCTTGCTTATCATCGACAACCTATATATTCGTGGGCCCGCGTGGACGTCCATCACTTCGACCAACAACGCGAGAGAGGTTACCAGGATGGATTCTTCTCTTGGTCCACGTTGCTGTATAGTCGTACGTCGATCATGGTGAGATTCAAGACCTAAGTTCAAGGGCTCACATACACATGAATCCCTATATATATTTAGATACATTAAAACTGAGCACCCTCCCAGCCCTCACAGGCCATCAGCGTCAACAACCGTCTGATCGTCAACTTTGAGCATTTTTGGCCATCAGATTGTCGTGAATCGCTCCTAATCTGGCTTGGTTCGCTGTTAACGATGGCTCACTGTCGTGGGCCGCTACTCCGGACACTTTTTGGACCTCTCACGTTAAATTGGGCCTAATGGGCCTGTAGCAGCCTGCCTACGCGTACCCAGAAATAGAAAAGGTGAGCCTGGTTTCATTCGCAAGGTCGCTCGGCTCCACCCTTCGCGTGGCGGTTGTTTCCATGGGTGGCCAAATTGGATCCCGACCAATGCAGGAGCGACGACTCCGATGGCGACCTCTCTGGATTCGGACGTACGCGCCTCACGCGAGTGGTAGGGTCTTCGAGAAATGCCACGCGAGTGGTAAGGCAAACTGGCCACCGGTAATTACAGCCCCGATTCATCTTCTTCATTTACTCGACGCTCGTGTATATATACTACTCTACCTTGCAGCTGTTCATTCCCAGTTCCCCTCATTACTTATGTAACTCTTCTCCTGCAGCCATGGCTGACTTATAGGTGGAGGATTCTTCTTCACCATTCTGCGAGTCCTCCTCTGTCTCTCTCTCCTACTAATTCAGATGGCTCGTGATTCATAAAGTTCTAAATTTCTTAAGATCTCTTTTGATGTATCTTTCCGTTTGTGTTATTGTCAACAAATAAGCTGATCTTTCTCTCATGAGAAATTTCTCTGGTGCGATTTAATTTCACCTATTATGTAGCTGGACAGCCAGATCATTTTGTGACTGATTGGTCCAGGTGACCTCTCCTTACAGATATTTATTAATGGGCATTGACCCTCATCAAGGCATATAACATGGAGTGACCTGTTAATACTGTTGGCATATCTTCTCCACTTGGTCATGTATGCTCATGTATCCCATACTTTTAGTCATATACTCATACCATTGTGCAGACATCCATGCTCTTGATTTGTGACTTGTGAGCAGTTCGGCATACAATTTGATCTCGGAACAACTGGTTATGTCTTAATTTTGAAGTTATTTGGGTTTGTTGCATGCTAAAAAACCATACCTTTCTCATGTGTAATTATCTGGAGATGACAAGCACTGATGATAAGGTATGTCTTGCATGTGCCTTCTGATTAAGTTTTTTCAAATTGAACTACGATACATGATTTACTGTTTAGTGCCAATTTCCTGTGTCCTCCCCATATAGTTCACACTTTGAAGCCTTGAATTCTTGATGACTTTAGATAGTTTTGCGTGACAAAGACTTCGTTTTTATATTTTTATAATCATTATGCAGACTGTATCCTGACCTGTCCACAAGTAAGACCATGTTATTTTTTCTAGGTTTTGGAAGATAATCTCGGTAGAGTTAAATTTTGTACTAATGAATGCACAATAATTTAATCTTGAGGGCCGGATGTATGTTCTTATTCATATACTATTATTTTGCATTTATATTCATTCTTATCCACTTCCCTTTTGACACTGTACAATTCATGTTCACATATGGATCCGGTAAAATCGGAATGACCTAAAGAAATCAAAAGGTGGTTACTTTTTGTCAAGCATACTACATTTTTATTTAGAATTTAGGTTTGAGAATGGAGAGATAAACTATGCATATTTTCTATGAAATCTCTTGATAAAAAATATGAGCATCTAATTTGTGAGCCCCCTTCCACCAAATCTATGAGGCCTTGTATCAAGCACTAACCGAAAGGGCATGCATCAAGCAATAACTCCTAATTTGTTCTTGGAAAGTTGATGAAACTCACCTGAATTTTTCAGTTGCTCCTACGAAAATAAAGCCTAAATTCACATATTTTGATGTTCTTGGTGATTATCGGATAAAGCGGATGCACCAAAAGGTTTGCATAACTAAGCTATATTGAGCAAGATTTTATATGGAATATGCAGGTAAATGAAGCATTTCAATAGCCATAAATTTGATATATCCCATTAGTGGTCGCTACAAGGATATCTGTTATTATATGTAGGTAGTGACCAATTCCCAGAATAATTTTTGGGCCCAAACAAAGGTTTTATTCTATATTACAAGGATGCTAATTTGTTGGAAATTAGGAAGCAAAGCCATTCCTACACTTCGCACGGTTGATACCAGAATTATCAACCCCTCCTTTTGCTGTTAAATATGGCTGACACGTTAATCTTCTCACTTCACATTATGTGTATGTCTGTAACCAAACCTATTACGTCTCAATATACCTGGCTCTTTTGTTTTGGATGGTACAAGCTATGTAAATTATATTGCTTAATATAATGCTAACCTATGTCTTCTAGCAACTTCAAAGATGAACGTGAGCTATTAGATTTTTCTGTTGCATGTGAAGTATTGCCTGCAATATATTATAGTCTTTGCTCTCACATCGAACCATCTGGAAGATACTATTTGGTATTAATAGGGAAATAAATCTCAATGTTAGAAGAATTATACCAATAATACAAATCGAGTTTGCAATGTTGTGCCCAACGATTACTTGGATGTTGCCATTCCAGCATCTTGACTTTTGTGCTCCTATACCTGAAACTTAATGTGAAATACTCCAAAGTATCTCAAATACTTGTGTTGTCTAATTTAGTTTATATATTTATAAAATTCCTCTCTTTGATTACTACTCCCTCCGTTGACAAATATAAGATGTTTTGGGTATTTTAAAATGGCATACATACTGAAATGAGTGAACAAACACACTAAAATATATATATGCATCCGATTCAAAAAACGTTAGAACATCTTATACTATGAATAGAGGGAGTAACAAATATAATGGACGGGCACGACAACGCGCGCCTTAACGGTCTAGTATAGTATACTACGCGTCGTGAACCCTCGCTCCGTGCGGGTACTTTCTGGTTTCAAAAGCACACGGCCACATCAAAGTTGTGCATTGGGTATATTCAAACACCACATGACACTTCATACATATGTTTGGGCAACATGCATGCAGTGGTTGTCTTCAGGCACTCCCTCACGTGGTTATCGGCGACAAGCTAGCCTATTTTGTGGGGCCGTGTGTGGAACGTCAATGCATGACTTTGACCCAACAAACAAGAGAGGCTATACGACCAAGGTGGTGATTCTTCTTGGTCAGTCTTACAATACGCCTTGGTGAGATGTGATACGTCCATTTTGCATCATGTTTACCTACTGTTATTTATAAAAAATTTATGCATAGTAATGCTTTTTGGAGTAATTCTAATGTCTCTTCTCTCATAATATGCAAGGTACACACAAAGAGTGAGAATTCCGGCAGCTGGAAATCTGGACCTGGAAAAGCTACGTCGGGCCACCTATTCTGCATAACTCCAAATGAGCTGAAACTTCACGAGGATTTTTTATGGAAAAAATAAGAAATACTGGAGCAAATAACCATTGTAGGGGGGCCACCTGTTGAGCACAAGACACCAGGGCATGCCTGCCCCCCCAGGCGCGCCCTGGTGGGTTGTGATCAGCCCAGCCCCCCTCCGGTGCCCATCTTCTGGTATATAAGTCATTTTGACTTAGAAAAAATAAGGAGAGAACTTTCGGGACGGAGCGCCGCCATCTCGAGGCGGAACTTGGGCAGGAGCACTTTTGCCCTCCGGCGGAGCGATTCTGCCGGGGGAACTTCCCTCCCGTAGGGGGGAATCATCGTCATCATCATCACCGGCAACTCTCCCATCTTGGGGAGGGCAATCTCCATCAACATCTTGAACAACACCATCTCCTCTCAAACCCTAGTTCAACTCTTGTGTTCAATCTATGTACCAGAACTATAGATTGGTAATTGTGGGTGACTAGTAGTGTTGATTACATCTTGTAGTTGATTACTATATGGTTTATTTGGTGGAAGATTATATGTTTAGATCCAATATGCTATTTAATACCCATATGATCTTGAGCATGATTATCATTTGTGAGTAGTTACTTTTGTTCTTGAGGTCACGGGAGAAATCTTGTTGCAAGTAATCATGTGAACTTGATATGTGTTTGGTATTTTGATAGTGTGTATGTTGTGATTCCCTTAGTGGTGTCATGTGAACGTCGAATACATGACACTTCACCATATTTGGGCCTAAGAGAATGCATTGTAGAGTAGTTATTAGATGATGGGTTGCGACAGTGACAGAAGCTCAAACCCTAGTTTATGCGCTATTCCGTAAGGGACCGATTGGATCCAAAAGTTTAATGCTATGGTTAGAATTTATTCTTAATACTTTTCTCGTAGTTGTAGATGCTTGCGAGGGGGTTAATCATAAGTAGGAGTTTGTTGAAGTAAGAACAGCACCTAAGCACTGGTCCACCCACATATCAAACTATCAAAGTAGCGAACATGAATTGAATCAACATGATGAAAGTGACTAGATGAAATTCCCGTGTACCCTCAAGAATGCTTTGCTTATTATAAGAGACCATTTTGGCCTGTCCTTTGCCTCAAAAGGATTGGGATACCTTGCTGCAGTTTTGTTACTATTATCGCTACTTGCTCGTTACAAATTATCTTGCTATCAAACTACTATGTTACTTACAATTTCAGCACTTGCAGACATTACCTTGCTGAAAACCAGTTGTCATTTCCTTCTGCTCCTCGTTGGGTTCGACACTCTTACTTATCGAAAAGGCTACAATTGATCCCATATACTTGTGGGTCATCAAGGATCTTTTATGGCGCCGTTGCCGGGGAGTGAAGTGCTCTTGGTAAGTGGAAATTGGTAAGGAAAAATTATTACTACGTGCTGAAATTTATTGTCACTTGTTACTATGGAAAACAATCCTTTGAGGGGTTTGTTCGGGGTATCTTCACCTCGACCGGAACCACAATAAATACCCCTCAACCTACTTCACCTACTGAAAATATTGAATATGACATTCCTTTGGATGTTATAGAACAACTGCTAGCTAATCCTTATGCAGGAGATGGAACCGAACATCCTGATATGCACTTGCTATATGTGGAAGAAATTTGTGGATTGTTTAAGCTTGCAGGTTTACCCGGAGATGGAGTTAAGAAGAAGGTTTTCCCTTTATCTTTGAAGTGAAAAGCATTGGCATGGTATAGGCTATGCAATGATATTGGATCCTGGAATTGGAATCGATTGAAATTGGAGTTTCACCAAAAAAATCATCATATGCATCTAGTTCATCGTGATCGGAATTACATATATAATTTTTGGCCTCGTGAAGGAGAAAGTATCGCTCTAGCTTCGGGGAGGCTTAAGTCAATGTTATATTAATGCCCCAATCATGAGCTCTCAAGAGAAATTATTATTCAGAATTTTTATGCTCGGCTTTCTCATAATGATCGATCTATGCTTGATACTTCTTGTGTTGGTTCTTTTATGAAGAAGACTATTGAATTCCGGTGGGATCTTCTGGAAAGGATTAAACGCAACTCTGAAGATTGGGAACTCGACGAAGGTAAAGAGTCAGGTATTAAGCTCAAGTTTGATTGTGTTAAATCTTTTATGAATACTGAAGCTTTTCAAAAGTTTAGCTCTAAATATGGACTTGACTCTGAGATAGTAGCCTCCTTTTGTGAATAATTTGCTACTCATGTTGATCTCCCTAAGGAGAAGTGGTTTAAATATCACCCTCCTATTAAAGAAGAAATTAAAGAACCGTGCTAGCTAAAGAGGAAACTATTATTTATAATGTTGATCCAGTTGTTCCTACTGCTTATATTGAGAAACCACTTTTCCTTGTTAGGATGAAGGAACATGCTAAAGTTTCAACAGTGGTCAACAAAAGTTATATTAGAACACCTAAACCTGGTGAACAAATCAAGGTAGAACCTAGTGTTGCTATGGTTAAGGATCTCCTGGAAGAAAATATAGATGGGCATGTTATTTACTTTTGTGCTGAAGCTGCTAGAATTGCCAAACCCGGTAAAAAGGATAAACATAGACCTATTGTTGGCATGCCCGTTGTCTCAATTAAAATAGGAGATTACTGTTATCATGGTTTATGCGACCTAGGTGCTAGCGTGAGTTCTATTCCCTTTACCTTATATCAAGAAATTATGATCGACATAGCACTCGCACAGATAGAAGACATAGATGTTACTATTAAACTTACTAATAGAGATACTATTTCACCAATTGGGATTGTTAGAGATGCTGAAGTCTTATGTGTGGGAAAATAAAATACCCTACTGATTTTCTTGTTCTTAGTTCCCCACAAGATGATTTTTGTCCCATTATCTTTGGTAGACATTTCCTGAACACCGTCAATGCTAAAATAGATTGTGAGAAACAAATTGTGGGTGTTAGCTTGGTGATGACTCTCATGAGTTTAATTTTTCCAAGTTTAGTAGAAAACCTCATAAAAAATTGCCTAGTAAGGATGAAATAATTGGTCTTGCTTCCATTATTGTGCCTCCTACTGAACCTTTAGAACAATATCTGCTAGACCATGAAAATGATTTATATATGCATGAAAGAAATGAAATAGATAAGATTTTCCTTGAACAACGTCCTCTGCTTAAACACAATTTTCCTATTTAAACTCTGGGAGGTCCTCCTCCACCTAAAGGTGATCCTGTGTTTGAATTAAAACAATTGCCAGACACTTTAAAATAGGCTTATCTTGATAAGAAGAAGATATCATGTTATTATTAGTGCTAACCTTTCAGAACATGAAGAACAAAGATTATTGAAAGTTCTAAGGAAGCACCGAGCTGCTATTGGATATACTCTTGATGATTTAAAGGGCATTAGTCCCACTCTATGTCAGCACAAGATTAATACGGAACCTAATGCTAAACCCGTTGTTGATCACCAACTTCGGTTAAATCCGAAGATGAAGGAAGTGGTAAGAACGGAAATATTAAAACTTATGGAAGCAGGTATAATCTATCCTATAACTGATAGTAGATGGGTAAGTCATGTTCATTGTGTCCCTAAGAAAGGAGGTATTACTGTTGTTCCCAATGATAAGAATGAACTTATTCCACAAAGAATTGTTACAGGCTATAGAATGGTAATTGATTTTAGAAAATTAAACAAAGCAACTAGAAAAGATCATTACCCTCTGCCTTTTATTGATCAAATGCTAGAAAGATTATCTAAGCACACACATTTTTGCTTCCTTGATGGATACTCTGGTTTTTCACAAATACCTGTTTCTCAACCTGATCAAGAAAAGACCACTTTCACTTGTCCCTTTGGAACTTATGCTTATAGACGTATGCCTTTTGGTTTATGCAATGCACCTGCTACCTTTCAAAGATGTATGACTGCTATATTCTCTAACTTTTGTGAAAAGATTGTTGAAGTTTTCATGGATGACTTTTCTGTTTATGGGAAGTCTTTTGATGATTGTTTAAGCAATCTTGATCGAGTTTTGCAGAGATGTGAGCAAACAAATCTGTCTTGAATTGGGAGAAGTGCCACTTTATTGTTAAGGAAGGCATTGTTTTGGGCCATAAAATTTCTGAAAGAGGTATTGAGGTGGACAAAGCTAAGGTTGATGCAATTGAGAAAATGCCATGTCCTAAAGATATCAAAGGTATTCGTACTTTCCTTGGTCATGCTGGTTTCCATAGGAGATTTATCAGAGACTTTTCTAAAATTTCTAGGCCTCTTACAAATCCTTTGCAAAAGGATATTCCTTTTGTTTTTTATGATGATTGTTTAGAAGCCTTGGAAACACTCAAGAAAGCCTTAATTTCTGCACCTATTTTTCAACCACCTGACTGGAACATGCCTTTTGAAATTATGTGTGATGCTAGTGATTATGTTGTTGGTGCTGTTCTAGGACAAAGAGTTGATAAGAAACTAAATGTTATTCATTATGCTAGTAAAACTCTAGACAATGCTCAAATAAATTATGCTACTACTGAAAAAGAATTTCTAGCAGTGGTGTTTGCATGTGATAAATTTAGATCTTACATTGTCAATTCAAAAATAATTGTTCACACCGACCATGCTGCTATTAAATATCTTATGGAAAAGAAAGATGCTAAACCTAGGCTTATTCGATGGGTTCTCTTGCTACAAGAATTTGACTTGCATATCACTGATAGAAAAGGAGCAGAGAACCCCGTAGCTGATAACTTGTCTAGGTTGGAGAATGTACTTGATGACCCACTACCTATTGATGATAGTTTTCCTGATGAGCAGTTAGCTACAATAAATGTTTCTCATAACACTCCTTGGTATGCTGACTATGCTAATTACATTGTTGCTACATATTTACCACCTAGTTTCACATACCAACAAAAGAAAAAATTCTTCTATGACTTAAGACATTACTTTTGGGATGACCCACATCTTTATAAAGAAGGAGTAGATGGTATTATTAGAAGTTGTGTACCTGAGCATGAACAGGGACAAATCCTACGGAAAAGTCACTCCGAAGCTTATGGAGGACATCATGCGGGAGACAGAACTGCTCACAAGGTATTGTAGTCTCGGTTTTATTGGCCTACTCTTTTCAAGGATGCTCGTAAGTTTGTCTTATCTTGTGATGAATGTCAAAGAATAGGTAATATCGGTAAGCGTCAAGAAATGCCTATGAATTATTCACTTGCTGTTGAACCTTTTGATGGTTGGGGTTTTGATTACTTGGGACCTTTTCCTTCCTCTAATGGGTATACACATATTTTGGTTGTTGTTTATTATGTTACTAAGTGGGTAGAAGCTATTCCAATTAGTAGTGTTGATCACAACACCTCTATAATGCTTAAGGAAGTTATTTTCCCAAGGTTTGGAGTCCCTAGATATTTAATGATGATGGTGGTTCACACTTTATTCATGGTGCTTTCCATAAAATGCTTGCCAAGTCTGATGTTAACCATAGAATTGCATCACCCTATCATCCTCAGTCCAGTGGTCAAGTTGAACTTAGCAATAGAGAAATAAAATTAATTTTACCGAAGACTGTCAATAGGTCCCGGAAGAATTGGTCTAAGAAATTAGATGATGCACTTTGGGCTTATAGAACAGCATATAAAAATCCTATGGGTATGTCTCCTTATCAAATGGTTTATGGAAAAGCTTGCCATTTGCCTCTTGAGTTAGAACATCAAGCTTATTGGGCAAGCAATGAACTCAACTATGATTTTAAACCTGCTGGTGAAAAGAGGTTATTTGATATTAGCCCATTAGATGAATGGAGAACCCAAGCTTATGAAAATGCCAAGTTGTTTAAAGAAAAAGTTAAAAGATGGCATGATAAACGAATCCAAAAGAGTGAGTTCAAAGTTGGAGAATATGTTCTTTTGTACAACTCTCATTTCAGATTCTTTGCAGGAAAACTCCTCTCCAAATGGGAAGGACCCTATGTTATCGAGAAGGTTTATCGGTCTGGAGCTATCAAAATAAATAATACTGAAGGTACTAACTCGAAGGTTGTTAATGGGTAGCGAATAAAACATTATATCTCAGGTACGCCCATTAATGTTGAAAGTAATATTATCCAAACTTTGACACCGGAACAACACATAAAAGAGACCATCTGGAACACTCCAGAATCGTTAAAAAGAGGAGGTACGTGATACGGTCAGTAAACGAACACCAAAAAATCCGCAAAAATATTTTCTGTCAGTTTTGGAATATTTAAAAAAATTAGGAAAATAAGAAACAACCAGGAACGTCACCCTGGTGGGCACAAGACACCAGGGCGCGCTTGGCTTGCCAGGTGCGCCCAGGTGAGTTGTGCCCACTTCGGGTACCTGCCGGACTCCATTTTTCTTCCGTTTGCTTGTTTCCCAAGATAAAAAAATCTTTATATACCCCCAAACCTATTGACCATCGTATCGCAGAGAAATCTTCTGTTTTCTTCTCTTGTTGTTTTCCTGATAGATCTGAAAATATATCATCCCAATACTCGGAGGGTGAGAGATATGTTGTTGATTTTATCGCAAACCCCAAATCTTATGGGGATGTGGAGCACTATGGCTGGACTTCGGAGTAAGAGGAAGACTTATCCTAGGGAGAAGGAGGAGACGAGCTCAAACGAAGACGAAGCCCCATTGCCTCAACCTGGGGACATGCATGTGGAATTCAAGAAGTCAAGCCTCCCCAACAAAGGAAAAGAGGCCTAAGGTTCAGTTCGCATTTTGCAGGAAAACAAGCAAGTTTTATGCAAAAAGGTACTGGAGCTTGAGCAGGAGATCGGTGAATTGAAGGAGGAAAATTACATCCTCAAGTGTAAGATGAGGAAGAAGGACAACTTCATCACCACCACCTTCTTCATCACCAAAAGAAAACTGAGTATCGGGTATGGGCACTCCCCTTGGCTTCCGACAAGCTTGGGGGAGGAACCCCGGTATCGTATCACCCCCACTATCTTTTGCCCTTACTTATTTTTAGTTCGATCCTTAGCTATCTTTTGCTTTAGGTGAATAAAAGTTTAGTTCCATCCTTTATTTTTGAGAGTTTGCTTAGTGATCTATCTTTGTAATCGTGTGCGAGATATATAATAAAGTTTAGTTTGAGTTCTTGCTTTCTTTACTTTCTTGTTCCAATAAAAAGAAAGAAAATAAATGAAAAAGATCATATGCTAATCTTATGGTAGGTAATGACACCACATAAGGAAAAGTATAGGTAGAAAATTTTATTAGAGATTGACAAACATAGCATTGGTCAATGATGCAACTCATGAAAGAATTAATAAGGGAAGTGAAGATTCACATACAAATACACTATCCTGGAAATCTTTTGTGATTGTGAGCCCTGATCAAAATATTATATGCCAAAATTGTTGACGTTGGACGAGGAAGACAACGTAATGATTTATGTTTGTTCATATTCACATAGAAGTTATATTGTCATAGATCCTTCAACATGTGGTGCTTGCCCCCCATCTTTGCTAGCCAAAAATTCCGCACCAAGTAGAGATACTACTTGTGCATCCAAAAACCCTTAAACCCAAATCTTATTTTCAAGAGCCCACCATACCTACCTAAGGATTGAGTAAGATCCTTCAAGTAAGTTGTCATCGGTGCAATAAGGCAATAAAAATTGCTTCTAAAAGTGTGAGATCATTTAGTGTAAGAGAAAGTTGAGCGTTGTACGAACTTGTGATGGTAAAGAATAAAAGCGACAGACCGTATAATAAAGGTTGCCATCACAAGGGGCAATATAACGTGACGTTCTCTTGCACTAAGGGGTTGAACATACAAACAAATAAGCGCATGGCAACCTCTGCTTCCCTCTCCGAAGGGTCTATCTTTTACTTTTATGTATTTACTTTCATGCAAGAGTCAAAGTTTTTCTCTCTATTCCTTTTTATTTTCTCCTTTGGCAAGCATCATGTGGTGAGGAAAGATCTAGGCACATATATCCAGTTGAATATGGGTAGCATGAGTTATTATTGTTGACATCACCCTTGAGGTGAATACGTTGGGAGGCGAAACTATAAGCCCCTATCTTTCTATGTGTCCGGTTGAAACGTTTTGCTCATGTGTATGCGGTGAGTGTTAGCAATCATAGAAGACTATATGATGGTTGAGTATGTGACTTGCCTAAAGGCTCCGATACGTGACCCTTCCTGAAAAGATGATGAATTGTAGTTGCAAAGTTGACTGAGAACATAGTTTGTTGGTTTCCAATAGAGTTTATGCTTTATACTTCGATAGTGTGATGAATTGCTACTTATTCATGAGAAGTCTATGATAAAAGTTCTATGATAAAAGTTTTATGTTAAAGTTTGTTGTTGTTATAATAATTCACATGATGCTTCTATGTCCATATTTTGTTTTTATCGACACCTCTCTCTCTAAGCATGTGGACATGTTTTTCGATTTCAGTTTTCGCTTGAGGACAAGTGAGGTCTAAGATTGGGGGAGTTGATACGTCCATTTTGCATCATGTTTACCTACTGTTATTTATAATGTTTTACGCATAATAATGCTTTTTGGAGTAATTCTATTGCCTTTTCTCTCATAATATGCAAGGTACACACAAAGAGGGAGAATTCCGGCAGCTGGAAAGCTGGACCTGGAAAAGCTACGTTAGGCCAACTATTCTGCACAACTCCAAATGAGCTGAAACTTCACGTGGATTTTTTATGGAATAAATAAGAAATACTGGAGCAAATAACCACCGGAGGGAGGCCACCTGGTGAGCACAAGACACCAGGGTGCACCTGGCACCCCAGGCGCGCCCTGGTGGGTTGTGCTTAGCCCAGTCCACCTCCAGTGCTCATCTTCTGGTATATAAGTCATTTTGACCTAGAAAAAATAAGGAGATAACTTTCGAGACGGAGCGCCACCATCTCGAGGCGGAACTTGGGCAGGAGCACTTTTGCCCTCCGGTGGAGCGATTCCGCCGGGGGAACTTCCCTCCCGGAGGGGGAAACCATCGTCATCATCATCATCACCAACAACTCTCCCATCTTGGGGAGGGCAATCTCCATCAACATTTTCAACAGCACCATCTCCTCTCAAACCCTAGTTCATCTCTTGTGTTCAATCTGTGTACCGGAACTATAGATTGGTACTTGTGGGTGACTAGTAGTGTTGATTACTATATGGTTTATTTGGTGGAAGATTATATGTTCAGATCCAATATGCTATTTAATACCCCTCTGATCTTGAGCATGATTATCATTTGTGAGTACTTAGTTTTGTTCTTGAGGTCACGGGAGAAATCTTGTTGCAAGTAATCATGTGAACTTGATATGTGCTCGATATTTTAATAGTGTGTATGTTGTGATTCCCTTAGTGGTGTCATGTGAACGTCGACTACATGACACTTCACCATATTTGGGCCTAAGGGAATGCATTGTGGAGTAGTTATTAGATGATGGGTTGCGAGAGTGACAGAAGCTTAAACCCTAGTTTATGCGCTATTCCGTAAGGGACCGATTGGATCCAAAAGTTTAATGCTATGGTTAGAATTTATTCTTAATACTTTTCTCGTAGTTGCGGATGCTTGCGAGGGGGTTAATCATAAGTAGGAGTTTTGTTCAAGTAAGAACAACACCTAAGCACCGGTCCACCCACATATCAAATTATCAAAGTAGCGAACACAAATCGAATCAACATGATGAAAGTGATTAGATGAAATTCCCGTGTACCCTCAAGAACGCTTTGCTTATTATAAGAGACCGTTTTGGCCTGTCCTTTGCCTCAAAAGGATTGGGCTACCTTTCTGCACTTTTTTTACTATTATTGTTACTTGTTTTTTACAAATTATCTTGCTATCAAACTACTCTATTACTTAAAATTTCAGCACTTGCAGACACTACCTTGCTGAAAACCACTTGTCATTTCCTTCTGCTCCTCGTTGGGTTCGACACTCTTACTTATCAAAAAGGCTACAATTGATCCCATATACTTGTGGGTCATCAAGATGCCCCCTCCCACCGACTCAAAGTGTGTGTGGGGGGGGGGAGGGGGCACAGTACTACTTCGTACTAGATGAACCTCTGTGGGGTCGGGGATGCCCGGTTAATTTGTGCTTCACATGTGCCACATCAAATTTGTGATTTGGTTATTTAAATATAATAGCACATCGTTTTCACACACACACACACATCGGGCCACCTGCAGGTGTGGTTGGTAAGTGGTCTCACCCATCTAACGCCAGAAGAACACATCTGTGGGCCCGCACACGGTCCACATTTGATCGGAAGCAAAGGGGGAGGGTGGTTGATGTACTCCTTTAGGTTTTGTGTTACGGTACGGTAAGGTGTAAGACCTAGCTATTTGGGGGCATGCGTTCATAGCTAGGATTCCCCTCCTGGCAACATGAAGTGTGTGTGTTTTGTGGGGGGGGGGGTGCTAGCAATAATAAAATGCGCTTTGTGCGACAGGTGCCACGTCAAAGTTGTGCATTGGGTATTTGAACATCAAACCACCTTTTTTGTCGTGGAATTGTCACGACAGATGTCCTAGTGAAAGGACTTAATTGCGGAGCCATCGCAACTAGGAAGCTTAAAGGGGTTAAAACGGGACAAAGGACACGAAGGTTTATACTGGTTCGGCCCCTTGCGGTGAAGGTAAAGGCCTAATCCAGTTTGAGGCGGTATTGCTTATGTTTCGATTGCTAGGGAGCGAATCCGCTTGACCTAGCTTTCGATCTGATCTTACTTGTCCTGAACCGCCGCTGGGTCGTCCCTTTATATACAGAGGTCGACGCCCAGCGGCTCACAGAGTCCTGGCCGGCTCATAAATAGTGTCCGGCTCGGTCTCTAACTATCCCTTCCTTACAATACAAGTTAAGTACATATGGCGGTTTATCTCTACGGGCCTTGAGTCGCCTTTGGGCCTTGGGCCCTTAACTGAACCGCCATCTTCCAGAGCTGTCTTGGGCTTCATGAATCGCTATAGGTATAATCCGGCCCCTCCTGGGCGGGTCATACCTAATAGTTATATCCCCAACATTAGGCCCCAGATTGATTTGAACTTGTTCATGTCAATCTTCAACACTTATAGAAAATCTTCTGCTCTTCATTGTGCGAGAATTTGTAACCCGCCATGACGTCATCTTCTAGATTTGTGATAACCCACCACGACGTCATCTGCCATTACTTCACACTTCATCCAACGTATCTCAACGGATCCTTATCTTAATGACCATCCCGGGAATCGAGGCGTCCTAGTAGCTGGATAACCATATTTTTGGCCTCCTTGTTTTTCGCGCCCACTTAAGAATCTTTCCTTATAAATAGGCACGACCGGTCTTTCCTCATTCTCCCCCTTTCTGGCGTCTTCTTCCTCTCGCAACCCTTCTGCCACTCGAGCTCCGCCGCCGCCGCAGAGCACCTCATCTTCCTCAACCCCGGCCGCTGCATCAACCTGAGTCGATCCAGAGAATGGCGGCGACCCTCCGCAGTAGATCTGTAGCTATAAGTTTCTGCCTTCCCATACCTCAGATCCGCATTAGGGTTTGCGAGTTTCTCTTTGTTCTTCGTAGTTCATCGTAGTTCATCTTCCAGGCTGTACCGCGAGCTTCTTTGATCTGGAAACAGTGTTCAACCAATGCGGTAGTTGTTTTACTTCCACTTTTGATATCAGTAGATCCCCTTTCCTGGAAGAGAAAATCTTGTGAAAGCTCATGAACTCATTTGTACTGGTTTTTAGGTCTAAATTTATTTTTCTTTTCCTGAACAGCCGTTGATCCAAAATAATAGTTGCATCCTGTGAAACTTGTTTGTGTAACACTTAGGCAAAAACTGCATTTGTTAAATCCACTTAGCCATGGCGGCTCTTACCAACAGCTTAAAATTGCAATGCTCAATTGATAACCTTAACCACTCATGGCGGTTTAGATAACTTGACTGCTCATGGCACTCATGGCGGCTTAAATAACTTGACATAATTTAGCCATATACCATTAGGCCCCTTTATAAGCCGCCATCTTGAATATGTATTGTAATGTTTTTCCTCCGGCTTAAATTTGAACGGGCAATTTCACTCTTTGTTAGGTTTCCCTCTTCACAATGCCGCCCAAAACTAGCACTTCATGCAACTGGGTCCCATCCATCGTCACTGATAGCACTCTTGACGATTTTGTGAAAACCGGCTATCTGCCAAAGAAGGAAGTCATGTCATACCGTGCGCCTGATCGAACCAAGGAAAAGCCTCAGCCCAAAGAGGGGGAAGTCGTCATCTTTACTGACCACATGAACCGGGGCTTTTCACCACCCGGCTCAAAATTCTTCAAAGACGTCCTACACTTTTTTGACCTCCGTCCTCAAGACATCGAACCCAACTCCGTGTCTAATATTTGCAACTTTCAAGTGTTCTGTGAGGTGTATCTTGGAGAAGAACCCAGCTTGCTACTCTTCAGAGAGTTATTTCATTTGAACGCCAGAATGAATGTGCCAACAGGCCTAGCTTGGAGCTTGGCGGGGTCTCAATCCAACGACAGAGAGACGCCATTCTTCCTTATGCGAATCCACCAAGTCACCACAAAGATTGGAACCAGACATGGTTCTATTGCCAAGACACTTCTCCGGCTGATGAGAACCCTCTGCCCGGCTTTCGCGCCCTGCGCCTCGAGTCTAATCATCCTCTTCCAGACAAGTTGTCCGCTGCTGATCGCCAGAAACTTGCCCCCACCATGGCTAAGATCAAGACTCTTTTGGGGAATGGTTTAAGTGGTATTGACTTGGTCCGGGTTTGGCTTGCCTCATGGATCATTCCATTGAGCCGCTGCTCTGGTTTGATGTGTACTTACACGGGCGAGAAGAATGATCCTCTGCGGCACAGCCCTGATAATTTACATGACGACGTCATCGATGATATGACAAAGTCGCTCTTGAATGAAAGCCTAGCAGACTGTGGCAAGGTGGGCTTAATCCCTTTCTGCAAAGCTAACCCGGCTCCAGCGGTAAGTTGCCAAACTGAGTATTTTTACCTTCATCCTTGATGTTTTTGTCTTTACTCAAACTGTGCTGATTTTCACAGGCTGATGACAAATTTTGGAAGACAAAGTACGATCATGAAGCTGCAAAGAGAGCCAGGAAGGCCAAGAGAGCCACCAGAAAAACCGCCGCCAAGAAGAAAGGAAATAAGACCAGCGCCTCTGATTTGCTATGACTAGAAGATACCTCTGAGTCGGAGGTAGCTCTTGATTGTCTAGGCTCCTTTTTTAACCACCTTATTGACACTGATTATCATCAGGAGGACACGGGAACAAGTCATGGAGTGGGTGAGGAGGTAACTATTATTTCCTCCGACTCCGAGCCTTTGCCAAGACAGAAAATCCGACGAGTAACCCGGGAAGTAAGATTTTCACATCCTTTAGCTTATCAAGATCCTCAATTTCTTTTGAAGCGACAGATTCATGAGAGCCGGAGGCAGACCCGGACCAGCGAGGACGCAGAACTCTCCTCCGGCTTACCAAATACACCAAGGAAGCGCCGGAACGAGGTCACCTCCGACTTAGCTCCTTTTTATCCTTTGGCGGGTCTCACTCGTCAACCACTCAACTCTTCTGAGTCGAATTATCAGGAAACTTCAACTTCCTCCGGTGACTCACTCCAGTCCAACAAGCCGGCTTTTAAGACCGCTCCAGGGTAATGATAATTTACTTATCCTGTATTCATTTCAATTCTTTATATTTGTAGTGATATTTTGATCTTTTTGCAGCAAAAAAGCAAAGCCTAGCAAGAAGGTGAAGAAGAGAAAGACGACCGAAGAGCCCTCCATCAACGAGCCAGAACTCCAGACGGCCGCACCGGAAGCCTCTGTTCCTGAGTCGCCGCTTGAACCGGCTCATGACATGCCAACGCCAACCGCTGACCCGCCTACTGATCAAGCCGCCGACGGCTCTGTAACCCTTGAAGCTTCCAGCCCGGCCAAGACAGAGGATCCACAAGATGTTGATGTTGAAATTACCAGGACTGGCTACACTGAGCCGGGGAGACCTACTGTGCTACCCAAGTGTTCTACCAAGGAAGAGCACCTGGAACGCCGTAAGGTCAGTTTGACATTGCTGATTATACTCACATGAGCATTGGGGAAGTTTTTTCTGGATATCTTAGCCAAGTGCACAGTAGCCGTGACCTCGAAGTTGATATGGTGAAGCAAATGCACCAGAAATTTGAGGTATGAACTCTTTCCCTTCACTGAATTATCCTTACTATGCCAGCCCCCAAGTCTATTGCTTATGATGAATATGCTATAGACTTAAAACAGACGTATAAGCATTAGTAATATCCTTTGGTCAAACCTGTAAAAAATCCGGCTTACTCCGTAGTCCCCAAGGGCCGGTTTAATCAACATGAATGAGCCGGTCCTTCACATGCTTGTGCAGAATATAGTCCTTGTGTAGATTTAACAGCAATATGCATTAGCCCCCAAGTGCCAAGTACTCTTGCTTGCAAAGTGCTTAGGACTTACTCTCATGAACCACCACTTAGATAAAACCTTCATTAGACATTCACTAGTAGAAAAAGGGGCTTTTACCCCGGTTGGTAAGGGCCTTTTGTCCCGGTTTTCGAACCGGGACTAAAGGGTCGTTACTAAAGCCCTAACCCTTTAGTCCCGGTTCTTACACGAACCGGGACAGAAGGTCCTCCACGTGGCCGCTGCTGCCAGCCCAGGCAGGGGGGCCTTTGGTGCCGGTTGGTGACACCAACCGGGACCAATAGGCAGGGCCTTTTGTCCCGGTTGGTGTCACCAACCGGGACCAATAGGCATCTACGCGTCAACATTTCAGGGGCTGGGGTTTTTGTTTTTTTGAAAGGGGGGGGGGGGTTGGGGGGTTTTGGGGGGTTAATTTAGGTGTTTCATATATTGTGTTAGCTAGCTAATTAATAGAGAGAAGTGTCATCTCTTATCTCCGTGCTTGGTCGACGCTACGTACTATATACGTATGGAGAGGACTAGACATGCTAGCTAGTAAGCAAATGAAGGAAACAGAAGATCGTCATGAACATATGCATACAGAGAGAAGTGATATCGACCACCTCTCCTTCTCCGAGAGATTGGTCGAACAACAAGTTCTCGTATATCTATCTGACACTACCGGCTACATATATACAATAATTATCTCTTACAATATAATCTCCTAATTAAATTGTAAGAACACAGGGTCCACATAGTATTCTCTGTTTTCAGCGATCACGTGGTCAAGGACAAATGCCGCCAATTCCTCTTGAATTGCTCGCATACGATCTGGTGCTAGGAGTTCATCCCGCATCCGAAACATCTAATTTGAAGAAGGGGTCAATAAATATATATATGAATAAATGAAACTCGACACAAATGATGGTAATAAAATAAAATTGTGAATATTATTGCTTACGCACTTCATATTGTTCGTCAGACTAGCCCCGCTCACAGGTCGTTTGGCGGATAGACTCGCAAACGTAGTATCCACAGAAATCATTCCCTTGTTCCTGCCACAACCACTTTACAAGAAATAGAGGTCAATCTAACTGATAAGCAAGCATGCTAAATTGTATTGATGAAACTAGCGCTTGAATCACTAGGATATGTGCGGAACATGCTACTATAGTACTTACTTTCGGGTGTCTAAATTGCAGCTTCTTCGGCAGTCCCGGAGCTTTTGTGGTGAATTTTCTCCAAACCCTGCCAGACAAAGAAAACAATTACTTGATATCGGGAAATGAACAAAGTTGCTGATATGGTGGATAATGATCGATTTAACTTACTTCTCGAGCATTTGAGTCATGTCCGCATAGTCCTGAGGATCTTTTCATCTCGAGTCTAAGACGGTTACTACTCCCTGCTCAAGCTTAACCTCTAGGAGAATATAGTGGAAGCTGCGCATGCATGCATAAGTCATCAATTACATTACCATAACCTGGACTAATAAGGGAAACCGAATATGCACAAGACAGTAACACTCACTTGAAGTTGTAAGGAAAGAGTATTATATCTTTGTTTTCATTTAATACCAACAATCGTAGCAAGTTGGCCTCGGCTTATATCACCGATTTGTCTTTTCTTCAATTCGGCGATCTTCAATCTGCATAATATAGTGAGGATAATTATAAATACATGCAATGAAAGAGCTGACCTATATAGAGAGACTTAATGACAGAAGTAGTACTACTTACAGACAGTAGCAAGTGACCGTTGATTTATCGAGGGCCTTTTGATTGAAAAACTGGAAGAACTCCTCAAATGGAACATTCAGCAGTTCAATTCCAACGAGGTCATGCTCCGGTTTAACTCTCAGCGTCAAAGTATTCATCCCATCAGACTCTCTGCAGGTTTTCATGTACCAATCATGTAATCTTCGCATCATCGTTGTTAGAGATCTTTCATCTTTGACGAGAGGCTTCCCGTAATGGTATTTGTGTTCGTCCACCTCCATGATTTCATAATGTACATCATCGGGCAGGTAATCTCCAAGATTGCTATAACCGGCCACCATCCTCGGATCATTAGCGACGATGTCTTTAGACACCTTGAGCGAGGGGCACAATTGGTTCGCTTGTTCGCCGAGCTGGGCAATTTTTTTCCCAGCTCGTCGTTCTTTTAACATTTGATCACTGACAGTACTTCCCGACTGCTCCGCTTCGACACATGTCTTTGCAATAATGCGCTCATAGTTGCCTTTCGACGGAGACTTTGGTGGTTTTGTCAGGGCAGCCAGAGTGCGCTTCGCTTTCACCGGATCTACCTTCTCCTCCGGAGGTGGATGTTTCTTTGCTTTCACCCCTTCAAAGAAGTTCTTCACTTCGGCTCGCACGATCTTCGCGTACTCTTCCTCGGTCCTCTCGTATGGTAACTTCTTTGGAGTCTTCAGAGAAGGACCGAATCTGTATTGCCTCCCGCCTCTGGCAGCTGTACTGCTAGACGCCGGCAGAGCAGACGGAGCGGATGCGGCTGTCTTCTTTCCTTGCTTATGAGGCGGCGGAGAAGGACTATGACGCGTCGGAGCAGCCGGAGCGGCGGCGGGTCTCTTCCGCCCTTGCTGACGAGGCGGAGAAGGAGGAGGCTGGCTGCTCTGGCACGCCGTCACACGCGGAGAAGGAGGCGGAGTGCCGCCACGCACCGGAGAAGGAGGCTGAGTGCCCAGATCACTCGCCGGAGGAGGAGGCGGAGTGCCGCCACGCGCCGAAGAAGGAGGCTGAGTGCCCTGATCACTCGCCGGAGGAGGAGGCGGCGGAGTGCCCTTACTCGCCGGAGGCGTCCAGTTTGGAAGGTTAATGAGCTCCTTCCGCCATAGGCATGGAGTCTTCAGAGCTAAACCCAGCCGAGTATCCCCTTCACCGGTAGGGTGGTCAAGCTGGAGGTCCTCAAATCCCTCCATTATTTCATCCACCATCACCCTAGCATATCCTTCTGGATTCGGCCGGCAGTGGTAGGTTCCGCCGGGTTCAGGAGGTAAAACAGAGCCAACAGCCGCCTTGACTTTGAAGTTCTGCCATTGCGCCATAAGGTGGCAATGTTGAGACTCCGTGATAGCATCCACAGGGTAGCTAGCAGGAGCCGTCAAGACATGCTCCGGCTGAAGCAGCTCGGTGGAAGCCACACTGCTTCTCCGCTGAGATGACGGGGTAGCTTCGGGGGTAGTTTCGGCATGTCGATTGCCGTCTCGTTCCTCTAGCGCTTGAACCCTTTCGTGCAGCTTCTGAATTTGGGTCTGCTCCATTTTTTCCCTCCTCTCCTGGCTTTTGTAACCGCCTGCGTCCGGAAAACCAGCCTTCCACGGAACAGAGCCTGGCGTGCCTCGTGTCCGTTCAGGGTGCTCAGGATTCCCGAGGGCCATTGTGAGCTCGTCGTTCTCTCTGTCTGGAACGAACGTCCCTTCCTGCGCTACATCGATATATTGCTGAATCTTCTTGACTGGTATTCTCAAAAGCTCGTTCATCCAAACGCACCTCCCTGATACAGGGTCCAATTTTCCGCCAGCCCCGAAGAACCAAGTCCAGCAACGGTCTGTCTAGTTCATTGTCTGTGGTTCGATCTCTTTTTCAAGCAGATCATTCTCAGCCTTGGCCCACTTAGGCCGGGCTTTGAGGTAGCCACCTGACCCCGTGCGATGGTGAAGCTTCTTCTTCACAGCATTCTTCTTGTTTGTCGCTGACATCTTCTTACTCTTTTCCGATGTCTTGTGGGCCACAAATGCGGGCCAGTGATCTCTGATCTTCTCATACCGGCCGATGAATTCTGGTGTCTCTTCTTTGTCGACAAACGTTTTCAGCTCATTCTTCCACCTCCTGAATAGGTCTGCCATCTTCTTAAGAGCATGAGACTTGATTAATTGCTCTTTAACTGGCTTCTCCGGATCCTCCTCTGGCGGTAGGGTGAAATTTGCCTTCAGCTCAGTCCAAAGATCATCTTTCTGCATATCATTGACATAAGACACCTCAGGGTCTTCCTTCTTAGGCTTATACCATTGGTGGATGCTGATCGGGATCTTGTCCCTAATAAGAACCCCGCACTGAGCAGCAAATGCTTCCTTTGTCCGGATGGGTTCAATCGGTTGGCCGTCGCGCGCGATTGCTGTGATCTCAAACCTTTCATCCGAGCGCAACTTTCTCTTTGGGCCTCGTCTCTTTACCGAAGTTGTGCTTGATCCGGAGGGCTAGAAAAAAGGAAGAAAGACGAGAGTTAATTAATATGTGTACATACCAAAACAATGAATGCATCAATTAGCTAGTCAGCACAGGCTTAACTAATATATTTACCTGGCCGGACTCTGTTCGGTCACCAGAGCCGTCACCACGGGCTCCTTCTTGCACCAGCATTGGGTCACCGGAGCCATCATAATCATGTCTTTCCTCCTCCACTCTTCGATCACCGTAGCCTGCTTCTTCACCCTGTTCTTCCAGACCATCATTGTCATTAAGATACGACAAGATATCACCTCCGGCTAAGATTATGTCCCCCAACACCTCTTCTGCTTGCTCGTCTCGTCCGTGCTCCATTGTTTCTGCAAATATTACAACATGGCAATTATTACACAAACATGACAGCAGGTGGATATATTAGTGCAAACATAGACCTAACTTATTCCGGGTTTGGGGTGGCCTCGACAACGCTTCAAGGGTAGGGGCGCGGCGGGAGGGGGTAGGAGACCGACATCGTTTTTTTCTAGGGTTTGGGTGTCCTCGAGAGTTTTGGTCGAGCGAGAGGGCCGGGGGGTGCTCCCGTGGTATAAGTTATCACGGTCGAGAGGGGGTATAAATATCGACCGTCCATCATGTCGAAGTTATCTGGGAGGGAGTTATATATATCGACAACGACGACATACATACATGGGAAAATAATGTTATCGGGGAGGGGGTATATCGACCCCCCCCCCACGTGTTGAAGTTATCGGGAGGGGGTTATATCGACAACGACGACATATGTACATGGGAAAATAATATTATCTGGGAGGGGGTATATCGACCCCCCCTCGTGTTGAAGTTATCGGGAGAGGGGTATATCGACGACGACAGACCCGATAAAACATAAGAAAACAAAGAAGAAATAAAAAGAGGAGAAGAAGAAAGGAATAGAGGAGAAGATCGAAGAAAAAAAAGAGGAGAAGAAGAAAGGAATAGAGGAGAGAAGAAGAAAAAATAGAATTTTTTCAATTTTTTCTTCTTCTCTTCTATTCCTTTCTTCTTCTCCTCTTCTTTTTCTTCTTTTTTCCTCTTCTTATTTATTTCTCCTCTTCTTATTTATTTCTCCTCTTCTTCTCCTTTCTTCCTCCTCTTATTTTCCTTTTTCCTCTCATTCATAAAAAAATGTTCAAATAGAAAATTTCGAAAAAAGTAAAGGGTTTGCCTAATGCATTGTTCATATGAATATACAAACATTTGCATATTCTACAATAATTAATATCACCAAAAAAATCTATGAACAGAAAAAAATCCTAACTTTTCTAAAAATCTATCTTTTGCATATATACATGAACATATATATACACAGAGAACATATATACATACATATATACATTTTTATAAAAATGCAAAAAAAAGATCTAAAAAAGGACATATAAACAGATATACACACATACATATACTCATACATACATATAATCAGGAAAAAAACATCATATATATGTGCAGAAAAAACAGGGAGGAAGGGGGCAGTGCCGGCCCTGACCAAAGGATGAGAGGTGCGGCGTGGTCGGGGTAGGGGCAGAGGCACGACGCGCGTCGGGGTAGAGGCGACGGCGGCGTGGTAGGGGCAGGGGCAGAGGCGACGGCGGCGTGGTTGGGGCAGGGCGAGGCAGAGGCAACGGCGGCGTGGTCGGGGCAGCTGGGGCGACGACGACGTGGTCGGGGCAGGGGCGCGCGGCATGGTCGGGGCGGGCCGCCGGCGGCGTGCTCGGGGAAGGGGCGGTTGCGCGTCGACGAGGCAGCAGAGGGCGGCGACAGCGTCGACGGGGCGAGCTCGGGCAGCCTGGCGGCGGCGGCGGGGCGGGGAACTGATGCAGAGATGAATCTGAAAAACGCTAAGTGCTTTCTTATATACTGAGAGCGTTGGTACCGGTTCGTGGCACCAACCGGGACCAATGCCCCCCTTTAGTCCAAGTTGGTGCCACCAACCGGGACCAAAGGTCTCTTTTCAGCAGCCCAAAGGGCAGGAAGCGGCGGCCTTTTGTCCTGGTTGGTGGCACCAACCGGGACTAAAGGGGGGCATTGGTCCCGGTTGGTGCCACGAACCGAGACCAAAGGGTGGCATTGGTCCCGGTTTGTGCCACCAACCGGGACCAATGGCCTTGCACAGCGGCGTGGTGGTGGGAGTTTAGTCCGACCTCGCTAGCTGAGAGAGAGAGCCGCACCTGTTTATAAGGTGCGGTGCGCCTGAGCTGTCGAGCTCCTCTCTAAAGCAGGCTTACGGGCCTAACCTCTCTGTACATGCCTGTGGGACTACTGGGCCTTCTGCGGGCCTGAATCCTGGCCCATGGATGGGTTTCTAGTCGTATTCAGGCCGTGGTGGCCCAGTAGGTGGCATAATTTTTATTTTTTGCCTGATTTTTTGTTTTCTTTTTTGCTTTATTTATTTTATTTTGTTTCTACTTACAACAAAAAACTTATTTATTTTTATTTTATTGTGTTTCTAATTACTTATTTATTTTAATTTATGATAATTCTTTTTGCTATTAAAGTTTCTAACAAAAAAAGTTCTTTATGAAAATTATTTTTGCTTTCAATGATTTTGAACAGAAAATACTTCGATAATTTTAGTTGCATCAATTTTATATAATTTTAGTTTCAATAATACTAGAGGTTGCTTATAATATTTTGAACAGAAAATACTTTGATAATTTTAGATTCATAAATTTTATTTATGTTATTAAAGTTTATTTTATTTTGTTTCTACTTATATATTTTATTAAAGTTTATATTATTTTGTTTCTAATTACTTATTTATTTTATTTGTTATTTTTAATGCACCATTTTTCATGCATTTACTGAATATTTTGAGCTATAAGACCCTAAAATTGAAAAGCATTTCAATTGAACTCTGAAAAGGTTGAAAGTTGGCATGGTATCATCATTTCATCCACATAGCATGTGCAAGAAAGTTGAGAGGGTTACGGCAAAAACTGGATGCACTTCGTGTACCAAACGGACAATCTGTTTAGAAGTATCAGGATTTCATACGGAAACTCGTCTATTACAAAGGGATTTCATTTTTTTAAACTTATTTGAACTCCTGACTTTTTGTGTGTTCAAAATGCACCATTCAAAGCCACATCATCAATTTTCAACCCTTTCTGACTTCATTTGTTATTTTTCATGCATTTACTAATTATTTTGAGCTATAGGACCCTAAAATTGAAAAGCATTTCAAATGAACTCTGAAAAGGTTGAAAGTTGGCATGGTATCATCATTTCATCCACATAGCATGTGCAAGAAAGTTGAGAGGGTTACGGCATAAACTAGATGCACTTCGTGTACAAAACGGACAATGGTATCATACTCGTCTGTTACAAAGTTGGCATGGTATCATCATAATAGTTGCGGGAGAAAGTCTTCACTTTTTCTTCGCTTGTGTCATTTGCTTATTGCGCCATAACCATGGATAATCTTCATCGTTTATCAGGATGCTTGGGTCAGCCTTGACTTTGAAGGGAGGAATTTCATGAAACTTTTCATAATCTTCAGACATGTCTGTCTTGCCCTCCACTCCCACAATGTCCCTTTTTCCTGAAAGAACTATGTGGCGCTTTGCCTCATCGTACGATGTATTCACTTCCTTATCTTATCGTTTTCTCGGTCTGGTAAACATGTCCTTCACATAGATAACCTGTGCCACATCATTGGCTAGGACGAACGGTTCGTTAGTGTACCCAAGATTCTTCAGATCCACTGTTGTCATTCCGTACTGTGGGTCTAGCTGTACCCCGCCTCCTGACAGATTGACCCATTTGCACTTAAACAAAGGGACCTTAAAATCATGTCCGTAGTCAAGTTCCCATATGTCCATTATGTAACCATAATATGTGTCCTTTCCCCTCTCGGTTGCTGCATCAAAGCGGACACCGCTGTTTTGGTTGGTGCTCTTTTGATCATGGGCGATCGTGTAAAATGTATTCCCATTTATCTCGTATCCTTTGTAAGTCAATACAGTCGAAGATGGTCCCCTGGACAACGAGTACAACTCATGACAAACAGTGGTGTCACCTCTGAGACATGTTTCCAACCAACTGCTGAAAGTCCTGATGTGTTCACATGTAATCCAGTCGTCACACTGCTCCGGGTGTTTGGAGCGCAGACTGTTCTTGTGTTCATCGACATACGGGGTCACCAAGGTAGAGTTCTGTAGAACTGTGTAGTGTGCTTGAGACCAAGAATATCCGTCCCTGCATATTATTGAGTCCCCTCCAAGCGTGCCTTTTCCAGTCAGTCTCCCCTCATACCGCGATTTAGGGAGACCTATCTTCTTAAGGCCAGGAATGAAGTCAACACAAAACCCAATGACATCCTCTGTTTGATGGCCCATGGAGATGCTTCCTTCAGGCCTAGCGCGGTTACGGACATATTTCTTTAGGACTCCCATGAACCTCTCAAAGGGGAACATATTGTGTAGAAATACGGGCCCCAGAATGACAATCTCGTCGACTAGATGAACTAGGACGTGCGTCATGATATTGAAGAAGGATGGTGGGAACACCAGCTCGAAACTGACAAGACATTGCGCCACATCACTCCTTAGCCTTGGTATGATTTCTGGATCGATCACCTTCTGAGAGATTGCATTGAGGAATGCACATAGCTTCACAATTGCTAATCGGACGTTTTCCGGTAGAAGCCCCCTCAATGCAACCGGAAGCAGTTGCGTCATAATCACCTGGCAGTCATGAGACTTTAGGTTCTGGAACTTTTTCTCTGGCATATTTATTATTACCTTTATATTCAATGAGAAGCCAGTCGGGACCTTCATACTGAGCAGGCATTCAAAGAAGATTTCTTTCTCTTCTTTCGTAAGAGTGTAGCTAGCAGGACCTTCATACTACTTCGGAGGCATGCCGTCTTTTTCGTGCAAACGTTGCAGGTCCTCCCGTGCCTCAGGTGTATCTTTTGTCTTCCCATACGCGCCCAAGAAGCCTAGCAGGTTCACGCAAAGGTTCTTCGTCACGTGCATCACGTCGATTGAAGAGCGGACCTCTAGCTCTTTCCAGTAGGGTAGGTCCCAAAATATAGATTTCTTCTTCCACATGGGTGCATGTCCCTCAGCGTCATTCGGAACAGCTAGTCCACCGGGACCCTTTCCAAAGATTACGTGTAAACCATTAACCATAGCAAGTACGTGATCACCGGTACGCATGGCGGGCTTCTTCCGGTGATGTTTCTCGCCTTTGAAATGCTTGCCTTTCTTTCGACATTGATGGTTGGTCGGAAGAAATCGACGATGGCCTAGGTACACATTCTTCCTGCATTTGTCCAGGTATATACTTTCAGTGTCATCTAAACAGTGCGTGCATGCGTGGTATCCCTTGTTTGTCTGTCCTGAAAGGTTACTAAGAGCGGGCCAATCGTTGATGGTTACAAACAGCAACGCGTGCAGGTTAAATTCCTCCTGTTTGTGCTCATCCCATGTACGTACACCGTTTCCATTCCACAACTGTAAAAGTTCTTCAACTAATGGCCTTAGGTACACATCAATGTCGTTGCCGGGTTGCTTAGGGACTTGGATGAGAACTGGCATCATAATGAACTTCCTCTTCATGCACATCCAAGGAGGAAGGCTATACATACATAGAGTCACGGGCCAGGTGCTGTGATTGCTGCTCTACTCCCCGAAAGGATTAATGCCATTCGCGCTTAAACCAAACCATACGTTCCTTGGGTCAGTTGCAAACTCAGCCCAGTACTTTCTCTGGATTTTTCTTCACTGCGACCCGTCAGCGGGTGCTCTCAACTTCCCGTCTTTCTTACGGTCCTCACTGTGCCATCGCATCAACTTGGCATGCTCTTCGTTTCTGAACAGACGTTTCAACCGTGGTATTATAGGAGCATACCACATCACCTTCGTAGGAACCCTCTTCCTGGGGGGCTCGCCGTCAACATCATGTTGGGAATCGTAGCATAATTTAAAATTTTCCTACGCTCACCAAGATGCATCTATGGAGTATACTAGCAACGAGGGGAGGGGAGTGCATCTACATACCCTTGTAGATCGCGAGCGGAAGCGTTCCAATGAACGTGGATGACGGAGTCGTACTCGCCGTGATCCAAATCACCGATGACCGAGTGCCGAACGTACGGCACCTCCGCGTTCAACACACGTACGGTGCAGCGACGTCTCCTCCTTCTTGATCCAGCAAGGGGGGAGGAGAGGTTGATGGAGATCCAACAGCACGACGGCGTGGTGGTGGATGTAGCGGGTCTCCGGCAGGGCTTCGCCGAGCTTCTGCGAGAGAGAGAGAGAGGTGTTGCAGGGGAGGAGGGAGGCGCCCAAGGCTGTAGGTTGCTGCCCTCCCTCCCCCTCCCTTTATATAGGCCCCTGGGGGGGCGCCAGCCCCAAGAGATGGGATCTCAAGGGGGGGGCGGCGGCCAAGTGGGGGGAAGGGGTGCCTTGCCCCCCAAGGCAAGGGGGAAGCTCCCCCCTAGGGTTTCCAACCCTAGGCGCATGGGGGAGGCCCAAGGGGGGCGCCCCAGCCCACTAGGGGCTGGTTCCCTTCCACTTTCAGCCCACGGGGCCCTACAGGATAGGTGGCCCCACCCGGTGGACCCCCGGGACCCTTCCGGTGGTCCCGGTACAATACCGGTAACCCCCGAAACTTTCCCGGTGGCCGAAACTTGACTTCCTATATATAATTCTTCACCTCCGGACCATTCCGGAACCTCTCGTGACGTCCGGGATCTCATCCGGGACTCCGAACAACTTTCGGGTTTCCGCATACATATATCTCTACAACCCTAGCGTCACCGGACCTTAAGTGTGTAGACCCTACGGGTTCGGGAGACATGCAGACATGACCGAGACGCCTCTCCGGTCAATAACCAACAGCAGGATCTGGATACCCATGTTGTCTCCCACATGTTCCATGATGATCTCATCGGATGAACCACGGTGTCGAGGATTCAATCAATCCGTATGCAATTCCCTTTGTCAATCGGTATATTACTTGCCCGAGATTCGATCGTCGGTATCCCAATACCTAGTTCAATCTCGTTACCGGCAAGTCTCTTTACTCGTACCGCAATGCATGATCCCGTGACCAACGCCTTAGTCACATTGAGCTCATTATGATGATGCATTACCGAGTGGGCCCAGAGATACCTCTCCGTCACACGGAGTGACAAATCCCAGTCTCGATCCGTGCCAACCCAACAGACACTTTCGGAGATACCCGTAATGCACCTTTATAGTCACCCAGTTACGTTGTGACGTTTGGCACACCCAAAGCACTCCTACGGTATCGGGGAGTTGCACGATCTCATGGTCTAAGGAAAAGATACTTGACATTGGAAAAGCTCTAGCAAACGAAACTACACGATCTTTTATGCTATGCTTAATGTGACACCCAAGTTTTTATTTGGATTTTTCAAAAGGTTTTATTTGACTTGGGGGGAGTGATTTAAATTTTCTTTAGGAGAACTCTCCCTCTCATATATTTTCTTTATGGCAAAAAATTTATTTGGATTCACCCAAGATCTGCCTTTGACCTTGGGAGTTCTTGCTCTTCATTTGGACTCAAGACAAAGTGTTTTCCATTTGGGAAAAAGACTTTTGAAAATCTTTTTGGAAATGCACTATGGCTTTTGGAAAGTCCTTTGCCACTTTCAACTATTCCTTCTTGCCATGGCATAAGTGCAAATGATCTCTCCTAACCCTTCCCTCACCTTTGGATCATGTTTTACACCAAATCCAGCAAGTTGAACCTCCCCATGTGATCATTTTCCATTCAAATTCTATTCAAATATTTTCTGCCTTCTATTCTACCTCTTGGAGATTTACAAAGGAACTCCATTTTCTGTTTGGGATTTTACCACCAAACTTCCTTCCCCTCCTAGTCCTTTGAACCCTCAACCTAGAACCATGAAGATCCACTGGTCTCCAGTTCAAAATTTTCAAACTACATCAGCTGCAAGTTTGGACCAGATTTGACAAATTTGGTGAAATTCATTCAAAATCTTCTCCAAAAATTCCAAGTAAATTCATGCAGCCTCTGGGTACTTTGAGTGGTCACCTCACCAAGTTACAGCTCCAGAAAAATTCTTCTCTTTACCAAAACCTACTGTCGAACACCTGCAATGCATGGTCACTATCAAGTTTCAGTAAATTCAGAGTTTCAGTTCAGTGCTTGCTGTCGTTTTCTTCAGAGCTGGGCATCGATCTCGCCAGTGCCATCGCGTCGCCTTGCTCCTCATCCTTGCCCTCTTGTTCCTGCACCGCACGAGTGCCTGGCATCTTGCGGGCGTCGGTGACGAGCAGCAGAAGGTGCGCCGCCCCGTGACCGACGCCGGCGGCGGCTTTGCGGGCGCCAGCGGGAGAGACGGCGCCGCCGACTCCACCCAGCGCCGCCGAAACCACCGGAGCCCGCCGCGTGGCCGTCCACTCCCCCGAATGCGCTGCCGTTCTCGTCGTGAACCGCAGGGCGCGGAGCGCGCTCTCTGCCGCCGTTGAGCCCGTGCGGTCACCTCACCGTGGGCAGACGCCATTATGCCAGGGCCAGCTCCGTTTAGCTGCAAAACGAGTCCCGTAACATCCACTGATGCTGCCCGACCGCTCAAACCCCCTGCCAATCCACTGCTCCGCCGTAATCGCTCGCCGGAGATTCTCCGTTCACGGCCATCCCGTCGATCTGCCTATAAATAGGGGTCCCGAGCTTCAACTCGAGCACCCACCAGCCCTACACTTCCCCTAGAGCACGCCTAGCCACTGGAAGAGCCGCGAGGAGGTCTCCTTCCTCGACTCCGGCCGCCGCGACCCGCCACGGGATCCAGCCCGATTCACCCCCGTGTGTGCTCCTCCGCCTCCATTCTCTTGCCAGTAGCTTCACCTTGCATCCCTCGTTCTGACCCGCACTTCAATTTGAAGCTTGCAGCCCTCCACTGGAGTTCCCCGTCCTCACCCGAGCCACCGTCCGCCGGAGATAGTGTCGCCATCGACGTGGTGCTCCCCGTTGGACGAGTCCACCACCCACCGATGCGGAAGAAGACACTGAAGCTCTTGGTACCCTCCGTTTCTCCTAACTCGCCGTGGTTCGATGCCGGCGTCCATCGCCGTCTTCGGGCGCCGGCGAGCCTTTTCAAACCTGGCATGCCGGCCCCGCGTGTCAGCCTCTGTTTTATTTTCCCCGAACCATTTTCTGTTGGCGCCTTCGGGCAAAATATGTTTTCCCCTTTGCGCTTGCGCATTCCCAGCCGAAGCGTTTTCTGTTTTCTCAGTTAAAACCCTGGAACTTTTCTGTTTCATTACAGAAAGGTCCCTGGACAGAAACATTTATAACTTTTTAATAAAAAGGTATTTTTGAGTGATTCGTTTTCTGACAATCTCCAAATTTTGTCTAGTTTTTTATGGGATTTATTTGAAAAATATTTGGCAAAGTTTCTGTGCATGTGTTGGTCTTCACGTTAGTACCCCGTTTCGTGATTGCCGTAGGTTCCGGGAGAGGTGACGGAGCCGCGAACTTCGCCGAGCTAGACTCCGACTTCTCCGAACCAGGCAAGCATGTTTGAACATTTGATATGGCAGATGTTTTGCATGTTCATGTGAAAGTTTGTGCGTGGCATGTGCGTGTCGATTAATACCTCGTTGCTTGTAAGGCAACGACCCGGTTGTTCCGAAGTTGCGATGACCTCTGATGAGAGGTGGCCTAATCATGTGGTGACATGAAGGGCAGCAAGGTAGTACTGTTGTAGCATGCCAGCCTTGCGTCATCCGACTTTCTTCGACGTTAACGTGGTTGGAGCCACGTTATCAATCTTTTCCCGCATGTTCCAATGTTGCGATGACCTCTGATGAGAGGTGGCCTAATCATGTGGTGACATGAAGGGCAGCAAGGTGGTACTGTTGTAGCATACCAGCCTTGTGTCATCCGACTTTTCCGACGTTAACATGGTTGGAGCCGTGTTATCGTCCCTTCCCCTTTCCGTGCTACCACATGTCTCATTGCCAGGATACGGTTTAGTAAGTTGGTAACCTCTTTCCGTGTACACACCAAACAGAGAGGCCGGGATGATGGTACCTTGGCCCAGGATTAAAGCCAGTCATCCGGTTAGGGGGCATGGGTGCTTCCGGTTGGGACCGAGAGGGGGGGCACCCCCTTATAGCGCGCGTATAGAAATTTGATCCCATGCTACGCGAGGTTGTAGCCTCCCCGACTCAAGGTTTTTCTTGAAGGTTGCCGAGGGTGATCCCTGGCTTCGGATGGTTAAATTGGGTGTGTACTGGTTAGATGTGTTCCTTCCAGAACACCGTAGACGGAACTAGTCCCCGTGACTACTGAAATCCGTTGGCTGTGGATAAGTACAAACTCTGCAGAGTCAATTCTTTCCAAATCATCATATCCATGATCAGTGATGTAGACTTTATATCCAAATCTATCCGTGTGAAAAACTTGCCCCGGTGAACAAGCTCAAGTGGTAAAATCTCAGATTTATTGTTATTCCAGTGGATGGACTAACTTTATTTTGTGTCTCATGCTTGTGATAATTTATGTCTCCGTGCTGTTGTAATAATGAAATGTGATATAAGCCCTTTAGGTGATGTCGCGCAGACGTCCGACTGTGGCATGTACTCGTTTCTTACTTTCGATAGAAGCCCTTTATGTGATGTCGCTCAGACGTCCGACTGCGGCATGCACTGTCTTTACTTTTTGTTATAAGCCCTTTATGTGGTGTCGCCCCGACGCCCGACTGTGGCATTGTTATTCCGCATTTTCCGCTCGAGGAGTCTTTCAGACACTCGTTTGGCACCTGTATTATTATTCCGCATTTTCCGCTCGAGGAGTCTTTCAGACACTCGTTTGGCACCTGTATTATTATTCTGCATTTTCCTCTCGAGGAGTCTTTCAGACACTCATTTGGCACCTGTATTATTATTCCGCATTTTCCGCTCGAGGAGTCTTTCAGACACTCGTTTGGCACCTGTATTATTATTCTACATTTTCCTCTCGAGGAGTCTTTCAGACACTCGTTTGGCACCCGCATTACTATTCTGCAGTTTCCGCTCGAGCCGTCATTCAGACCCTCGCTTGGCACCCAGTATTCATTATCTCTATGTCTGATCGCACTGGTTAACTTGTTCACATGTTTCGTGTTTGCATTTGTTATACCTTATGTCCGAACTGTCTTGCGAGTGCTTTCATAGTACTCACCTGGCTTGTTGATTTGGCCAGATGTTGACGAAGGCGATCTCTTGGATGAAGAGTTTGATAGCGCGTCCGATGCCTAGAGGAGTCCCAGTCAGTCCTGCGCGATCCCGGATATTGGTCACTTATGTTGTTTACGCGTCCGCCACCCGCAATAAGTCTTCTCGAGCCTCACTCCGACGCTCGAAGAGCTGTAGTCTTTTGGAATCATATCACTCGCTTCGCGATGATATTTCCATCACCGTTATTATCGTGAGTTAGTAGTTTGCCACCCTATCCGCCGTGTTGTTTTATCGGCGTGCATGTAATAAATTGTTGGGCAGTCTCTGCTCAACTTTGTATTATATTTAGTACTCCTGGTATTTTTCTTCTGTGACCAATGTATTGTCTATCAGTGAGAAGGAATTCTTCTTCGCTGGTCCGTAAAAGGGATTGGTTTCTCAATAACTATTTTATTGAAAAACCGGTCGTGACAAGCTTGGTATCAGAGCCAGGCTGACTGTAGGAAGCCACTAGGTGCGACCGCTAATCGGTTATTAGCGTCTTTTGTGCTTCTTCAGCATTTTGCAATTGTAGTATTTTCTGTTGGTCATCATAAAATTTATGACATGACTACTCAGAATTTTTGCCTACTTTTGTAGATGGCTGGCAGCAGCTGTGAGAATCGAGTGTTCACCAACGTGCCCGAGGGGGTTGTCAAGCTCCTCGTCTCCATCACCAAGCTCGCGATCGGGCCAGCAGCTCGCCTGGAGTTCACCCTCTATCAGCACAAGCTCAGTGACGACGTGTCTATGCACCAGGCTGTGGTGCAGTTCAAGGGAGGATGTTCAGCTGCACGCCACTTCCGTTTTGTGGGAAGGGCCATGCCTACGGAGAGGCATGCCATGCAGATGGCTGCCCGTGAGGCGATAGCTCGCCTTCAGGACATCCTTCCTACGATGAAGACTCGTCGCTACCGCTACCTCCCATGCCATGTGCCTTACACCAGCCACTATGCGTTCGCCTGCCATCGGGGAGAGCGAGATGAAGCCATCGAGATGGTTGTGGAGTATCTCAAGGCTCTGGAAGAGTCTTTCGACAACCTCGTAGATGATCTTGTGGCTGCCCGCATGGACTTAGTCCGGGGCGGTCCCGCCAGCAGGAAGGAGCTTCTCCACACGGCGCCGCCTCTGACATTCGTCTTGTCTTCAGCCTCGTATGCACCGGACGTTTTGGCCACTGCTCGCCGTCTGCCTACCACTGAGGAGTTCGACCGAGTCATGGCTCCTATTCCAGTCAGAGCCGCACCGCCTGCCGCACGCGCTCTACCACCAGTCGCCCCCGCACCATCACCGCAGCGCAGCGTCGCACGCCAGGAGCCAGCTAAAGAGGAGGAGGTTGATTCTCCTGGACCGCTGAGCCTTGCCATCGGCAAGGGGAAGGAGATCTTCACCATCTCCGACTGAGAGCACCGAGTAGCCGCGTGTTATGCCTGCTTGTATGATGTGTTGCTTTTATCTGTACGCTAGTTTGCATTGGTGTGTTTGCTGCCTTCCGGAGTAGTACGCTAGTTTTTAATAACATGTCAGGATTGTGTACGCACAACCTGAGTGCTGTATCTTGTGTTTGCTTTCGCATGTAAGATTTGTGTTAAGCACTTCTTCTCCGTGAAAATCATTTGTGTTTCTTTGAAAACCTAGAAGCCTTTTTGATTGTTGCCTTTGCAAGGGTTTTCCTGCGCTACGCAGTTTTTCTCATGGGTTTTGCAAATGATACCCCAGACTGGAAAAATGTCTCGCCCTTGGACTCGCTCTATGCCCAATCAGCCAGAAGAGGTTTATGGAACACAGACCAGCAACAATTTCACTCAGGGTCAGTCCAGCCAACAGGACAGCGAAGCGGCACTATCTCAAGTATGCCGTCTCTTCGAGCAAAGCCAGCAACAGCACCAGGAGATGATGAACCATGTCATCAATATGGGAAACCACCGTGAACCCTATCAACCACATTCCAAGTTATCTGAGTTACAGAAGACTCGCCCCTCAACTTTTGCTCACACCGACAGGCCACTGGAAGCCGATGATTGGCTTCGCGAGATTGAAAGGAAACTGATTATCGCTCAGTGCTCAGATCATGAGAAGGTGCTTTATGCACCACACTACCTTACTGGAGCAGCCGCAGCATGGTGGGAAAACTTCCTACACATGCACCCCAGGGAACACAACATCACCTGGGAAGAATTCAAGGAAGGTTTCCGTGGGGCACACATTCCCAGGAGCATCCTAAAGATCAAGAAGAGAGAGTTTGATGACCTGAAGCAAAGAGGCATGTCCGTCACAGAATACAACGGCCAGTTTACCCAACTGTCTCGTTATGCCTACGACGAGCACATGACAGAAAACAAGAAGATGGAAAAATTCCTGGACGGCCTGGCACCAGCATTAAGATGCCAACTGATTGTACACACCTTTCCGGATTTTAAGACGCTGGTGGACAAGGCCATCACCCTGGAGAATGAGCGCCGTAGTCTGGAAGATATCCGCAAGCGGAAGAGGGACAAGACGACTCTTGCCCGCAGCAACCGAGGCAAGACTGAGGTCCCAAGGACAGACACGAGGAGATCCACGACTACTGAGCCAAGACCCGTCAGACAATTTCATGCCAGAGACAAGGAGTTCACATACCGTCCAGGGGTCACCTGCTATGCTTGTGGTCAGCAAGGGCATTATGCTAAACAGTGCCCGAAGCCAAGAGACTCGGCACCCAAGCCGAACAATGGTGGGAACAATCCAGCCCCCAAGCGCAACAACTTCAATCCCAACAACAACCACAGGAAGGGTCACCTGAACCATGTGACCAGGGAAGAAGCGCAGAATGCCCCAGACATCGTGCTCGGTACGTTCCCTATCAACACAGTACCTGCCACGGTTTTGTTTGATTCTGGAGCTTCCCATTCGTTCGTTTCGAAGAGTTTTGTTTCACAACACGGTTTTCCGATACTCCCCTAGGAAAAATCTATGATCATCAAGTCCCCCGGAAATAAACAAATTGCTCAGGGTTACTGCCAAGGAGTGGTCATTGAGTTCGAAGGACTACCATTCCACGCGAATCTCATCGTGTTGGAAAGTAAAGGACTGGATGTCATTTTAGGAATGGACTGGTTGACCACCAACAAAGGATTCATCGACTGTTTCAATCGGACAGTGATTCTCACTCACCATCACGGCAAGACTATAAGAGTTTCCGCTCAAGAAAGGCCACGATCACAGAAACCAAAACTGAACAAGATGGACATCGCAGAATTAAGGAAAGTGCCAGTGGTATGCGAGTTCCCTGATGTGTTCCCGGAAGAACTACCAGGCATGCCACCAGACCGAGAGATCGAATTCAGCATTGAACTAGCACCTGGCACCGCTCCCATTTATAAGAAGCCGTATAGAATGGCACCCTTAGAATTGGTGGAGTTAAAGAAGCAGATAAAAGAATTATTGGACAAAGGATTTATTCGAGCCAGCTCCTCACCTTGGGGTTCGCCTGTGTTGTTCGCCAAAAAGAAGGATGGGACTTTAAGGCTGTGCATAGACTATCGAGCCCTTAATATGGTCACCATCAAAAACAAATACCCGATGCTACGGATAAATGATTTGTTTGACCAGCTCGCACAAGCTAATGTATTTTCAAAGATTGATTTGAGATCAGGATACCATCAACTGAAGGTACGAAAAGAGGATATAGACAGCATTCACTTCCAGATATGGGTTATACGAGTTCACAGTGATGCCTTTTGGTCTAACAAACGCCCCCGCATACTTCGTCCACCTCATGAACAAGGTGTTCATGAAATTCATGGACAAATTTGTGGTGGTATTCATTGACGATATTCTGGTTTACTCAAGGACACCCGAAGAGCATGCTGAGCACCTCAGAATGGTTTTGGGAGAATTGAGGAAGCATCAGTTGTACGCCAAGTTTAGCAAATGCGAATTTTGGCTAAGACAAGTTGGTTTCTTAGGCCACGTACTGAACCAAGAAGGCGTAGCCGTAGACCCAGAAAAGGTCAAAGCCATACTGGACTGGAAACCACCAGCCAACATCACAGATGTGCGGAGTTTCGTAGGAATGGCCGGATATTACAGGAGATTTATCGAAGGATTCTCCACTGTGGCAAAACCTATAACATAGTTACTCAAGAAGGACAAGAAATTCGTATGGACGAAAGCATGTGAGCAGAGCTTCCAAGAACTCAAGAAGAAACTTACAACCGCACCAGTCTTAACCGTACCAGACATACACAAGAGCTTTGAGGTGTATTGTGACGCGTCCCGAAAAGGTCTCGGATGTGTGCTAATGCAGGATGGCAAAGTTGTCGCATATGCCTCCAGGCAACTGCGAAAACATGAGGAAAATTACCCAACACATGACCAGGAGCTAGCAGCAGTTATACATGCACTCAAGGAGTGGAGGCACTTTCTGTTGGGAAATCGCTGTGAAATATATACAGACCATAAGAGCCTCAAATATATTTTCACACAGCCAGAGCTGAATTTACGCCAACGACGCTGGTTGGAACTGGTCAAGGACTATGACGTCGGTATTCACTACCACCCAGGGAAAGCAAATGTAGTGGCCGATGCCCTTAGTCGAAACCCCAGCCCGGACAGTGACGGTCAGCAAAGTTTGAGGCCTGAGTTTCAGCGAGAGTTCACTCGGCTCAACATGATGTTAGTCTCTGAGGGCACCATATCGAACCTGGAGATACAACCCACCCTAGTGGAACAAATCAAGAAGGCTCAACAGGGACATCCCAGTATCGAAGGCATAAAGAAGAAAATGAACCGTAGTAAGACTTCAGAATTCGTCACGGACAGTGAAGGAACATTATGGTAGCTGGACAGGCTCTGCGTACCTAACATTGAGGAACTCAAGCAACAGATCTTGACTGAAAGCCACACCGCCCCATACTCGATCCATCCTGGAGGAACCAAAATGTACAAGGACATCCAGGAAAGATTTTGGTGGCACGGTATGAAAAGAGATATAGCCACATTTATTGCGTGTTGCGATTCATGTCAGCGCATCAAGGCCGAGCACCAAAAGCCAGCAGGGCTACTCCAGCCTAACAGGATACCGGAGTGGAAATGGGATGAAATCGGAATGGACTTCATTGTCGGATTACCCCGATCACAACGCGGAAATGACGCCATATGGGTCATCACAGACCGACTAACCAAGGTTGCTCATTTCATTCCCGTGAAGACTACCTACTCCACTCAAAGACTGGCAAAGCTCTATCTATCTCGTATAATTTGCTTGCATGGAGTCCCGAAGACTATAATATCAGACCGAGGCACCCAATTCGTCTCCAAATTTTGGGAACACCTACAACAAGCTCTGTGCACACAACTGACTTTCAGTACAGCATACCACCCTCAGACAGATGGACAAACAGAACGTGTAAACCAAATCCTAGAGGATATGCTAAGAGCCTGTGTACTCACCTATGGATCCAGTTGGGAAGAGAGTTTGCCCTATGCCGAATTTGCGTACAACAACAGTTACCAAGCCAGCTTGCAAATGGCACCCTTTGAAGCATTGTACGAACGGAGGTGTCGTACCCCATTGAATTGGTCAAAAACAGGTGACAGCCGTATCTTCGGCCCAGATATGCTTAAGGAGGCCGAGGAAAAAGTTAAACAAATCTGGGACAGACTCAAGACAGCACAGAGCCGACAAAAGAGCTACTATGATCAGAAGCATCGTGAGGTCAGCTTTGAACCTGGTGATTCCGTATACCTCCGAGTATCTCCTATGAGGGGTCTGCAGCGGTTCAAAATAAAAGGGAAACTAGCTCCAAGATTTATCGGACCATTTTGTGTGAAGGCACGAAGAGGCACGGTAGCCTACCAACTAGACCTGCCCAAGGAGCTGTCAGACGTCCATGACGTATTCCACGTCTCGCAGTTGAGGAAATGTGTGAGTAACCCGGAGTAACATGTACCTCATGAGGACATTGATATGCAACCAGATCTCACCTACAGAGAAAGGCCAGTAAAGATTTTAGAAGAGTCTGAACGGAGGACCCGTCAGAAAACGACAAGACTTTTCAGGGTCCAGTGGAGCAACCACACTGAGGATGAAGCCACATGGGAAAGGGAAGATTTCCTCCGAGCAGAGTATCCATATCTATTTGAGGATCAGCCGAAATCTCGAGGACGAGATTTTTCCTAAGGGGGTAGGTGTTGTGACACCCAAGTTTTTATTTGGATTTTTCAAAAGGTTTTATTTGACTTGGGGGGAGTGATTTAAATTTTCTTTAAGAGAACTCTCCCTCTCATATATTTTCTTTATGGCAAAAATTTTATTTGGATTCACCCAAGATCTGCCTTTGACCTTGGGAGTTCTTGCTCTTCATTGGGACTCAAGACAAAGTGTTTTCCATTTGGGAAAAAGACTTTTGAAAATCTTTTTGGAAATGCACTATGGCTTTTGGAAAGTCCTTTGCCACTTTCAACTATTCCTTCTTGCCATGGCATAAGTGCAAATGATCTCTCCTAACCCTTCCCTCACCTTTGGATCATGTTTTACACCAAATCCAGCAAGTTGAACCTCCCCATGTGATCATTTTCCATTCAAATTCTATTCAAATATTTTCTGCCTTCTATTCTACCTCTTGGAGATTTACAAAGGAACTCCATTTTCTGTTTGGGATTTTACCACCAAACTTCCTTCCCCTCCTAGTCCTTTGAACCCTCATCCTAGAACCATGAAGATCCACTGGTCTCCAGTTCAAAATTTTCAAACTACATCAGCTGCAAGTTTGGACCAGATTTGACAAATTTGGTGAAATTCATTCAAAACCTTCTCCAAAAATTCCAAGTAAATTCATGCAGCCTCTGGGTACTTTGAGTGGTCACCTCACCAAGTTACAGCTCCAGAAAAATTCATCTCTTTACCAAAACCTACTGTCGAACACCTGCAATGCATGGTCACTGTCAAGTTTCAGTAAATTCAGAGTTTCAGTTCAGTGCTTGCTGTCGTTTTCTTCAAAGCTGGGCATCGATCTCGCCAGTGCCATCGCGTCGCCTTGCTCCTCGTCCTCGCCCTCTTGTTCCTGCACTGCACGAGTGCCTGGCATCTTGCGGGCGTCGGCGACGAGCAGCAAAAGGTGCGCCGCCCCGTGACCGACGCCGGCGGCGGCTTTGCGGGCGCCAGCGGGAGACACGGCGCCGCCGACTCCACCCAGCGCTGCCCAAACCACCGGAGCCCGCCGCGTGGCCGTCCACTCCCCCGAATGCGCTGCCGTTCTCGTCGTGAACCGCAGGGCGCGGAGCGCGCTCTCTGCCGCCGTTGAGCCCGTGCGGTCACCTCACCGTGGGCAGACGCCATTACGCCAGGGCCAGCTCCGTTTAGCTGCAAAATGAGTCCCGTAACATCCACTGATGCTGCCCGACCGCTCAAACCCCCTGCCAATCCACTGCTCTGCCGTAATCGCTCGCCGGAGATTCTCCGTTCACGGCCATCCCGTCGATCTGCCTATAAATAGGGGTCCCGAGCTTCAACTCGAGCACCCACCAGCCCTACACTTCCCCTAGAGCACGCCTAGCCACTGGAAGAGCCGCGAGGAGGTCTCCTTCCTCGACTCCGGCCGCCGCGACCCGCCACGGGATCCAGCCCGATTCACCCCCGTGTGTGCTCCTCCGCCTCCATTCTCTTGCCAGTAGCTTCACCTTGCATCCCTCGTTCTGACCCGCACTTCAATTTGAAGCTTGCAGCCCTCCACCGGAGTTCCCCGTCCTCACCCGAGCCACCGTCCGCCGGAGATAGTGTCGCCATCGACGTGGTGCTCCCCGTTGGACGAGTCCACCACCCACCAACGCGGAAGAAGACACTGAAGCTCTTGGTACCCTCCGTTTCTCCTAACTCGCCGTGGTTCGACGCCGGCGTCCATCGCCGTCTTCGGGCGCCGGCGAGCCTTTTCAAACCTGACATGCGGGCCCCACGTGTCAGCCTCTGTTTTATTCTCCCCGAACCGTTTTTTGTTATCGCCTTCGGGAAAAATACATTTTCCCCTTTGCGCTTGCGCATTCCCAGCCGAAGCGTTTTCTGTTTTCTCAGTTAAAACCTTGGAACTTTTCTGTTTCATTACAGAAAGGTCCCTGGACAGAAACATTTATAACTTTTTAATAAAAAGGTATTTTTGAGTGATTCTTTTTCTGACAATCTCCAAATTTTGTCTAGTTTTTTATGGGATTTATTTGAAAAATATTTGGCAAAGTTTCTGTGCATGTGTTGGTTTTCACGTTAGTACCCCGTTTCGTGATTGCCGTAGGTTCCGGGAGAGGTGACGGAGCCGCGAACTTCGCCGAGCTAGACTCCGACTTCTCCGAACCAGGCAAGCATGTTTGAACATTTGATATGGCAGATGTTTTGCATGTTCATGTGAAAGTTTGTGCGTGGCATGTGAGTGTCGATTAATACCTCGTTGCTTGTAAGGCAACGACCCGGTTGTTCCGAAGTTGCGATGACCTCTGATGAGAGGTGGCCTAATCATGTGGTGACATGAAGGGCAGCAAGGTGGTACTGTTGTAGCATGCCAGCCTTGCGTCATCCAACTTTCTTCGACGTTAACGTGGTTGGAGCCACGTTATCAATCTTTTCCCGCATGTTCCAAAGTTGCAATGACCTCTGATGAGAGGTGGCCTAATCATGTGGTGACATGAAGGGCAGCAAGGTGGTACTGTTGTAGCATGCCAGCCTTGTGTCATCCGACTTTTCCGACGTTAACATGGTTGGAGCCGTGTTATCGTCCCTTCCCCTTTCCGTGCTACCACATGTCTCATTGCCAGGATACGGTTTAGTAAGTTGGTAACCTCTTTCCGTGTACACACCAAACAGAGAGGCCGGGATGATGGTACCTTGGCCCAGGATTAAAGCCAGTCATCCGGTCAGGGGGCATGGGTGTTTTCGGTTGGGACCGAGAGGGGGGGCACCCCCTTATAGCGCGCGTATAGAAATTTGATCCCATGCTACACGAGGTTGTAGCCTCCCCGACTCAAGGTTTTTCTTGAAGGTTGCCGAGGGTGATCCCTGGCTTCGGATGGTTAAATTGGGTGTGTACTGGTTAGATGTGTTCCTTCCAGAACGCCGTAGACGGAACTAGTCCCCGTGACTACTGAAATCCGTTGGCTGTGGATAAGTACAAACTCTGCAGAGTCAATTCTTTCCAAATCATCATATCCATGATCAGTGATGTAGACTTTATATCCAAATCTATCCGTGTGAAAAACTTGCCCCGGTGAACAAGCTCAAGTGGTAAAATCTCAGATTTATTGTTATTCCAGTGGATGGACTAACTTTATTTTGTGTCTCATGCTTGTGATAATTTATGTCTCCGTGCTGTTGTAATAATGAAATGTGATATAAGCCCTTTAGGTGACGTCGCGCAGACGTCCGACTGTGGCATGTACTCGTTTCTTACTTTCGATAGAAGCCCTTTATGTGATGTCGCTCAGACGTCCGACTGCGGCATGCACTGTCTTTACTTTCTGTTATAAGCCCTTTATGTGGTGTCGCCCCGACGCCCGACTGTGGCATTGTTATTCCGCATTTTCCGCTCGAGGAGTCTTTCAGACACTCGTTTGGCACCTGTATTATTGTTCCGCATTTTCCTCTCGAGGAGTCTTTCAAACACTCGTTTGGCACCTGTATTATTATTCCGCATTTTCCGCTTGAGGAGTCTTTCAGACACTCGTTTGGCACCTGTATTATTATTCTGCATTTTCCTCTCGAGGAGTCTTTCAGACACTCGTTTGGCACCTATATTATTATTCCGCATTTTCCGCTCGAGGAGTCTTTCAGACACTCGTTTGGCACCTGTATTATTATTCTGCATTTTCCTCTCGAGGAGTCTTTCAGACACTCGTTTGGCACCCGCATTACTATTCTGCAGTTTCCGCTCGAGGCGTCATTCAGACCCTCGCTTGGCACCCAGTATTCATTATCTCTATGTCTGATCGCACTGGTTAACTTGTTCACATGTTTCGTGTTTGCATTTGTTATACCTTATGTCCGAACTGTCTTGCGAGTGCTTTCATAGTACTCACCTGGCTTGTTGATTTGGCCAGATGTTGACGAAGGCGATCTCTTGGATGAAGAGTTTGATAGCGCATCTGATGCCTAGAGGAGTCCCAGTCAGTCCTGCGCGATCCCGGATATTGGTCACTTATGTTGTTTACGCTTCCGCCACCCGCAATAAGTCTTCTCGAGCCTCACTCCGACGCTCGAAGAGCTGTAGTCTTCTGGAATCATATCACTCGCTTCGCGATGATATTTCCACCACCGTTATTATCGTGAGTTAGTAGTTTGCCACCCTATCCGCCGTGTTGTTTTATCGGCGTGCATGTAATAAATTGTTGGGCAGTCTCTGCTCAACTTTGTATTATATTTAGTACTCCTGGTATTTTTCTTCTGTGACCAATGTATTGTCTATCAGTGAGAAGGAATTCTTCTTCGCTGGTCCGTAAAAGGGATTGGTTTCTCAATAACTATTTTATTGAAAAAACCGGTCGTGACACTTAAGTTGGGTCTTGTCCATCACATCATTCTCCTAATAATGTGATCCCGTTATCAATGACATCCAATGTCCATAGTCAGGAAACCATGACTATTTGTTGATCAACGAGCTAGTCAACTAGAGGCTTACTAGGGACACTTTGTGGTCTATGTATTCACACATGTATTACGATTTCCGGACAATACAATTATAGCATGAATAATAGACTATTATCATGAACAAAGAAATATAATAATAACCATTTATTATTGCCTCTAGGGCATATTTCCAACAGTCTCCCACTTGCACTAGAGTCAATAATCTAGTTACATTGTGATGAATCGAACACCCATTGCGTCCTGGTGTTGATCATGTTTTCCCTAGGGAGAGGTTTAGTCAACGGATCTGCTACATTCAGGTCCGTGTGTACTTTACAAATATCTATGTCTCCATTTTGAACACTTTCACGAATGGAGTTGAAGCGACGCTTGATATGCCTGGTCTTCCTGTGAAACCTGGGCTCCTTCGCAAGGGCAATAGCTCCAGTGTTGTCATAGAAGAGAGTCATTGGGCCCGACGCATCGGGAATCACCCCTAGGTCGGTAATGAACTCCTTCATCCAGACTGCTTCCTGTGCTGCCTCCGAGGCTGCCATGTACTCCGCTTCACATGTAGATCCCGCCACGACGCTTTGCTTGCAACTGTACCAGCTTACTGCTCCTCTATTCAAAATATACACGTATCCGGTCTGTGACTTCGAGTCATCCAGATCTGTGTCGAAGCTAGCGTCGACGTAACCCTTTACGACAGCTCTTCGTCACCTCCATAAATGAGAAACATATCCTTAGTCCTTTTCAGGTACTTCAGGATATTCTTGACCGCTGTCCAGTGTTCCTTGCCGGGATTACTTTGGTACCTTCCTACCAAACTTACGGCAAGGTTTACATCAGGTCTGGTACACAGCATGGCATACATAATAGACCCTATGGCCGAGGCATAGGGGATGACACTCATCTCTTCTATATCTTCTGCCATGGTCGGGCATTGAGCCCTGCTCAATTGCACACCTTGCAATACAGGCAAGAACCCCTTCTTGGACTGATCCATACTGAACTTCTTCAATATCTTGTCAAGGTATGTACTCTGTGAAAGACCAATGAGGCGTCTTGATCTATCTCTATAGATCTTGATGCCTAATATATAAGCAGCTTCTCCAAGGTCCTTCATTGAAAAACACTTATTCAAATAGGCCTTTATACTTTCCAAGAATTCTATATCATTTCCCATCAATAGTATGTCATCCACATATAATATGAGAAATGCTACAGAGCTCCCACTCACTTTCTTGTAAACACAGGCTTCTCCATAAGTCTGTGTAAACCCAAACGCTTTGATCATCTCATCAAAGCGAATGTTCCAACTCCGAGATGCTTGCACCAGCCCATAGATTGAGCGCTGGAGCTTGCACACTTTGTTAGCATTCTTAGGATCGACAAAACCTTCCGGCTGCATCATATACAACTCTTCCTTAAGGAAGCCGTTAAGGAATGCCGTTTTGGCGTCCATCTGCCATATCTCATAATCATAGTATGCGGCAATTGCTAACATGATTCGGACGGATTTCAGCTTCGCTACGGGTGAGAAAGTCTCACCGTAGTCAACCCCTTGAACTTGTCGATAACCCTTAGCGACAAGTCGAGCTTTGTAGATGGTCACATTACCATCCGCGTCCGTCTTCTTCTTAAAGATCCATTTGTTTTCTATGGCTCGCCGCTCATCGGGCAAGTCAGTCAAAGTCCATACTTTGTTTTCATACATGGATTCTATCTCGGATTTCATGGCTTCTAGCCATTTGTCGGAATCCGGGCCAGCCATCGCTTCTTCATAGTTCGGAGGTTCACCGTTGTCTAACAACATGATTTCTAGGACAGGGTTGCCGTACCACTCTGGTGCGGAACGTGTCCTTGTGGACCTACGAAGTTCAGTAACTTGATCTGAAGCTTCATGATCATCATCATTAACTTCCTCCCCAGTCGGTGTAGGCACCACAGGAACATTTTCCTGCGCTGCGCTACTTTCCGGTTCGGAAGGGGTGACTATCACCTCATCAAGTTCCACTTTCCTCCCACTCAATTCTTTCGAGAGAAACTCCTTCTCTAGAAAGGACCCGTTCTTGGCAACGAAGATCTTGCCTTTGGATCTGAGGTAGAAGGTATACCCAACAGTTTCCTTAGGGTATCCTATGAAGACGCATTTTTCCGATTTGGGTTCGAGCTTTTCAGGTTGAAGTTTCTTGACATAAGCATCGCATCCCCAAACTTTTAGAAACGACAGCTTAGGTTTCTTCCCAAACCATAATTCATACGGTGTCATCTCAACGGATTTAGACGGTGCCCTATTTAAAGTGAATGCGGCAGTCTCTAAAGCATAACCCCAAAATGAGAGCGGTAAGTCGGTAAGAGACATAATAGATCGCACCATATCCAATAGAGTGCGATTACGACGTTCGGACACACCATTTCTCTGAGGTGTTCCAGGCGGCGTGAGTTGTGAAACTATTCCACATTTCCTTAAGTGTGCACCAAATTCGTGACTTAAATATTCTCCACCACGATCTGATCGTAAGAATTTTATTTTCCTGTTACGTTGATTCTCAACCTCACTCTGAAATTCTTTGAACTTTTCAAAGGTTTCAGACTTGTGTTTCATCAGGTAGACATATCCATATCTACTTAAATCATCAGTGAGAGTGAGAACATAACGATATCCTCCGCGAGCCTCAACACTCATTGGACCACACACATCGGTATGTATGATTTCCAATAAGTTGGTTGCTCACTCCATTGTTCCGGAGAACGGAGTCTTGGTCATCTTACCCATGAGGCATGGTTCGCACGTGTCAAATGATTCGTAATCAAGAGACTCCAAAAGTCCATCTGCATGGAGCTTCTTCATGCGCTTGACACCAATGTGACCAAGGCGGCAGTGCCACAAGTATGTGGGACTATCGTTATCAACTTTACATCTTTTGGTACTCACATTATGAACATGTGTAACATCACGTTCGAGATTCATCAAAAATAAACCATTGACCAGCGGGGCATGACCATAAAACATATCTCTCAAATAAATAGAACAACCATTATTCTCGGATTTAAATGAGTAGCCATCTCGAATTAAACGAGATCCAGATACAATGTTCATGCTCAAAGCTGGCACTAAATAACAATTATTGAGGTTTAAAACTAATCCCGTGGGTAGATGCAGAGGTAGCGTGCCGACGGCGATCACATCGACCTTGGAACCATTCCCGACGCGCATCATCACCTCGTCCTTTGCCAGTCTCCGTTTATTCCGTAGTTCCTGTTTTGAGTTACAAATATGAGCAACCGCACCGGTATCAAATACCCAGGAGCTACTACGAGTACTGGTAAGGAACACATCAATTACTTGTATATCACATATACCTTGGGTGTTGCCGGCCTTCTTCTTGTCCGCTAAATATTTGGGGCAGTTTCGCTTCCAGTGACCACTTCCCTTGCAATAAAAGCACTCAGTCCCGGGCTTGGGTCCATTCTTTGACTTCTTCCCAGTAACTGGTTTACCGGGCGCGGCAACTCCCTTGCCGTCCTTCTTGAAGTTCTTCTTACCCTTGCCCTTCTTGAACTTGGTGGTTTTATTCACCATCAACACTTGATGTTCTTTTCTGATCTCCCCTTCCGCTGATTTCCGCATTGAATATACCTCGGGAATGGTCTTTTCCATCCCCTGCATATTGTAGTTCATCACAAAGCTCTTGTAGCTTGGTGGAAGCGACTGGAGGATTGTGTCAATGACCGCGTCATCCGGGAGATTAACTCCCAGCTAAGACAAGCGGTTATGCAACCCAGACATTCTGAGTATGTGCTCACTAACAGAACTGTTCTCCTCCATTTTACAGCTGAAGAACTTGTCGGAGACATCATATCTCTCGACCCGGGCATGAGCTTGGAAAACTAGTTTCAGCTCCTCGAACATCTCATATGCTCCATGTTTCTCAAAACGCTTTTGGAGACCTGGTTCTAGGCTGTAAAGCATGCCGCACTGAACGAGGGAGTAATCATCAGCACGTGATTGCCAAGCGTTCATAACGTCTTGGTTCTGTGGGATTGGTGCATCACCTAGCGGTGCTTCTAAGACATAATCCTTCTTGGCTACTATGAGGATGAGCCTCAGGTTCCGGACCCAGTCCGTATAGTTGCTGCCATCATCTTTCAGCTTGGTTTTCTCTAGGAACGCGTTGAAATTGAGGACAACGTTGGCCATTTGATCTACAAGACATAGTGTAAATATTTTAGACTAAGTTCATGATAATTGAGTTCATCTAATCAAATTATTTAATGAACTCCCACTCAGATAGACATCCCTCTAGTCATCTTAAGTGAAACATGATCCGAGTTTAACTAGGCCGTGTCCGATCATCACGTGAGACGGACTAGTCAAGATCGGTGAACATCTTCATGTTGATCGTATCTTCTATACGACTCATGCTCGACCTTTCGGTCCTCCGTGTTCCGAGGCCATGTCTGTACATGCTAGGCTCGTCAAGTCAACCTAAGTGTATTGCGTGTGTTCCGAGGCCATGTCTGTACATGCTAGGCTCGTCAACACCCGTTGTATTCGAACGTTAGAATCTATCACACCCGATCATCACGTGGTGCTTCGAAACGACGAACCTTCGCAACGGTGCACAGTTAGGGTGAACACTTTCTTGAAATTATTATAAGGGATCATCCTACTTGCTACCGTCGTTCTAAGCAAATAAGATGCAAAAACATGATAAACATCACATGCAATCAAATAGTGACATGATATGGCCAATATCATCATGCTCCTTTGATCTCCATCTTCGGGGCACCATGATCATCTTCGTCACCGGCATGACACCATGATCTCCGTCATCATGATCTCCATCATTGTGTCTTCATGAAGTCCTCACGCCAACGATTACTTCTACTTCTATGGCTAACGCGTTTAGCAACAAAGTAAAGTAATTTACATGGCGTTATTCAATGACACGCAGGTCATGCAAAATAATAAAGACAACTTCTATGGCTCCTGCCGGTTGTCATACTCATCGACATGCAAGTCGTGATTCCTATTACAAGAATATGATCAATCTCATACATCACATATATCATTCATCACATCTTCTGGCCATATCACATCACATAGCACTTGCTGCAAAAACAAGTTAGACGTCCTCTAATTGTTGTTGCAAGCTTTTACGTGGTTTGTAGGTTTCTAGCAAGAACGTTTCTTACCTACGTATGACCACAGCGTGATTTGCCAATTTCTATTTACCCTTCATAAGGACCCTTTTCATCGAATCTGTTCCGACTAAAGTAGGAGAGACAGACACCCGCTAGCCACCTTATGCATCTAGTGCATGTCAGTCGGTGGAACCTGTCTCACGTAAGAGTACGTGTAAGGTCGGTCCGGGCCGCTTCATCCTACAATGCCGCCGAAACAAGAATAGACTAGTAGCGGCAAGAAGAATTGGCAAACTCAACGCCCACAACTGCTTTGTGTTCTACTCGTGCATAGTAACTACGCATAGACCTGGCTCATGATGCCACTGTTGGGAATCGTAGCATAATTTAAAATTTTCCTACGCTCACCAAGATGCATCTATGGAGTATACTAGAAACGAGGGGAGGGGAGTGCATCTACATACCCTTGTAGATCGCGAGCGGAAGCGTTTCAATGAACGTGGATGACGGAGTCGTACTCGCCGTGATCCAAATCACTGATGACCGAGTGCCGAACGTACGGCACCTCCGCGTTCAACACACGTATGGTGCAGCGACATCTCCTCCTTCTTGATCCAGCAAGGGGGGAGGAGAGGTTGATGGAGATCCAACAGCACGACGGCGTGGTGGTGGATGTAGCGGGTCTCCGGCAGGGCTTCGCCGAGCTTCTGCGAGAGAGAGAGAGGTGTTGCAGGGGAGGAGGGAGGCGCCCAAGGCTGTAGGTTGCTGCCCTCCCCCCTTTATATAGGCCCCTGGGGGGGCGCCAGCCCCAAGAGATGGGATCTCAAGGGGGGGCGGCGGCCAAGTGGGGGGAAGGGGTGCCTTGCCCCCCAAGGCAAGGGGGAAGCTCCCCCCTAGGGTTTCCAACCCTAGGCGCATGGGGGGAGGCCCAAGGGGGGCGCCCCAGCCCACTAGGGGCTGGTTCCCTTCCACTTTCAGCCCACGGGGCCCTCCGGGACAGGTGGCCCCACCCGGTGGACCCCCGGGACCCTTCCGGTGGTCCCGGTACAATACCGGTAACCCCCGAAACTTTCCCGGTGGCCGAAACTTGACTTCCTATATATAATTCTTCACCTCCGGACCATTCCGGAACCTCTCGTGACGTCCGGGATCTCATCCGGGACTCCGAACAACTTTCGGGTTTCCGCATACATATATCTCTACAACCCTAGCGTCACCGGACCTTAAGTGTGTAGACCCTACGGGTTCGGGAGACATGCAGACATGACCGAGACGCCTCTCCGGTCAATAACCAACAGCGGGATCTGGATACCCATGTTGGCTCCCACATGTTCCACGATGATCTCATCGGATGAACCACGGTGTCGAGGATTCAATCAATCCGTATGCAATTCCCTTTGTCAATCGGTATGTTACTTGCCCGAGATTCGATCGTCGGTATCCCAATACCTAGTTCAATCTCGTTACCGGCAAGTCTCTTTACTCGTACCGCAATGCATGATCCCGTGACCAACGCCTTAGTCACATTGAGCTCATTATGATGATGCATTACCGAGTGGGCCCAGAGATACCTCTCCGTCACACGGAGTGACAAATCCCAGTCTCGATCCGTGCCAACCCAACAGACACTTTCGGAGATACCCGTAATGCACCTTTATAGTCACCCAGTTACGTTGTGACGTTTGGCACACCCAAAGCACTCCTACGGTATCCGGGGAGTTGCACGATCTCATGGTCTAAGGAAAAGATACTTGACATTGGAAAAGCTCTAGCAAACGAAACTACACGATCTTTTATGCTATGCTTAGGATTGGGTCTTGTCCATCACATCATTCTCCTAATGATGTGATCCCGTTATCAATGACATCCAATGTCCATAGTCAGGAAACCATGACTATCTGTTGATCAACGAGCTAGTCAACTAGAGGCTTACTAGGGACACTTTGTGGTCTATGTATTCACACATGTATTACGATTTCCGGACAATACAATTATAGCATGAATAATAGACTATTATCATGAACAAAGAAATATAATAATAACCATTTATTATTGCCTCTAGGGCATATTTCCAACACATCACCAGGGTCATCTCGTCTGATCTTATACCGCAATGCACCGCATACCGGGCATGCGTTCAGATCCTTGTACGCACCACAGTAGAGGATGTAGTCATTAGGGCATGCATGTATCTTCTGCACCTCCAATCCTAGAGGGCATACGACCTTCTTTGCTGCGTATGTACTGTCGGGCAATTCGTTATCCTTTGGAAGCTTCTTCTTCAATATTTTCAATAGCTTCTCAAATCCTTTGTCAGGCACAACATTCTCTGCCTTCCACTGCAGCAATTCCAGTACGGTACCGAGCTTTGTGTTGCCATCTTTGCAATTGGGGTACAACCCTTTTTTGTGATCCTCTAACATGCGATCGAGCTTCAGCTTCTCCTTTTGACTTTCGCATTGCGTCCTTGCATCGACAATGACCCGGCGGAGATCATCATCATCGGGCACTGGTTCCTCTTGATCTTCAGCAGCTTCCCCCCTTGCAGCATCATTGGGCACATCGTCTGGTTCCTCTTAATCTTCAGCAGCTTCCCCCGTTGCAGCATCACCGTATTCAGGGGGCACATAGTTGTCATCGTCCTCTTCTTATTCGCCGTCTTCCATCATAACCCCTATTTCTCCGTGCCTCGTCCAAACATTATAGTGTGGCATGAAACCCTTGTAAAGCAGGTAGGTGTGAAGGATTTTCCGGTCATAGTAAGACTTCGTATTCCCACATGTAGGGCATGAACAACACATAAAACCATTCTGCTTGTTTGCCTCAGCCACATCGAGAAAATCATGCACGCCCTTAATGTACTCGGAGGTGTGTCTGTCACCGTACATCCATTCCCGGTTCATCTGCGTGCATTATATATAATTAAGTGTGTCAAAAACCATTACAGAACATCATGAATAGATAATTAAGTGACCAAATTAATAGAAGTTCATCATCACATTAAAACCAAAGTACATACATAGTTCTCATCTAACAACATATATATAGCTCTCCAGAGCATCTAATTAATTAAACCATACATTGAAACTATGTAAAACATTTCAATGCAAAAACAAATGCGATCATAATCGCAACCAAGGTAACAATTGATCCAACGGCATAATGATACCAAGCCTCGGTATGAATGGCATATTTTCTAATCTTTCTAATCTTCAAGCGCATTGCATCCATCTTGATCTTGTGATCATCGACGACATCCACAACATGCAACTCCAATATCATCTTCTCCTCCTCAATTTTTTTATTTTTTCCTTCAAGTAATTGTTTTCTTCTTCAACTAAATTTAACCTCTCGACAATAGGGTCGGTTGGAATTTCCGGTTCAACCACCTCCTAGATAAATAAAATCTATGTCACGTTGGTCGGCATATTTGTCATAAACAATAAATGAACCAAATAGTTATAAAAAGATAATATATACCACATCCGAATCATAGACAGGACGAGGGCCGACGGGGGCGGATACCAAAACCATCGCACTATGTAATAAGAAGGAATAATAAACGTAACAAAATTAGACAAGTATCTATCTAAAGTAAGAATTTTTTTTTCTTCCAGAAAGAAGATAAGAATAAGAGGCTCACCACGGTGGTGCTGGCGACGAGATCGGCACGGGCGATCGACAGCGGTGAAGACGGGGACGGGACGTGACGGACCGCTAAACCTAGACAAATCTCGGGGAAAATGGAGCTCGGAGGTCGAGTTTCGAGAGGAGAAATATTAACTAGTGTGGCTCAGACATTTCATCGAACACCTCATGTGCATAGGAGGTGAGCTAGAGCACCCAAATGCCATCCCCTCACCGGCCAGAAAAAACAGAGCATTGTGGAGTGCTCTGCTGTGGCGATGGGGTATATATAGGCAACTCATTGGTCCCGGTTCATGAAACCAACCGGGACTAAAGGGGGGGCATTGGTCCCCGTTGGTGCCACGAACCGATACGCATGCCCCCCTTTAGTCCCGGTTGGTGGCACCAACCGGGACCAAAGGCCTTGTGCTGCCCCGCATCAAAAGTTTAGTCCCACCTCGCTAGTTGAGAGAGCTCGAGAGTGGTTTATAAGCGCTGCTGCGCCCACCCTCTCGAGCTCTTCTCAGCTGCAGGCTTTCGGGCCTAACCGTTCTCTTTGCCTGTGGGGCCAACTGGGCCTTCTGCGGGCCTGAATCCTGGCCCATGGATGGGTTTCAAGTCGTATTCAGGCCGTGGTGGCCCAGTAGGTGGCATAATTTTGTTTCCCTGTTTTTTGTTTTCTCTTTTGCTTTATTTATTTTGTTTTATTTCTACTTACAACAAAAAACTTATTTATTTTATTCCATTTTGTTTCTAATTACTTATGTATTTTATTTTTATTTATTTTACTGCTGCTATTTTTATTTATTTTACTGCTGCTATTTTTATTTATTTTATTAAGGTTTATTTATTTTATTTACTATAGTTTATTTTATTTTAGTTTATTAAGGTTTATTTATTTTATTTACTATAAAAAATGAACATAGATGCGCCTATAGAGAAAATTCAACCTAAATTCATAATAAATTTCTATGAAACTCAAAGAAATTTACTCTGAATTTAGGTCAAATTCCCTGTATAAGGGCATCTATTTTCACTTTGAGAGGAGCTCAACAAGGCAGAGAGGAACGGGCTTATAAACTGGTGTGAGCGCCCTTCGGTTGGCGAGGTGGGACTAAACTCTGACCGCTCCTAGGACCAACCCTTTAGTCCCGGTTTGTGGTATGAACCGGGACTAAAGGGTGAGCCTCTGGTCCCGATTCAAGCCACCAACCGGGACCAATGGTGGTGGGCCAGGAGCGAGGCCCATTGGTCCCGGTTTGTCCCACCAACCAGGACCAAAGGGGCCGGACGAACCGGGACCAATGCCCCCACGAGGCCCGGCAGGCCCCTGGCCGCACGAACCGGGACCAATGCTCAGATTAGTCCCGGTTCGTGACTGAACCGGGACTAATGTGAATATTGCCCTGTGACCAAAGCCCAGTTTTCTACTAGTGATTAGCGCCCAAGTGCCAAGTGTTGTTGCTTGCAAAAGGCTTGGGACTTAATATTGTATGCTAATATTCATGATTTTTGACCCGGTATTTGTACAGGCCACCACTACTCAACTTCAATCAGAACTGTCTGAATTGAAGAACCATCTGGAGGCTCAGTAGACGGAAACTCAAAACGCCAATTCCAAATTTGAATTCAGTGTGGCTGAACAAGAGAAATTGAAATCCAAGTTGAGGTTGAGAAGAAGGCCTCGGCTGAAGAAAAAATTGCCTTAACCCAACGAGCTGAAACAATAGAAACGGCTCTTGAAGAAGTGACCACTGAATTGTCTGGCTTAAAACGCCATGTATCTCAGATGGTCTCAGCAATCTTTGGTAAGTCGCCCTGCAAGTGTCAAATATTGAATCTTTCTAGTGATCATATGAATTGTCATTAACTCACCTGATTTTGCTATACAGGCCCCAGGAGCTCCAACCTCAACCAGGACATGCTGGTGAAGCTAAAGGCGGTTTACACGCTCGTGGAACAACTTTATACTGGATCTCAGTGTGCCTTGCCCGCAGTTGCCCTGTCAAACGAAGTCCCCACACTCCTGGTGGATGTTCTAAAGAGGCTTTCTGTGCTACCCTAGCAGTTCAATGAATTAAGGTGGTCATTTGCAAGAGCCGGAGACGTGGCTGCTTTAAGCCAGGCCAAGGCGTGGCTAGCGGAGTTAGACCCGGCTGACATCGCCATTGGATATCCAAGCCTTAAGGAGGATCGCACATCATTTGAATAGAAGTACTTCGCCACTTGTGTGAAGGAAATACACCCTGTGGCCACCCTGATTGCTGATGAGGCGGATCTCACCAAGTACCAGTCGGGTTATGACACGGAAAATCAGAGGATTCCAACGCCACATTATAAAGTGACCAGCCTGATCCCTCCAATACGTAAGCATACCTCCGCCCTGAAGTTGACCCGGCCGGACTAATTGATGATGAAGCTGAATTTGAAGCTTTGAATGGCATTAACTGGTCATCATCAACCTTCTAGGACAGGGAACAGGACGGAGGAGCGGAAAGGGTTGATCCGAAAGCTTCAGGCCAACAAGAGAATTGACCTGCTGGGCCGCTCATATTTGTACCTTGCTGGAAAACAATTTAATCATTTGGACTCGGCGAGTCATGTAATAGGGTGGAAATGACTTTGCTTTGTCGTGCCATCGTGCATGTTTTGGTGCTCAACACTGTTAAGCCACCGCCTTATACTCTCCCTTTTTAAACTTATCATCTGTTTTCTTTATGCATAAGAAAGTCTTTGAACTGTCCTGCACACAGAAATAGATCACAAGAACCCTTGGCAGCTTACCACAGGACGGGTCATAATATCTTACATACAACCATTAATTTTGAAAGAAGAGACACAGATAAGCCTGTTATGAATTATAACTTTGAAAGACAACTACAATATCATACCTATGATTTTGAATTTGCAATGCCGGTTCATGTGACCTGAACAGTAAGGGTGATAACCCAATCCTTAGAAGCCAACACTTCGAAATGTAGATGATTGTCATACAGTGGCGACTTATTATCCAAAACCAAGCCGGGTTAAATTTGAACCACACTTATACTTAGATCTAGACAAAAGCCTCAAGACAAAAAACAAAGATTGTTTGCAAAAAACTTAAGCAAAATAGAAAGAAAAATTTGAGGCTTCTGATTCGAATACGATCAATAAAACGGACCAAAGGGGTTAAGCTAGGATTCGAATACGATCATGTAGCCCCCAGTGGCTTTGGCATTGCGCCGATCAAGAGGGTACCAACAGCTATGTTCTCTTTGGTTCGAATACGACCTATGTTTGAATAGGAAGCCCCCAAATGACCTTGAGAGTTTTTTAACGACTCTGATTCGAATACGATCAAAGTCGGACCCAAAAGGGGTTAAGCTATGATTTGAATACGATCAAGAAGCCCCCTAGTCAGTTTGGCATTGTGCCGATCAAGAGGGTACCGACAGGTATGTTCTCTTTGGTTCGAATATGACCTATGTTTGAACAGGAAGCCCCCTAGTGATCATGAGGTTTAACGGCTATATTCGAATATGATCATGAGCCGTACCAAAGGGTTAAGCTGGATTCGAACACGATCAGCCCCCAATTGGTCATTTGAAATTATGATGATGAAGACATATGATCATTGAGGATGAAAAGGACAGAGGTCCTGCTTTATTACTTATTATAATATATACATCATCAAAATATGTACATCATGAGAGCCGGTGGCTCAAGTATAATAAGGCCGAAGATGAGCGATATTCCACGGCCGGCGGGTCTCTTCCTCTGACTTACGTGAGTCTTTGTGCTCTTGAACATCCTTAAGGTAGTATGACCCGTTGTTCAAGTTCTTGCTGACCATAAAAGGTCCTTCCCAAGGTGGGGATAACTTGTGTGCATCAGTTTGATCCTGGATGAGCCGGAGCACCAAGTCACCTTTTTGAAAGGTTCTGGACTTAACTTGGCGACTGTGATAACGACGCAGGTCCTGTTGGTAAATCGCCGAGCGGGCTGCTGCCAAGTCACGCTTTTCATCTAACAAGTCGAGTGCATCCTGACGGGCTTGTTCGTTATCAGCTTCAACGTAAGCCGCCACGCGGGGCGAGTCATGACGGATGTCACTAGGTAGAACCGCCTCTGCTCCGTAAACCATGAAGAAAGGCGTATAACCCGTAGACCTGTTAGGGGTAGTATTGATGCTCCATATCATAGAGGGTAACTCCTCCACCCAACAACCCCGCGTCCGTTGTAGAGGACCCATAAGCCGGGGCTTGATGCCTTTCAAGATTTCCTGATTGGCTCTTTTAGCTTGACCATTGGATTGGGGGTGAGCTACTAATGAAACATCAAGCCGGATATGCTCACATTGACAGAACTCCTCCATGGCACCCTTGGACAGATTAGTACCGTTGTCAGTTATAATGTTGTGTCGAAAGCCAAAACGAAAGATCACCTTTTCATGAATTGAACCGTCGTGGCTGCGTCACACTTACTAACCGGCTCTGCCTCAACCCACTTTGTGAATTTGTCAACCGCCACCAGAAGGTGAGTCTTTTTATCTTTGGATCTTTTGAAAGGCCCAGCCATTTCGAGTCCCCAGACAGCAAATGGCCAAGTAATTGGAATCATCCTCAATTCATGAGCCGGCACGTGAGACCGTCGTGAGAATTTCTGGGAACCATCACATTTACTGACCAGATCCTCCGCATCAGCGTGAGCCGTCGGCCAATAAATCCATGACGGAAAGCTTTTGCCACAAGGGACTTTGAACCGGCATGATGGCCACAATCTCCTTCATGGATCTCACGAAGAATTTCTTGACCTTCCTCCGGAGAGACACATCGTTGAAACGCCCCCGTGACACTGCGATGATGCAACTCACCATTGGTAGTTGTCATTGACTTAGACCGTCGGGTTATCTGTCTAGCTAAGGTTTCATCCTCAGGCAACTCGCCCTGGGTCATTTAAGCCAAATATGGCACTGTCCAATCTGGGATGACGCGAAGAGACGCCACCAATTGTGCCTCCGGGTCTGGAACAGCCAAGTCCTCTTTTGTAGGCAGCTTGACAGAAGGGTTATGCAGAACATCCAGGAAGGTATTAGGTGGCACCGGCTTACGCTGAGACCCCAGCCAGCTTAAAGCATCGGCCGCCTCATTCTTTCTGCGATCAATGTGCTCCACTTGGTATCCCTTGAAGTGTCTACCAATGGCATCAACTTCATGGCGATAAGCCGCCCTAAGAGGATCCTTGGAATCCCACTTGCCTGATACTTGTTGAGCCACCAAATCTGAGTCGCCAAAGCACCTTACCCGGCTTAAGCTCATCTCCTTAGCCATCCGAAGACCATGGAGCAATGCCTCGTACTCAGCTGCATTGTTAGTACAGGGAAACATCAACCGTAGCACATAACAAAAAATTTCACCTCGAGGGGAAGCTAAAACTGTTGGAAATATGCCCTAGAGGCAATAATAAAATGGTTATTATTATATTTCCTTGTTCATGATAATTGTCTATTGTTCATGCTATAATTGTATTAACTGGAAACCGTAATACATGTGTGAATACATAGACCACAACATGTCCCTAGTAAGCCTCTAGTTGACTAGCTCGTTGATCAATAGATGGTTATGGTCTCCTAACCATGGACCTTGGATGTCATTGATAACGGGATCACATCATTAGGAGAATGATGTGATGGACAAGACCCAATCCTAAGCATAGCACAAGATCGTGTAGTTCGTCTGCTAGAGCTTTTCTAATGTCAAGTATCATTTCCTTAGACCATGAGATTGTGCAACTCCCGGATACCGTAGGAATGCTTTGGGTGTATCAAATGTCACAACATAACTGAGTGACTATAAAGGTGCACTACAGGTATCTCCGAAAGTGTCTGTTGGGTTGGCACGAATCGAGATTGGGATTTGTCACTCCGTATGACGGAGAGGTATCTCTGGGCCCACTCGGTAATGCATCATCATAATGAGCTCAATGTGACTAAGGAGTTAGCCACGGGATCATGCGTTACGGAACGAGTCAAGTGACTTGCCTGTAACGAGATTGAACAAGGTATTGGGATACCGACGATCGAATCTCGGGCAAGTAACGTACCGATTGACAAAGGGAATTGTATACGGGATTGATTGAATCCTCGACATCGTGGTTCATCCGATGAGATCATCATGGAACATGTGGGAGCCAACATGGGTATCCAGATCCCGCTGTTGGTTATTGACCGGAGAGTCGTCTCGGTCATGTCTGCATGTCTCCCGAACCCGTAGGGTCTACACACTTAAGGTTCGGTGACGCTAGGGTTGTAGAGATATTAGTATGCGGTAACCCGAAAGTTGTTCGGAGTCCCGGATGAGATCCCGGACGTCACGAGGAGTTCCGGAATGGCCCGGAGGTAAAGATTTGTATATAGGAAGTCCAGTTTCGGCCACCGGGAAAGTTTCGGGGGTCACCGGTATTGTACCGGGACCACCGGAAGGGTCCCGGGGGTCCACCGGGTGGGGCCACCTATCCCGGAGGGCCCCATGGGCTGAATTGGGAAGGGCACCAGCCCCTGGTGGGCTGGTGCGCCCCCCATGGGCCTCCCCCTGCGCCTAGGGTTGGAAACCCTGGGGGTGGGGGGCGCCCCACATGACTTGGGGGGCAAGTCCCCCCCTTGGCCGCCCCCCTTGAGATTGGATCTCTAAGGGGCCGGCGCCCCCCCAGGGCCCCTATATATAGTGGGGGGAGGGAGGGCAGCCGTACCTAAGCCCTTGCGCCTCCCTCTCCCTCCCGTGACCCATCTCCCTCCTCCCGCAGCGCTTGGCGAAGCCCTGTTGGAATCCCGCTACTACCACCACCACGCGCGTCGTGCTGCTGGATCTCCATCAACCTCTCCTTCCCCTTGCTGGATCAAGAAGGAGGAGACGTCACTGCTTCGTACGTGTTTTGAACTCGGAGGTGCCGTCCGTTCGGCGCTAGGATCATCGGTGATTTGGATCACGACGAGTACGACTCCATCAACCCCGTTCTCTTGAACGCTTCCGCTCGCGATCTACAAGGGTATGTAGATGCACTCCTCTCTCTCGTTGCTAGCATCTCCTAGATTAATCTTGGTGACACATAGGAAAATTTTGAATTATTGCTACGTTACCCAACAGTGGCATCATGAGCCAGGTCTATGCGTAGATTCTATGCACGAGTAGAACACAAAGTAGTTGTGGGCGATGATTTGTTCAATTTGCTTGCCGTTACTAGTCTTATCTTGATTCGGCGGCATTGTGGGATGAAGCGGCCCGGACCGACCTTACACGTACTCTTATGTGAGACAAGTTCCACCGACTGATATGCACTTGATGCATAAGGTGGCTAGCGGGTGTCTGTCTCTCCCACTTTAGTCGGATCGGATTCGATGAAGAGGGTCCCTATGAAGGGTAAATAGCAATTGGCATATCACCGTTGTGGCTTTTGCGTAGGTAAGAAATGTTCTTGCTAGAAACCCATAGCAGCCACGTAAAACATGCAATAACAATTAGAGGACGTCTAACTTGTTTTTGCAGGGTATGCTATGTGATGTGATATGGCCAAAAGGATGTGATGAATGATATATGTGATGTATGAGATTGATCATGTTCTTGTAATAGGAATCACGACTTGCATGTCGATGAGTATGACAACCGGCAGGAGCCATAGGAGTTGTCTTAATTTATTGTATGACCTGCGTGTCAATGAAAATCGCCATGTAATTACTTTACTTTATTGCTAACCGTTAGCCATAGTAGTAGAAGTAATAGTTGGCGAGACAACTTCATGAAGACACAATGATGGAGATCATGATGATGGAGATCATGGTGTCATGCCGGTGACGAAGGTGATCATGCCGCGCCTCGAAGATGGAGATCAAAAAGGTGCAAGATGATATTGGCTATATCATGTCACTTTATGATTTGCATGTGATGTTTGTCATGTTTACATCTTATTTGCTTAGAACGACGGTAGCATAAATAAGATGATCCCTCACTAAAATTTTAAGAGACGTGTTCCCCCTAACTGTGCACTGTTGCGAAGGTTCGTTGTTTCGAAGCACCACATGATGATCGGGTGTGATGGATTCTAATGTTCGCATACAACGGGTGTTGACGAGCCTAGCATGTACAGACATGGCCTCGAAACACAAGCAAAACACTTAGGTTGACTTAACGAGCCTAGCATGTACAGACATGGCCTCGGAACACAAGAGACCGAAAGGTCGAACATGAGTCGTATAATAGATGCGATCAACATTGAGATGTTCACCGATGATGACTAGTCCGTCTCACGTGATGATCGGACACGGCCTAGTTGACTCGGATCACTTAGATGACTAGAGGGATGTCTATCTGAGTGGGAGTTCATTAAATAATTTGATTAGATGAACTTAATTATCATGAACATAGTCAAAAGGTCTTTGCAAATTATGTCGTAGCTTACGCTTTAGTTCTACTAAGATATGTTCCTAGAGAAAATTTAGTTGAAAGTTGATAGTAGCAATTATGCGGACTGGGTCCGTAAACTGAGGATTGTCCTCATTGCTGCACAGAAGGCTTATGTCCTTAATGCACCACTCAGTGTGCTGAACCTCGAGCGTCGTTTGTGGATGTTGTGAACATCTGACATACATGTTTTGATGACTACGTGATAGTTCAGTGCGTAATGCTAACGGTTTAAAATTGTGGCACCAAAGACGTTTTTGAAACGTCGCAGAACATATGAGATGTTCCAAAGACTGAAATTGGGATTTCAGACTAGTTCCCACGTCAAGAGGTATGAGACCTCTGACAAGTTTCTTAAGCCTGCAAACTAAGGGAGAAAAGCTCAATCGTTGAGCATGTGCTCGAATTGTTTGAGTACTACAATCGCTTGAATCGAGTGGGAGTTGTCTTCCAGATGAGATAGTGATGGTTCTCCATAGTCACTGCCACCAAGCTATTAGAGCTTCGTGATGAACTATAACATATCAGGGATAGACATGATGATCCTTGAGCAACTCGCGATGTTTGACACTGCGAAAGTAGAAATCAAGTAGGAGCATCAATTGTTGATGGTTAGTAAAACCACTAGTTTCAAGAAGGGCATGGGCAACAAGGGATACTTCATGAAACGGCAAATCAGTTGCAGCTCTAGTGAAGAAACCCAAGGTTGAACCCAAACCCGAGACTAAGTGCTTCTGTAATGAGGGGAACGGTCACTGAAGCAGAACTACCCTAGATACTTGGTAGATGAGAAGGTAGGCAAGGTCGACAGAAGTATATTGGATATACATTATATTAATGTGTACTTTACTAGTACTCCTAGTAGCACCAGGGTATTAGATACCGGTTCGGTTGCTAAGTGTTGGTAACTCGAAATAAAAGGCTACGGAATAAACGGAGACTAGCTAAAGGTGAGATGACGATATGTGTTGGAAGTGTTTCCAAGGTTGATGTGATCCACTCTTGGTCATCCGGCCCACAGCGTATCCCTTGAGCCCTTCGAAGCTGCCCTTCAAGAACTCAAATCCACTGTGCGCAGGCCCCACGGTGGGTGCCAACTATCATGGAATCGTCACGGCAGATGTCCTAGTGAAAGGACTTAATCGTGGAGCCATCGCAACTAGGAAGCTTAATGGGGTTAAAACAGGACAAAGGACACGAGGGTTTATACTGGTTCGGCCCCTTGCGGTGAAGGTAAAGGCCTAATCCAGTTTGAGGTGGTATTGCTTATGTTTAGATTGCTAGGGAGCGAATCCGCTTGACCTAGCTTTCGATCTGATCTTACTTGTCCTGAACCGCCGCCGGGTCGTCCCTTTATATACACAGGTCGACGCCCAGCGGCTCACAGAGTCTTGGCCGGCTCATAAACAGTGTCGGGCTCGGTCTCTAACTATCCCTGCCTTACAATACAAGTTAAGTACATCTGGTGGTTTATCTCTACGGGCCTTGAGTCGCCTTTGGGCCTTGGGCCCTTAACTGAACCGCCATCTTCCAGAGCTGTCTTGGGCTTCATGAATCGCTATAGGTATAACCCGGCCCCTCCTGGGAAGGTCATACCTAATAGTTATATCCCCAACACTTTTCATACATATATTTGGTCCACATGCAAGTTTGTTCGTGTTCTGACCCTTTCCCGCGTTTTCTTGGCCAAATTTATAAACAGCAGATGAGTTGGACGCAGCAACCATCTGTGATCGGGTATGAAAAAGACACGATTCCCTAGCACTACCTGTGTGCCGTGCCCCTGCCCCTATCACCCACATGAGCACAGTAGATTGGGCACCACGAGGCTTCCCTCCCCCTCTTGAAAATATCTACTCCCTCGCAATCTCAAAAATATCTACCCACGTAGATGGTTTTTCTGTTTGATAGCACACGAAAAGTATTTCTGGACCGTGTGTGATGTCTGTTACTCCCGCTCTGATTCAATCAGTAGATCCAAATTTTCAGTGGCCCCGGCATGTTACTCCCGCCTCCGTCCCTCGCAATCTCAATAATATCTGGTCTGCTGGAGAGTTTTTCTGTTTGATAGCACACGATTATTACGTTTTAACCATGTGTGATGTTCGTTACTCCCGCCCCGCTCTTCTTCAATCCCTTGATCCAAATTTCTGGTAGCCCCGCCATTTTACTCCCGCCTAGTAAAATTTTCAGTACCCGCGGCATTTCCTCAAACACTACCTTGGACCCCCTCCACACACACACCCCAAATCCTTCGATCACCCCAAATCCCCCACTCACACACATAACACACCACCCCTCCCTCGCTCCAAACCTAGCTAGGTCGCCGCCACCGCCATGCCGTCTCCATCGTCATCCTATGCCGGTCTGCCCGTGCAGTTTACCCACCGATATACATACCCTCGCCGCCCTGAGTTTGTTAGATGACGCCTGGGAAACGCCCCCTTTCCCAGAGCTCCCCATCGCCACCGCCCTCACCCATTCCAGAGCATCGCAGCCTGAGCCCGACTATGCTTCCCGGGGAGCTCAAGGAGCGAATGGCCCAAAAGAGCCTTACCACGGCCTCTTCGCCCGACGTCGGCGAGGTGGCCGCCGAGGAAGCTGATGACGATGATTGGACCTGGATTGAGCCTTTCAATCGGCGGGCTAGAGTATTCTGGCATGTCGCGAACGCCGGCTACGACATCGAGGTCGTCGACACCGATGGCTTGACACGGGTTGTGTCACAGGTTAAGTTGCGCACCCCCAACCCTTCGAGTTCGATAGCCGTTGATCTCATCGATGGCCCTGCCGCTGATCTCATGTGGCTCGTTATGAACAATTTGCCATCCTTCATCGGAATGGAGTCCCTTTTGTCATTTCTGAAGGACACGTTCTGCGATGCTGGCTTGGGATCCTCAGCTGGCAAGTCAGACCTCATTGATGGCGACCACGAGGAGGATCCAATCTGTGACAAGTGAGGAAACCCATGATTTGTTTTCTCGAACCCCTTTTGTCGTGAGAACATGTCCAGTATTTATTGCTATATTTGGTTGTTTGCATTATGCCTTGTTTATTTCTACGGTTTATGGTTGTTCGGTTGCTTGTAGTTAGCATATGTCCAGTTCCAATTGCCATCTTTTGTTGTTCGTAGTATGCCTTGTTTATTTCAGCTATTAATATTGTGATGTTCTATATGTGCTAGTATGAACTGTGCAGTTCAATTTCATCAATACCAAATTTAACAATAGCTCTATGAATGACTATATTTTTTTGCTGTTAAGCATGTTGTACTCCCTCCGAATCTTTTTAGTTCGCATATAAGATTTATCTAAAGTCAAGCCTCATAAAGTTTGACCAACTTTATAGAACAAAATACGAACATTCACAGTATGAAATAAATATTAGTACATGTGTCATGACTTAAATTTTCATATTGCATATCTTTAGCATGGTAGATGTTGATATTTTTTCATATAAATAAGGTCAAATTTTATGAAGTTTGAGTTCAGACAATTCTTATATGTTGTCGGTGTACAAAAGTAGGGGTCCTTTTGGTACCCCTTTACTTGTGCACGAGTAGTTGCAGCCGCACCTACGACCACGCTCGGCGGGGCAGAGGAGGCAAAGACGCAAGACTACCAGAGCAGCGCTCAAGACCAGAAGCATGAAGAGCAGAAGGGCGAGGTGAACTCCCCCAGCAAGGTCCTTGCCGGGGCGGCCTCCACAGCCCCGGCAAGAGCGTTGCCGGGGCAACTTGCCCAACACCAACGAGGCTGCCACCCTTGAGCCTCAGAGTTCCGACACCATCGACACATTGGAACCAAGGCTCGGGAGGCGCCTGCATGGTGGCATGCAGATCTTTGTAAAGATCTGAAGCCTACAAGGCTAGATGAAAACCAGGAGACAAAGACATCCGGCAAGATCCTTGCCGGAGACGCCCACAAGACCCCCGACAAGACCCTTACGGGGGACGCCTGCGAGACCCCGGCAAGATCCTTGCCGGGGCCCCGGCAAGGCTCTTGCCGAGGACATCTACGAGGCCGCAGCCAGGCCCACGGCAAGGCTCCACCGCCGTTCCCACATAGCTGCCTGCCCGCCAACTAGGCAGGCACCTGCGTGGCGGCATGCAGCTCCCAGGTCAACTCAAAAAGCACCTGCGTGGTGGCATGCAGATCTTCGTGAAGACTCTACCACCACACCAACTCAGCAGCCAGCCAGCCAGCGTGGCACTACACGCCTCGTCAGCCTGGACACGTGTCGAAGCAAAGCGAGGCGGCGACAGGTGGGACGAGCTTCCTTGCCGTCCCCGATAAAGCAAGAAGGGCACGTCGGCAGCGCATTAAATGCGTTTTGTCCTACGGTGCCAGGGATAAACTCAACTACTATACAACTTTCCACCTCCTGTGTGCCACTGTGGCAGCCCCTTTTACTATAAAAGGAGGCCCGCGGCGTACTGAGAGAGGATTCGAACTTTTTGGACCCAGCACGCTCTGTAGCAAGTCCAAGAACACCAAGTAAACATACACCAGTAGGAGTGGTGTATTACGCATCGCTTGCGGCCCGAACCTGGATAAACTCCCCCATGTTGACCTTCTAATCCCGCTCTTCCCATAGCCCCGCACCCTGTCAACCGTAGAAGGGATTCTTTGTGATCCATAGGTGTCGTTTCCCCGACATCTTTGGCGCGCCAGGTAGGGGGCGCAAGCTGTGAGAAATCCGGTTTTGAAGCCGACGCCTCGACTTCATCATCACGATGGCCCCCAAGAAGAAGGGGATGACGGCGATCGGGTCGCCTGGAGCAGGCCCGTCCGCACCAGCGCGGGCGGGCGATGGGGTGGCCACGGATGGCGCCGGAGGCGCCGCCCGTCAGCATCCACTACACTCTGGCACACGGAGCCGGGCGAGCGACGTCGTACGGGCCCAAACGACAGGCCACACACCGCTGGGTCCGGGGGTAGGACTGTGCTGCCCACAGGCGGCACGGCAGCCTCTATGACACCACCGCCGACCCCCGCGTCGCGCCCTTCCCGGGACGCGCGCGACGTATGATACCGCGACGATGGCGCCCCCGCGCGCCGCCGCGGGAAGAGCCCTTTGCTTCACTCTCATTACGCATCGGGCCGGCGTGCGCACCTAGACGCTGGCAGAAGCGACGTGCGACTGCGAGAACGTGATAGAGCCCCTTCTAACGTGATTAGAAGTCAGAGCGCGTCACGATCTACGCAGCTGTCACCGCCGGCCGCACCAGTAGAAGCCTTGGCGTGCGTGCAACTGCTCCTAGACTTTCCTCCCGCTGCGGAGAAGCTCGACGAGTGGAGAGCCACCATTGGAAGCCTCATTAGCTTCGCCAACAAAGACAAACCGCAACTAGCGGGACCCTTGTGTCGGGGCTCTATGGAGCCGGCGCACGCCAGAGGTGGGAAGACCGGAGGTGCTGCGACCACGGTGCACTCCCCTCCCCCATGCTAGCAACAACAATGGCCGGCTCGTTGGGCCGACGCCTGTGACAATGTCTCCACGGCGTCGTCCGACCCATGAGCCCGCCGCAATCAACGTCAAGTCCTTCGAGAGCGAGCTCTGGAAGACGCTCGGACCACTATCGAGCGGCGGCGGGAGGCACGCTGTTAGTCAGATAGGCGTGCGGGGCCCACTATGGATCGCCCAGCGTCTGGGGGTTTCGGTGACCTGCCTTACGAGGTGGGTTGTCCAGCCTTTACCCGTGAGCTGCGACAGTTCCAGTGGCCCTCCAACCGCATGTTCAAGCCTGACATTGGGGAGAAGTACAACGGCAAGACTCATCCGTCGGAGTTCCTTAGCATCTACACCATCGCGATGCAAGCTGTCGGGGCCCGCGATGACAAGGAGCTCGCCAATTACTTCCCGTTGGCGCTTAAGCCCAACGTCATGTCGTGGTTGATGCACCTGCCAGTCGATTCCATCTCTCCTTGGTCGGATCTGTGCCACGAGTTTGTTGGCGCCTTTACCGGAGGCCACCAAGCTCCTGGCCAGGCGAGCGACTTGCATGTCATCCCCCAGAAGGACGGCGAGACCCTGCGCAAGTACATCCAGAGGTTCAGCCGAGTACATTACAACATCCCAGATGTTCACCCCGCTGCTGTCGTTAGTGTGCTCCATCAGAATGTACGAAACCGCAAGATGCGTGAAGAGCTGGCAATGAACAAGGTTAAGGATGTGGCTGAACTTTATGTTCTGGCTAATAGATGTGCTCGGGCTAAAGAAGGAAGGAAGTACCCCGGCGAAGATGCCGGTGCGGAAACCGACTCCACTGATGAAGACACCGCCGCCCCGACCAAGAAGGGTCGCGCCGCAACAGGAAGCGTAAGGGCAAGACTATGCTTGCCGTTGAGGGATCCGATGACCCCGCCGCCGCCAAGAAAGCCAAGGCCGACGACCCCGGCAAGGAGGTTGCCGGGTGCGCCGCCTGCCGGGCCTTGGCGGTCGCCGATGATATGTCTCCAACGTATCTATAATTTATGAAGTATTCATGCTATTATATTATCCATCTTGGATGTTTAATGGGCTTTACTATGCACTTTTATATTATTTTTGGGACTAACCTATTAACCCAGAGCCCAGTGCCAGTTTTTGTTTTTCCCTTGTTTCAGTATTTCGCAGAAAAGGAATATCAAACGGAGTCCAAACAGAATGAAACCTTCGGGAGAGTTATTTTTGGAACAGAAGCAATCCAGAAGACTTGGAGTGTACGTAAGGGAAGCAACAAGGAAGGCACGAGGCAGGGGGGCGCGCCCACCCCCTGGGCGCGCCCTCCACCCTCGTGGGCCCCTCGTGGCCCCCTTGACCGACTTCTTTCGCCTATATATATCAATATACCCTAAAACCTTCGGAGAACAGAATAGATCGGGAGTTCCGCCGCCGCAAGCCTCTGTAGCCACCAAAAACCAATCGGGACCCTGTTCCGGCACCCTGCCGGAGGGGGGGATCCCTCACCGGTGGCCATCTTCATCATCCCGGCGCTCTACATGACGAGGAGGGAGTAGTTCACCCTCGGGGCTGAGGGTATGTACCAGTAGCTATGTGTTTGATCTCTCTCTCTCTCTCTCGTGTTCTTGAGGTGATATGATCTTGATGTATCGCCAGCTTTGCTATTATAGTTGGATCTTATGATGTTTCTCCCCCTCTACTCTCTTGTAATGGATTGAGTTTTCCCTTTGAAGTTATCTTGTCGGATTGAGTCTTTAAGGATTTGAGGACACTTGATGTATGTCTTGTGTGGGATACCCGTGGTGACAATGGGGTATTCTATTGATCCACTTGATGTATGTTTTGGTGATCAACTTGCGGGTTCCGCCAATGAACCTATGCATAGGGTTTGGCACACGTTTTTGTCTTGACTCTCCGGAAGAAACTTTGCGGAACTCTTTCAAGTACTTTGTGTTGGATTGAATAGATGAATCTGAGATTGTCTGATGCATATCGTATAATCATACCCACGGATACTTGAGGTGACATTGGAGTATCTAGGTGACATTAGGGTTTTGGTTGATTTGTGTCTTAAGGTGTTATTCTGGTACGAACTCTATGATAGATTGATCCGAAAGAATAACTTTGAGGTGGTTTCGTACCCTACAATAATCTCTTCGTTTGTTCCCCGCTATTAGTGACTTTGGAGTGACTCTTTGTTGCATGTTGAGGGACAGTTATATGATCCAATTATGTTATTATTGTTGAGAGAACTTGCACTAGTGAAAGTATGAACCCTAGGCCTTGTTTCAACGGATTGCAATACTGTTTGTGCTCACTTTTATTATTAGTTACCTTGCTGTTTTTATATTTTCAGATTACAAAAACCTATATCTACCATCCATATTGCACTTGTATCACCATCTCTTCGCCGAACTAGTGCACCTATACAACTTACCATTGTATTGGGTCTGTTTTGGACACAAGAGACTCTTTGTTATTTGGTTGCAGGGTTTTTTGAGAGAGACCATCTTCAACCTACGCCTCCCACGGATTGATAAACCTTAGGTCTTCCACTTGAGGGAAATTTGCTACTGTCCTACAAACCTCTGCACTTGGAGGCCCAACAACGTCTACAAGAAGAAGGTTGCATAGTAGACATCAAGCTCTTTTCTGGCGCCGTTGTCGAGGAGGCTAGGTAAGCGGCACTCACACCCCGTCAACTAAGCTCTTTTCTGGCGCCGTTGCCGGGGAGGTGAGTGCTTGAAGGTATATCTTTAGATCTTGCAATCAAATCTTTTTGTTTCTTGTTTTATCACTAGTTTAGTTTATAAAAGAAAACCATAAAAATGGAATTAAGGTTGCTTCATATGCTTCATCTTCTTAATGTCTTTCGTGAAAATGATGGGAAGGAAGATTGTGCTCAAGTGCTAGAAGAAGAATTACATAGAATGCTTGGCATAAAATATGTGAATGTTGAGCATGATTGCAATGTTGTTAGTATGAATTCTTTGAATACCCATGATGCTAATGATATGCAAAGCCACAAGCTTGGGGATGCTATGTTTGATGAAGATGATATTTTTAGTCCCCCAAGTTTTGATGTGAAAATTTATTATGATGAAAGCATGCCTCCTATCTATGATGATTATTGTGATGACACATATGATATAAAGAATAATGATAACCATGAAACTTGTCATCTTGATTTCAATTTTCAATCCCATGATAGTTATTTTGTTGAGTTTGATCCCACTACTATTCTGAATGAGAAGAATTTTGCTTATGTGGAGAGTAATAAAAATTCTATGCATATGCATCATGAAAAGAATGCTTTATGTGATAGTAATATTGTTGAATTCATTCATGATGCTACTGAAAATTATTATGAGGGAGGAATATATGCTTGTAGGAATTGCAATAATATCAAGTTTCCTCTCTATGTGCTTAAAGTTTTAAAGATATGCTTGTTTTGCCTTCCTATGCTAGTTGATTATTGTTCCCATAAGTTGTTTTCTCACAAAATCCCTATGCATAGGAAGTGGGTTAGACTTAAATGTGCTAGTAATATTCTTCATGATGCTCTCTTTATGTTTCAATTCTTATCTTTTATGTGAGCATCATTGAAATCATCATGGCTAGCTAGGGGCGTTAAACGATAGCGCTTGTTGGGAGGCAACCCGATTTTATTTTATTTTATTGCTTTTTGGTTCTGTTTAGTAATAAATAATCCATCTAGCCTCTGGTTAGATGCGGTTCTATGTTTTAATTAGCGTTTGTGCCAAGTTAAACCTATAGGATCTTCTTGGATGATAGTTATTTGATCTTGGTGAAAATTCCAGAAACTTTATGTTCACGAAAACAATTGTTAAAAATCACCAGAACGTGATAAATTACTAACTCTAATTGCAGTAGATCAATAAACAAATTATCTAGGTCTTCCTATTTTGATAGAATTTTTGGAGTTCCAGAAGTTTGCGTTAGTTACAAATTACCACAGACTGTTCTGTTTTTGACAGAATCTGTTTTTCGTGTGTTGTTTGCTTATTTTGATGAATCTATGGCTAGTAAAATAGTTTATAAACCATATAGAAGTTGGAATACAGTAGATTTAACACCAATACAAATAAATAATGAGTTCATTACAGTACCTTTAAGAGGTGATTTATTTTCTTATACTAACGGAGTTTACGAGTTTTCTGTTAAGTTTTGTGTTGTGAAGTTTTCAAGATTTGGGAAAAGATTCGATGGACTATGGAATAAGGAGTGGCAAGAGCCTAAGATTGGGGATGCCCAAGGCACCCCAAGTTAATATTCAAAGATAACCAAGAGCCTAAGCTTGGGGATGCCCCGCAAGGCATCCCCTCTTTCGTCTTCGTTCGTCGGTAACTTTACTTGGAGCTATATTTTTATTCACCACATGATATGTGTTTTGCTTGGGGCGTCATTTTATTTTGTTATTATTTGCTTGCTGTTATTTAGAATAATGTTTTGCATCTCTATTTTCAATAAAAATGTCAAGGATAGCCTTTACCATGCCTATTTTGCAAGTATAGATGTTGCTGTTTCAAAACAGAAAGTTTACCTCTGTTGCAAAAATTCCCTAGAAAAGTCAGAATGCGATAAAATGTTGAAACCTTTTGAATAATAAGCTCTGATAAATTTACTACAGTGGGAATTTTCTTTCATAATTTTTGGAGCTAGGGAAGTATGGATCATGCTGCATTCTTTACAGACTGTCCTGTTTAGGCAGATTGCTGTTATGTTTGCATTGTTTGCATATGTTTGCTTGTTTAATGATTCTATTTTAGGATAGGACTATTAAATATGCAGAGGCATTTAGTATGCAATGTTGAATAATAATTTTAGTGGTTTTCTACAGTAGAGTATGATAAGGTTTTTGCATTGGTTTATACTAACTTATCTCACGAGTCCTTGTTGAGTTTTGTGTGGATGAAGCTCTTGAGATTTAGGGAGACCGTGATATGAGAGGAATTAAGGAGACACAAAAGCTCAAGCTTGGGGATGCCCAAGGCATCCCAAGATAATATTTCAAGAAGTCTCAAGCGTCTAAGCTTGGGGATGCCCCGGTTGGCATCCCACCTTTCTTCTTCAACAACTATCGGTTAGTTTCGGTTGATCCTGAGTTTTTGCTTCTTCACGTGATGTTTGCTATCCTTGAAATGCCGTTTTATTTTCTTTTGCTTGCTGTTTGAATAAAATACCAAGATCTGAAATTCTTAACTGAGATAGAGTCTTCACATAGCTACATAATTATTTAACTACTCATTGATCTTCACTTATATCTTTTTGGAGTAGTTTGTCATTTTCTCGTGTGCTTCACTTATATCCTATGAGTAAATGGTTGAATGAATTGAATATCATAAATCTGAAATTATATATGTTTCATATGCTTATCCCATGGGGAGTGATGACTTTACATATAAGAAGTAGAGGTGGTAAATTTATTGAAGGTTAGCAAACATTGTTTTGGTCACTTGAACAATTCATGAAAGAATATTGAAGGAAGAGAGATTTCACATATAATATACTATCTTGCAAATCTTCTATGATTGTGAGCCCCATTAATTATTTTCAAACCTGAGCAAATTAGTTGAAGTTGGACAAGGAAGACAACATAATGAGTTATGCTTGGGTATATTTGTATAGAAGTTATATTGTTATGGATCCTCTAACATGTGGTGCTTGCTATTTAGAATCCTTTGCTAGCCAAAATATCTGTACTAAGCGGGAATACTGCTTGTGCATCCAAAATCCTTGAACCAAGTTCCTTCCATGAGTGTCCACCAGATCTACCTATATGCGGTATTTACCTGCCGTTCCAAGTAAATTTGCATGTGCCAAACTCTAAACCTTCAAATAATAATTTGTTTTGTATGCCCGAATCGCTCATGTAGCGACTAGGGGCTGTCAGTATCTTCCATGCTAGGTGGGTTATTCTCACGATGAGTGGACTCCGCTCATCATTCACGAGAAAATGGCTGGTAACTGGGATGCCCAGTCCTATGATCAAAAGATCAAAAAAAAATTCACAAATAATGTAAACAAACTCCCCCAGGATTGTTGATAGTTGGACGGCACCCGTTGTTTCGGACAAGCCGTGGAGTGTGATTGTTGGTGGATGGGGAGTAAAATCTTTACCTTTCTGTTTGGGAACCACCTATAATGTATCTAGTATGGAAGATATTGGGAACTCTAGGTCGTTATGTTGACAATGAAAGCATACCTCTCAAAATTATTTTCATCTCTATTTTAGCTTCGAGCTCTGGCACCTCTGCAAATACCTGCTTCCCTCTGCGAAGGGCCCATCTTTTACTTTTATGCAAGATTCAATAGTATTCCTTCTCATTCAAACCTACTCTTTAGTTGGCAAGCATCATGGGATGGAAAGATCTAAGCATATATGGCCATTTAAATATATTTGATCATGAATTATTACTGTTGATCGACATTACCCTTGAGGTAAAAGGTTGGGAGGCGAAACATTAAGCCCCTATCTTTCTCTGTGTTCGATGAATGCTATTTGTTCTAAAAATATGCTTTGAGTGGTAGCAATCATGGAAGACTAGATGATAGTTGAGTATGTGAAGTTTGCTGAATCAAAGCTCTGACATAGACTCTTCCTGAAAATAAGATGAATTGCAATTGTTTGATGACTGAGAACATAGTTTGTTAGTTTTCAATTAAGTTTATGATCTATACTTTAACATGTGAATACTTTGTTACTTGATCATGCAAAGTTTTATGAGTTGAGCTACTGTTATGACATATAATGATGCTAGAAAAGGTGATTGAAATTATCTTTGATCAAACTTGTGCACCTCCTAGCATTCACACTTCATAAATTCTTTCTTTTATCATTTACCTACTGGAGGACGAGCGGGAATTAAGCTTGGGGATGCTGATACGTCTCCAACGTATCTATAATTTATGAAGTATTCATGCTATTATATTATCCATCTTGGATGTATAATGGGCTTTACTATGCACTTTTATATTATTTTTGGGACTAACCTATTAACCCAGAGCCCAGTGCCAGTTTCCGTTTTTTCCCTTGTTTCAGTATTTCGCAGAAAAGGAATATCAAACGGAGTCCAAACGGAATGAAACCTTCGGGCGAGTTATTTTTGGAACGGAAGCAATCTAGAAGACTTGGAGTGTACGTAAGGGAAGCAACGAGGAAGGCACGAGGCAGGGGGCGCGCCCACCCCCTGGGCGCGCCCTCCACCCTCGTGGGCCCCTCGTGGCCCCCCTGACCGACTTCTTTCGCCTATATATATCAATATACCTTTAAACCTTCGGGGAAAGGAATAGATCAGGAGTTCCGCCGCCGCAAGCCTCTGTAGCCACCAAAAACCAATTGGGACCCTGTTCCGGCACCCTGCCGGAGGTGGGGACCCCTCACCGGTGGCCATCTTCATCATCCCGGCGCTATCCATGATGAGGAGGGAGTAGTTCACCCCTCGGGGCTGAGGGTATGTACCAGTAGCTATGTGTTTGATCTCTCTCTCTCTCTTGTGTTCTTGAGGTGATACGATCTTGATGTATCGCGAGCTTTGCTATTATAGTTGGATCTTCTGATGTTTCTCCCCCTCTACTCTCTTGCAATGGATTGATTTTTCCCTTTGAAGTTATCTTGTCGGATTGAGTCTTTAAGGATTTGAGAACACTTGATGTATGTCTTGCATGGGATACCCGTGGTGACAATGGGGTATTCTATTGATCCACTTGATGTATGTTTTGGTGATCAACTTGCGGGTTCCGCCAATGAACCTATGCATAGGGGTTGGCACACGTTTTCGTCTTGACTCTCCCGTGGAAACTTTGGGGCACTCTTTGAAGTACTTTGTGTTGGATTGAATAGATGAATCGGAGATTGTGTGATGCATATCATATAATCATACCCAAGGATACTTGAGGTGACATTGGAGTATCTAGGTGACATTAGGGTTTTGGTTGATTTGTGTCTTAAGGTGTTATTCTAGTACGAACTCTATGATAGATTGATCCGAAAGAATAACTTTGAGGTGGTTTCGTACCCTACAATAATCTCTTCGTTTGTTCCCCACTATTAGTGACTCTGGAATGACTCTTTGTTGCATGTTGAGGGATAGTTATATGATCCCATTATGTTATTATTGTTGAGAGAACTTGCACTAGTGAAAGTATGGACCCTAGGCCTTGTTTCAACGCATTGCAATACTGTTTGTGCTCACTTTTATTATTAGTTACCTTGCTGTTTTTATATTTTCAGATTACAAAAACCTATATCTACCATCCATATTGCACTTGTATCACCATCTCTTCGCCAAACTAGTGCACCTATACAACTTACCATTGTATTGGGTGTGCTGGGGATACAAGAGACTCTTTGTTATTTGGTTGCAGGGTTTTTTGAGAGAGACCATCTTCAACCTACGCCTCCCACGGATTGATAAACCTTACGTCATCCACTTGAGGGAAATTTTCTACTGTCCTACAAACCTCTGCACTTGGAGGCCCAACAACGTCTACAAGAAGAAGGTTGCGTAGTAGACATCAGCCGACAAGCCAGGGGGCTCCGACAAGCAATACTGCAAGATCGATCGCACCAAGGGCCATGACCTCCAGAACTGCCGACAAGTTGAGCTGCTTGCAGAAAAGCAAAAAGCTGAATATGAGAGGCGGGACAAGGAGAAAGGTCAGGATGGTGCTGAGGGTTCCGGCAAGAAGAATGGCGGCCAAGGAGGTTGCCACGGCAAAGATAACCAACAAGAGAGACCCGCTCGGGGCCGTGACAAAAAAGAGGAAGATGATGATCATGACGAGGACGACGAGTCCGGCGAGCACGAGTTCCAGAAAGCTACAAAGGCCATGTGTGTCGATGGTGGCGCCTCGCTGCACACCTCTCACCGCCAACTGAAGCAGTGGGCGCGTGAGGTCACTGTGTCGGAACTGTCGTTCGATGCCCAGAAGCCACTGAAGTGGTCCTGCACACCCATCATTTTCTACACCAAGGACCACCCTGATCGACAACTCCGGTCGGCTGTTTGCCATTCTTGGTTTCACCAACAATACGCAACCTCAGAGTGACGAAAGTGCTGGTCGATGGTGGGCCGGTCTGGATTTGATCTCGCCCGCTGTGATCAAGAGGCTGCACACTCCTGATGGAGATCTCGAAGAGACGGGCACGTTTCAAGGGGTCAACCCGGGAAGGAGCCACCCGAAAGGTAAGATCATTCTGCCCATTATATTTGGGGGAGAGCTGAACTATAGGATGGAGAAGATCGTCTTTGATGTTGCTGAGATCCCCTTGCCATCCAATGGGATCCTTGGCCAGCCAGCGCTGGCCAAGTTCATGGCGGTGTCCCACTACGCCTACAACACATTGAAGATGGCGGGGCCGCTGACCATCATCACCGTCCCCTCCGACAAGAAAGATGGGCTCATCTGCGCCGATCAACTCTACCGAGAGGCAGTTGCAGCAACTGCCGCCAAGACACTTGCTCCTGCCACTAAAGCTCCGGGGAGGAAGAAGGCCGACAAGAGCCCTTCTGGTGAGACCTCTTCCGGCAAGACCTCTTGCACCCACTCCGGCAAGCGCGCCTCTTCGGAGTGTTGTGCTCCCGTCTAGGACGTGCCAGAGAGCTCCACCAGCAAGAGCAAGAAATCCAAGGCTGCACCACCAGAAACAAAGAAGGTGCCCGTCAAGGAGGAGGGCACGGGCAGGGCTTTCACTATAAGCTCCACCCTGGACGGCAAATAGGAAAGCGCTCTCGTCGCCTTCCTGCAGGTGAATGTTAACATGTTTGCATGGCAAGCATCCGACATCCCTGGCGTTCCCAGGGAGGTGATTGAGCACCATCTTGCTGTTTGTCCTCATGCGCGGCCTGTCAAGCAGTAGGTCAGGAAGCAAGCTTTGGAGTGACAAGAGTTCATCGTCGAAGAGATCAGGAAGTTGGAGGTGGCAGGCCTGGTTAGAGGAGTACTCCACCCCACGTGGTTGGCCAATCCGGTGGTGGTGCGTAAGGCGAATGGGAAGTGGAGGATGTGTATTGACTACACAGATATAAATAAAGCCTGTCCAAAGGATCCTTTCCCTCTGCCACGCATCGACCAGATTGTAGACTCCACTGCCGGGTGTGAAATACTATCATTCCTCGACGCCTATTCAGGATATCACCAGATCTTCATGATGAAGGAAGACGAAGAAAAGACCGCGTTCATCACCGCATGTGGTACGTACTATTTTGTACGAATGCCTTTCGGGTTGAAGAGCGCTGGTTCGACGTTTTCCCGGGCGGTCCAAATTGGTTTGAACCCCAACTGCATAGAAATATGGAAGCCTATATGGATGATATAGCGGTCAAGACAAAGGACATGGCCACGCTCGTACGAGATCTAGAGGAAACATTTGCAAATCTGTGCAAGATCAACCTCAAGCTCAACCCAGAGAAGTGTGTGTTCGTGTCCCATCCGGCAAGCTTCTTGGGTTCTTTGTGTCCCAACGCGGGATCGAAGCAAATCCCGACAAGATCAAAGCCATTGATCAGATTGAGGCGCTAAAACAAGTCAAAGACGTCCGTAGGCTCGCCGGCTACGTTGCTGCCCTGAGTAGGTTCATCTCCAAATCTGCTAAGCGTGCCCTCCCATTTTTCAGTGTCTTGAAAAAGGCGGGTCCAGTAAAATGGACTCCGGAGGCAAAGGCAGCACTGCAAGATTTGAAGAGCTACCTTTCCTCCACGCCGATACTAGTCGCACCTAAACCACAAGAGTCGTTGCTGCTATACTTAGCGGCAACGAATCAAGTGGTCAGTGCTGCACTGGTGGCACAGAGGGAACTTGAGGAAGAAGCAGCAGTAGCATCAGAGCCGTCGGATGATGGGCCGGAGTCCTCCCCAGTAGGACTTGGCGTTGGCAAGGCAAAGCCCCCGGCAAGGCCCGGTCCCGGCAAGGCAGAATCTGTGCAAATGAGCAGAGTTGAACAGAAGAAGAAGAAGATGGTGCAGCACCCAGTTTATTTTGTCAGTTCCCTCTTGCAGGGGGCTAGGTCAACATATTCTGGTATGCAGAAGCTACTTTTCGGCCTCCTCATGGCCTCGAGAAAGTTGTGCCACTATTTCCAAGCACATGAGATCACCGTTGTCACCCGCCTCCCGTTGCAACGAATCTTGCACAACCCATATGCAACTGGGAGGATTGTGGAGTGGGCACTGGAGCAGTCGAGCTCTGGCCTCAAGTTTGAAAGCACTTCAACGATCAAGAGCCAAGCCTTGGCAGAGTTCATAGCAGAATGGACTGCAACGCCCGATGAAGAAGTTCAAGAGACCACCCTTCCCGGCAAGGAAACGTGCCGCGATTGGATTATGTACATTGATGGAGCTTTCTCACTGCAAGGTGCTGGTGCCAGCGTACTACTCGTCGCACCCACCGGAGAGCACCTCAAGTACGTAGTGCCTCGGGAAAAAACAACGAACAACACAGGGGAGTACGAGGGACTGCTTGCCGGTCTCAGGATCGCGGCAGACCTCAGAATTAGGAAGCTCATCATTAGAGGTGATTCACAGATCGTCGTCAAGCAAGTTACCAAGGATTACCAGAGCCCGCTGATGGAAGCCTATGTGAATGAAGTGAGGAAGTTGGAAGAGCGTTTTGACGGGTTGCAAGCAGAGTATGTTCCCCGAGCACAGAACAGCATTGCCGACGACCTATCAAAATGCGCTGCCCTCAAGTTGCCTGTGGAACCAGGTACCTTTGTGCTCCAATTAACTTAGCCATCCATTGATCCGTAAGCAGGACAGAACAAACGAAGGAAGGCAGGCCCCGGCAAGTAGTTTCCCGCTGAGCTCGTAGGAGCCGCCGGCAAGGATGTTGCCGGGAGCCCCAAGCTTGCCGAAGAGCACCAACCCCCCGGCAGGGCCTCGAGCCCCGACCGTGGAGGTAGCTGCCCTTATGGCCGAAGATGAGCCTTTAGTCCTTGCCATCGAGCCCCAGGCTCTAGCATCGGCACAGCCCACCGTCCGTTTCCTCCAAACAGGCGAACTCCCTAAGGAACAGGAAGAAGCAGAAAATGTAGCCCGTCGGTCTAGCATGTACCAGTTTGTTGATGATGCCCTATACAGAAGGAGACCGAACGGTGTGAAATTGAAGTGCATTCCTCGGGAGGACGGACTGAAGCAATTGGTAGAGATACATGGGGGCATGTGTGGATCCCACATAGGGTCAAGAGCCCTTGCCGTCAAAGCATTCCGGCAAGGCTTCTTCTGGCCCACACTACTAGGGAAAAGCTTATACACAGACGCTTACTAGCAGCGCGGGTTTATACCCCTCGCTACTGCTACTTAGTAGTAGCGAGGGTTTTTAACCCTCGCTACTACTAAGGTGATAGTAGTAGCGATGGTTTTTAACCCTTGCTACTACTAAGCGGTCTCTACCGTGACCCCTGGGACATGCCATAGTAGTAGCGCGGGTTTTTAACTCTCACTAATACTAAGTTGATAGTAGTAGCGCTGGTTTCTAACCCTCGCTACTACTAAGCGGTCTCTACCGTGCCCCTGGGACATGCCATAGTAGTAGTGAGGGTTATAAACCCGCGCTACTACTAAGTTGATACTAGTAGCGCGGGTTTTTACCCCCCGCTACTACTAAGTGGTCTCAACCGTGCCCCTCCGGGACATGCCATAGTAGTAGCGAGGAGTAAAAACCCGCGCTACTACTAAGTACTGGGTTTTTTAATAGCCCTGAAATCCCCATCTCCTCGTCCAAATCACTCCTCTCCCTCGTCCCTCTTCCGCGACGTCTCCCTCAAATCCGGTGACCTCCTCTTCCACCGTAGCCCCTCCTTCCTCCTCCTCCTCCTCCACTGCCCCTCCTTCCTCCTCCTCCTCCTCCTCCTCCTCCGCTGCTGGAAGGAGAGGAAGATCCAACATAGCGCCGTCCATGATCTTATGGCCAGATCTATGATGGATGCAACCCATTATCAAACCGAAACTAAAGGTCCCATTTTCAAACTCTACCCCCCCTTGTGGATCGCCTTTTCAGTTTTGTAAAAAGCAAAAGAAAATGATAAAAACTTCAAAAATTAAAATCCTTTGAGATGTAGTTATGTTACTACATCTACTAGTTAGGAAAAGTTAAAAACTTAAATTTGGACATGTTTTGCAAAAAGTGTAGGGAAAATGTAAAACAGCTATAACTTTTGCATACAATGTCAGAAAAAACGTATAATATATCAAAATATTCAGCACGAAAATCTGCATCCGATTTTGACTGCCTATGGCCTGTTTGCAAATTTTTAGAATCCTCAAATTCTAAAAGGAAAACAAGTTATGCTCAAATTTCAGTTTTTTTAATTTTCGTTAAATATGGTCAAACTATGGTCAAACTACTTACTCAAGAAGTATTAGTGTTACTAAATAATTATTCAAAAATATTAGTGTTACTAAATAATTATTTCAGTTTTTTTGAATTTTGGTCAAATCTGGTCAAACTGTGGTCAAACAATGGTCAAACTACTTATTCAAGAAATATTAGTGTTACTAAATAATAATTGTTTTTTAGAACAATAGTTTCAAACTCAAACAGTGAAATATGTGACTTCATGCTCAAGCTAAACTCCTGAGGGTTAATAGGATTGACATCTTACTATTGTCAGGAAAACAACAAGTGCAGACTTGGAAACGAGGGAGAATAGAACCCGGAAGTTAAGCGTGCTCAGGCTAGGGTAGTGAGAGGATGGCCGTCCGAGAAGTTAGATGATTTGGAATGATGAGGGGTGATAGAAATTAAATTGAGCGGCGATGAGGGGTGATTACAGATTAGAGGTTAAAATAATTCAGAAATTTGAAAATTCGGGAAAAAATTTCAAAAAAAAATTTCAATTTTTTTTCAAAGAACCACTAGTTAGTAGTAGCGCAGGTGGTATCCACGCTACTACTAATGGACGTAGTAGTAGCGCGGGTGGCACCCGCGCTACTACTACCTATTAGCTGTAGCGTCGTATCAGTAGCGCGGGCACCCGCGCTACTGATACACCCAAAACCCGCGTTGCTGCTAGGCTTTTCCCTAGTAGTGCCACCGCCCTCCAGGATGTGACTGCACTAGTAACCAAGTGTGAAGCATGCCATTTCCATTCAAAGAAGCTTCATCAACCAGCCCAAGCCCTTCAGACAATCCCTCTTTCCTGGCCAGTTTCGGTCTGGGGGCTTGACATATTGGGCCCCTTTCCCCATGTCGTCGGGGGCTTTGAGTACTTGTACGTTGCTATCGACAAGTACACAAGGTGGCCGGAGGTGGAGCCGGTGAGAAAGGTGACAACACAGTCAGCCGTCAAGTTCTTCAAGGGACTGGTCTGCCATTTTGGTGTGCCAAACAGAGTCACCACCGACAATGGCACACAGTTCACAAGCCGCACCTTCATGCAGTACATCCAAGACCTCGGCAGCAGGGTCTGTTTTGCTTTTGTTACTCGTCCCAGAAGTAACGGCCAAGCTGAGAGGGCGAATGCAGAAGTGTTGCGAGGACTCAAAACCAGAACTTTCGACAAGCTATAAAAGTGTGGAAGGCGCTGGATTGATGAGTTGCCAATAGTTCTTTGGTCGATCAGAACAATGCCAAATCGAGCTACTGGCCAGACGCCCTTTGCCGTAGTCTATGGGGCAGAAGCAGTTCTCCCCACAGAACTCATATACGGGTCACCTCGAGTGCTCGCTTATGATGAGCTTGATCAAGAGCAGTTGCACCAAGAGGATGCGACGCTCCTTGAGGAAGATCGTCTTTGGGCAGCTATGCGAGCCGCTCGCTACCAGCAGGCCTTGTGCCGCTATCATAGCCGCAAGGTTCATGCCCGAAGCCTTGAGGAAGGCGACCTTGTTCTTCGGCGAGTTCAGTCCGCCAAGAATTCCAACAAGTTGACGCCGAAGTGGGAAGGCCCTTATCGGGTAAAACGAGTCACCAGGCCCGGCGTAGTCCACCTGGAGACCGAAGATGGAACCCCAGTGAGCAACTCCTGGAACATCGAACATGTTCGCAAGTTTTACCCATAAGGCGCGGTTGCCGGGCCCCCCGGCAGACCATTTTTTTTACAAGCCTTGCTGGCAAGGCATGTAACCCTTTGTACAAAGCCAGGCACAGACCCTGAGCAACAGATAAATAAATGAAGCGCTGGCGCCCTAGAATTAGCATGCATGCTAGGTTGAGTCTCTCTCTCTGTTAGGGTTGACAGTGCTTGGCGGCAACTAACCCCTAGCATAGAGGTCGAGTGCGTGTCCTTCTGTCTCTTTCAGTCCTCTTTTTAGTTTGCAGGCTGCGCAGGCATTTCTGCAGAACCATTCGAAGAAAAGGAGATGGATCGACACCCTGATCCTGGCAAGCCAAGGTTGCTGGGGGTTGCAAATTCAGATAAGTTTTCTCTCCCCCGCTATGCATTTCCGTATGAAATTTGAACGTATGAAACCTCGCTCGTTCCTATGCCACCATGCTCCCTCCTTCCTATGCCCGAAATCCCTTTCAGGCCGGAGTCTGGTTGTAGTTGCGGTGGAAGAGGAAACAAGCGAGGAGCCCGATCCTACTCTACCCCTGCTCCCCGCCAAGGGCATGGGTTTAGGCGTGGCATAAGGCAGGAGAGCGGCAAGGTTTGTTGCCGGGCGACATTGTTTATTTAAAATACCAAGGACTCACTCCTTGGTGTGAGCCTCGCTCACGCACAAAAGAACCCGGCAAACACCCTTTTTCATTAATATGTTAATTAGACAAGTACAATTCGTACGGAATGAGAGCATGAGCAGGGGGTTACAAAGTCTAAAATTCAACAAGTGCCCACAGGCTTAAGATCTAAAAAAGGATAAGATGCTCGTAATCCCTTTCTTGTCCCTCTCCTCAGGAAGCGGATCGGGATGGCAGGGGGGCAAAAGGAGCACCTAGGCAAGGTACGAAGAGCAGAAGACACCAATAGAACGTCCCCGTGGCCACCCAGAAGAAGGCTGGTGATGACGGTGCCGGGGAAGAAGCCGAAAGGTGAGGCAGTGGGCCGGCAATACGCGACGAAGGCGCCGACGCCATCGTACTCCGACTTGACGGCCCGCCACCTGCCTTCTTCGTCTTCTCCGACCCTCCAGCGCCAGCTGCCAGAGCGACGGCCCCGAGAAGTTCAAGGAGCTGGCTCGAGGAGCCACCACCAAGAACTGCCTCCACCCCGGCAAACTTCTTGCCGGGGAGAGAGCCGGGTGCAGATGGTGCTGCTGCCGGCTCTACCTAGGGACAGGGCGTCCGACGCCTAGTCGGAGCCGTCCTCGTTGTCCTCCCTGCTGGTTCCCTCCTCATTGTCGCTCGAGGAGGCGCTCTCTTTGTCGGTCGAGCTCTCCGCGCAGCACCCTAGCCTGTGTCCCGAGCGCCCGAAGACCTTGACGGAGAGCAAGTCGCTCTCCACTAGTTTGAAGAGTAGAACGTGCCCCTTCATCAAGCAGTGGGCACGTGCGAAGGTCTTCCAACCCCGACGAAGGAACATCACATGAGGGGCGGGGAACCCTGTGTTCACCCACATGTTGCCATTGCAACACCCCTTCATGTGAAGCCTTATACTCGGCCGCTGGTCGATCTCCAGCACCCTCACGAACGCCTCGGGAAGGCGAAGGCGGCTACGCAGTGGCTCACGCAGCTGCAGGATGAACTCCAGCGCCGTGTCCCCAACATGGCCGCTCGACGAAGCAGGAGGAGATGGTGACGGAGATGGTGATGACGCAGGTGTTCCCCTTCCGCGACCGCCTCTGCCTCGACCCCCTCACCGACCGCGGCCCCGTCCAGCACCTCCACCTCGAGCATGGCCTTCACCTTCGATGGCTGGGTCTTCCTTGACCGCCGCGGTTCTCTGGTGGGAGGAAGACCTAGTCGCCTCCGCAGTAGAACGGCCGCGACCACGCCCTCTCGCCATGACAGTGGATGGAAGATGGGGGCGAAGGGAAGGCGCGAGAAGATGCCTCCCCTCCTCCTCCCAAGTCCCCTTTTATAACCAAGCGGGGAAGGCTAAAGACCGACTCTACGCCTCTGAAGAGCCCATTCAAATCCGGCTCATTAAGTTGGCAGCAAGCAGGGCCATCGACCGCCCTCCCCGCCCAATCAAAGGCGCATAAGTTTCGGCCATCGCGCATCTCCTCATATCCCGCGCATCCGTCACCTACCCCACACCATGCATGCGGCATACATGGCAAAGAGGGCGGGCGCGATGGGAAACGTGGAACGACGGTTCCAAGGCTGATAGAGTAAAAGAGCAGTGGCCCTGTAGTTTCCCTCTTTTTTAGGGAAGACGCAAGCCACCTCTTTACTATTCACCACGGGATGACGCAAGCATGCTGCGGTCATTCCACGCATGACCCCCACGTCATGCATTCAACGTGGGTCATGGGGAAGCGCAACGAGCAAGGGAGTTACTGCAGTAAAAACTCTGCCTCGCGTGCCCATGCACCGTTCTGGGCCTGGCCCAACAACGCTCTGCGCTTATGTGTGGCCCAGGCCCGGGGGCTCCTGTCGGTGTACAAAAGTAGGGATCCTTTTGGTACCCCTTTACTTGTGCGCGAGCAGTTGCAGCCACACCTACGACCAGGCTCGGCGGGGCAGAGGAGGCAGAGACGCAAGACTACCATAGCAGCGCTCAAGACTAGAAGCATGAAGAGCAGAAGGGCGAGGTGAACTCGCCCGGAAGGTCCTTGCCGGGGCGGCCTCCACAGCCCCGGCAAGAGCCTTGCCGGGGCAACTTGCCCAACACCAATGAGGCTGCAACCCTTTAGCCTGAGAGTTATGACACCATCGACACGTTGGAACCAAGGCTCGGGAGGCGCCTCCATGGTGGCATGCAGCTCTTTGTAAAGATCAGAAGCCTACAAGGCTAGATGAAAACCAAGAGACGAAGACCTCCGGCAAGATCCTTGCCGGAGATGCCCACAAGACCCCCAGCAAGACCCTTGCTGGGGACGCCTGCGAGACCCCGGCAAGATCCTTGCCGGAGCCCCGGCAAGGATCTTGCCGAGGACATCTACGAGGCCGCAGCCAGGCCCACGCCAAGGCTCCACCGCCGTTCCCACACAGCTGCCAGCCCGCCAACTAGGCAGGCACCTGTGTGGCGGCATGCAGCTCCCAGGTCAACTCAACAAGCACCTGCGTGGTGGCATGCAGATCTTTGTGAAAACTCTACCACCACACCAACTCAGTAGCCAGCGAGCCAGCGTGGCACTACACGCCTCGTCAGCCTAGACGCGTGTCGAAACAAAGCGAGGCGACGACAGGTGGGACGAGCTTCCTTGTCGTCCCCGATAAAGCAAGAAGGGCACGTCGGTAGCGCATTAAATGCGTTTTGTCCTACGGTGCCAGGGATAAACTCAACTACTGTACAACTTTCCACCTCCTGTGTGCCACTGTGGCAGCCCCTTTTGCTATAAAAGGAGGCCCACGGCGTACTGAGAGAGGATTCAAACTTTTTGGACCCTCCATGCTCTATAGCAAGTCCAAGAACACCAGATAAACATACACCAGAAGGAGTAGGGTATTACGCATCGCTTGCGGCCTGAACCTGGATAAACTCCCCCGCGTTGACCTTCTAATCCCGCTCTTCCCATAGCCCCGCACCCTGTCAACCATAGAAGGGATTCTTTGTGATCCCATAGGTGTCGTTTCCCTGACATATGCAGAGTAAAAAGGACCAGAGGGAGTATTGAACAAGCCTTTCCATTTGATTTAACAATGGCACTGTTTAGATACTCTAACTTAGCTAGAGGTTAGAGTAAGTTTCTAGCTCATTACAGTTAAAAGGGAGAGAGAGAGATTGGTGAAATAGTTGATTGTATTGCTTGAGCCTTGTGTGACGCCCCCGATTCAATTGTACACTAATCATACACGCAAATGTGTACGATCAAGATCGTGGACTCACGGGAAGATATCACAACACAACTCTAGACACAAATTAAAATAAAACAAGCTTTATATTACAAGCCAGGGGCCTCGAAGGCTCAAATACATAAGCTCGAAAACACAAGAGTCGGCGGAAGCAATAATATCTTAGTACAGACATAAGTTAAACAAGATTGCCTTAAGAAGGCTAGCACAAAAGTAACAACGATCGAAAAGGCAAGGCCTCCTGCCTGGGATCTCCTAACTACTCCTCGAAGCCGAACTCCACGTAGAATCATCCTCGGGATCTCTAGCTCCTGGACTCCAGCATCTGGTTGCGACAACCAGGTATAGAAAGGGGAAAAGAGGGAGAAAAGCAACCGTGAGTACTCATCCAAAGTACTCGCAAGCAAGGAGCTACACTACATATGCATGGGTATATGTGTAAAGGGCCATATCGGTGGACTGAACTGCAGAATTAATGCCAGAATAAGAGGGGGATAGCTAATCCTGTCGAAGACTACGCTTCTGGCCGCCTCCATCTTGCAGCATGTAGGAGAGAGTAGATGGTAAGTTCACCAAGTAGCATCGTATAGCATAATCCTACCCGGCGATCCCCTCCTTGTCGCCCTGTTAGAGAGCGATCACCGGGTTATATCTGGCACTTGGAAGGGTGTGTTTTATTAAGTATCCAGTTCTAGTTGTCATAAGGTCAAGGTACAACTCCGGGTCGTCCTTTTACCGAGGGACACGGCTATTCGAATAGATAAACTTCCCTGCAGGGGTGCACACATAGCCCAACACGCTCGATCCCATTTGGCTGGACACTTTCCTGGGTCATGCCCAGCCTCGGAATATCAACACGTCACAGCCCCACCTAGGCTCAACAGAGAGGTGAGCACGCCAGTCTAAATCCTATGCACACAGGGGTCTGGGCCCATCGCCCATTGCACACCTGCATGTTGCGAGGGCGGCCGGAAGCAGACCTAGCCTAGCAGGCCTTCCAGTCCAATCCAGCGCGCGCCGCTCCGTCGCTGACGTCACGAAGGCTTCGGCTGATACCACGACGTCGAGTGCCCATAACTGTTCCCTAACCCTAAACCCTAAACCCTAAACCCTAACCCTAACCCTAAACCCTAACCCTAACCCTAAACCCTAACCCTAAAACCCTAAACCCTAAACCCTAAACCCTAAACCCTAAACCCTAAACCCTAAACCCTCTCCTAGGTGGTCTCAACCTGCCCTGTCGCTCCGCCACAATGTAATAGTCGGGGGCCGTCAGGAACCCAGGCCCACCTCTACCGGGATGGAGCCACCTGTCCTTTCAGCCCCCTCATCAGAATCACTTGCGGGTACTCAACGAGCTGACCCGACTTTAGTCACCACATGTGTCATGTATATAAAGTATATAGTATATACCTGTGATCACCTCCCGAAGTGATCACGGCCCAGTAGTATAGCATGGCAGACGGACAAGAGTCTAGGGCCACTGATGGAACACTAGCATCCTATACTAAGCAGTAGGATAGTAGGTAAGGGTAACAACTGTAGCAATAATGACAGGCTATGCATCAGTATAGGATTAACCGAAAGCAGTAACCTGCTACACTACTCTAATGCAAGCAGTATAGAGAAGGAATAGGCGATATCTGGTGATCAAGGGGGGGCTTGCCTGATTGCTCTGGCAAGAAGGAGGGTTCGTCAACAGCGTAGTCGGTCGGGGCACCAGCAGCGGCGTCGGTCTCGTAGTCTACCGGATAGAAGAGGGGGAAGAAACAATGAATACAATGCAAACAGATGCATAACGATGCATGACATGACAATGCGTGATGCTAGGTGTGCCCAAATGCCGTAGTAGGTGATACCGGCGAAGGGGGGAAACATCCGGGAAAGTATTCCCGGTGTTTCGCGTTTTCGGGCAGATGAATAGGAGGGGGAAAGTTGTGAGTTTGATATGTTAGGGAGGTGTGGCGGACGAACGGACTGCGTATCCGGATTTGTCTCATCGTTCTGAGCAACTTTCATGTACAAAGTATTTTCATCCGAGTTACGGATTATTTTATATTAATTTTTAAAGATTTAAATCATTTTTAGAATTAACAGAATTAATTAAATTAAAAAAATAAATTATGACATAAGCATGACATCGGGGTGATGTCAGCAGTCAACAGTCAATTGACATGGTCAAACTGACGTGTGGTTCCAGCTGACCTTAACCTAGTTAATTAACAGGTTTAATTTTAACTATTCAAGTTAACCAGGCTAATTAAGCAAGGTTAATGAACATAATTATATTACTAATTAATTAATTCATCTTAGTATTTATTTTTATTTTCCAATTTTGTTTCACTCTACTTTCTTTTTTTTTATTTACAGGGGGAGGACCCCACCTGAAAGTGGCTCTGGCCACCTCCCACCTATGCACAAACGCACACAGGGGAGGGCAGAGGGCGCGGCGGCCGGACATGGCCCCGGCGAGGCCATGGCCGTGGCCGACAGTGGGGTAGGCGGCAGGGGACGGCTGCGGGCGCACGTAGCGCACGGGCGACTGCGCTGGCGCGCGGGTCGGGCGCGAGCGGCGTGGGGAGCGCTTGCACTGGGCGCGGGTAGAGCGGGCCACGGCTGGGCGAGCATGTGCGCGCGCGGTGGTGTGTCGAGCAGGGGAGGCCGGTGCGGGCGGCGACGCGTCGGAGGCGGCGAGCGCTGGAACAGGGAGAGGAGGGGAAGGCGAACGGGGCTCACCTCGAGCCGTAGGGGGCTGGCAGCGGGCTCGAGGGGGCTCGGGATGGCCGGAGACGACGACGAACGAGGCGGCAGCGACGACGTCGGCGAGCGGGCGTCTAGCGCTCCAGATCGGGGCAGGAGGGAGGAGCTGCGAGGAGGAGAGCGGGGCGGTGTTGGCGATCCGGTGACAGGGTCGGCGCCGGCGACGGCGGACGGCGGCCTTAGCGCATCGGCGACTTGCATCGGGCGCGGGCGTGCGGGAGGAGGGGATCGAACAGGGGCACCCCTCCCCGTTCGTCAGTGCGTACGTGAATCATGGGGGGCGGCGTGCAGGGGGAATGAGGGAGAGATGGGGATCGGGACATGAGGAGCTAGGGTTAGTAGCGGGGGGTGTTGGGCTGGGCCGACCGGTTGGCTAGCTGGGCCGGTTGGCCCAGCGTGGGGGGGCTGTTTTACTTTGTTTTAATTCTGTTTAGTCTTTTCCTTTTATTTATTTCTTTTAGTTCTTATTTGTTTTTCTTTTAGTTTAAAAAATACAAAATTGGCACCTAAAATAGTGTTACAATTTATGCCACTACCACAAACAGTTTAGCACTGAAATAAAATAGTTTGAAATTGTTTATTATTTTAAAGCATTTGAATAACTATTTTGTCACTGTTTATTTATAATAGTGCATTTAAATGCTTTATAAAAGTGTGGTTTCTCCACCAATATTACATATGATTATTTGTCACATGCAGAACATTTTAGCTTTGACATTTGAAAACTTTTATTGTTTGCTTGATTTTGAATTTGAATTCGAACCGGTTTCGAACTAACGCGGGTTTATCAACAGTAACCGAGGTGACGTGGCATCATTAGCAGGGAATTACTGTAGTCTAATTATCCGGGCGTCACACCTTGTGGGCATATATATAGGACAACATGGTCATCTTGGAGTACAAGTCAAGGTAGGATAAATCCTATGCTATCCTACGTTTCCTAAATAACCATCATACTAAACAATGACTAACCCTGAACTAACTCTAGCCAAAGAGGTGTTTGGATGACAGTGTTAGATTGACAATGAATGCACTAGGAGAACTAGCCCCAATCAGCACCTCTTGGGTGGGATAGTTGTTCTGGGTGGGTTCGACGCAACTAGCTCAAACTAGCCCTCGTGTTTGGATACTTTAGGGCCATTTAAGCCCAAACTAACTCTAACCCATGGATCCAAACAGGGCCAATAACTAGTGTACTTAGACCTGCACAATACAAGTTTGAATGACTATGTTTGCTTGTTATTAAAATATTAGGCATGTTGTACTTAATAACACACCTTTCCCCTTCTTGTTTTTAAATATTAATTTTTTTAACAATTTGGTCTTGCACATGTAGGTCCTGCTGTCAGAGGTTTTGACCCATTGTTTGACCCTTTTTGCATATGTGGTAATGGGTTGTCCATGAATATCATTCAAGTCAAGAAACTCAGAAAGATTGTTACGATAAAGAAATTAGCGACAAAAAACAACAAGATCTTTGTCTGCACAATGAAGAAGACATCAGTTCACTACGGGATGGTACTAACTGTTATACTTTCTCTTTTTAATTCCTTTGCGCCATTTCAAATCTAGAGAAGATATTTATGCATATCCTTGTTTTGGCCTTTCCAAAGCAGTTCACTTATGATTACCTCTCAAACCACATGTATGGTCAGGAGGCGAGGAAGGTTTTCAAACAACACCCACGGTTCAATATTGAAGTGTTCCTGAAGAGGACGAAGGTTGGACGGTCAATCATCCACAGGCACTGGCCTAAAGTGGCAAAGACCTTCAACATCAATGAAGGCTCAATATTCGCCTTCCGCTTCAGCAGTTTTCCAGATGAGATTCATCTGTCTATGTACCGTATGATGCTAATTTCGAAAGGTTATAGATGTTGCATGTGAAACTTGGTGTTGGTGCAATTGTGTAATGGGGTAGCTGAGTGCTGAAGCTATATGATGTTGTACTCTGATGTATTTCAATTATGAAATCCTACTTCCTTAATATGGAAATGAAATATATTGTGTGCTTAACATGAAATGTCAATTAGATTAATAAATGGATTATTAATAATAGGGCAATTAGCCTACTAATGGCCAATTAGCCTGCTAATTGGGTTTTTCTATTGCAAATGGTTATTGAGAAAACACCGTGGGCGATGACCTCGGGCAACGCACACAGTTTCTAGGAATAACCGTGTTGGATCAATGAACAATCACACACGACATCCTCTTGAAAACTGTTTGCGTTAGGCCACCTTGTGCAAACGTTTACCACATAAAATTGTCTGTGATGGACAGCCTTTGCCACACAGTTTCTTCTACGCACCGTGTGTGATGCATTCAATAACGCAAACGATAAAATTGTTAATATCGTGTGCAATGGCAACGCTATCACAAACGATTTAATGGGGAAAATTGTGTGTGATGTACCTGCGAACGGAAATATTTTCTTTGGAGTGACTGTGTGGGATGTATATACGAACGGAAATGTACTTCTTGGATTAGCTGTGTGGGATGTACATACTAACGGAAACGTATTCCTTGGATTGACTGTGTGGAATGTACATACGAACGGAAACGTTTAGCTGGGACTCACTGTGTGGGATGTACTTACGACCGAAAACGATTTGGCATGTATAATTGTATTTTTTTAGCACAACTCTATGTATAACCGTATTTGATCGCTCGCCGGTCGCACACGACCTCATTTTGCCGAGCGTGTGTGCCAGGAGGGCATATCCCCGGCGATTTCTGGGTCGTGTGGGAAGGAGCCCCCTACCGCAGTCACTCACTAGGCGACAGTTCAGAACGCCGTCGCGGAAAGGGGTTAAAACCGTTTGCTTAGCACCTCGATGTACCAGTGCATACAGGTGGTTTGAGAGGTAACCATCAGTTGAACTGCTTTGGGAAGGCCTGAAAACAAACATATGCATAAATATCTTCTCTAAATTCGGAAATGGCGCAAAGGAATTAAAAAGACAAGGTATAACAGTTAGTACCATCCTGTAGTGAACTTATGTGTTCTTCATTGTGCAGACAAAGATCTTGTTGTTTTTTTGTCGCTAATTTCGGTATCCTAACAATCTTTCTGAGTTTCTTGACTTCACTGATATTCATGAACAACTCATTTCCCCATATGTAGAATGGGTCGAACAGTGGGTCTAAACCTCTAACAGCAGGACATACATGTGCAAGACCAAATTGTTAACAACCTAAATATTAGAATGGTTCCTGCAATTGCACAATAATTTGCTATTAGACAAGGACCATGCATGTGCAAACCTCGATTGTAAACCTCAGTGCTTCCCATTATTTCCCTACAACACATATAAGGTAGTTATTGATCAGGTTAAGTGAGGGTTGGTATACTATCAGTAAAAAATGTTGATGAAAAGCAAACACATTGTAGATTCAGTAGATTAATTCGAGCCGCATGGAAAAGCCATTTATCCAAACCAAGCATGATTAAGAACTAGGAAATATAGCAATTGTATATGTTTCTCATGTATTTAATACAGCCAAATTCGATTTATTCCTCACATGCATAACAATACAAAATTGTACCCACAACAATTGAATATCGCATTGCAGAATTGAACCAAACAGTTAACTAAACACCACGACAAATGAACCAAACATTAACTAAGCACCACATTGCACAATATAACATACTCCTAATAGAAGATCAGATAGTTAACCAAACCAAGCATGCTTAACAACTTGGAAATATAGCAATTGTATTTTTTCTCATGTGTTTAGTACAGCCAAATTCGATTTATTTCTCACATGGAAGACAATAAAAAAATGCACCCACAACAATTGAACATTGCATTGCAGAATTGAACCAAACAGTTAACGAAACACCAGAACAAATGAACCAAACATTAACTAAGCACCACATTGCTCAATATATAACATACTAGAAGATCAGATAGTTAACCAAACCAAGCATGCTTGATAACTTGGAAATATAGCAATTGTATTTGTTTATCATGTATTTTGTATAGCCAAATTCGATTTATTTCTCACATGGAAGACAATACAGAATTGCACCCACAAGAATTGAAAATCACATTGCATAATTGACAAATAGTTAACTGAACATGACAACAAATTAACAAAACTGTTAATAAGTGAGCACCACAATGCACGACATAGAGAACATATATATTAGAGGATCAGATTGCACGGCAATAGTACGTAGGGCAATTCACTAGAATTTGTCAAGGAAAGGCAGAAGCAACACATGCAATAGGTAAACCAAACATGCTTAACCGGCGTAGCTAGCTAACTGAACATAGGTCCTTATAGTGAGCTAATAAGACAAGCTACTCCTCATCGTCGGAGATATCAATGATGATTGGCTCCTTGGAATTCAAAGAAGGCGGGGGCTCCACATTGTGAGTGCCTTACTCGTAGTGGTGAGTTACCTGAGCCACTCCGGGCACCAAACCTGTTGGCTCTCGAGTTGAGGCAAGCACGGGCATGCTGAGAAAACACCTCGTAGTCTTCGTCGAAGGGACCGACGATGGCCTCGAGAAAACGCCATGAACTGTTGTTTAAAGCAGCCAACCGCGTGGCGGCGTCGGCACACGAGGCATCTATGGTGGCCTCAATAGAGAGGTGCTCCTCCAAGATCTGGGGGTCAGCACGAATGGCAGCCATTGCAATCTCATCTGCGCGTGCAACCGCTATTTGCTTCTCCGCTGTCAAATGCTCCTTGTGCTCCTGGCTATACTGTGTGCACCATGGCTTGGGTGGTTCTTATTTGGATGATGGGTCAGTGAGTTGGGTGGAAGTTGTCGCGCCGGCGGTCGGGCCATGTGGGATGTAGAAGGAGGACGAGAATGGGGTCGGGTGTGGATTACCTGCCTAGATCGGCGATGCCAAGCAGCATGAAGGAGGGTCGCCGGTGAGGAGGTGGCGCTACATGCAAGTAGCTAGTGAAGGTTTGAACTTGGAAAGGAAGGCGGAAACAGCTGAAATGTGCCTTTTGGTCAGGGGGAAGGGGCCGGGGAGGTAGATATTTCCGCAGAAGCCAAATTTTTGGCTCGGTGCAGCGAAAAACTAGCGCGCAAAGTGTCATCGGACACGGTCCCTTATTCAGCACTGTGTACCATATGTGAACATCACAAACGATTCATGTAGCTTACCCCATGTGTGATGAGTTTGAACGTGCAAATTTTGGTCCGAATTTCCCTGGTTACAGTGGTCCTCCATGTCATTTCATAATTTGGGTACCCAAAAGAGCCTACAACACACCCGCACTTCTTAATTGAGCAAGTACAACAATTAAGCAGAGCTGGCTGACCTAAACATTACTCTAACAAATTAAAGATCGGCACTCTAAACAAAGAGTACTACTTCGGCTGGCACTCGTCGATCTCCGCCGCCTCCTCCATGTCCAGCTCACGCTCGACGATCTCCTAGGGAAGGGGCTCCATGGCATCCATCACACCATACTCGGCAAGCATCTCGCCATCCGCGTGTGCCATCTCTTCGGAAAAGACCGCCACGAGCTGGGCGTGGGTGGCCACGGCCTAGGATTGGATGGGATCCATCATGGCAAGGTATGCCTCGAACAAACGGATGACTGCTTGAACGCTCTCGGCGATTGCCAACTCTTCGGTCGTGGGTTGCCGACTGTTGTCGGAGAATCTTCATGTGATTTGTGCGGTGACCGCCAGGAGCTGGGTGTGGGTGGCCTCGACATGGTCGTGGGCGGCCTCCATCAGGGCTAAGGCGGCCGCTGCTGAACGGACAGCTGCAGTGCCGCTCTCGCCAGTTGCTATCTCTATCACAGATGTTGCTGCTGCCACTTGAGCAGCACCAACAATCGTTTGGCCTGCCTTGGCCGCACGGTCGCAGATTGTGGTCGCGCTCATGCAGGTTGTTAGCACCCTCATTGCGGCTGTGGCCGCCCTCTCGCCGGAGTGGGCCGCTGAAGTTGCCCTCACGATGCGGGTGCACACCCCCATCTTTGACCAGCGACGATTGAACAATGAAATGACATTTGGGGAGTGAGCTAGTGTCCTTGACGCGTCGGTTGTGCACTATAGCCGACGAACCTTCTCACGTAAGCCATATACTACTCCGACGGTGCTCCAAGATATTTTGTATTACTGAAGGAAATATGCCCTAGAGGCAATAATAAAGTTATTATTTACTTCCTTATATCATGATAAATGTTTATTATTCATGCTAGAATTGTGTTAACCGGAAACATAATACCTGTGTGAATACATAGACAAACAGAGTGTCACTAGTATGCCTCTACTTGACTAGCTCGTTGATCAAAGATGGTTATGTTTCCTAGCCATAGACATGAGTTGTCATTTGATTAACAGGATCACATCATTAGGAGAATGATGTGATTGACTTGACCCATTCCGTTAGCTTAGCACTCGATCGTTTAGTATGTTGCTATTTTTCTTCATGACTTATACATGTTCCTATGACTATGAGATTATGCAACTCCCATTTACCGGAGGAACACTTTGTGTGCTACCAAACGTCACAACGTAACTGGGTGATTATAAAGGTGCTCTACAGGTGTCTCCGAAGGTACTTATTGGGTTGGCGTATTTCGAAATTAGGATTTGTCACTCCGATTGTCGGAGAGGTATCTCTGGGCCCTCTCGGTAATGCACATCACTTAAGACTTGCAAGCATTGCAACTAATAAGTTTGTTGCGAGATGATGTATTACGGAACGAGTAAAGAGACTTGCCCGTAACGAGATTGAACTAGGTATTAAGATACCGACGATCGAATCTCGGGCAAGTAACATACCGATGACAAAGGGAACAACGTATGTTGTTATGCGGTCTGACCGATAAAGATCTTCGTAAAATATGTGGGAGCCAATATGAGCATCTAGGTTCCGCTATTGGTTATTTACCGGAGACGTGTCTCGGTCATGTCTACATAGTTCTCGAACCCGTAGGGTCCGCACACTTAACGTTTCGATGACAGTTATATTATGAGTTGATATGTTTTGATGTACCGAAGGTTGTTTGGAGTCCCGGATGTGATCACGGACATGACGAGGAGTCTCAAAATGGTCGAGACATAAAGATTGATATATTGGAAGCCTATGTTTGGATATCGGAAGTGTTCCGGGTGAAATCGGGATTTTACCGGAGTACGGGGAGGTTACCGGAACCCCCCGGCAACATAATGGGCCTTAGTGGGCCTAGGTGGAAGAGAGGAGAGGCGGCTAGGGCTGGGCCGCGCGCCCCTCCCCCCTAGTCTGAATAGGACAAGGAGAAGGGGGCGGCGCCCCCCTTCCTTCTTCTCCCTCTTCTCTTTCCCCCTCCCAAGTCCTAATCCAACTAGGAAAAGGGGGGAGTCCTACTCCCGGTGGGAGTAGGACTCCTCCTGGCGCGCCCCAAGGCTGGCCGCACCTCTCCCCTTTGCTCCTTTATATACGGGGGCAAGGGGTCACCCCATAGACACAACAATTGATCATTGATCTCTTAGCCGTGTGCGGTGCCCCCCTCCACCATATTACACCTCGATAATATCATAGCAGTGCTTAGGCGAAGCCCTGCGTCGGTAGAACATCATCATCATGACCATGCCGTCGTGCTGACGAAACTCTCCCTCAACACTCGGCTGGATCGGAGTTCGAGGGATGTCATCGGGCTGAACGTGTGCTGAACTCGGAGGTGCCGTGCGTTCGGTACTTGATCGGTCGGATCGTGAAGACGTACGACTACATCAACCGCGTTGTGCTAATGCTTCCGCTTTTGGTCTACGAGGGTACGTGGACAACACTCTCCCCTCTCATTGCTATGCATCACCATGATCTTGCGTGTGCGTAGATTTTTTTTTGAAATTACTACGTTCCCCAACAGTGGCATCCGAGCCTGGTTTTATGCGTAGATGTCATCTGCATGAGTAGAACACAAGTGAGTTGTGGGCGATATAAGTCATACTGCTTACCAGCATGTCATACTTTGGTTCAGCGGTATTGTGAGATGAAGCGGCCCGGACCGACATTACGCGTACGCTTACCCGAGACTGGTTTCACCGTTACGAGCACTCATTGCTTAAAGGTGACCGGCGGGTGTCTGTCTCTCTCTCTCTCACTTTAGTTGAACTGAGTGTGGCTATGCCCGGTCCTTGTGAAGGTTAAAACAGCACCAACTTGACAAACTATCGTTGTGGTTTTGATGCGTAGGTAAGAACGGTTCTTGCTAAGCCCATAGCAGCCACGTAAAACTTGCAACAACAAAGTAGAGGAGGTCTAACTTGTTTTTGCAGGGCATGTTGTGATGTGATATGGTCAAGACATGATGCTAAATTTTATTGTATGAGATGATCATGTTTTGTAACTGAGTTATCCGCAACTGGCAGGAGCCATATGGTTGTCGTTTTATTGTATGCAATGCAATCGCCATGTAATTGTTTTACTTTATCACTAAGCGGTAGCGATAGTCGTAGAAGCAATAGTTGGTGAGACGACAACGATGCTACGATGGAGATCAAGGTGTCGCGCCGGTGACGATGGTGATCATGACGGTGCTTCGGAGATGGAGATCACAAGCACAAGATGACGATGGCCATATCATATCACTTATATTGATTGCATGTGATGTTTATCTTTTTATGCATCTTATCTTGCTTTGATTGACGGTAGCATTATAAGATGATCCCTCACTAAATTATCAAAGTATAAGTGTTCTCCCTGAGTATGCACCGTTGCGAAAGTTCTTCGTGCTGAGACACCACGTGATGATCGGGTGTGATAGGCTCTACGTTCAAATACAACGGGTGCAAAACAGTTGCACACGCGGAATACTCAGGTTAAGCTTGACGAGCCTAGCATATAACAGATATGGCCTCGGAACACGGAGACCGAAAGGTCGAGCGTGATTCATATAGTAGATATGATCAACATAGTGATGTTCACCGTTGAAACTACTCCATCTCACGTGATGATCGGACATGGTTTAGTTGATATGGATCACGTGATCACTTAGAGGATTAGAGGGATGTCTATCTAAGTGGGAGTTCTTAAGTAATATGATTAATTGAACTTAAATTTATCATGAACTTAGTCCTGATAGTATTTTGCAAATTATGTTGTAGATCAATAGCTCGTGTTGTTGCTTCCCTGTGTTTATTTTTGATATGTTCCTAGAGAAAAATTATGTTGAAAGATGTTAGTAGCAAAGATGCGGATTGGATCCGTGATCTGAGGATTATCCTCATTGCTGCACAGAAGAATTATGTCCTTGATGCACCGCTAGGTGACAGACGTATTGCAGGAGCAGATGCAGACGTTATGAACGTTTGGCTAGCTCAATATGATGACTACTTGATAGTTTAGTGCACCATGCTTAACGGCTTAGAATCGGGACTTCAAAGACGTTTTGAACGTCATGGACCATATGAGATGTTCCAGGAGTTGAAGTTAATATTTCAAGCAAATACCCGAGTTGAGAGATATGAAGTCTCCAACAAGTTCTATAGCTAAAAGATGGAGGAGAATAGCTCAAGCAGTGAGCATGTGCTCAGATTGTCTGGGTACTACAATCGCTTGAATCAAGTGGGAGTTAATCTTCCAGATAAAATAGTGATTGACAGAATTCTCTAGTCATCATCACCAAGTTAGTAGAACTTCGTGATGAACTATAGTATGCAAGGGATGACGAAAGTAATTCCCGAGCTCTTCGTGATGCTGAAATCGGCGAAGGTAGAAATCAAGAAAAAACATCATGTGTTGATGGTTGAAGAGACCACTAGTTTCAAGAAAAGGGCAAAGGGAAGAAGGGGAACTTCAAGAAGAACGGCAAGCAAGTTGCTGCTCAAGTGAAGAAGCCTAAGCCTGGTCCTAAGCCTGAGACTAAGTGCTTCTACTGCAAAGGGACTGGTCACTAGAAGCGGAACTACCCCAAGTATTTGGTGGATAAGAAGGATGGCAAAGTGAACAAAGGTATATTGGATATACATGTTATTGATGTGTACTTTACTAGTGTTTATAGCAACCCCTCGGCATTTGATACTGGTTCAGTTGCTAAGAGTAGTAACTCGAAACGGGAGTTGCAGAATAAACAGAAACTAGTAAAAGGCGAGGTGACGATGTGTGTTGGAAGTAGTTCCAAGATTGATATGATCATCATCGCACGCTCCCTACACTTTCGAGATTAGTGTTGAACCTAAATAAGTGTTATTTGGTGTTTGCATTGAGCATGAATATGATTTGATCATGTTTATTGCAATACGGTTATTCATGTAAGTTAGAGAATAATTGTTCTTCTATTTACATGAATAAAACCTTCAATGGTCATACACCCAATGAAAATGGTTTGTTGGATCTCGATCGTAGTGATACACATATTCATAATATTGAAGCCAAAAGATGCAAAGTTAATAATGATAGTGCAACTTATTTGTGGCACTGCCATTTAGGTCATATTGGTGTAAAGCGAATGAAGAAACTCCATGCTGATGGGATTTTGGAATCACTTGATTATGAATCACTAGATGCTTGCGAACCATGCCTCTTGGGCAAGATGACTAAAACGCCGTTCTCCGGAACAATGGAGCAAGCAACAGATTTGTTGGAAATCATACATACTGATGTATGTGGTCTGATGAATATTGAGGCTCGTAGCGGGTATCATTATTTTCTTACCTTCACAGATGATTTGAACAGATATGGGTATATCTACTTAATGAAACAGAAGTCTGAAACATTTGAAAAGTTCATATAATTTCAGAGTGAAGTGGAAAATCATCGTAACAAGAAAATAAAGTTTATACGATCTGATCGTGGAGAAGAGTATTTGAGTTATGAGTTTGGCCTTCAGTTAAAACAATGTGAAATAGCTTCACTACTCACGCCACCTGGAGCACCACAGTGTAATGGTGTGTCCGAACGTCATTACCGTACTTTATTAGATATGGTACAATCTATGATGTCTCTTACCGATCTACCACTATCGTTTTGGGGGTTATGCATTAGAGACAGCTACATTCACGTTAAATAGGGCACCGTCTAAATCCGTTGAGACGACACCGTATGAACTATGGTTTGGCAAGAAACCTAAGTTGTCATTTCTTAAAGTTTGAGGTTGCAATGCTTATGTGAAAAAGGTTTCAACCTGATAAGCTCCAACCCAAATCGGAGAAGTGTGTCTTCATAGGATACCCAAAAGTTACTGTTGGGTACACCTTCTATCACAGATCCGAAGGCATGATATTGGTTGCTAAGAATGGATCCTTTCTAGAGAAGGAGTTTCTCTCGAAAGAAGTGAGTGGGAGGAAAGTAGAACTTGATGAGGTAACTGTACCTTCTCCCGAATTGGAAAGTAGTTCATCACTGAAATCAGTTCCAGTGATGCTTACACCAATTAGTGAGGAAGTTAATGATGATGATCATGAAGCTTCGGATCAAGTTACTACCGAACCTCGTAGGTCAACCAGAGTGAGATCCGCACCAGAGTGGTACGGTAATCCTATTCTGGAGGTCATGTTACTTGACCATGACGAACCTACGAACTATGAGGAAGCGATGATGAGCCCAGATTCCGCAAATTGGCTTGAGGCCATGAAATCTGAGATGGGATCCATGTATGAGAACAAAGTATGGACTTTGATTGACTTGCCCGATGATTGGTGAGCCATTGAGATTAAATGGATCTTCAAGAGGAAGACGGACGCTGATAGTAGTGTTACTATCTACAAAGCTAGAATTGTCGCAAAAAGGTTTTCGACAAGTTCAAGGTGTTGACTACGATGAGAGTTTCTCACTCGTATCTATGCTTAAGTCTGTCTGAATCATGTTAGCAATTGCCGCATTTCGTGAAATCTGGCAAATGGATAAACAAAATTGCATTCTTTAATGGATTTATTAAAGAAGAGTTGTATATGATGCAACCATAAGGTTTTGTCAATCCTAAAAGTGCTAACAAAATATGCAAGCTCCAGCGATCCATCTATGGACTGGTGCAAGCATCTCGGAGTTGGAATATACGCTTTGGTAAGTTGATCAAAGGATATAGTTTTATACAGACTTGTAGTGAAGCCTGTATTTACAAGAAAGTGAGTGGGAGCACTACATCATTTCTGATAAGTATATGTGAATGACATATTGTTGATCGGAAATAATGTAGCATTATTCTGCAAAGCATAAAGGAGTGTTTGAAAGGAGTTTTTTAAAGAAAGACCTCGGTGAAGCTGCTTACATATTGAGCATCAAGATCTATAGAGATAGATCAAGACGCTTGATAAGTTTTTCAATGAGTACATACCTTGACAAGATTTTGAAGTAGTTCAAAATGGAACAGTCAAAGAAAGAGTTCTTGCCTGTGTTACAAGGTGTGAAATTGAGTAAGACTCAAAGCCCGACCACGGCAGAAGATAGAAAGAGAATGAAAGTCATTCCCTATGCCTTGGCCATAGGTTCTATAAAGTATGCCATGCTATGTACCAGATCTATTGTATACCCTACACTGATTTTGGCAAGGGAGTACAATAGTGATCTAGGAGTAGATCACTGGACAGCGGTCAAAATTATCCTTAGTGGAATAAGGATATGTTTCTCGATTATGGAGGTGACAAAAAGGGTTCGTCGTAAAGGGTTACATCGATGCAAATTTTGACACTTATCCAGATGACTCTAAGTCTCAATCTGGATACATATTGAAAGTGGGAGCAATTAGCTAGAGTAGCTCCGTGCAGAGCATTGTAGACATAGAAATTTGCAAAATACTTACGGATCTGAATGTGACAGACCCGTTGACTAAAATTACCTCACAAGCAAAACATGATCACACCTTAGTACTCTTTGGGTGTTAATCACATAGCGATGTGAACTAGATTATTGACTCTAGTAAACCCTTTGGGTGTTGGTCACATGACGATGTGAACTATGGGTGTTAATCACATGGTGATGTGAACTATTGATGTTAAATCACATGGCAATGTGATCTAGATTATTGACTCTAGTGCAAGTGGGAGACTGAAGGAAATATGCCCTAGAGGCAATAATAAAGTTATTATTTATTTCCTTATATCATGATAAATGTTTATTATTCATGCTAGAATTGTATTAACCGGAAACATAATACTTGTGTGAATACATAGACAAACAGAGTGTCACTAGTATGCCTCTACTTGACTAGCTCGTTGATCAAAGATGGTTATGTTTCCCAGCCATAGACATGGGTTGTCATTTGATTAACGGGATCACATCATTAGGAGAATGATGTGATTGACTTGACCCATTCCGTTAGCTTAGCACTTGATCGTTTAGTATGTTGCTATTGCTTTCTTCAGGACTTATACATGTTCCTATGACTATGAGATTATGCAAGTCCCGTTTACCGGAGGAACACTTTGTGTGCTACCAAATGTCACAACGTAACTGGGTGATTATAAAGGTGCTCTATAGGTGTCTCCGAAGGTACTTGTTGGTTGGCGTATTTCGAGATTAGGATTTGTCACTCCGATTGTCGGAGAGGTATCTCTGGGCCCTCTCGGTAATGCACATCACTTAAGCCTTGCAAGCATTGCAACTAATAAGTTTGTTGCGAGATGATGTATTACGGAACGAGTAAAGAGACTTGCCAGTAACGAGATTGAACTAGGTATTAAGATACCGACGATCGAATCTCGGGCAAGTAACATACCGATGACAAAGGGAACAACGTATGTTGTTATGCGGTCTGACCGATAAAGATCTTCGTAAAATATGTGGGAGCCAATATGAGCATCTAGGTTCCGCTATTGGTTATTTACCGGAGACGTGTCTCGGTCATGTCTACATAGTTCTCGAACCCGTAGGGTCCGCACACTTAACGTTTCGATGACAGTTATATTATGAGTTGATATGTTTTGATGTACCGAAGGTTGTTTGGAGTCCCGGATGTGATCACGGACATGACGAGGAGTCTCAAAATGGTCGAGACATAAAGATTGATATATTGGAAGCCTATGTTTGGATATCGGAAGTGTTCCGGGTGAAATCGGGATTTTACCGGAGTACCGGGAGGTTACCGGAACCCCCCGGCAGCATAATGAGCCTTGGTGGGCCTAGGTGGAAGAGAGGAGAGGCGGCTAGGGCTGGGCCGTGCACCCCTCCCCCGTAGTCTGAATAGGACAAGGAGAAGGGGGCGGCGCCCCCCTTCCTTCTTCTCCCTCTTCTCTTTCCCCCCTCCCAAGTCCTAATCCAACTAGGAAAAGGGGGGGAGTCCTACTCCCGGTGGGAGTAGGACTCCTCCTGGCGCGCCCCAAGGCTGGCCGCACCTCTCCCCCTTGGTCCTTTATATACGGGGGCAAGGGGGCACCCCATAGACACAACAATTGATCATTGATCTCTTAGCCATGTGCGGTGCCCCCCTCCACCATATTACACCTCGATAATATCGTAGCAAACATCATCATCGTCACCACGCCGTCGTGCTGACGAAACTCTCCCTCAACACTCAGCTGGATCGGAGTTCGAGGGACGTCATTGGGCTGAACGTGTGCTGAACTCGGAGGTGCCGTGCGTTTGGTACTTGATCGGTCGGATCGTGAAGACGTACGACTACATCAACCGTGTTGTGCTAACGCTTCCGCTTTCGGTCTACGAGGGTACGTGGACAACACTCTCCCCTCTCGTTGCTATGCATCACCATGATCTTGCGTGTGCCTAGGAAATTTTTTGAAATTACTACATTCCCCAACAACTACATCACACACGGTTGGTTATAATAAACTGTGTGTGATCTCCTTAATTTTCTGTCTTGTTTTAAAATACATAATGGGGTCATAGTGGCAAAGGAGGGTGTTTGAATCGCTAGAACTTTTAGCTGCAGTGAAATGCGAGTGTCGTCAAAAATTTGGAATTATTCAGGGTTCGTTTGGGTAATTTTATACATTAACTAAGTTTTCTAGGCATTTAAGGTGCATAATTCAAAATTAAACTACATGCACATGCTCCACTACCCCAAAATGGGTTGTAAAATCATATATGTGCCCATGGGTGGATGGTTATGTCCCATGCAAGAAATGGGAATTAATTTCAAACACCTCGGCACCGTGGCTCGCTGGCAAATGTTGAGATACTTGGTTTTAAAATTCTAGTAATTCAAAACTTGTCTGAAATTCATAAACCTTGGCATGCTATCATGGAATGGCACCAACATGTTGTGGTAAAAAATTTGTCCCATTGTGGGTAGGTTTTGGTATAAGCTTCTCACAAACCAGAGCTTCTCACAAGAAGCCTCATGGTGAACGTGTCACCTTTGTGGACGAAACGATATTCATTGCCTCTTCTTGCTTTCGAGTTTTCTCTAGTGTCAACATAGAACAACAGGAGTGTCGTGTTAAATTTTGAAATTGTTGGGGTTCGTTTGGACATTTGTATACATTAATTGAGTTTTCTAGGCATTTTATGTGCATAATTCAAATTTTAACTACACAAACATGCTCTAGTGCAGAAAAATGGGTTGAAAAATCAAATGTGTGTCCTTCCGTGCATGCTTAGGTCCCATGCAAGAATGGGAATGAATTTCAAAAACCTCGGCACCGTTGCTTGGCCACAAACATTGAGAGACATGGTTTTAAAATTCTAGTAAATCCAAAACTCGCCTGAAATTCATGAAACTTGGCATCCTATCATGGAACAAGACAAATATGTTGTGGTAAAAAAATTGACCCATTTGGGGCAGGTTTTGGTATAAGCTTCTCACAAACCAGAGCATCTCAAAAGAAGCCTCATGGTTCCAGTAGGGAACATGTCACCTTTGTGGACGAATCGATATTCATCGCCTCTTCTTACTTTCAATTTTATTCTAGAGTCAACATAGAACAACAGGAGTGTCGTGTTAAAATTTGGAAAAATTTCAAGGTTCGTTTGGACATTTTTATACATTAACTAAGTTTTATAGGCATTTTATGTGCATAATTAAAATTTGAACTACATGCACATGCTCCAGTGCGGAAAAATGGGTTGAAAAATCAAATTAAATGTGTCTCCTTGGGTGCATGCTTAGGTCCCATGCAAGAAATGGGAAGGAATTTCAAAAACCTCGCCACCATCGCTCGGCCGCAACCATTGAGATACATGGTTTTTAAATTCTAGTAATTCCAAAACTCGTCTGAAATTCATGAAACTTGGCATGCTATCATGGATTAGCACCAATATGTTGTGGTAAAAAATTGTCCCATTTGGGGCAGGTTTTGGTACAAGCTTCTCACAAACCAGAGCTTCTCACAAGAAGCCTCATGGTTCCGGTAGGGAACATGTCAAATTTGTGGACGAAATGATATTCGTTGCTTCTTATTGCTTTCAATTTTTTTCTGGTGGAAAGATACACCAACAGGAGTGTCGTGTTAAAATTTAGAATTTTTTGGGGTTCGTTTGGACATTTTTAGACATTAACTGAGTTTTCTAGGAATTTTATGTACATAACTCAAATTTCAACTACATGCACATGCTCCAGTGCTAGAAATGCACTACAAGAAATCTGTTAATACGTGACGGTGGTCCTTAGCACTCACAGATCAGCCAAAAACTGTCACGCGTGCCCATCCATGATGGAGATGAAATCCGTCATGTATATCGCGTTATAATTTGACATCGTACCTTCCATGACGGTTCTTGGCCGTCATGGAACTGCCTCAGGCCCGCCCAAGCCCAAACTAGGCTGTGACAGAACAGACCGTCATGGACCAATGCCACGTGGAATGACGTGGCTACCAACATGGACACTATTTTTTGTCACAGAAACCATCATGGATTTAGGATCAACTTAAATTTGGTCTCATCCATTCCTATCAGCCCAATTTTAATCAAATACACTTTTAGCATAATGTGTTCCGTATATCATAATGCGAATTTTGGACCAGGACAATATTTCCAAAGTACCATACGTTACACAAATATTTCCAAAGTACAATATTTCCAAAGCAGTTTATAATATCCTCCATGAAATGATAATATACAACATATATTGAAAAAATATATCACACAACAAGGATTAGAAACTGGTTCAATCCAATTTACATCAACAAAACATATAAACTACTAAGGTTGTCACTCGTGTTCTTGTCATCGACCCTCCTGATGGCAACTATATGTCATGGAGGATTGTGATGGACAACACCAAGTAGCCTGCTACCCAATCATACCTACCATATTCACAACAACATTAGACATTTGTAGATATGAATAGATAGTATAAGAAGAAACTTGAAAAAAGAAAATAAATGCTTTCCAAAATCCTTAAATCTTATTGTGCCTACAAATGAGAATAACAAAGTATCTAGTATAAAACAACAATAAGCATGAGGTTGCTACAAACTAATCCAAATAGAAATGTGTCAAATGAAAGTCTAATCCAGTTGACATATAAGTGACAACATAATAGACATACATTGCAGAACTCAAGTATTATAGCAGCAGAATTTGAGGCCATATAAATCCAACAAAAAATGGCATCACCAACAAACTATGCTCGTCGACCTAGCTGGTGTAAGCTTCTAATGTTCATATCTCAACAAGTTTACACATGAGACCAAAAATTTATCAACGCACTGAAAATAGTGAACAACACTTGCATGCCAAGTTAACTCCAAATGGCATGCAAAATAACTAAGAGCCATGGCCACTAATAGATCTATAGAACTAAGAGGCAAATGGTTCTGTTAAAAGGTACTGAGGTGGTGGTTAGGATGTATAGATTTACTTTGATTCGAGTGCATGAGATAATAAATTTAACCACCAAAATCCATGGGGCACAAACAAATTAGTTGAAAATCATACCCCTAGTGGTGAAAAATGAGTAACTCTGAACTAGATCACCTAAATATGTGCAGTTCAGTAGCAATTGAGCTGGGGAATGGAAATAATGGAGAAATCATAGTAGTGGAATCCAAATCTGCCGAATCTCTAAGTAGAGAACTAACCCTAGGTTGATCGCAGTTCAGTTCCACAACAGCCATCGCGATTGCGCTCTCAAGCTCTATTGTGCGCCATGCAACGGCACGGCTGTTAAGAAGCTACCTAGACCTGCATCCTAAAATAAAGATCATAGTCAGACAATTAGAGTGTCAAGTGATCAAAATAAAAGAGAGGAATAACATCAAGAAAGAAGATTTAGGATCACTTGTCAGGAGCACTATTGAGGAGGGCGACCTAGTGATGGAGCAAAGGAGTTGAAGAAAAATGCATTGTGTCACACTGTTGGCAAGTGCTAGCTCGGTGTGTGCCTCCAGGTTGATATAGAGGGAGCGAACACATGGCCAACCTAGGTACTAGTAGTAATAGGTGTACCACCATTGTTAGTACTACTATAAATTGACTGACTAATACATGTGCATAGTACACAAATAATCAGGTTTAAACCTCTATATTCTTATTGTCAGACTGCCACAATGTAATGATTTAATTTTCTTCTTAGATCCAGATTAAACTTATTTCTGGAATACATATTCACCGGGTTGCAGCAGACAACAAGGATAGAAAAATAAACGCCTATGGAGAAAACTCTAAATAGAACGTGTTGACATATTAATATAGTAACAGAAATCATGTCTCCACGAGGAGCCGCCCGCCCGCGACGCCCACAGGTACTACTCATTGTCATTGTGCTTGGTGATGAGCACCACCTTGTCGGCAACGAGGTAGGCCAAGTAGAAGCCGACCCCAAACTGGCCGATCATGCTCACGCCCACCCCCGCCTGCAGCGCCTCCATGAACTCCTTGGTGCCCAAGCGCGCGATGGTGCCTAGGTTGTTCACAAGGTCTGCCATGGCAAACAGTCATCAGAATTTTGGTCATCTTCAGACGCAAATGAAAATTCAGTGTGAATTCTGAAAGTCTGACTTACTTCTCATTGGAAGTTGAGACATTCAGGAATTCAACAACTATGGGACATGAAGAATTCAGGCTGCGTCCATAATTGATTGATTGAGAGTGAAGATGGGGGAGGTAGGACGTGCATATATAGTACCTGACTTGGTCATGCCGATGCCGATGTCGATGATGGAGAGCATCTTGTTGGCCTAGTCGGGGGCGAGGCGGATGAAGAGCTCCGGCTGCGCATCGAGCTTGCTCTTGTCCGTCAGGCTCTCGAACCTGATCTTGTCAAGCGCCTGCAAGCAACATTCCATTCGGGCATTCGCGAATGAGCAAGTCGAGCAATCAAATCATCTCTGACGACAAAACAAAACGTAGAGGAGCAGAGGAAACAGATGAGGAGGGAACAGACATACATCTGATGAGTTGAAGATGAGCTCACGGAGGAAGATCTCCTTGTTGGAGTAGAAGGTGTTGATGATGAGCGAGAGCAGCTGGTTAATCTCCGCCTGGAACTCGAATGTCTCCGTCTCCGCGCCACCCGTCTGCACGTCCCCCATGGCCTTCCGCTCCTGCTCCGCTACTACTACTTCTCAAAGGGAGATTGGGGGAAGATGGGTGGGTGGATGGGATGGTGGTTCCTCGCTACGTGCAATGCGGCCAATTCACTGCGGTGGTGATTGTGGTGCTTGCGGTACGCTGAGAGATTTGGGGAACAGATGGACGAACAGGTGGCTACCGGGAGGCTTTATACCTCTGGACCGAGAAGACCACCGAGAGTACCATACATTGGATATGATGCCGCAGCCAAAACCCTAGCCATGGCTAGGGGTCGCGGGCGAGCGCCGACGATCGGGAGCGATGGATCCGGGAGCGATGGATCCAGCCGGACTGGAGGACAAAGGGGTCAAAATCGTCGGGTGTTGGTCTCGGCGTGTGTGGTTGCACGAGGGAGAGAGAGATGTGTTGTGAGAGGAATGGATGGGTGGGGGATGCGGCGGATCTAGTAGTTGCCAGAGCTGCGAGGTGAGGGGAAGGGAGGGCGAGGGCCAGCGGCGAGCTGTGGGAGGAGGGACACGAAGAGGTGGTGGGTGGTGGCGTGTTGTGGGAGACGAGGGAGGGAGCTGCGGTGGGAGAGAGGAGGGGCCGAGGAGGAGAATGTAGGGTTCCTGTTTTTTATACGGGAACAGTTAGGCGGGCTTGCGGGGCTGTACCAGGCCGTCCATGACAGTTTTTTAAATTGTCATCGGAAATCCGTCATGGATTAACAGGTTTCTTGTAGTGATGGGAATGAATTTCAAAAACCTCGGCACCGTTGCTTGCCGGCAAATGTTGAGATACTTGGTTTTTCATTCTAGTAAATGCAAAGCTCGTCTAAAATTCATGAAATTTGGCATGCTATCATGGAATGGTACCAACATGTTGTGGTAGTTTTTTTCCATTTGGGGCAGGTTTTGGAATACACTCATCACAAACCAGAGCTTCTCACAAGAAGCCCCGTGGTTCCTGTAGGGAACGTGTGTCACCGTACTGGACGAAATGACATTCGTTGCCTCTTCTCACCTTGTTTTTTTAGATACAACAAAGACCAACATGAGTGTTATGTTAAAATTTGTAATTATTCGGGGTTTGTTTGAACATTTTTATACGTTAACCAAGTTTTCTAGGCATTTTATGTGCATAATTCAAATTTGAACTACATGTGCATGCTCCAGTGTAGCAAATTGGGTTGAACAAACATATGTGTGCCCTTGCGTGCATGCTTAGGTCCCATGCAAGAAATGGGAATGAACTTCAAACACCTTGGCATCATGGCTCAGCCGCAAACATTGAGATACTTGGTTTTAAAATTGTAGTAAACCGAGAACTCGTCTGAAATTCATGAAACTTGGCATGCTTTCATGGAATGGCACTAACATGTAGTGGTATTTTTCATGTCCAATTTCAGAGAAGGTGCACAAATTAATAGCCAATAAAGGCATTTTGAAACAAATAGCTGCCACGTTATCATCTCAAACATTTGTATAATTTAAATCGTGGGTGTTCTGCTAACCATTCACATGACGCCACGCGTCACACTTTTAATGGATAGGAGGTGTCATGCAGACAGCTGCTTGAGTACACGAGAGGCATGTGAGCGCAGTCCGCCGTGCAGGCTGACCGGGAGGCGTGCAAGCGGTCCTCCAATGTGCAGGCTCACGGGGAAGCGTGCGAGCTGTAAGTTGCACATGCTCACTGTAAGTGCATCTAGTGCCCCTTAGTGATTTTGGTGTATTGAAGACTTATAGGTTAAGGGACTGATGCGTTTCTGAGTGTACACAGGTCTATAAGTCTATGGGGAGTTTGATATTTACAGAGAAAGTCGACCCCTAAAAATGAATGTCTTCGGCAGAAGACTTTGGATTTCTGAAGACTTTCTAAAGACTTTGAAAGTGAAGAAATTTGTGTGGCCATGAAGACTTGATAATCATGCGAGGAACATGAAGCGTGAAGACTTTTGTTTTCGTAGTTTCCTTTTCTATTGCTTGAGTCATAGGAAACATCGTACTGTTAAATGGGGTCGAGGAAAAACTAAGGAAAAGTTTCCAAGTGATGCTCATCTCAAAATCCTATACCTACCAATCCCTTCGAGTGAAGCCATTGGAAATCTCATGCAGTTCAGTCAATTTCTTCAGTGGCAGAGATGAAGTTCTTCTGGTCTCTGAGAAATTTGTTCTGACTGAGGAGTTAGGAATTCGCCAGTGCGGATTGCCTACAAGTGAGGAACATGATAGCCCTGAGGAATTTGATCCTCAAATTTCCGACCGTTGTTGTGCTACGCGCCAACTGTTCCAAAATATCTACCCACCTAACGGTCATATCATTGAAGGGCATTTATGTCTTATCATGTCGGGCTGCTCCCTAGGCTATATATAGCTGCCCCCCTACAACCACTAGCTGGTTGGCTGCTCCGAGAGAAACTGACACTTGTCATTGAGAGCATCCCATCCTCCGAGGACTTTGAGCGAAAATCATCAAGTGAGGAAAACCCAAACCCAAACACCTACAAACCCAAAGTGATTGAGCATCACTAAAGAAATTGTTCCTGTGTGGATCTAACGCTTGTTACCTTTGAAGACTGTGCATCTTCCGGACGGTTAGGCGTCATGGTCTAGAGCATCGAAGAGGAAATTGTGGATCGCCGAGTGACTGAGTTTGTGAAGGTTTGGAAGTCACCTGAAGACTTACCACGAATGATTGGGTGAGGTCTGTGTGACCTTAGCTCAAGGAGAATACGATGAAGACTGTGTGTCCGGGACTATGTGTCGTCAGGTTTAAATATCTAGCCGCTCCAACCAGACGTACAACCGTCACAGCAGTTGGAACTGGTCTACCAAATCACTGTCTTCACCAAACCTACTGGTTCTATTTCTTCAACCCTTCCATTTCCTCATTACTGTGTTGTGTGATTGTTCATATCTGTTTGAAGACTTTGATTGAAGACTTTCTCAATTTCCTTGGTTCAATTTCTTTAGTCTGTTTGTCTTCATCCTGTTTATCATGTGCTTACGCTTTCTGTACTCTGTGTTTGTTTATCTATTTCATCATGATGACTATGCTTATGTTATGTTATATCTGCATCTGAGTACTTATTCCGCTGCAAGTAGTTCTTCGCTCAAGAATTCTTCACCCTAAAATTCCTTAGTGAAGAATTCATAAAAATCGCCTATTCACCCCCCACTAGTCGACTTAACGCACTTTCAATTGGTATCAGAGCAAGGTACTCCCTTGTTCTGTGTGATTTTGGTTTAACCGCCTGGAGTTTTAGTTATGTCGACTGCAGGTATGATCAAGGTTTCTGCAGGCTGTCCTACCTTCGATGGGACGGACTACCCCTACTGGAAGAATAAGATGCGAATGCATCTTGAGGCAATTGATAACAATCTTTGGTATGTTGTGGAGAATGGTGTCCCCTCTGTCACTCCTACCATCAACGCTGCTGACGTGAAGAGATTCAAGCAACTCGACTCTCAAGCAAAGAACATCATATGTGGCCATCTGAGCAAAGGGCAGTATGGTAGAGTGAGTGCTTTGGAGATAGCTAAGCTTATCTAGGATAGGCTGTCCAAGGTCAATGAAGGAGTCTCAACACCGCGTGACTCTCGAGTTGACGTTCTTCGCAATCTCTTCAACCGCTTCAAAAGACTCGACAATGAAAATGTTCAGCAAACCTTTGATCGCCTCACTGACATCTCAAATGAGCTTCAAGCACTTGGTGCCACTGACATCACCGACCATGAGGTGGTGAAGAAATTGCTGAGATCGCTTGATTCCTCATTTGACACTCTGGCACTGATGATACAAGAACGTGGAGATTACAAGTCACTTGATCCCGCTGATATCCTCGAGAGGCTAAACACTCATGAGTTCCGGCTTGCTGAAAAGAGAGATCTCTATGGACCGAGCTATGGCAGATCACGCGCTCTGAAGGCCAAGGCAGTGTCTGAATCTGAAGGTGAAGATTCTGGTAGCAGCCTTGGTGATCCTGAAGAACTGAGCCAGGAGCTAGCAATGCTCGTGAAGAAATTCCATAAGTTCTCAAGACGTGGTCGCTTTGGAAAATCCTCAAGAAGTGATGATTCCTCATCCTGTGACTACAAGAAGAGACTGTGCCACAAATACAACAAACCTGGTCACTATATTCAAGATTGTCCTCAGTGGGAAAAGGAATCAAAGAAGAAGAAATACAAGGATTATAGTTCTGATGACTCAAAGAAGAAGAAGAAATCTTCAAAGTCTTCATCATCAAAATCCTCGAAGTCTTCATCTCACAAGAAGAGCAGCTCTAAGAAGGCTCGGGCATTCATTGGCAAGGAATGGACTCTGAAGCTGAATCTGAGGAACATGAGGAAGAGGAGGCATCTGAGGAGTCAGAATCTGGTGTGGCGAGCCTAGCCCTCGCTACTGCATTCTTCAGCAAGTCCATCTTTAACTCTGAGGAGGATGACTTCCCCAACAAGGCTAACGATGGCGATGATGACTACGCTCCCACCTATTGCTTCATGGCAAAGGGTGCCAAGGTACTCAAATATCCCTCCTCTGAATCAAGTGAGGATGAATCTAATGAAAACCTCAAGCCTAGCTACTCTAAACTTGCTAAGATTGCTGTGAAACAACAAAGGGCTTTCGAGAAGGTTCAAAACATGCTAGACAAGAGCGATGATATGTTGGGTGAAGAAATGGATCGCACCAAAACTTTGACTGGAAATCTTCAGAGACTTCAGTCCAAGTTTGACAATCTTCAGAGTCATCATAACACTCTCTTATCTGATCATGAGAAGCTTTCTTATGAATTTCTTCAAAGAAAGCTAGATCTTGAGAAGCTAAGGGAGAGTTATGAAGATCTTCAGAAGGAGCGTGATTCATTACTTGCTCAACAAATCAGCGCTGCTCAAGAAGAATTTATTCCTCCATGTTCGAAGTGCATTGAACGTGAATCTGCTAATTCTTCACCTGAAAGTTCAAATGCTTCTGTTGCTGCAAATTATCCACCTATCTCCGCTATTACTAATTCCTCATCTGAGGATACTGCTAGTATCACTGACAATGCAGGGCTGAAGGAATTGTATATGACAGGCATGTACAAAAGCCTCAAAGGGCATCAGGCTCTTTGTGATGTGCTTAAAAAGCAAATCCTCAACAGGAACCCTAGGAAAGAGGGTATTGCCTTTGAGAGGAAACTCAATGCTGATGGAACATACTGGAAGCCTGAGCAGTATCCCAAAACCTCATGGTTTGCTGCAAAGGGACCTCCAGTAGATCCATCTACTCTATCTGGCTTTAAATGTGAATCTCCTCATTCTTCTGATGAGTCATTTGACTCCAACTATAAGCTGTTCAAAAATCAGAATGGTGAAGTATTTGCTAGATATGTTGGCACTAACTGCATGAACGGTTCTCCTATGAAGAAAATCTGGGTTCCCAAAAGGTGTCTTGAAAGTCTTTAGGTGAATGTCATCATGACACCACCTCTAAAGAATAGGAACCCCAGATCAAATTCTTCATATGGATCAAATTCTTCACATGGATCCAAATCCTCATACGGACCAAATTCCTCACGTGGATCAAATTCCTCAAAAGGATCAAAATCCTCATATGAACATCATCGTGCTAACACTTCTGTTTCGCAGGGAAGATCTAATGTATATGAATATGTGCATTATTCCTCAAACCATTATGGTCATAAGTCCTCGAAGAATTTCTCTGCTTATTCATATGCTTACCCTAACTCCTCTTATGTGAAACGAAGTGGACTGGCTTCTATGCCACCTTTCTCTTATGGAGCTCGCAGAATGATGAACTCTTTGCCACCCCTTCAGATGTGGGTGGTGAAGAAAAAGAACTAATCTCTTATGCAGGGTCAGGTCTCCAGACGAACTAAAATGTCTGAAGAATTTGCTGGAGACCTGAAAAGGCTTGAAAGGACGCAAGCTAATCATGAAGAAATGAATTTTCATTTCTCACGTCCTCATACTGCTATCTGTTAAATTACTTGATGAAATTGATTTGATGAATTTGACGTCATATTCTTCACTGATGAAGTATATGAGTTCGTAAGTTGCACTAATTCATCTGCAGGATGGTCAACCCAAAGCCACTGAGTGGGTCCTCGATAGTGGATGTACAAATCACATGACTGGTGAAAAGAATCTATTGATGGACGCTCCCTTATCTTCATCGCATCTGAAGCATATCACCTATGCTGACAAAGGAAAAAGCAAGGTATTGGGTCTAGGTAAGGTTGCGATCTCAAAGGATCGACACATGGACAAAGGCATGCTTGTCGAGTCCTTAGGATTCAACCTCATGTCAGTCTCAATGCTTTGTGATCTCGATATGGTTGTTATCTTTGGCAAGTATCATTGTGTTGTGATCATGGAAGCTGACCATTCCAAAGTCTTCGAAGGCTTTAGGAGAGGAGATCTGTATATTGTTGATTTCTCTACAGGACCACAACCAGCTATATGTCTACTTGCAAAAGCTTCAGAAGGCTGGCTATGGCATCGATGACTCGGTCATGCTGGCATGAGCAACTTGCACACACTCGCAAAGAAGAAGCATGTCATTGGCATTGAGAATGTCAAATTCCTCAAGGATCACTTGTGTGGAGCCTGTGAAGCTGGAAAGATGACCAAGGCCAAGCATCCGCGAAGAATATCATGACTACCACTCATCCATTTGAATTGCTTCACATGGATCTCTTTGATCCTAACCATTATTCTGCATTCACCAATGAAGCATCTCTATATGGCTTTGTTATTGTAGATGATTACTCTCATTACACATGGGTGCATATTGTCACTTACAAACGTGAAGTGCAGGAAGTCTTCAAACGATTTTCCTCGAGGGCTTGAACCAACTTTGGTGCGAAGATCAAGCACATCAGAACTGACAATGGAACTGAGTTCAAGAATACTGGTCTTGATGACTACCTTGATGAACTTGGTATTACTCATGAGTTATCTGCTCCTTATACTCCTCAGCAAAATGGCGTCGTGGAGCGTAAGAACAGGACTCTTGTTGAGATGCCTCACACTATGCTTGATGAATACAAGACGCCTCGTCATTTCTGGATTGAGGCAATTGATACTGCATGCCACATCATCAACAGGGTATATCTTCACAAATTCTTCAAGAAGACTGCCTATGAACTCCTCACTGACAAGAAACCCAATGTGAGTTATTTCAAAGTCTTCGGTGCTAAATGTTGGATTAGAGATCCTCATCACAATTCTAAATTTGCACCGAAAGCACATGAGGGTTTTATGCTTGGTTACGGAAAAGACTCGCACACCTACAGAGTCTTCAACAATGTTCACCACAAGATTGTTGAAACTGTAGATGTGCGGTTCAATGAAACTAATGGCTCGCAAAGAGAGCACCTACCTCCTGTGCTAGATGAACAGTCACCTGAGGAAACCATCAAGTTCAAGGCTACTGAGGATGTCATTCCCACCAAAGAATCGGCTGAAGAAGTCATGCCAGACCGTGAAGAACATCATGCTGGTGCACCTGAAGAAAATGGATCTAAAGAAAATGTTGATCCAATTCCTCATCGTCAACCCGCTCATCCTCACGTTGCAAATGAAGTGCAGATTGAGAAAATCATCAGCGACATTAATGCACCAGGTCCTCTCACACGCTCAAAAGCTTCACATTTGTCTAATTTTTGTGGGTACTTTGCTTTCGTCTCTATCACAGAGCCCAGTAAGGTAGATGAAGCATTTCTGGAGCCTGAGTGGATTCAAGCTATGCAAGAGGAATTACATCAGTTCGAGCTCAACAACGTCTGGGAACTTGGCAAGCGACCAGACCCTCGCAAGCACAATATCATCGGCACAAAGTGGATCTACCGCAACAAGCAAGATGAAAATGGCCTTGTGGTGAGGAATAAGGCACGGCTTGTAGCTCAAGGCTACACATAGGTTGAAGGAATTGATTTCGATGAAACTTTTGCACCTGTTGCTAGACTTGAGGCTATTCGCATATTACTTGCTTATGCTAACCATCATGACATCATCTTATATCAAATGGATGTGAAAAGTGCATTCCTCAATGGTAAGCTTGAGGAAGAAGTATATGTTGCTCAACCCCCAGGTTTTGAAGATCCAAAGCATCCTAACCAAGTCTACAGACTCAATAAGGCCCTCTATGGCCTCAAGCAGGTCCCTCGGGCGTGGTATGATACTTTGAAGGAATTCCTCATGAAGAAAGGCTTCAAACCCCGTTCACTTGACCCAACTCTTTTCACTAAAACCTATTATGGTGAACTGTTTGTGTGCCAAATATATGTTGATGATATTGTCTTTGGCTGTACTGACCAACATTAAACTGACGAATTTGGTTATATGATGAGGGAGGAATATGAAATGTCTATGATGGGAGAATTGAAATTCTTCTTAGGTCTTCAAATTCGTCAACAGCGCAATGGCATTTTCATATCTCAGGAGAAATACCTCAACGATGTATTGAGGAAATTCGGCATGCAAGATTGCAAAGGCGTCAAAATCCCTATGCCCACAAATGGCCATCTTTGCACTGATGAAAATGGTATTGACTTCGATCAAAAGGTATACCACTCCATGATTGGCCCTTTATTATATTTATGTGCATCTAGGCCAGATATTATGCTTAGTGTTTGCATGTGTGCCCGCTTTCAAGCTACACCGAAGGAATCACACCATAAGGCTGTGAAGCATATTCTTCGATATCTAGCTCACACTCCAATACCTGGATTATGGTATCCCAAGGGCTTGGCTTTTGATCTCATTGGATATTCAGACTCTGACTATGCTGGTGATCGTATGGACCGCAAGTCAACATCAGGCACATGCCATTTCCTCGGACGATCTTTGGTCTGTTGGTCCTCGAAGAAACAGAACTGTGTATCACTATCTACTGCTGAAGCTGAGTACATTGTTGCTGGTTCGTGCTGTGCTCAACTGCTATGGATGAAGCAAACCCTCAAGGACTACGGCATCAACATGAAAAATGTGCCTCTCTACTGTGACAATGAGAGTGCCATCAAGATTGCTCATAACCCAGTTCAGCACTCGAAGACAAAGCACATTCAGATTCGTCATCATTTTCTTCGTGATCATGTGTTGAAGGGCGACATCTCCATCGAGCATGTGAAGACTGAAAAACAGCTAGCTGATATCTACACAAAGCCCTTGGATGAGAAGAGATTTAGCAAGTTGCGGTGTGAGCTAAATATCTTAGAATCTTCGAATGTCCTTTGAAAAGGACACACATTCTAACACTTATGCTAAATTGATGACTTAGATGTGCAACACACGAAGTAACATTTTTCTTCAATCAATGAAGACTAACCCTCTAAGTGTGAAGAAATTAATGAAGAATTTGATTCTCAGAGCCCTACGACAATTGTACGCGGCGTCTGAAATCATCATTCTCATACGGTGGGTCACGCCACCAACAAAAGTTGAAAATCTTCAATTTGAGTTTTTTCTCATTTTTGATATTCCTCAGTTGTTCAATTTCTTCAACTTTGCATAATCTTCATTGTTTCCGTCATTGTTCTTCATTGACTATATATATGTGTGTGTGTGTGTGTGTGTGTGTGTGTGTGTGTGTGTTTGTGTGTGTGTGAGTTTATGTCCTCTACAACATTCACTTATTGCTAATTGTTCAAGTTGCTTTTTTCGCTAAGTGAATGTGATCGGACCCTTCCCCCTCTATGCTAAACTCAACCCAGTCTGTTCACAAATTCTTCATGTGCGTTCTATTTGAAACCCGTTCAAAATCTTCACTGTGTCCTTGTCAGCTGAAGAATTTGCGAACGAAATGTTAAAATATTCTAATATGAATTTTCGGCTTTTGCCGCTCAAACCGTTCCACATCCATGATATGATTATCTATTCACCCACGGTCTCACACGATCTCCACCTCTCTGTACGTGGGTGACACTTGTCGCACGAATGAGAAGGGTCAGGGGCACGTTCGTCCATTTTCCTCGGGCGAGTAGTTTTTCACCTCGGCTATAAATACCCCTCACCCTCCTCAAACTGTTTTTACTCCGCTCGACCTCACTCCCTCGCTCGAACTCTCAAAACCTAGCGCCGCCGCTACTTGCATCATCGCCGGTGAGGAAGAGCTTCGCTGCCTCGACCTCGTCGTTGTCGTACTCGTGCTGGCCGCGGATTTCTTCTCTCCGCCGCCGCCGTAGCCGTCTTCCTCTGCCAAGTTAGGGTGTGGAGGATCTGAACCGACGAGCTTCAAATCTACTATTCACAGTTCGTTGTGTTCTTCATCAAGGGTAATTAAAAGTTACTTTTACTGCCCTTGTTGATTTCATTGATTTCTAAAAATCTTCAAAAGGTGTTTATTCTTCAATCCTCACACTCTAAACACCTCACACAAGCATCTGTTCTTGATCTGTTTCTCTAAGCAACGTTTTTCTTCAAGATTCCTCAATTGTGTGGATTTTACAATCTATACAACTCTGGAACCTAAGTCAAAGAATGCTTAGTGAAATTCCTCAAGACACCTCTGGTCAAATTCCTCAAACTTGTTCTTTATTGCAAAACTTCTGAGAACGCATATGACCTCTCCAAATTCTTCGCACCTATACTCTGTTCACAGGAACACATGTCCGCTGCTGAATCATAAGCTTCTCATCAACTTAACTCATTTGAAGCGTTCCTTGAAGAAAAGTTGCATACCTCTTTAGAGAACTCAATCGTTCAAAATCCTCAGCTAAAGAAAATGGCTGATGGCAAGAAACCTCAGAAGGGAGGGAAGAAACTGGAAGTCAACAATGCTTTTGAGATACCTGAAGACATCTATGCGGGGTATTGCACTCGTCCTCATGAAACAAAGAATGAGTGCAAAGTGCACATCTAGATGATAGAGAGGAGATGGGCTAGAGAATGGAGGGAGTACAGATATGTGACTCTTAAGTACATGAAGAAATTCGCAGTACACGCTCCATGCCCAAGACCTCCATTGGCACCAGGCCATGTTGCTGATCCCTCTAGCATCAGAAGAGGTGAGGATTTCCCCAAGGAATGGGCCAAGCGTCAAGCTAAGCTGGCAAAAATGGCAGTGAAGAAATTCAATGAAGATTCTGCTGCTGCCACTGCTGAGGCCTCTGCTAGCAAGCCTAAGAAGGCCATTGTCGGTGTCAAAATCGGCGGATATCGGGTAGGGGGTCCCGAACTGTGCGTCTAGGATCGATGGTAACAGGAGACAGGGGACACGATGTTTACCCAGGTTCGGGCCCTCTCTATGGAGGTAATACCCTACTTCCTACTTGATTGATCTTGATGAATATGAGTGCTACAAGAGTTGATCTACCACGAGATCGTTATGGCTAAACCCTAGAAGTCTAGCCTATGTGTTTATGGTAATGAATGTGTCCTATCCGGACTATACTCTCCGGTTTATATAGACACCGGAGAGATCTAGGGTTACATGGAGTCGGTTACATAAGAAGAAATCTTCATAGTTGGTCGCCTAGCTTGCCTTCCACGCCAAGGAAAGTTCAATCCGGACAAGGGTATAGTCTTCGGTCTTCGTATCTTCATGGCCCATCAGTCCGGCCCATAGATACCAGGCCGGACGCCGGAGGACCCCTTAATCCGGGACTCCCTCAGCAGCCCCTCAACCTGGCTTCAATGACGAGGAGTCCGGTGTCGGTGTCAAAACCGGCGGATCTCGGGTAGGGGGTCCCGAACTGTGCATCTAAGGCGGATGGTAACAGGAGGCGGGGGACACAATGTTTACCCAGGTACGGGCCCTCTCGATGGAGGTAATACCCTACTTCCTACTTGATTGATCTTGATGATATGAGTATTACAAGAGTTGATCTACCACGAGATCATAGAGGCTAAACCCTAGAAGCTAGCCTATGATTATGATTATTGTTGTCCTACGGACTAAACCCTCCGGTTTATATAGACACCGGAGGGGGCTAGGGTTACACAGAGTCGGTTACAAGGGAGGAGATCTACATATCCGAATTGCCAAGCTTGCCTTCCACGCAAAGGAGAGTCCCACCCGGACACGGGACGAAGTCTTCAATCTTGTATCTTCATAGTCCAACAGTCCGGCCAAAGTATATAGTCCGGCTGTCCGAGGACCCCCTAATCCAGGTCTCCCTCAGTAGCCCCTGAACCAGGCTTCAATGACGATGAGTCCGGCGCGCAGATTGTCTCCGGCATTGCAAGGCGGGTTCCTCCTCCGGATACCCCATAGGAGATTTTGAACACAAGGATCGTGTCCGGCTCTGCAAAACAAATTCCACGTATGTCGGAGTAATTGGCCACGGGTATCCCGAAGACGGCAAGACACTATTTCAAGACATCGGGGCTAGCAAAGCCCCTCAGTCCGACTGCTCGGCTGCTCCTGCCGGCTCCCCGTCCGACTGCTCTGCCTGGCCGACTGCCGGCTGCCGACTGCACCAACTAGCCGGCCGCTGACTGCAGCCCGATCCGACACCAACAAGACCCCGACGTGGCGGCCATACCGCGGACGAGACGACTATACCTCGACGCCATCATGTATAGTGTCACTTGTCCCCTGGCACTATTTATGAAGTGACCCAGGGGACAAGCATGACACCCCACCATACCCCCTTGTCCATGCCACTACATAGCTTAGGAAGTAAGCTAGCCATGCCTATATAAAGGCACACATCCATCCATCCAGAGGATGGACTCACTCTCACACACACTCACGCATGAGCACCCACATGCTACGGCCATGAGCATGGCCGGCCACTAGCATGCCACATACGAGGCATATACGAGGCCAGATGCCAGATGCCTATGGCACTGACCTCAGATACAGCTCCAGGAGCATCCTGTACCAGATATACTACAGATACTCAGACATGCAAGAGTAGGGGTGTTATCTCTCCGGAGAGCCCCGAACCTGGGTAAACTAGCGCGTGCTACTCGCATACGCCCTCCCGGTCCTATCAGCAGCAGTCTTACACTCACACTAAGCCCTTGTGGCATCTGTCGCCTCACACCCCCCCCCCCGTGAGAATACCACGACGGTTGGCGCCCACCGTGGGGCGGTACTACTACTATGCTACCATGCTGCTACTGGTTTCGCTGTCCGGGCGGGACCATTTTAGTCTTCACCCCCGCGGCGTCGCGCCATCTCTCTGATAGCGGTCGGGGACTCAACATCGACATGCCCCCGGAGTGGCCGCGAGGGGCGGCGCGCCCTCGTCGTCGCCGCGGCGTCGGTGGCGCTCGGGGGCTCGACTTCGACCCGCTCCCGGAGCGGCCGCGCGGGACGGCGTGTCCTCGTCGTCGGCATCGCGCCTCCGTCATCACCACAGTTGCGACGCTGGCTGTTCGTCCACGCGCGCGCCACGCGCGGGGCCTCTCTTCGGTCAGCCGCATCCGTCCGCGTGCCGCGCGTCCGCTCCCCTCCGCGCTGCGCTTTGCTCCGGCCGGAACGGGCAATCGCTACTCCACATGCCATCTATGCAAGCTAGCTAGATGCAAGTCAAACCATAGTCATACACACCCCAGATAATGCATGTACACAAGTCAGATATTCCTTATACAACACACAGATAATGGCCGTATGCGGCTTGCCTCCGCTCGCCTCCGCCCACGCGTATGCGCTGCCGTCCCGGCTCGCCTCCGCGCCGCCAACTGCTATTGCTGCCCAGGCCCGCACCACGGCTTCCCGACGGGGCATGGCCCCTCTGCTCGCTCCTGTCCCTCGCCAGATGCACGCGCAGGAGCGGCCTCTGCTCTTCTTCGCCCGAGCCGGACTGCGTCGCTAATGCGCCTCTGCTCCGCGGCTCCCCTCCGTGGCCGCCCTCGGGTCCGCTCGTGGCCGGGTCGCCTGCGCCGTTGCCCTCTCGCGCGCAGGGCCCCTGCCGCGCGGCTCCGCGCTCCAGGCCGCGCCGGGCCGCTCGCCCCGACCACCGCTAGGTTGCGCGGACGCCGCCTGGGGCCTCCTCGCGCGTTCTCGGCCGCGGCCGGTTGCCCGGGCCCCTTCGTCCCCACGCGCCGCTCCGGCTCCCGCGGCTGCGCGCGCGCCGGCTGCTGGCTGGTCGGTCCCCTACCGTCGTGTCACCTCTGGCTGCGCCCGTGTGCCGGCCCGTATCCGCGTCGCGGCGCCGCCTCCTCCTTCGCACACGGCCTCCGCGCCGGGCCGACTGCCGGCTCCCGCACTGCTGCAGAGCCCCGCGCCGGCCTCGCTCTCCCGTGCGCTGACCCGCGGTCGAGTGCCCCTCGCCGGCTTGCCGAGGCCGGCTCCGGCTCGTGCCTCGACCCGTCCGGCTGGCTCCACTTCCGTAAGACGGCGGCCGGGTTCTCCGCCCCCGTGCCGACTTCTCCACGCGCGCCGGCTGCACCTTGCCTCCGCTCCAGTCGGCTGCCGGGTCCGGCTCCTCCCGCGTCGCCGCACCAGGTCCGGCTCCCGCATCCCCTCGCCCTCCCGCATGTCGACTCCGCCCCGCACGCCACACCTCCCGCGCTCGACCGGGTCGCCGTGCGCCCGCTGGCCGGCTCTTCCGGGTCACCTCCCCGCGCCCGGCCCGGGCCGGCTCACCGCCTCCGCTCCTCCCGGCTCCGCTTCCGCCCAGCTGCGCCTCGCGCGCTCGGCTCGGTGCGCCCGCTACCCGGCCCTGGCTGGCTCCGCCACTCGGCCCCGCCTCGCCGCCACCTGGCCTCGCCGGCTATAGCTCCCGCCGCGAGCGCCGTGGTGGGCTGTGCCCCGCCGGGTCCCCGCTCCGGTCGTCTGCTGTGGCCGACACCTGAAAAAAAAAGCTGAAGAAAGAAAGGGGCTGGGTGCCCATCCGGCTAGAGAAAAGAAAGAAGAGGTCGGCTGCTGCGCTCCCACTGCGGCCGCCTGCTGCGGTTGCGTGCTCGAAGAAGAAAAGAAAAAGAAAAGCCAGATGAGGTCGGGTGCTCGGGGAAAATAAAAGAGGCCGAGTGCCCAATCCGGCTGAGAAGAGGCCGAGTGCCCAATCTGGCTGAGAAGTGGCCGAGTGCCCAAAAGAAGAAGAAAAAAGACGGAGGATCCGACTGCGCAGACTGCTGCCCAGCCGACTGCTCTGGTCGACCGCCCGCGTTGCCGCTCGGCCGGCTGGCTCGTCTGCCCGCTTCGCTGCCTGGCCGACCGACGAGCCGGTACGGCTGCGCATAGCCGGCTGACGAGAAAAAGGGAAGAAGACAAAGTAGTCGCCGGGAGATCCGGCCCGACTGCTCAGCAGTCGGCCCGAATCCTGGGGGCTACACCCAGCGGGTGCGCTCACGCGCCCCGTGAAGAAGAAGACAAAGTAGTTGCCGGGAAATCCGGCCCGACTGCTCAGCAGTCGGCCCGAATCTCGGGGGCTACACCCAGCGGGTGCGCTGACGCGGCCCCGCGAGGAAGAAGACAAAGTAGTTGCCGGAAGATCCGGCCCGACTGCTCAGCAGTCGGCCCGAATCTCGGGGGCTACACCCAGTGGGTGCGCTGGCGCGCCCCCACAGAAGATTGCAAGAAACAAAAGCAAGAGAAGAAAGAAGAAAAAGGGCGCTGCCAGACGCCTCGCCACCTGGCCGGCTGTGCCAGGCCGGCTCGGCTGCGTTCTGCATGATCATTTCCATGAACACCTGCCAAAAAACCTCCGCCCAACTTTGCCAAGTTGCCCGGAGGCTTGGGGGCTACTGTCGGAGTAATTGGCCACGGGTATCCCGAAGACGGCAAGACAATATTTCAAGACATCGGGGCTAGCAAAGCCCCTCAGTCCGACTGCCCGGCTGCTCCTGCCGGCTCCCCGTCCGACTGCTCTGCCTGGCCGACTGCCGGCTGCCGACTGCACCAACTAGCCGGCTGCCGACTGCAGCCCGATCCGACACCGACAAGACCCCGACGTGGCGGCCATACCACGGACGAGACGACTGTACCTCGAGGCCATCATGTATAGTGTCACTTGTCCCCTGGCACTATTTATGAAGTGACCCAGGGGACAAGCATGACACCCCACCATACCCCCTTGTCCATGCCACTACATAGCTTAGGAAGTAAGCTAGCCATGCCTATATAAAGGCACACATCCATCCATCCAGAGGATGGACTCACTCTCACACACACTCACGCATGAGCACCCACATGCTACGGCCATGAGCATGGCCGGCCACTAGCATGCCACATACGAGGCATATACGAGGCCAGATGCCAGATGCCTATGGCACTGACCTCAGATACAGCTCCAGGAGCATCCTGTACCAGATATACTACAGATACTCAGACATGCAGGAGTAGGGGTGTTATCTCTCCGGAGAGCCCCGAACCTGGGTAAACTAGCGCGTGCTACTCGCATACCCGCTCCCGGTCCTATCAGCAGCAGTCTTACCCTCACACTAAGCCCTTGTGGCATCTGTCGCCTCACACCCCCCCCCCCGTGAGAATACCACGACGGTTGGCGCCCACCGTGGGGCGGTACTACTACTATGCTACCATGCTACTGCTTGTTTTGCTGTCCGGGCGGGACCATTTTCGTCTTCACCGCCGCGGCGTCGCGCCGTCTCTCTGATAGCGGTCGGGGTCTCAACATCGACATGCCCCCGGAGTGGCCGCGAGGGGCGGCGCGCCCTCGTCGTCGCCGCGGCGTCGGTGGCGCTCGGGGGCTCGACATGGACCCGCTCCCGGAGCGGCCGCGCGGGACGGCGCGTCCTCGTCGTCGGCATCGCGCCTCCGTCATCACCACAGTTGCGACGCCGGCTGTTCGTCCGCGCGCGCGCCAAGTGCGGGGCCTCGATTCGGTCGGCCGCATCCGTCCGCGTGCCGCGCGTCCGCTCCCCTCCGCGCTGCGCTTTGCTCCGGCCGAAACGGGCAATCGCTACTCCACATGCCATCTATGCAAGCTAGCTAGATGCAAGTCAAACCATAGTCATACACACCCCAGATAATGCATGTACACAAGTCAGATATTCCTTATACAACACACAGATAATGGCCGTATGCGGCTTGCCTCCGCTCGCCTCCGCCCACGCGTATGCGCTGCCGTCCCGGCTCGCCTCCGCGCCGCCAACTGCTATTGCTGCCCAGGCCCACACCACGGCTTCCCGACGGGGCATGGCCCCACTGCTCGCTCCTGTCCCTCGCCAGATGCACGCGCAGGAGCGGCCTCTGCTCTTCTTCGCCCGAGCCGGACTACGTCGCTAATGCGCCTCTGCTCCGCGGCTGCCCTCCGTGGCCGCCCTCGGGTCCGCTCGTGGCCGGGTCGCCTGCGCCGTTACCCTCTCGCGCGCAGGGCCCCTGCCCCGCGGCTGCGCGCACTAGGCCGCGCCGGGCAGCTCGCCCCGACCACCGCTGGGTTGCGCGGACTCCGCCTGGGGCCTCCTCGCGCGTGCTCGGCCGCGACCGGCTGCCCGGGCCCCTTCGTCCCCACGCGCCGCTCCGGCTCCCGCGGTTGCGCGCGCGCCGGCTGCTGGCTGGTCGGTCCCCCACCGTCGCGTCACCTCTGGCTGCGCCCGTGTGCCGGCCCGTATCCGCGTCGCGGCGCCGCCTCCTCCTTCGCACACGGCCTCCGCGCCCGGCCGACTGCCAGCTCCCGCACTGCTGCAGAGCCCCGCGCCGGCCTCGCTCTCCCGTGCGCCGACCCGCGGTCGAGTGCCCCTCGCCGGCTTGCCGAGGCCGGCTCCGGCTCGTGCCTCGACCCGTCCGGCTGGCTCCACTTCCGTAAGACGGCGGCCGGGTTCTCCGCCCCCGTGCCGACTTCTCCACGCGCGCCGGCTGCGCCTCGCCTCCGCTTCAGTCGGCTGCCGGGTTCGGCTCCTCCCGCGTCGCCGCACCAGGTCCGGCTCCCGCATCGCCTCGCCCTCCCGCATGTCGACTCCGCCCCGCACGCCACACCTCCCGCGCTCGACCGGGTCGCCGTGCGCCCGCTGGCCGGCTCCTCCGGGTCACCTCCCCGCGCCCGGCCCGGGCCGGCTCACCGCCTCCGCTCCTCCCGGCTCCGCCTCTGCCCAGCTGCGCCTCGCGCGCTCGGCTCGGTGCGCCCGCGACCCGGCCCTGGCTGGCTCCGCCACTCGGCCCCCCTCGCCGCCACCTGGCCTCGCCGGCTATAGCTCCCGCCGCAAGCGCCGTGGTGGGCTGTGCCCCGCCGGGTCACCGCTCCGGCCGTCTGCTGTGGCCGACACCTGAAAAAAAAGCTGAAGAAAGAAAGGGGCTGGGTGCCCATCCGGCTAGAGAAAAGAAAGAAGAGGTCGGCTGTTGCGCTCCCACTGCGGCCGCCTGCTGCGGTTGCGTGCTCGAAGAAGAAAAGAAAAAGAAAAGCCAGCTGAGGTCGGGTGCTCGGGGAAAATAAAAGAGGCCGAGTGCCCAATCCGGCTGAGAAGAGGCCGAGTGCCCAATCTGGCTGAGAAGTGGCCGAGTGCCCAATAGAAGAAGAAAAAAGACGGAGGATCCGACTACGCAGACTGCTGCCCAGCCGACTGCTCTGGTCGACCGCCCGCATTGCCGCTCGGCCGGCTGGCTCGTCTGCCCACTTCGCTGCCTGGCCGACCGACGAGCCGGTCAGCTGCGCACAGCCGGCTGACGAGAAAAAGGGAAGAAGACAAAGTAGTCGCCGGGAGATCCGGCCCGACTGCTCAGCTGTCGGCCCGAATCTCGGGGGCTACACCCAGCGGGTGCGCTCACGCGCCCCGTGAAGAAGAAGACAATGTAGTTGCCGGGAAATCCGGCCCGACTGCTCAGCAGTCGGCCCGAATCTCGGGGGCTACACCCAGTGGGTGCGCTGACGCGGCCCCGCGAGGAAGAAGACAAAGTAGTTGCCGGAAGATCCGGCCCGACTGCTCAGCAGTCGGCCCGAATCTCGGGGGCTACACCCAGTGGGTGCGCTGGCGCGCCCCCACAGAAGATTGCAAGAAACAAAAGCAAGAGAAGAAAGAAGAAAAAGGGCGCTGCCAGACGCCTCGCCACCTGGCCGGCTGTGCCAGGCCGGCTCGGCTGCGTTCTGCTTGCCACCTGACCGGTCAGGCTCGACCGGCTGGACCCTCCTCGAGCGCCTAGTGGCTCGAGGGCTACACCCAGCGGGTGCGCCGATGCGCTCCGCGAAGCGCCGAGCCGCGCCGGCTGTCTTCGACGACCTCCGCCTCGGCTACACAAAAATCAATGTGAGCTCCACACCCGCATATTTTTTTCACCACGAGAGCACAGATAACCCCGAGCGATGCTCGGGGGCTATCTCCGCATTTTATTACAGTTGCAGCACTGTTCGCCCCGGCGCCAGCCAGAGTTGGCCCGGGGGCTGGCCGCTTGGCCTGAGACGTTTGTTCCCGCAGACGGCTTAGTAGCGTGCGTGGTACCAAAGGCCCACTCTTAGTCACAGACCGCAGAGCGGCTGTCCGGCTAGCAAGAGTGAACGCTGGAGGCCACCCACGCGAAAAACGTCCGGGAAGAAAAACGGTTCGGGCGACCCGGCCGTTTTCTTTATGAGTATCTGCTCGGTTAAATTCGCTCCCAGAGTCTGAGTATTGTACACTCCACTCCGCGGCCCACTCTCAGCCACAGACCGCAGAGCGGCTGCCCGGCAAGCGAGAGCAAGCCAAAGAGTGGAGGGAACATGAAAAAGATTGAAGGGGGCTCGGACGAAACCGAGTCGGCACCCTCCGCATAAAACTTGCAATGCTAAAAGCAATCATTTGATATATCTACGTGGACTAACTTTGTCTTTTGCATGATCATTTCCATGAACACCTGCCAAAAAACCTCCGCCCAACTTTGCCAAGTTGCCCGGAGGCTTGGGGGCTACTGTCGGAGTAATTGGCCACGGGTATCCCGAAGACGGCAAGACAATATTTCAAGACATCGGGGCTAGCAAAGCCCCTCAGTCCGACTGCCCGGCTGCTCCTGCCGGCTCCCCGTCCGACTGCTCTGCCTGGCCGACTGCCGGCTGCCGACTGCACCAACTAGCCGGCTGCCGACTGCAGCCCGATCCGACACCGACAAGACCCCGACGTGGCGGCCATACCACGGACGAGACGACTGTACCTCGAGGCCATCATGTATAGTGTCACTTGTCCCCTGGCACTATTTATGAAGTGACCCAGGGGACAAGCATGACACCCCACCATACCCCCTTGTCCATGCCACTACATAGCTTAGGAAGTAAGCTAGCCATGCCTATATAAAGGCACACATCCATCCATCCAGAGGATGGACTCACTCTCACACACACTCACGCATGAGCACCCACATGCTACGGCCATGAGCATGGCCGGCCACTAGCATGCCACATACGAGGCATATACGAGGCCAGATGCCAGATGCCTATGGCACTGACCTCAGATACAGCTCCAGGAGCATCCTGTACCAGATATACTACAGATACTCAGACATGCAGGAGTAGGGGTGTTATCTCTCCGGAGAGCCCCGAACCTGGGTAAACTAGCGCGTGCTACTCGCATACCCGCTCCCGGTCCTATCAGCAGCAGTCTTACCCTCACACTAAGCCCTTGTGGCATCTGTCGCCTCACACCCCCCCCCCCCGTGAGAATTCCATGAAAATGTACCACCCTAGAGAGTATATTATTCTACTCATCTAATCTGCTGACAACTTTTCATAACGGGATGTCCTGCCGTGGCCCGGTCATTATGAACCGTTTTTCCCTGCCTGGCACTGCACGTGTTGCGAGGCAGTTTTATTGGCACATCTTGTCGAAGCAGAGATCGTGTTCCCCTTATCACAGGATTCTCATCAATACGGGTGGGGGTAAGCCAATCGTGCTTGTTAGTATGACTCCTCAATTTTAGGCAAGTTCCAAACGACCACGCGGGGGGCGCTTGATATTCGCCCCTTTTATAATGGGGCCAAGGCCTGTCCTTTTCTTCTCGCGCTCGATCCTTCCCTTCCCCCCACCTCGAGTTGCAACACCCAAGGCTCAGGCTAAGTGCTTCGGACCTTCAATCATGTCCGGATCCAACCTTCAAGGCCGGTGGATGGCCTCCTCTGTCATAGAGGAGGACATCAAGAAGCTAAGAGAAGCCAGGTATCTGAACACCGAAATCTCGCACAGGCTGCCTGCTCAAGGGCAGGTCATCCCCACTCCCGAACCCAACAAGAGTGTCGTATTTGTTTCCCACTTCCTCCGAGGGCTAGGCTTTAGTCTTGATCCCTTTGTTAGAGGGCTTATGTTCTATTATGGGCTCGATTTCCACGATCTAGCTCCAGATTCCATCCTTCACATCTCGTCATTTATCGTCGTGTGTGAGGCCTTCCTCCGCATCACCCCACACTTCAGCTAATGGCTCAAGACCTTCAATGTGAAGCCGAAGATGATCGGTGGGCGACACGCAGAATGCGGAGGTTCCATAATAAGCAAAGGCACCGATGCTCCATGGCCAAAGGGTTCCTTCCCGGAGATGTCCAACTTATGGCAGCGGGAGTGGTTTCACATCACAGCTCCCCGAAGTACTAAGTGGGTAGCTGCCCCGCCTTCCGTTCGGGGCCCCCGCCACAACTGGCGTCATGGGTCAACAAGGGGCTGGACTGGGGGCCAGTTAATGATGTGCCGACATTGCAAAGTCGCATCCAAGATCTCCTCAAGAGAGATGTCAGTCTTGTCAAGGTAATGCAAGTTATGCTAGTTCGTCGGGTCCTGCCATGCCAACGTCGATCTCTCCGTATGTGGGAGTTCAACCCGGAAGGACCGCGAACTATTCAGCAATTCTTCGGCGTGACGCTCGAAGAGATGTATGGATTGTTCTTCGGATCACGAATAAAGTGTCCGGACACCACCGAGGATGCGGGTCTCAACTGCAATCGTCCAGATACCCACGTAAGTAATCCTGCGGCCGAACATGCTGTCTTTTTATTTGTCACAACATCATTCTAAAAAAATCGCTCTTGGCCAGGACTGGATAAAAAGGCGAAGATGATCAGGTGTTCGGCCCCCCTTCCCGAGGGCTCACCGGATCCTATACTAGCCAGGATGCTTGAGCACGCACCTTATCAAGTGCCATCAGGGGAAGATAAAGGGAGGAATAAAGAAGCCGAAAGCGGGCCTCACGCATTACTCATCCAAACCGGGGGAATTAGTGTCTCCGCGAAGGAGGATAATCGGGGAGAAGAATCTAGAATCCCCTCTCCCCAAGGAAGGAAAAGGACCGCCTCTGAAGACTTGGAAACGAGGGTTTCCAAACGAGGGAAGAAACCTTCGCCAGGGGGCCCTGCCCCGGAGGGCATCCTTACCGCACAGTGCCCGCAAGGGGGTCAGCCCTCCACCGAGCTGTAAGTGAACAAGAGTACTTTTGGTAAATATATCCTGCTTTATCTCCGAGGACAATAACCGAGACGTATGTCTTGCAGTCCGGATCGTAGCCCTTCTCGACAGAGTTCGTCTTCGGGGGATCTTCTTCCGGAGATGATGGAGAGCGAAACGCCTCCCCCTGTCTCCCCGCCTCATGGGGCGGACGACCCTGAGGTGTCGTCACGGAGGATTTCTCCTGATCCGCCAAGGCCAGAAGGTAACCCTTCGGCCACCCGAAGTCCGGAGTATTCGGCTCCTAAGGAGAGCAACAGAAAGAGTCCGGGACTGTCCGGTGCACAACCGGACGCACTGATGGGTCTTCTGGAGCAAGCGGCTATCTCAGAGGCGCATTGTACTTTAATGGGTACGGTGGTTGAGAGGATTTCATCCACCAAAAGTGGGTTGCATGAAGCTTTTACGAGCCTGCTAAGAGGCTTTGAGGTACGCAAAGTAATATATATTTTTTGACGGTACCGCACACGCTAGGTGTGCCCTATACAGATAGTAGCCCCTGAGACTCTGGTTGCTGTCCAGAGGCGGCAAACAGAGGATCATAGTCCCAGGTAATGATCACGCTGCTTTCATGTGCAGGCGGCTGAGGGTCCGGTGGCTGGCCGGACTGCTGAGTTTGCCGAACTGAGGCGGCAGCTTGATGCGGCAGATGCCGACATCGCGCTTGTGAACAAGCGGCTTGACGAGGCACAGGGTATGTATTTTCGGGTGGTCAACAAATATTAAGAGGAGCATGATGCTAGTATCTATAATATGTTGTGACTGCAGATGGAGCTGCCGCCGTGGAGACCCTTCGGGCGGAACTTGCCCGAGCCAAGGAACAAGCCAGGAGAAGTGATGCGGCCGCCCTAAAGGCGGCCGAAGAGTTAAGAGCCTAACAGGCTGCTCATCGCCAGAGCGAAGATAAAATAGCCAAGATGGCTGTTGAGCTGAAAGATGCCGCCGGCCGATATGAGCTTCTTGAAAAGGAAAGCCAAGCGAAAGCGGCTGACCTGAAGAAAGCCATGGAAGCAGCCAAGGAAACCCGCTCTAAAATCAGAGCGGCGAAGGAGGAGCTCCGTCAAGCCGGAGATATCACGGCTGGGAAGCCCTTTTTGTTGCGGACGAAGTTCGGAGATCCGAAGTATGCCCCTCTGGATCAATTATGGAGTGCTGCAGACGCGTACTTGGACTTGGCAATGAGTGCTGCTGATGCGACTGAGTTTTTCAAAGATCAGAAAGATCATGAAGTTGAAAGGTTGTTCTGGTCGCAGTTCAGTGCTCCAACGCGTCCGCTGCTGTTAAATGAACAAATGGCCGAGTGGGCCGAGCTCCATAGGTTGTCCGGACTTGCCATGAGGTCTGTCGTGGATCATCTTTGGCCGAAGGGACCAAGGCCGAATAGTTATTTGGTTTAGTGCAACGATTCCTTGGTGTTGTGCCGCATATCGATGCTGTAAAGAGGTCGGCGTGCATAGAGGGTGCGCGGATGGCTCTTGCCCGTGTTAAGACATACTGGGCAGAGATGGAGGCCACCGCTATTGCAACCCGAGGTCCGGCCGTAGGCCAGGTCCCGGCCGAGCACTATTTTGAAGAAGTCCTAGAAGGCGCTCGTTTAATAGAGGCTCAGTGCTCGAAGAGTATCATGTTCGAGTGACATGTGTCCCAATTGTAAAAACAATGCTATTTGGATTATAAAGGCTGTGTTTATACTTTTGCCCGAAAGTATTATGATGCCTCATGTGCGGCCGTTTATGTATGTATATAACCTGAAAGTTTGCAGTCGTCGGCTTCAGCCCCCACGCACATAATGCGGGGGTGTTCGGAAAAGCGCGTATTCACACTTGATCCAACGTCTTGGTCCATTAAGGAGGTGATAGCGCGGCGAACAAGGCAATCGGACTATATAGCTTTAACACTTTCACTTAGCCATAGGAGTTTGACGGTGGGGCTACTATATAGCCCCTGGTACTTCCGCGCTCATCCGAATACGGTGCGCATACATACATGACCGGGAAACCGGTCCTTCGTTAATGCGGAGGAATCACGAAGATTCCGCTGAGTCATCGAGTGGTTGACCAGTCTCGCGCTTTATCATGACAGTCAGTTTTCGGCTTTCTCTACTGAGGTGCTCATCCAGATGCCAGGGCACAATCGCAGTAGTTCTCCCGGTGCCACCTTAGCCGATAGAGCGGAACGTAAGGTAGCAAAACACGGGAGCCGGGCAAACCCAACTATTGACCAAAGACATGATTCGGAGCTGATGCATATAAGGCCAAACTCGCGACGCCGAACACTCCCTAAGGTATTCGGACTTTACAACATATACTGGGCTGAGTAACGCCCTCGATAATGAGCCCTGAATTTCCAGGTACGTGCATTAGTCTGACGTGACGAAATGCCAATAACGCCAGCATCCCTCTCGGTTGTGTTGAGTATCCGGAGGGTGTGAAGCAACAAGAGACAGTAAAAAAGGTTTACACAGGGTCTTAATCTAAAAAGAAACCTTTGAGCGGGCCCTGCTGCACGTCTGCGCCTGTGTCTCCGTTGTGCCGTATCCTGGAAGGGTGTAGCACGATGATCATCTGTAAAAGAGAAAAACCCAGGTGAAAGTCTTCGTGCGAAAAATTGGTTATTCTTAATGAACCATTAAAATGCAATCTAAATAGGGTCAAGCCGAACTGTAGCCCTTTTTACATGCGGGAAGCCCCTAGCACCACCTATGGGGGTATATCCATCGACCCAATCTCAGGTTTATCTGAGCTGTTACAGCTAGTGGTGCGCCGGACTCGTCTAACCGTGTCCGCTGTCTTGACGACCGATCATTTATTCTGGTTGGAGAGGCCGTTCAGTGTTCGGCTGCTAGAGCCGCCACACATTCCTCCGCATGTAAGGAGCGCTCTGTGTTTCCGCTAACTATGATGATGCCACGTGGACCGGGCATCTTAAGCTTAAGATAAGTGTAATGCGGTACTGCATTAAAACGAGCGAAGGCCGTTCTTCCGAGTAGTGCGTGATAGCCGCTTCGGAATGGAGCGATGTCGAAGGTTAATTCTTCGCTTCGGAAGTTGTCGGGAGAACCGAATACAACCTCTAATACTAGAGAGCCCGTGCAGTGGGCCTCTGGGCCTGGTATTACTCCTTTAAAGGTAGTATTGCTTTGGCTGATTCTTGTCGGGTCTATCCCCATTTTGCGGACGGCGTCCTGATATATCAGATTAAGACTACTGCCGCCGTCCATAAGGACTCGGGTGAGATGGTATCCGTCAATTATTGGGTCTAGCACCAAGGCAGCCGATCCTCCATGCCGGATACTAGTCGGGTGATCCCTGCGATCAAAAGTGATCGGGCAGGCCGACCAAGGGTTGAACTTGGGGGTGACGGGCTCCACGGCGTATACGTCTCGGAGTGCGCGTTTGCGCCTCCTCTTCGGTATGTGAGTTGCGTAAATCATGTTCACTGTTTTGACCTCTGGTGGGAATTTTTTCTGTCCCCCAGTGTTCGGCTGGCGAGGCTCATCCTCGTCTTCACTTGGTGTCTCCCTCCCCTTGTGTTCGGCGTTTAGCTTGCCGGCCTGCTTGAAGACCCAGCATTCTTTGTTGGTGTGATTTGCGGATTTGTCGGAGGTGCCATGAATCTGACATAATCTGTCTAGAATCTTGTTTAGGCTGGACGGTCCATCTCTGCTGCCTTTAAATGGCTTTTTCCGTTGACCGGGTCGAGAGCCCCTGAATCCGGCGTTTACCGCCGTGTTGTCTAGGCTGTCCTCATTGTTTTGACGCTTGCTTTTATTGCGCCGCGGTTTCCCATTGCCATCCCTGACTTCGGATGTGCCTGGGTTGCTGGTGCCACTACGGGCCAGCCAACTGTCTTCGCCCGTGCAAAAGCGGGTCATAAGGCTTGTTAGGGCTGCCATTGTCCTCGGTTTTTCCTGGCCGAGGTGTCTGGCGAGCCATTCGTCCCGGACACTGTGTTTGAAAGCCGCTAAGGCTTCGGCATCCGGGCAGTCGACGATTTGATTCTTCTTAATGAGAAATCTGTTCCAAAGCTTTCGGGCTGACACTCCGGGCTGTTGAATTATATGACTTAAATCGGCTGCATCCGGAGGTCGGACTTAGGTCCCTTGAAAGTTAGCCCTAATAGCGTCCTCAAGCTCTTCCCAACTTCCGATTGAGTTTTCGGGGAGGCTTTTCAACCAGTGTCGAGCTAGTCCTTTCAACTTGAGGGGCAGGTATTTGATGGCATGGAGATCATCTCCGCAAGCCATGTGGATGTGAAGGATAAAGTCCTCAATCCAGACCCCAGGGTCTGTCGTTCCGTCGTATGCCTCTATGTTCACGGGTTTGAATCCCTCTGGAAATTCATGATCCAGCACCTCATCGGTGAAGCATAGGGGGTGCGCGGCACCCCTGTATTTGGATGTGTCATGGCATTCTGACGGTTATAGTGTTCGGTTTTGATTCCGAGCTGTTATTTGGTCAGTATAGTCGTTTGGGCGGCCATGATTCTGTGCCGGAGCGTGTTTCCTAGATCCGTAGGTGGACCTAGCCAAACCGGCTTTTTGGTGCAGGTCTTCACGTAAATCGTGTGCGACATCGTTAGCCGCCCTGTCGTGGCCACGGGGTGGTCGATCCGGCTGATCGGCCGTTTTATTTTTCGGCTGAATGGGCTCTAAAGCCTCGTCGTCGAATTCAAGCAGCAGCTTGCGCTTTGGAAAGCTCTTTGTGTGGCGACTGCCACCGTACTTTTCTTCAGTGTCAAGCACTTTGTTCGATATGCTGTTGAGCGTATTCTGCGCGGCCTTAAGCCTTTGCTTCTGCTTTTTCAGGCTCCTCACGGTGGCAATAAGCCTTCTATGGAGGTTCTCTTGTTCCAAGTGCCTTTCCGGGATGATGTGTGCATCATCATCCGAACTGTTCTGCTCTCCGGAGACAGGTTGATGAGCTTTACCCTCGTCATCACCGTGATCGGACAACGGTTCTGTACTATGTTCGGCATCCGCTGGCTCATCCTACTCCATCGCTGGGTCCATGTGGTCATCGTTTCCTTTGGAGTCGACTGGGTATTATTCTTTCTTGCGCTGTTATCGCTGTTTTTGCTAAGGTGGGATTTAGAGCGGCGCCTACGTCGTCGCTTTGGTTGCTTCTCGAGGGGATTATCCTTCGCTACATCCTTCCGTTCCTCGTCGTTGTTTTCTTTGGGTGTATCCACCATGTATATATCGTATGATGAAGTGGCTGTCCAGCGCCCTGTGGGCGGTGGTTCCTGTTCCTCTCTTGCATCGTCGTCCATACCGTCGATGTCTTTGGAGTCGAAATCAAGCATGTCGGTTAAGTCGTCGATAGTGGCTATTAAGTGGGTGGTGGGTGGGGAACGAATTCATCGTCGTCCGCTTCCCACTCGAGCCGTACATAGTTCGGCCGAGGGTCTCCTGACAAGGAGAGTGACCTCAATGAATCTAGCACGTTGCCCAGGGGCGAGTGCTAAAAAATATCTGCAGAGGTAAATTCCATGATCGGTGCCCAGTCAGATTGGATAGGCACGGAAGCAGGCGGTTCGGAGCCCGTGGCCGGGGACGAATCCAAGGGTCCGACTACACAGGTCTCATAGGAGGTGAAGTCAGTATTCGGCTCTATCGCCGCTGATTGTGCAGCCTCCGTGGCGAGGTCTATCCACCTGTCCTCGGATGGCACGATCTGCTCCGTGTTGAGGGCCGGAGTAGCCACATGTGTGATCTCCCGAACACCATCCAACAGCAGAGCTAAGTCATGCTTGTCGTGACTGTGCGGCGCACCTGACATGGGCTCGAATCCGTCGGAGATCAAGTCTCCGCGGATGTTGGCAGTATAGTTTAAGCTTCCAAACCTCACCTGACGGCCAGGGGCGTAGCTCTCGATCTGCTCCAGATGGCCAAGCGAGTTGGCCCGCAGTACAAAGCCGCCGAATACGAAGATCTATCCTGGGAGAAAAATCTCACCCTGGATCGCATCGTTGCCAATGATCGAAGGAGCCATCAAGCCTTTATCGTGATGGCACAGTGGAACTCTCAATAAAAGCACCAATGTCGGTGTCAAAACCGGCGGATCTCGGGTAGGGGGTCCCGAACTATGCGTCTAAGGCGGATGGTAACAGGAGGCGGGGGACACAATGTTTACCCAGGTTCGGGCCCTCTTGACGAGGTAATACCCTACTTCCTGCTTGATTGATCTTGATGATATGAGTATTACAAGAGTTGATCTACCACGAGATCGTAGAGGCTAAACCCTAGAAGCTAGCCTATGATTATGATTGTTGTTGTCCTACGGACTAAACCCTCCGGTTTATATAGACACCGGAGAGGGCTAGGGTTACACGAAGTCGGTTACAAGGGAGGAGATCTACATATCCGAATTGCCAAGCTTGCCTTCCACTCAAAGGAGAGTCGCACCCGGACACGGGACGAAGTCTTCAATCTTGTATCTTCATAGTCCAACAGTCCGGCCAAAGTATATAGTCCGGCTGTCCGAGGACCCCCTAATCCAGGACTCCCTCATCCGGCGCGCAGATTGTCTTCGGCATTGCAAGGCGGGTTCCCCTTTTTTCCGAACTCCAGGATAGTCTTCGTACGTGATAATTGTCTCCGGACCTGTTATACACCACACACAACTGCAGAGAGAATATAATATTTGCATGAATCTAATCTGTTGACAGCTTCTTCATAACACGACATCGCGTCCATCCGGTTATAGTTTTGAACCATTTTTCTTCTGCCATCCCATGTTTTGAGGCGCGGTTGCTATTGGCATGTCTTGTCGAAACAGAGATCGTGTCCCCTTATTACGGGATTCTCATCAATGCGGGCATGGGTAACCCAACCGTGCCATTTGCACAGCCCTTGGGAATAGGCGAATCTTAAGGCGAGTGAGGAGGCGTTTAATGTTTGCTGCCTTTATAAGGGGATAAGGATTCCCTCTTCCTCTTCTCACGCTTTCTCTCTGTCTCCGCCTTCCCGATCTCGAGCTCCAGCGCCCAAGTTCTCATCTCCTTTCCACTCAAGCAACCATGTCCGGATCCGGTGGTCAGGGCAAGTGGATGGTCTCCTCTGTCAAGGAGGAGGACATTACTGAGCTCCGAGCAGCCGGATATTTGGCGAAGGGAATAGCCCATCGCTTGGCGGCCGAGGGGCAAATCGTCCCAACGCCGGAGCCCGACGAGAGGGTAGTATTCCTTCCTCATTTCTTCCGCGGGCTGGGGTTTCCACTCCACCCTTTCGTCCGTGGGCTGATGTATTATTACAGGATAGATTTCCATGATCTGTCCCCGAATTCCTTCCTCAACATCTCGGCTTTTATCGCCGTGTGCGAGGCCTTCCTCCGCATCCATCCCCACTTCGGGCTGTGGCTCAAAGTCTTCAACGTGAAGCCGAAGGTGGTGGACGGCCAACACGCGGAGTGCGGGGGAGCCATGGTGAGCAAGCTGTCCAACGTCTCCTGGCCCAAAGGCACTTTTGTGGAGACAGTAAAGGAATGGCAGAAGCAGTGGTTCTACATCACAGAACCTCGCGGCACCACCTGGGCCACGACTGCCGAATTCCGCTCTGGTGCTCCCATGCGACTCACCTCCTGGGTCGAGAAGAGTCCGGACTGGTGTTCACCTGACGAGCTGATAGCGCTGCAGGCGCGCATTCAAAGCATGGTGACCAAGAATGTCAAACTTGTTGACGTCATCCAGGTGATGCTGGTCCGCGGGATTCTTCCATGCCAGTGCCGAAGCCGCCCTTTGTGGGAGTTCAATTCAAAGAAGCACCAGACCTTGGTAAGCCTCTTCGAGACTACTCACGAAGGCGCCTGGAAGTTGCTTTTTAAGGACAACGAGAAGCCACCGGCCACGGATTCAGACCATGGTCACGATTGTACACACCCCGCGAGCAAGGTATGTTATTTCTGACGTATCCCCAACTTCATCATTTCGAGCGTGACGTCTGAGCTTTTATTATGGTTCCTTTAGGACTGGATGGAGAGGGCGAAGCGGATCTAGTGTCCGGCTCCGCTGCCTGAAGAACTGGTCATCCCACAGCTAGCGGAGATGCTGGTGCCAGCGCCATACAAGGCACCGGAGAAGAAGGCCAAGAAGAACGCCAAGGGGGCCAAGAGTGGCCCCCATCGCAAGGGCACTTTGTACGCGATGTCCGAAGACGATGAGGCCCATTCCTCCGTCCCTGAGGACAACGACGAGGAGGAGGAAAACAACCCTCCTCCCGAGGAGAAGAAGAGGAAGAGGGCAGCCTCGGCACATCCGGAGGCGAAAGCGCCCAAAAAGGGGAAGGGCGCCCCAGCGGTCAACACCGCGTGGGATGTTGACAGTAGTTCGGAACGGCGCCCCCGCACTAAGCCCCAGGCCGCATCGTACGTGACGTGGCTTGCTCGTGCACGCATCCGACCCTTTCTCTCCATTTATCTTTGACATAGTTTAACTGTGCTATTGCAGTACGGCCCATGACCTTGTCCAGCGATCCTCATCTGAAGGTTCGTTGGCTCCGTCGGAGATGGTGAGCCAGTCGCCACCGCCTGCTTACTCCCCCAGGGCCAGGGACGACACCGAAGTGCTGTCCCGGAGGGCCGATCCGAACCGGGGAGGAGCCCAGGGCGCTGTCCGGGAGGCGCCACGAGGCGAAGCCTCCACTGTCGGACACATGGAGGAGACGATCCCCATGAAGACTACCGAAGAGGGCCGTATCCAGTTTGGCCCTCAGCCGGATACGATTCCAGAGACCCATATGGCTCCGGAGTCGAGCGAGCAGCCCCCCTTGAAGGAGGGGGTGCGCCGCTTCCTCCGGTGGTCCCTGTCCATCCAGGGGCGCCGAACAACCTGATGGAGGCGCTACGAGGCGTCTCCTTTATGGACGAGCACCGCGTCCTTATGGGCGTGGTGATTGAGAAGGTTCAGTCCGCCAAGAGTGGACTGAACGAGGCCTGCAGCAACCTGTTGACAGGTTTTGAGGTAAGTGACATAGAAAGAGAAAAAAAACCTGTAGTCAGTAGCCCCTAAGACACTGTCCGGCGAGAAGAACCGGAGAGAGGATCTATTGTAGGAGACTAACATTGCATGTATGCATAAGCAGGTGTCACTATTGGACGCAACCTCGCATGTTGCCGAAGTCTCTGAATTGAGGCACAGGCTAGAGCGGACCGAGAACGAGCTCGGCGAGGTTAGGGTTCGGCTCTAGGAGAAGCAAGGTGAATAACGACTTGCCGTGTGTTCGGAAAGCGTAGGCGATGTATATTGACTGTAGTGTCGTAAATTGTGCAGGAGTCATGACCGAGGTCGAGGCCCTGAGGAAGGCCTGGGCGAGGCCGAGGAGAAAGCTGTCCAGTAGCAAGCCGCCCATAAGAAGCTCGAGGCCCGGGTCAAGGAAATCCAGCAGGAGCTCCAAGATGCGGTGAAAAAATGTGAGACCTTGGAGAATGATGCGTCGGCTCAAGAGGCCGAGCTCACCAAGGCTTGTCAAAGCATGGAGACCGCACGGAATGAGCCTCAGGCCGCCCTCCAGGAGATCCAGGAGGCCAAGAAGATCACGACGGGTAAGGCATTTAAGATGCAAAGCAAGTATGCGGAGAAGCAATACCTTTTACTAACCCGGGTTCGGAGTTCCCCAAGGGCTTTTGCGGATCTATCACGCAGCGTATCAGACGCTGCAGAGTTCTACCGAGCCGAAGGAGGAGGTTCTACGGAGAAGCTATTCTGGTTGCAGTACACGATGCCAGAGCATCCCGTGTCCTTCACCGATCAGTTGAAGCAGCTGGTGGAGCTGCACAGGGTGGCCGAACTAGCCATGAAGGATTTGACAATCCGGCTATGGCCAGCCGAAGCTATGCTCGGCAGCTACTTCGGACTCGTGAGGCGTCTGGTGGAGGCCTGTCCGCGGCTGGTCATCATCAAGCGCTCCGCCTGTATTGAAGGTGCCCGTATGGCCTTCGCTCGCTGCAAGATGTGGTGGGCGAAGATAAACGCTGTTGAAGTTGCCAGTGGGCCATCGGAGGGCAAGGAGCACCGCACACCCGAGCGATATTTCGGGGATGTCGTAGAGGGGTCTCGACTTGTGGCGGCGCAATGTTCGCAGGACATTGTATTTGAATAAATATATTCATGTTGCCTTAGCCTTGTATTATGGGAACAAAGCCGGTGTTTGTAAAATAATTTTATTATGCTTTAAATTGTTTCCTCCTGTGCGGCTGTGTTATTTGTAATCTGAGGGTTGGCCAGTCGTCGGCTTCTGCCCTCACATAGGTAGTACGGAGGTATTCAGGATGGATTCTAAACAATCTTGATCCACTTATATGGTCCTTTGGAGGAGTTGTTTAGCGCAACGAACAAGGCAATCGGACTGTACGGCTTAAACACCCTCACTTAGCCATAGGAGTTTTATAATTAAGCAATTGCGCAGCCCCTGGTCCAAGCCAGGGTGCTGTCAGCATCTCATCGGGAAGTGCCGATCCTTCGCATGACGCGGAAAAAATCTCCAACGATTTTGTAACCCTCGAACAGCTGACCGGCTCTCGCCGTATCATGACAGTCAGTTTTTGGCTTTCTCTACTGAGGTGCTCGTCCGGTCAAGGCCAGGGCACAATCGCAGTAGTTCTCCCTTTACTACCCTAGCCGATAGAGCGGAACGTAGGGTAGCAAGCACAGGAGCCGGACAACCCAACTATTGACCAAAGACATGATTCGGAGCCAATGCATATAATGCTAAATTCGGGGTGCCGAACTTATGTATATGAAGTGTTCGGACTTTGCTGCCGTATTGTGGGGCGATAAGTAGCCCATGGCGAATATGAAACATACAGAAGAGTACCGATGCAGCAAATAAGCAGATCGAAATAAAACGAAGTAAGAAGCGAAAACCACAGAAACTGGGCCACGAACCATTTTTATTATAGCTGGATGGATACGTCAAGGCGTATCTTGTACAGGTGGTGCGAGAAGTATCCGGGCTATTTAACATGCCGGGATCAGTAGAGCACAGCATGCGGGTCCTGAGAAATAAGTTTGAATATCATCAAGAAGAACGTATAAGGTTACCCTACACACCTGTGTTGCTTGCCTCCATTGTATGCCAATCCTTCTAAAGGACTTGCGATCAGGCCCGCAAAAAAAAGGAACCTGAAGAAAAGTCAAAGTATGTGTATCTGGGATCGGTCTAGCCGGACTGTAGCCCCCGGGTTATCTTGTGCCTCCGTCGAGGTCCATGGGATTTTGAGTGTGTAACTACCTCATTGGGACTGGGACAGAGGCCGAATTGCTAGTCGAGCTCTTGACGAGCCGTGCCGTCCTGTTGCAGTGTAGTCCGGAACCTCTTAGTGATGTCCAAGGGCTCGACAGCCGTACTACGGTGCTGCTTGAGAAGGCCACTCTGCACTTCTGCTGCTAGGGCGGCGGTGTGCTCCTCTGTTCGCAGGGAGCGTTCCGTATTGCCATTGACTGTTATGACGCCGCGTGGACCGGGCATCTTGAGCTTGAGATAAGCATAGTGTGGCACTGCATTGAATCTAGCAAACGTGGTTCGTCCGAGCAGTGCGTGATAGCCGCTGCGGAAGGGGACGATATCGAAGATTAACTCTTCGCTTCGGAAGTTGTCCGGAGAACCGAAGACCACCTCCAGCGTGATTGAGCCCGTACAGCGGGCCTCTATGCCTGGTATGACTCCTTTAAAGGTAGTCTTTGTTGGTTTGATTCGCGAGGGGTTAATGCCCATCTTCCGCACCGTGTCCTGATAAAGCAGGTTTAGGCTGCTACCACCGTCCATCAGGACTCGTGTTAGGTGAAACCCGTCAATAATTGGGCCGAGGACTAGTGCGGCTGAACCGCCGTGGAGGATACTAGTTGGGTGATCCCGGCGATCGAAGGTGATCGGGAATGATGACCACAGATTGAATTTTGGGGCGACTGGCTCTACCGCGTAGACGTCCCTAAGTGCTCGCTTACGCTCCCTTTTGGGGATGTGCGTAGCGTATATCATGTTCACCGTTTTGACTTGAGGGGGAAATTTTTTCTGCCCCCCAGTGTTTGGCTGCCGGGGCTCTTCGTCCTCGTCCTCACTTTGTGATCCCTTTTCCTTGTTTTCGGCACTTAACTTGCCAGCCTGCTTGAAAACCCAACAATCTCTGTTGGTATGATTAGCTTGCTTATCCGGGGTGCCGTGTATCTGGCACGGACGGTCGAGTATGCGGTCCAGGCTGGAAGGTCCTTCATTGTTCCTTTTGTAGGGCTTCTTCTGTTGGCCGGACTTGGAGCCAGTGAATCCTGCGTTGACCGTGGTGTCATCGGTGTTGTTGCCATTGCTTCGGCGTTTGTGTCTATTGCGCCGGAGCTTGCTACTGCTATTCTTGGCCTCAGAGGGGCCTGTCTCGCTGGCTGTGTTGTTACTATGGGCCAGCCAACTGTCCACTCCCGCGCAAAAGCAGGTCATGAGTGCCGTGAGGGCTGCCATGGACTTCGGCTTTTTGTGGCCAAGGTGGCGTGCTAGCCATTCATCACGGATGCTGTGTTTGAAGGCTACTAAGGCCTCGGCATCCGGGCAGTCAACGATCTGGTTCTTTTTGGTTAGGAACCTAGTCCAGAATTTTCTAGCTGATTCTCCAGGTTGTTGAACTATGTGGCTTAAGTCATCGGCGTCTGGTGGCCGAACATAAGTTCCTTGGAAGTTGTCCAGGAAAGCTTCTTCCAAGGCCTCCCAGCTGCCGATAGAATTTTCAGGCAGGCTGTTAAGCCAGTGCCGAGCTAGCCCTTTGAGCTTTAGTGGGAGGTATTTAATGGTGTGGAGGTCATCTCCTCGAGCCATATGGATATGGAGAATGAAATCCTCGATCCATACTGCAGGATCGGTTGTGTCGTCGTATGATTCAATGTTGACGGGCTTGAACCCCTTGGGGAATTCGTGATCCAGTACTTCATCTGTGAAGTAGAGGGGGTGTGCGGCGCCTCTATATCGGGCCGCGTCGTGGCTTAGCTCTGACCGAGCCCGTTTGCAGTATTCGGCCCGAGCGTGGTTAGATTTATCACGCCGAATAGGTAGCCGTCGTCGTGCCTCGAGGCACGCCCTCGCGATCCGTAGATCGATCTTGTATGTCCTGCTCTATCGTCCAGGATCTGCCGGAGGTCGTACGTGTGACCCCGAACTCTTCCATCTCTATTTTTACGAGGTTGAGGGGCAGGTTGCTTTTCGGCCTGAGTTGCCGCTTTATCCCGGCCGCGGGGTGGCCGGTCAGCCGCCCTGTCTCGACCACATGGTGGTCGTTCCGCATTACGCAAGGGAGATGTGTGCTCTGGTGCTTCCTCATCGAATTGTGGTAGCAGTCTGCGTTTTAGGTAGCTTTTTGTTGGGCGCCTGAGGCCGTATTCTTCGGCTGTCAGGACATCAGTCCACCTGTCGATGAGCAGATCTTGTTCAGCTTGAAGCTGCTGCTGTTTCTTTTTCAGGCTCCTTGCAGTGGCTATGAGCTGAAGCTTAAAGCACTCCTGCTCCAGAGGATCCTCAGGCACGATGAAGTCTTCGTTGCCGAGGCTTGTCTCCTCCTTGGAGGGTGGACGGTAGTTGTCGTCCTCCGAGTCATCTTCTATGGCGTGTTTGTCAGGGTTGTCCTGCCTATCGTCCTGTTCCTCCTGTTCGGATGTAGCTCCGACAGGGTCTTCATTGTTTTCGGCGTTGCCTGGAGTACTATTCTCTCCGGTGCCGGTGTTGCCGTCCTTTGAGCGACGAGGCTTAGAACGGCGCTTGGGGCGTCGGCGCTTGGACTGTGTCTTAGAGGTTTTCTTCGCATCTGGCTCTTCGTTGTCATCGCCAGATCCTTAGGGTGTATCAACCATGTACACGTCGTACGAAGAGGTGGTCGTCCAACGTCCGGTGAATGGCGCGTCTTGGCCTTGCTCCATATCGGCATCGTCATCCATATCGTCGATGTCTTCGGAGCCATAGTCAAGCACGTCGGTTAGGTCATCGACGGTGGCTATGAAGTGGGTGGTGGGTGGGAAGCAAAATTCCTCGTCATCCGCCTCAAATTCGAATCGAACATAGTTCGGCTGTGAGTCCTCCTCCAAGGATAAGTTCTTTAAAGAATTTAGTACGTCACCAAAAGGTGAGTGCTGGAAGAAGTCTGCGGCACCAAATTCGAAAATCGATAACCGATCCAGCTCGGTGTCTGTAGGCGCACCTGATCCGGAACGTGTAGCCGGAAACGAGTCCGGAGTTCCATTGACGCTGATAATCCCCAAGTGCAGGGAATCATCGTAGAAATTTCCAAAGGTGGAAATGATAAGTAGTGTCGAACCCACAAGGAGCTAAAGGTAAGATCAATATTCTCTCAAGCCCTATCTGCCACTGATACGACTCTACGTGCACCGAACGTTTGCTTCCAACTAGAAACGAGAAATAAAACTACGTTGTGGGTATGAAGAGGATAATTTTGCATGGTATCGGAGAGCTAAATCATAAAAGTAGGTGATGTTATCATAAAGTTAGAATATATTACTAAATAATATAAATAGCGAGTGTGGAATAATGATGGATCGGTGTGCGGAATTGTCCTAGGCAATTATTAACAAGACCGGTAATCACTATTGCAGTTTCATATGAGGGAGAGGCATAAGCCAACATACTTTCTCTACTTGGATCATATGCACTTATGATTGGAACTCTATCAAGCATCCGCAACTACTAAAGATCATTAAGGTAAAACCCAACCATAGCATTAAAGCATCAAGTCCTCTTTATTCCCATACGCAACAATCCCTCTTACTCGGGTTTGTGTTTCAGTCACTCACCAACCCACTATAAGCGAATCATGAACGTATTGCAACACCCTACAGCGGGAGTCCCTCACGCTTGCGCGACACGGAGGGCACCATAGGACAGCACCAAAATAAAACATACAACTCATACCAATCTAGATCATCAATCAACCCAAAGACAAAAGATATCTACTCAAAACATCATAGGATGGCAACACATCATTGGATCATAATATGTGGCATAAAGCACCATGTTCAAGTAGGGATTACAGCGGGGTGCGGGAGAGTGGACCGCGTAAAAGAGATGAGGATGGTGATGATGTTGGTGATGTTGATGAAGACGATCACCGTGGCGATGATTCCCCTCCCGATGGCACTCCGGTGCCACCGGAAGAGAGGAGGAGAGGTTCTCCCCCTTGTGCTTCCTCCTCCATGGCCTCCCCCTAGATGGGAAGGTTCTCCCTCTGTTCCTTGGCCTTCATGGCGATGACGGCCTCTCCGGGATACTCCTCCATGGCCACCGGTGATGATGGCCCCCTCCGGCAGGGTGCCGGAGAGGGCCTAGATTGACTTCTCGTGGCTATAGAGGCTTGCGGCGGCGGAACTTCCGATCTAGGTTTCTTTCTGGAAGTTTGGGTATATATAGAAGAGTTTTGCGTTGATTTCATGTCAGGGGGGGTCTCCGGGCTGTCCACGAGGCAGGGGGCGCGCCCTAGGGGGGTGGGCGCGCCCCCCACCCTCGTGGGCACCCCGGGACTCTTCTAGCCTGCTTCTGGTACTCTGTGGGCTTCTTTTGGTCCAAAAATGATCTCCGTCAGGTGGCACATCAATTGGACTCCGTTTAGTTTTCCTTTCTGCGATACTCTAAAACAAGGAGAAAACAGAAACTAGCACTGGGCTCTAGGTTAATAGGTTAGTCCCAAAAATCATATAAAATATCATATAAATGCATATAAAACATCCTAGAAGGATAGTATAATAGCATGAATACTTCATAAATTATAGATACGTTGGAGACATATCAGCATCCCCAAGCTTAATTCCTGCTCGTCCTCGAGTAGGTAAATGATAAAAGTAATAATTTATGAAGTGTGAATGCTAGCAAGTGCATAAGTTTGATCAATGATAATTCCAATCACTTTTCCTAGCATCATTATATGTCATAACAATAGATCATCTCATAAAAATTTTCATGATCAAGTAACAAGCAAGTCACATGTTTAAAGTATAGATCATAAACTTTCTTGAAAACTAACAAACAATATTCTCAGTCGTCAAACAATTGCAATTCATCTTATTTTCAGGAAGAGTATATGTCAGAGCTTTGATTTAGCAAACTCCACATACTCAACTATCATTTAATCTTTCACAATTGCTAACACTCACGCAATACTTGTGGGTATGGAGTTTTAATCGGACACATAGAAAGATAGGGGCTTATAGTTTCGCCTCCCAACCTTTTACCTCAAGGGTAATGTCAACAATAATAACTCATGCTGACTTACATCCAATTAGATATATATATATATATATATATATATATATATATATATATATATCAGGATCCTTCCAACATCCTGTGCTTGCCAAAGGATAAAATGTAAAAAGGAAAGGTGAAGATCACCAAGACTCTTGCATAAGGTAGAAGATAAAAGTAAAGGATACGCCCTTCACAGAGGGAAGCAGAGGTTGCCATGCGCTTTCAGGGTTGGATGCACAAAATCTTAATGCGAAAGAACGTCACTTTATATTGCCACTTGTGATATGGACCTTTATTATGCAGTCCGTCGCTTTTATTTCTTCCACATCACAAGATCGTATAAAGCTTATTTCCTCCACACCAATCAATCATACATATTTAGAGAGCAATTTTTATTGCTTGCACCGATGACAACTTACTTGAAGGATCTTACTCAATCCATAGGTAGATATGGTGGACTCTCATGGCAAAACTTGTTTTAAGGGTGTTTGGAAGCACAAGTAGTATCTCTACTTGGTGCAAAGAATTTGGCTAGGATGAGGGGGAAAGGCAAGCTCAACATGTTGGATGATCCATGACAATATACTTTATTTCAGATATAAGAAAACATAACCCATTACGTTGTCTTCCTTGTCCAACATCAACTATTTAGCATGTCATATTTTAATGAGTGCTCCCAATCATAAAATATGTCCAAGATAGTGTATTTATATGTGAAACCTCTCTTCCTTCAATATTCTTTCATGAATTGTTCAAGTGACCAATTCTACGTTTGCTAACTTTCAATAAGTTTACTACCTATACTTATTATGTGTGAAGTCATTACTCCCCATGTTATAAGCATACGAAACATATATAAATTCAGATTTATGACATTCAATTTATTCAACCATTTACTCATAGGATATACATGAAACACATGAGCAAATGACAAACTACTCCAAAAGATATGAGTGGAGAACACTGAGTAGTCAAATAATTAACTAGCCATGGGAGGATTCTTTTTCATTCAATAATTCAGATCCAATGATTTTATTCAAACAGCAAGTAAAATTGAAAATACGCTCCAAGCAAAACACATATCATGTGACGAATAAAAATATAGCTCCGAGTAAGGTATACCGATAGTTTTGAAGACGAAAGAGGGGATGCCTTCCGGGGCATCCCCAAGCTTAGGTACTTGAGTCTTCCTTGGATATTGACTTGGGGTGCCTTGGGCATACCCAAGCTTAGGGTCTTTCCACTCCTTATTCTCCTCATATCGATATCTCACCCAAAACTTGAAAACTTCAATCACACAAAACTTAACCAAACTTCGTGAGATAGGTTAGTATGATAAAGAGCAAACCATTCACTTTGGTACTATCAAAGACAAGGTTCATAATTGTTCTCACACAATTCCTACTGTACCATATCATTTCTACAATTTATATTGAGGAATATAAGCCATAGAAACAAGAAAACAAGCAAACTATGCAATGAAAATAGAATCTGTCGGAAACAGAACAATCTGTAATGATCTGAACATAAAACATACTTCTGCTACTCCAAAAATTATGAATTAAATTGGTGGACGTGAGGAATTTGTCTATTAATCTTCTGCAAAAATAATCAACTAAAAAGCACTCTTCTGTAAAAAAAATGACAGCTATTCTCGTGAGTGCAAAGTTTCTGTTTTTTACAGCAAGATCTCATTGACTTTCTCCCAAGTCTTCCCAAAGGTCTTACTTGGCACTTTATTGAAACAAAAGCTATAAAACATGATTACTACAGTAGCTTAATCATGTAAACACAAAAAAACAGTAAGGGTAAATATTGGGTTGTCTCCCAACAAGCGCTTTTCTTTAATGCCTTTTAGCTAGGCATGATGATTTCAATGATGCTCACATAAAAGGTAGGAATTGAAGCACAAAGAGAGCATCTTGAAGAATATGACTAGCACACTTAAATATAACCTACTTCCTATGCCTAGGTATTTTGTGAGCACACAATTTATAAGAGCAACAATCAACTAGCATGGGAAGCCAAAACAAGTATAACTTCAAAACTTTAAGCACATAGAGAGGAAACTTGATATTATTGCAACTCCTACAAGCATGCATTCCTCCCTCATAATAATTTTCAGTAGCATCATGGATAGCAACTTTGTTCTCATACTCAATTGGAACCTCTTCCAAAATAGTGGAATCATTACTAGCTAAAGTTGACACTCTTCCAAATCCACTTTCATAAATATCACACTAAGATTCAACACCCTCCAAGATAGTGGGATCACTAATTCCTAAAGTTGACACTCTTCCAAACCCACTTTAAATGATAGTATTATTCATACTCCAAAAGATATAAGTGAAGTTCATGGAGCATTCTATAATTAACATAGACTAACCAATATCCAAGCTCAAAATGTATAAGTGAAGCACATGAAGCATTCTATAAAACTATACTCAAAAGATTTAAGTGAAGCACAAAGAGCAATTCTATAAGATCATACTTAAAAGATTTAAGTGAAGCACATGAAGTATTCTATAAATAAATGAAGGTCTATCTCATGCTAGCATGGTTCTTAAAGGAAAAACAAAAACACAAAGGACACAAATCATATGAACAAAACAAAAACCGAGGTATACCGATAATTGTTGAAGAAGAAAGATGGGATGCCAACCAGGGCATCCCCAAGCTTGATGCTTGAGTATCCTTTGAAATACATGGGGTGCCTTAGGCATCCCCAAGCTTGAACGCTTGCCTCTTTTTATTCTTCTCACATCGGTAAATCCTCGTTCTTCGAACACTTCATCCACAAAAACTTTGTGAGACCCGTTAGTATAACAAAGCAAATCACTACTATAAGTACTGTTGCAAACCAATTCATATTTTGTTTTTGCATTATAGCTACTGTAATATAACTTTTCCATGGCTTAATCCACTGATAGAGTCCGATAGTTTCATCAAAACAAGCAAGCAATGCATCAAAAACAGAATCGGTCTTAAACAGGACAGTCTGTAGTAATCTGGAAGTTTAGCAAACTTCTGTAACTCCTAAAATCATGAACTAAATTTGACAATTTGTACAGAAGTAATGTGCAAAAAAATTTCAGACCCATTTGACTTTCCAGTAAAAAATGTAAATTCACGCACTATAGCCAAAGTTTCTGTTTTTGTTCTGCACATAGTAAGCAAGCAATCTAATCATCCTAAAACCAAAGCTTGGCACATTATTTTTATAATACAATGAATATATACAAGGGGATAATTATTTACAGAGAAACTTACATGAAAAATTCTACATTGTTTCCGTGAGCATGAGCACAGGTGCTCAAGGTCGACCCTCACTTCTTCAATGCATCACTTTCCAATCACTTCTCTTTTTGAAAAAAACTTTTTAGGCATGAGAGGCAAGTAATTTTTTTTTTGTATTTTCATTCTTTAAAAAAATTGTATGTTTCACCCACAACTAAACAGAAACAGAAAGGAAAAACAAAATCTACTTACTGAAGAAAGAAAACAAGCACACACGAGAATATCAACCCCGCGCTATTGCTCCCCGGCAGCGGCGCTAGAAAAGAGCTTGATAATCCCCAAATGCAGGGAATCATCGTAGCAATTTCCAAAGATGGAAGTGATAAGTATGAAGTGTCGAACCCACAAGGAGCTAAAGGTAAGATCAATATTCTCTCAAGCCCTATCTGCCACTGATACGACTCTACGTGCACCGAACGTTTGCTTCCAACTAGAAACGAGAAATAAAACTACGTTGTGGGTATAAAGAGGATAATTTTGCATGGTATCGGAGAGCTAAAACATAAAAGTAGGTGATGTTATCATAAAGTTAGAATATATTACTAAATAATATAAATAGCGAGTGTGGAATAATGATGGATCGGTGTGCGGAATTGTCCTAGGCAATTGTTAACAAGACCGGTAATCACTATTGCAGTTTCATATGAGGGAGAGGCATAAGCCAACATACTTTCTCTACTTGGATCATATGCACTTATGATTGGAACTCTATCAAGCATCCGCAACTACTAAAGATCAGTGAGGTAAAACCCAACCATAGCATTAAAGCATCAAGTCCTCTTTATTCCCATACGCAACAATCCCTCTTACTCGGGTTTGTGTTTCAGTCACTCACCAACCCACTATAAGCGAATCATGAACGTATTGCAACACCCTACAGCGGGAGTCCCTCACGCTTGCACGACACGGAGGGCACCATAGGACAGCACCAAAATAAAACATACAACTCATACCAATCTAGATCATCAATCAACCCAAAGACAAAAGATATCTACTCAAAACATCATAGGATGGCAACACATCATTGGATCATAATATGTGGCATAAAGCACCATGTTCAAGTAGGGATTACAGCGGGGTGCGGGAGAGTGGACCGCGTAAAAGAGATGAGGATGGTGATGATGTTGGTGATGTTGATGAAGACGATCACCGTGGCGATGATTCCCCTCCCGATGGCACTCCGGTGCCACCGGAAGAGAGGAGGAGAGGTTCTCCCCCTTGTGCTTCCTCCTCCATGGCCTCCCCCCTAGATGGGGAAAGGTTCTCCCTCTGTTCCTTGGCCTTCATGGCGATGACGGCCTCTCCGGGATACTCCTCCATGGCCACCGGTGATGATGGCCCCCTCCGGCAGGGTGCCGGAGAGGGCCTAGATTGACTTCTCGTGGCTACAGAGGCTTGCGGGGGCGGAACTTCCGATCTAGGTTTCTTTCTGGAAGTTTGGGTATATATAGAAGAGTTTTGCGTTGATTTCATGTCAGGGGGGGTCTCCGGGCTGTCCACGAGGCAGGGGGCGCGCCCTAGGGGGGTGGGCGCGCCCCCCACCCTCGTGGGCACCCCGGGACTCTTCTGGCCTGCTTCTGGTACTCTGTGGGCTTCTTTTGGTCCAAAAATGATCTCCGTCAGGTGGCACATCAATTGGACTCCGTTTAGTTTTCCTTTCTGCGATACTCTAAAACAAGGAGAAAACAGAAACTAGCACTGGGCTCTAGGTTAATAGGTTAGTCCCAAAAATCATATAAAATATCATATAAATGCATATAAAACATCCTAGAAGGATAGTATAATAGCATGAATACTTCATAAATTATAGATACGTTGGAGACATATCAGATGCAAGTATTGCAGGATGTCGAGTCCATGTGCGGCTCCAACGCCGTGGGCTTTGTGGCCTCGGAGGGCACGATCTACTTCGGCTCTGAGGCCGTTGCAACAACAGGATCCATCTCCTGGGTGCAATCCGATGACAGATCTAAGTCATGTTCATCGGAGAGAGGGGGAGCGACTGCCGTAGTCTCGAATCCATCGGAGATCAAGTATCCATGGGTATCCGTGGCGCAGTTCAAGCTTCCAGATCTGACCTGATGGCCAGGGGCGTGGCTATCGACCTGCTCCAGATGGCCAAGCGAGCTGGCCCGCAATACGAAGTCGCCGAACACAAAGGTTTGTCCGGGGAGGAAGGTTTCTCCCTGAACGGCGCCATTACTGACGATCGAATGGGCCATTGAATCCTCTGCCGACAGCACAGTGGAACTCTCAATGAAAGCACCAATGTCGGTGTCAAAACCGGTGGATCTCGGGTAGGGAGTCCCGAACTGTGCGTCTAGGATCGATGGTAATAGGAGACAGGGGACACGATGTTTACCCAGGTTCGGGCCCTCTCTATGGAGGTAATACCCTACTTCCTGCTTGATTGATCTTGATGAATATGAGTGTTACAAGAGTTGATCTACCACAAGATCGTAATGGCTAAACCCTAGAAGTCTAGCATATGTGTTTATGGTAATGAATGTGTCCTATCCGGACTATGCTCTCCGGTTTATATAAACACCGGAGAGATCTAGGGTTACATGGAGTCGGTTACATAAGAAGGAATCTTCATAGTTGGTCGCCTAGCTTGCCTTCCACGCCAAGGGAAGTCCAATCCGGACACGGGTATAGTCTTCGGTCTTCGTATCTTCATGGCCATCAGTCCGGCCCATAGATACCTGGCCGGACGCCCGAGGACCCCTTAATCCGGGACTCCCTCAGCCATGCCCAAGAAGCCCGCACACAAGCCAAGTGCTTCTGCTTCAATGCCCTCACGGCCAAGCACCTCAGCAATGCCCTCTCGGCCCAGTTCTACAAAACCCTCACATCAAATCCCTCATGCTGCTCCAGCTCCTCCGGCAAAGTCCTCAGCACGTGTGCATCTCGCCTCGTGTCAAAGGACCACAGGCAAATCAATTGCCTCGGGAGCCTCTGCAAGTTCTTCAGCACCTCTGCAATCCTCAACAGGCCCCACTCTGCTGAAGAACAAGGCCACTACTGGACGAGTCACTAGACCAAGTCCTCACAAGAAGCAAGCTGCCTTTCATGTTCCGTCTAGTGATGACGAAGCTAATGATGAGGAACTTGCCGAAATCATCAGAGATAGACAGCAAAGGGCCGCTAGAACCAAGGGAAGTGTTGTGCAACTTTTGTTGGATCCAAAGAAGATCCTGGATTTCATTGATCTATGGCACAAAGATCCAAACACTCCCTTGCCAGAATTGAATCTCACACCTGGCCAAAGTCATATGTTGACGGCTTTCATTGCTGAAGAAAAATGGAAATTTGAGAAAGCCAGGAAGGTGAAGAAAGCTTAGTACAAGAAAGAGCGCTTCTTGAAGCAAAATGTGTTGAAGCTATCACCTGATGAACTTATTGCTCTGCGAGCTGAAATCAAGAGTCTCAGTGATGAATTTGATGCATACCATGTAGAATGGCTTGGAGCCGAAGTCAGATTTGTCAAAATGGCAAAGGGATTTACATCCAATGTTGCTGCTCCAACGCACATTGAAATTCCTCATGCTGAAGCATCTGCTCAGTCCACTGAAGAACATGCCAGCATCACTGATGAAAATCAGGCTACTGATGAAACTGCTAGTACCAGGGCTGATGAAACCATTCCAGCCGCTGATGACATTGACAGGGCAACCACTAGTGTTGCGCCTGAGGAACAAGCTAGGCCAGCTGAAGCATCTGTCGTTGTGCCTGAAGAAACTGAACCAACCAGGCCAACTACATCGGTTGTGCCTGAGGAAAATAAACCAATACCCTCTGCTCCTCCTGCACCAACGCCGAGTCCCATTCTTCCTTCGGCATCAGATGTGAAGAAAACCAAGGCTGCGGAGCGAGCAGCAGTGAAGAAGAGGAAAGCATCTGCTTCATCAGATTCTTCAGCACCGAAGAAGATGAAGACATTGACCAGATCTTTTGAGAATCCCATTGATGGTATTTCAGTTTCGAGCATGCCATCAAAGGAACTCGTTCCCTTTGGTGAAGATTATGAGATCCCAAGCGGATCTAAAGAATATGTTCCTTCTACTGCTTCTTCAGAGCAGTTGGACGAAGAAATTGAAGTGGATAATATCCCTTCAACCATAGTTGTCTCATCGCCTATGCCTTAGTTCATAGCTGAAGAGGCAGGCGTTGAAGAATTGAATGAAGAAGATGAAGACATGGACATTGGGAGCACCACTCCAGTGATGAATGATGACTTCTGGGAAAGTCAGCACCCCAACTCTCCCATGTTCACGCCTCTGCAACAAATTCCTCAGTCCCCCGTGCACACTGAAGTTCAAATGGGCTCTGATGAACCTCAAGCCACTCCTTCCATTCCTGAAGAAATTCCAGCCACTAGTGCTGATGTTAATGTTGATGAAGAATTGAAGACCCAGGCTGCTACTGAAGCAGAAACTGAAATTCCTCAGCCTGTGGTTCCTGAGAATGTGATTCCTGAGGCTGTGATGACTTTGACTGATACTCCTCAGCCCAAGCCGAAGAATCCCTTCTCCAAGAAGCAGAAATTCAAGGCTGATGATTTCTTCCATGAGCATGTATTCTTCACAGATTATAATCCTTATGACTCTGCTCGCCTACTAAGGAAGCGTTTCTGGACAGCAAGCCAAGCCAACTTCTATTCTTCACTGCTTTTTGATAAGGACAAAGTATTTGACCACGAGCATATTCCTCGCGTGGACATGGAATCGCTGCCTTGCTTCACGTCAGTCCTCAGTGTTCTTCATGATGTTGGACTGCTCAACTTCTACACCGACATATGTGATTGGAATGAAGAGCTAATTCTTCAGTTCTATGCGACGCTGCACATCACAGGAAATGCTGCAGATGTAAATTCTTGGGTGTTGGACTGGATGACAGAAAACACACACTTCAAAGCACCGGCCTCTGAATTGCTTCATGCCCTGCCTGTCAGTCCTCCCCTTGAAGGTGCGCAGCTCATCTACCATGAACCTGAGCTATCTGACCATTACATGCAAGTGTTAATGAAACCGCTAAAGCCTGGTCAAGCCCCAAGGACCAAATTCCTCGTGAAGGAATTGTTGTATGTGCCACGGACTATCTATTGCATTCTGACCAAGACACTGAGTCCAATCAAAGGTCACGACTCGAATGAAGAAGAAGTCGTTAGCATCGTGAAGAATCTGCTTTTCAACATCATGCATGGAGTTCCTGTCAACTACCATGATTTCTTCATGAGGACTCTGGCAAATGTTGCATTGCCACCTTTTGAGTTGAAGCCTTACACTCCCTGGATTATGAGATTCCTCAAATCAAGGTCTTCACTCCATTACAAGGCTGACACACTCAACCATGGCAGCTACTTGCCCCCCATTGAATTCATCAAGCGTACTTTTTCCTCAGCTGATGAAAAGGGCAAGGCTACTGCTGTTATTAATGAAGGCATTCGTCCATTGGATGGTCAGTTCCGCAAAGCTGCATCTTACTCCACCAATGATGACTCTGCCACCCATGACTCTGCCGCCAATGCCACAAAGCAAAATCCTCAAGGCACAGCTCCAAGGGTGATGACTAATCGTGAGCTTCTCCTCAGTCTTCATCAGAGGGTCGATCGCAACCACAAATGGGTCAAGCATCAGTTTGGTTCAATTCTTCACAACATGACTGCTACACACAATTTAGTGGAGTAGAACCACTACTACCTCCATGAAGTATTCAATCGCACCTGGGCTGGTCTGTCTCATCTTTATGGTGAAAAAGATCTCAAGCAGATGGGCTTCAAACAGGACTTTGACTGGTCTCAGCCACCGTCAATGAAATTCAAGAAAGTCAAAGTTCCTTCCTTGGTAGCCAGCTCATATTCTTCATCGCGCGAGACTGATAAGCATGAAGATTTGGACGACACTGCGGCAGGCCCTATTTCAACAACCGACCCCGACAATGCTGGCGCTCCTCCATTGTCCTCATGATATTCTTCAGGGGCGTTAGTCCTCATTTTTCGTCCCTTTTGGTCATTTGATGACAAAGGGGGAGAAATTGGAGTTAGTCTTCAAGTAGGTCTCTATGTATGGGCATTTTTTTGCCAAGTTACAACTCTCGTTCTTTTGAAGACTTTGTTGGATCGAGTAGTAATCTTAACCCTGATGGTGGTATGATACTTTCGCTATGTTCTTCTGCATGCTATTTCCTCATATATGTTAATGCACGCATGTTGAATTACATCAGTCACCACATTTCATCATGCATTTCAAATTCTTCATATCATATGTTAAATGCGTGTATGAACTACAAGATAAAGGGGGAGATCTCCATGATTCTACTCTTCAAGTGTGCATTGCTTCAAAAGCAAATTCCTCACTATGCACATCTTCAGGGGGAGTTCTTCTATATCTTGCAATCAAATTCCTCAATATCAGTATTTACATTTCATATATTTATCCCTGTTGAAAACTTAACCTATATTGTGATCAATCACCAAAAAGGGGGAGATTGTAAATGCATCGAGTGCCCCTTAGTGATTTTGGTGTATTGAAGACTTATAGGTTAAGGGACTGATGCGTTTCTGAGTGTACACAGGTCTATAAGTCTATGAGGAGTTTGATATTTACAGAGAAAGTCGACACCTAAAAATGAATGTCTTCGACTGAAGACTTTGGATTTCTGAAGACTTTGAAAGTGAAGAAATTAGTGTGGCTATGAAGACTTGATAATCATGCGAGGAACATGAAGCATGAAGACTTTTGTTTTCGTAGTTTCATTTTCTCTTTCTTGAGTCATAGGAAACACCGTACTGTTTAAGGGGGTCGAGGAAAAACTAAGGAAAAGTTTCCAAGTGATGCTCATCTCAAAATCCTATACCTACCAATCACTTTGAGTGAAGCCATTGGAAATCTCATGCAGTTCAGTCAATTTCTTCAGTGACAGAGATGAAGTTCTTCTGGTCTCTGAGGAATTTGTTCTGACCGAGGAGTTAGGAATTCGCTAGTGCGGATTGCCTACAAGTGAGGAACATGATAGCCCTGAGGAATTTGATCCTCAAATTTCCGACCATTGCTGTGCTACGCGCGAGCTGTCCCAAAATATCTACCCACCTAACGGTCATATCATTGAAGGGCATTTATGTCTTATCATGTCGGGCTGCTCCCTAGGCTATAAATAGCCGCCCCCTACAACCACTAGCTGGTTGGCTGCTCCGAGAGAAACTGACACTTGTCATTGAGAGCATCCCATCCTCCGAGGACTTTGAGCGAAAATCATCAAGTGAGGAAAACCCAAACACCTACAAACCCAAAGTGATTGAGCATCACTGAAGAAATTGTTCCTGTGTGGATCCGACGCTTGTTACCTTTGAAGACTGTGCATCTTCCAGCCGGTTAGGCGTCATGGTCTAGAGCATCCAAGAGGAAATTGTGGATCACCGAGTGACCGAGTTTGTGAAGGTTTGGAAGTCACCTGAAGACTTACCACGAGTGATTGGGTGAGGTCTGTGTGACCTTAGCTCAAGGAGAATACGGTGAGGATTGTGTGTCCTCGGGTTTAAATACCTAGCCGCTCCAACCAGACATACAACTGTCACAGCAATTGGAACTGGTCTACCAAATCACTGTCTTCACCAAGCCTAATGGTTCTATTTCTTCAACCCTTTCATTTCCTCATTACTTTGTTGTGTGCTTGTTCATATCTGTTTGAAGACTTTACTGAAGACTTTCTCAATTTCCTCAGTTCAATTTCTTCAGTATGTTTGTCTTCATCCTGTTTATCCTGTGCTTACGCTTTCTGTACTTTGTGTTTGTTTATCCATTTCATCATGATGACTATGCTTGTGTTATGTTATATCTGCATCTGAGTACTTATTCCGCTCCAAGTAGTTCTTCGCTCAGGAATTTCCTCACCCTGAAATTCCTGAGTGAAGAATTCATAAAAATCGCCTATTCACCCCCCTCTAGTCGACTTAACGCACTTTCACTCACTGGGAAGCGAGCACTTTGACTTACATGGCCATCTTCCTCGCTCCCAACCTCTCCATTAATGGCATCCGAGCCGCTGTTTATTACGAGCGGCCTTACTCTTCGCCTCCATTTCCCATCCCGTAGAGCTCCACCAACGCCATGGCGCAAAAGGACCATCTGCCACTAGTCTTCCAGTTTGGTGAAGTCGACTCCAAACCGAAGGAGATAGAAAATAAGGAGGAATGGGGCATCATGGACATGACCCTGAACGAGCTGGCAGTGATGGATACTGCCCTTGCGCCAGTCCCGACTCCCATCCCCGCGCCCACGCGAGCAACCATCCTCGTAGCATCGACGGGCTGGTCGCCGAGCACTATCGCAGCGCTGGAAGCCGCGGGCGTCAGCGAGGTCCCCGCGGACCCGCGCAAGCTCGTGTACATGCCAGCGCCTCCGCTCGTGCCCGTGTGCACCCCTGCACCAACCGTGGCGCCGGTCCCCGTGCGTTCGCTTGCACCCCGCCGCGCCCATGCCCATGTGCGCCCCCCTCAGCATCATGCGCCGCCACCGTCGACCGCTACCTTATAGCGCCGCAAGTTGCTTTCCTCCCGCGCCCCTCTCGGCAATCGCGCGACGACAGGGTCTTTGATTTCCAAGTGAATAACATTATGTGCTGCCTTGAAGACTTCAACAACGGTGTCCCGGAGGACAACAACGCCAGCGAAGCACGCCGCCTCCGCCGGCGCCGCAATTAGTTTTTTTTGGTTTTAGTACTGTATCTTGATCGTATGAATATAAAGTCACAGTGTGATCGAATGAAACCTATGGTTTCAACAAACTTGCGTTTTTCTCTCTGAATGTACAGACTTATCAAACCATTTGAAAAACATCAATGGTTTTTAAATTTAAACACTCATTGCAAACGTTTTATATAGAACACCCGTGTGCAAACCGAGAGCTTCCCCAGTAAGCCAAGGGAAAATATGCCGCGTGGGATTTGTGCATCTCTTCATCGCAAACGTTTTAGATACAACACCAGTATGCAAAGCGAGAGCTATGGTCCTTCCCCGGTAAACCAAGGGAAATTTTGCCACAGAGGATTTGTGCATCTGTTCATCGCAAACAGTGCAGATTGAACATGGTATGCAAAGTGAGAGCTATAGTTCCTTCGCCACTAAGCCAAGAGAAAATCTGGCGCGCAGGATTTGTACATCCCTTCAACGCAAACAATTTTTTCTGATGACCCATGTGAAACCACATACAGACAATTTGGTAAGATTTGCATCTGTCATATTGGGTATACTGCCATTTGTCAAACTGGAAAGATCGGCATTTTTTCGATTTAGTAACATTGCCCTTTGTCAACCTTGTAACACTGCCATTTGTCAAAATTTACAGCTAAAAATCACTAGCACTATCTAATTTTGCAACTGAAATTCAGTAAGCATAGATTGCATTCATAGATTAAGCAGTCGTTCTTTATACAAACAGTTCAACTCGACAGCTGAACCGACCAAACTTTTCCCCAATTGTTGCCAACCACGTACTGAAATAACTAAATCAACCATATATACTAGCTAATTTTAAGTACGTAGTACGATTCAACCGTACATATAGTCAGATGAAATGAACAAAATAACCCCTAAATACTACTACTACGGAGGGGGGCTTTGTACTACTTCCAGTAGCCTCTCCTCTGCCGAGTGCACTCAGTAAGAGGCAGAGGAGGAGGAGCCTACCGACGAGCTGGACAACTGGAATCCAATGCCTGCCGCTGCTGCACCTTTAGCGACGCTCACCTCAAACGCCCTCTCCTGCTCCATATGACTCGTCTCAAAGCGGTGGGACTCCTTGTAGATCTCCTCATTCCGCCCCTCTGCGTAGCGTGATCGACTAGGCGCTCCTCCTCCTGCAGGAACTCGATGTAGCGCACAAGGTCGTTGACGCACATGCAGGGTTCCACCTCCACCTCCCGCCATCGGGTGGCGGTGGAGAAGCGGGTGATGACCCCGGCGATTGACGGTGGGGTGGCGGCCACGACAGCCGATGGTGGGGTGGCGGCCACGACGGCCACCTCCCGCCTTCGGGCCACGATGGTGGAGCGGGTGATGGCCATGGTGGCCGATAGTGGGGAGGAGGCCACGACGGACACCTCTCACCTTCGGGCCGTGGTGGCGGAGCGGGAAATGGCCTGGCTTTAGATGATGGTGTGGTGGCCACGGCGACAGACGGTGGGGTGGCGGCAACGACGGCCGGCAATAGCTGGCAACGGGCAGCGACGGCCGAGCATGTGGTGGGTTTTGTGTGCACACCCAACAGGGACACCATGCACACTACACTACACCGGGGACTGCACCGCCGCCGCGGTATAGCCTCACAGCTAGAGCTGTCTGATGACAGCGGAGTGGCTGAGCGACGATGACGGACCGATGCCATTGGCAATTGTGGAGAAGCAAATGAGATAAGCTACAGGGAGGGAGGGGAAAATGCGACACATGACTCGTCGGACATGAGGGTTTATATAGCAGCCCGGTAAGCACTGTGATTTGGGGGATTTCACCGAGTCGAGCGGGAAGCGTGCCCGGCTATGCGCGGGAACCTGCGCGGTTGCGCGGGAACGAGCTCACCGACGATTCATTGGCGCCACTTCGAGCGACCGTTTGGCCAAAAGAATGCCCGCGTAGTCCTCAATCTTGCGCTTGAAGCCGTTTGCGGCAGTGGGGTGACAAGACATGCGAGAGGAAGACAAAACGACACATACACATATGGTTAATTAAAAAAGTTTGCGATTTAATTACCTACTACCTCCATCCTGGTTTCTAAGTCCTCTTTGTATTTTTGTGCCAATTTTTGACTAGAGATCTAACTAATAAAATATGAATGCAGGTCACCAAAGATTATATCATTGGATTTGTATTTGAACATAGATTTCAATTATATTATTTTTTATAATATGCATTAACATTTCGTTAGTTAAATTTAAGGTCAAAATTTGGCACTGAATAGAAAGGGGACTAATAAACCAGGAAAGAAGTAGTAGCACACGGCCGCTCTCTACGCACATCGCGAACGATTGTTTGACCACAGTGTGAAGTGGAGCGTGACGTAGTTTCACATCATGCCGCCGGCTCGCAACTGTCGGCCGGCTTGTAGACGACCATTCCCTATTCAACTTCTCTATGTGTGTGGTTCCTCGCGGTTAAGGCGGTCGCGGCGCGCTTTGCTCTTGCGTCCCTCCGTGCGTGCGCCGCCTGTGTTTGGGGTCAGTGCACGATCACGTACGTTTATGCTGCCATGATGCATGCGGTTACGCTGGATGAAAGTGCAATCATGCCCTTAATCATATTTTGATGTTGATGACAACATGCATGTATGGGACTAATCATGTTTATCAAGTATATCTCAGGATTATGTCTCAAAGGCCGTGTGTGGATCATGACTAGGGACAAATGCAATTGCTCAAGATCGGAGATACAAGACATTAGCCTTGGCCTTGTTTACCTTTGGTTCTTGAGTATAGGGATCCCGCACTATTAAGAGGGGATCGTTGGATCTAGTGAAAGATTTTCTCAAACCCACCAACTCCAGCTTTTCTCCGGACGTCCGGTACTCTACGGACGTCCGATCCCTCTCCACTGTCCGGACGTCCGGCTCTCTACGGTCGTTCGGTGATTCTCTTACAGAACAATATTTATGGATTTCCAATCCCCTCCAGACGTCCGGTCTCCGGACGTCCGGCACGTCTCGGACGTCCGGTGTTTCTTCCATAGAACAATATTTACGGATTTCCGGGCCACTCCGGACGTCCGGTCTCCGGACGACCGGCACGCCTCGGACGTCCGGTTATTGTGTGTTGGTTCATGGCTTAAGAATTCCCAGCGGCCGAACGACCGATGGTTGTCGGACGTCCGGACTCATTTGTGCAACCGGTCGTCCGGTCCCGTCCGGACGTCCGACCTCTTCAGTGCACTTAAGTGGCTCAAACGGTTACTTTTTCCACACCCACTATATATAGCCTTCTCCCTCCCACGGGAGAAGGTTGACCATTCACTTTGAGCTTGCCAAGAACACTTTTCACTCTCTCTCTCAATCCTCTACACCAAATCCTAGATCCCCAAGTGATTTGGGAACATTTGAGAGAAGTTCTCCAATCAGGTGATAGATCCACTCCTTCCCCTTCTTTGCGCCCAAGGAATTCGTGATTTGAGCAAGTCTTGAGCTTTTCCCATCGTTCTTGTTACTCTTGGAGGTTGGAGACTCCTAGGCGGTAGGAGTCTTTCGGAGAGGAATCGACCTTTGTGATTACCCCCGGAAAAGTTTGTGAGGGTTTGGAGACCACCCCAAGGACTACCACTAGTGGTTGAGAAACGCCTCGTGGTGTTGTCTCAAAGGGAGAATAGAGTGAGCCTTCGTGGCTTTGGTGTGCCTTCGTGGTAACATCCACCTCTCTAACGGTGACGTAGCTTCCCTCCAAGGAAGTGAACATCGGCATACATCCTCGTCTCCCGGAGTTGCGGTTATTCCTAACCCTAACTCCCTACTTGTGGTTACTTGTCTCTTAGCACTTACTTTTATCATATTGTGCTTGCCTACTTACATACTTGCTTTACTTGCTTAGCACTTAGTACTACACTTGCAATTGTTAGGCTCACCTTGACATTCCGCATTATTGCCTAAAATTGCTAAGTCATAATTAAAATTTGTAATTGTACCTATTCACCCCCCCTCTAGGTCCATCTCGATCCTTTCAATTGGTATCAGAGCCTCGTGCTCTATTCTTGTGGCTTAACCGCCCTAGAGCGAGATGAACCCCGATGGGACTCCCCTTGTTGTAGATCCGAAGGATAAAGGCTAGGCTTCTTCCGAAGTCAAGACCTTTACTTCTGAGGATCTGGAACGGGCCCTTGCTAAGCAAAAGGAGGAGCATGATGCTTCTCTTGAGGCATTGGTCCAAATGAGGATAGCCACGTTGTCCACGGTGCTTGCACCACTTTCGGGTGGTGCGGCTTCGAGGCCAACTGTGCCTACTCCGTCACTTGGTCAACAACCTCCTAGCAATGAACACTCTAGTGTTCCTTGGCTTTATGCAAGACCCCAAGTTGAGAAACCAAAATATAACCCTCAAGGCAAACCTCCTTTACTTGATGCCACTTCCGATTTTGCCTTGTGGAGAGTTACTATGCAGGATCATCTTCGATATGGAAACGATGAGATGCTAGAGATCTTGGAGTATGGTTACCATGTGGTTGATCCAAAGAATCCTACACCAAGAGAAATTTATGACAAGAATCTCAATGACACTGCAATCATGTGTATAAGGAGAGGTATGGTTGAAAAGCAAAGGAGACCTTTCATACACATCACAAGTGCCAAGGAACTATGGGAAAGTATTATAAGATCCAAGACCGGTACCCCCACCCTCCGGAGTGCTCAATATGAAATTGCCAAGGGGCAATTGCAAAACTTTTGTATGGAAAAAGGTGAAACTCCCAATCAACTCCTTGAGCGTCTCATGACTCTCACCGCTAATATTGAGTCGTGTGAGTGTGACAAGACACAAGATGGGTTCAACATGACTAAACGATTCCTTGTGGACAAGTTGCTGCATGCTCTTGCCCCATATCACCATCAAATGGTATGGGACATAAGACAACACCATGCCTTCAAGGAAATGACTACAGATGACATCATATCCACTTTCCAACTATTTGAAGAGTCAAAGGCAAATGCTACAAAACATCTTGCCATGCATGGTACTCCATCGTCAAAGACCAATCTTGCATTGAAGGCCAATCATGTATGTGAAGATGAGCAAAGTGAAGAAGAAGAAGAGATGATGATGATGATGATGAAGATGGTGATGAGGTTGAATCCGATGAGGGCCCTTCATATGAAGACATGGCTCTCTTTGTCAAGAAGTTTAGCGCGGGAAAATTCAAGGGAAGATTTCAAAAGAAGAAAGTATGAAAATGCTACAACTGTGAAGAAACCAACCACTTCTCCAACGAGTGCCCTTATGAGAAGAGAGAAGATAAACCAAGGTTTCCCAAGACCTTTCCCAAGAAGAAGTTGCCAAATCCTTTGAACTCCAAGCTCAAGAAGAGAGATGGGAAAGCAATGGTTGCTCAAGAAGAATCCGATCCGGATGATGTTAGTGGTGTTGCCGGAGTTGCTCAAGATTCTCAAAACACATTGAGGCTAGTCAACAAGAGTGGTGATGTTGTCACCTACAACTACATGAAGGACTACAAGGGCAACGCTCACAAGTGCCTCATGGCGAAGGCCGTGGTAGAAGATGGAGAGGACCAACACTCTCCTGACAAGGTCAAGGTAACCCCACGATCAAACCCTCCTCTTTTCACTCCTCCTACTCCTAGTGATGAGTATCTTGATGCGGAGGATAGTTATGAGGATGATGATATAAATGATCCTATGCTTGCTAAACTAAATAAGTTCATGTGCTCCCTTAAAGGAAAGAAGCTCACTATGTTTCGTATGCTTATGGAGATGGTGAGTAAGCACACCATTTCCATTAAGGAACTCGAAACCCTCGTCACCGAGGAAAAGGAAAAATATGAAATCCTTGAGCGGAAAGTCCAATATGAGGAAGCACGAAATGATGAACTATGCTTAAAAATTGGTGCAAACATTGATGTTCATACTAAAGATCTTGCCTCCTTGAAAAAGGCTATTGACTCTTGCGAAGAGTTGATGAATGATAAAAGTAAGCTTGAGAAGTCTAATGCTTCTCTCTCTAAGGATTGTGAGCTCCTATCCGTGTCCCTCAAGACTAAGGAAGAAGAGCTCACCCTTCTTACAAAGAGTTTTGAGACACTCAAGCTTACTTATCTTGAAACTCTAGCCAAGGCTTACTCTTCTCCTATTATCAATGTTGATGCTTGTTCTACTAACTCTAGTAGTGATCTAGCATCTATTCTTGAGGAGAATCGTTTTCTCAAGGCTCAAATCGAGAAAGGGCTCATGACATGTGCCCATGGGCAAAAGAACCTTAATGAGGTGTTGAGCCAAAACAATGAAGTGTTTGCCAAAGAGGGACTCGGGTTTGACCCAAGCACAAGCAAGAAGAAGATGTCCTCTCAAAAGTGCACCACCCCTCTAAAAGAAACTTTTGTACGAGAAGGGCACAAGGAGAAATGTAAGGTTGTTGATGGGAAGGCCACAAGGGGCATGCCCACTCTCAACAAGCCAAAAGAGTTCATGCCTCCATCCTATGTACTTCGTAAGACTAAGGATGGAGAAGTTTATGCAAAGTTTGTTGGTCCTCGAAATGCATTTCGGTTTTATGCTATTTGGGTCCCTAAGACCCTTGTGACTAACTTGAGAGGTCCCATTGCAAAATGGGTGCCTCTAACCAAGTAATAATTGTGTGTAGGTTGCCTTCTCCGGTGGAGTAAAATGGGTGATTGATAGTGGATGTACAATCATATGACCGGAGATAGCAAATTGCTCTACGATTTCATGGAAGCTATTCAACCATTTATGAGCATTATGTTTGGTGGAGGATCAAAAGGACAGGTACTCGGGTTGGGTAAGGTGGCTATCACAAATGACATGTCTCTTGCAAATGTCATGCTTGTCCAATCCCTTAAATATCATTTGCTTTCTGTTCGCCAATTGGCTTCTGTTGGTTATGATACACTATTTGGACTAACGGATGTGAAAGTCTTTAAGAGAGATACTCTCGAAGTGGCCTTTGTTGGAGAGTTGGATGGCAACCTTTACACGGTTGATTTCTCGAAAGAGAGCACATTCCATGCAACTTGTCTAATGGCCAAGGCCGACAAGGGGTGGCTATGGCATCGCCGGCTAGCCCATGTCGGCATGAGAAATCTTCAAGATCTCTTAAAGGGTAATCACATCCTTGGACTAACAAATGTCTCTTTTGAGAAAGATCGTGTGTGTAGTGCATGCATAGCCGGGAAGCAACATCAATCAAAGCACCCACCCAAGAATATTGTGTCTACTTCAAGACCCTTGGAGCTCCTTCATGTGGATCTCTTTGGGCCTCCGTCATGGGATAGTCTTGGTGGGAAAAAGTATGGGCTTGTCATTGTTGATGATTACTCAAGATATACATGGGTCTTCTTCCTCAAGTCCAAGGACGAGACGAAGATCACCTTCATTGATTTTGCCAAGCAAGCTCAACGCAAGTTTGACAAAGAAATCTTAGCAATAAGAAGTGATAATGGCTCTGAGTTCAAGAACTACACCTTGGAAGAATTTCTTAGTGATGAAGGGATTGAGCATCAATATTCAACTCCATACACTCCCCAACAAAATGGTGTAGCAGAAAGGAAGAACCGAACACTTGTGGAGATGGCAAGGTCCATGTTGGATGAATACAAGTCGCCACATAGTTTTTGGGCCGAGGCTGTCAACACTGCATGCCATGCATCAAACCGGCTCTTCCTCCGCAAAATATTGGAAAAGACTCCATATGAACTCCTAACCGGGAACAAGCCAAATGTCAAGTACTTTCGCGTATTTGGGTGTAAATGCTTCATCCTCAACAAAAGAGAACGGTTAGGGAAATTTCAATCCAAAACAACTGAGGGCATATTTGTTGGGTATGGATCAAACTCTCACGCCTATAGAGTCTACAACAAATCCAATGGATGTGTTGTAGAAACTTGTGACGTGGTGTTTGATGAATTTAATGGCTCCCATGGGGAGCAAGTTGATCTAAGTGATGTAGGTGAAGAAGATTCCTCTCGAGATATCTTGGCCATGGGTGTCGGTGCACTTCTTCCAATGGAACAAGAACCTCATGATGATGAAGAAGAAGATGGAAGCTTCACACATCATCAAGCTACTTCAACATCTACACCAACACAAGTTCCTATTACTCAACCAATGCCCATAGTCAAAGTACAAAATGATGATCAAGTTCCTCTTCATGATAATCATCAAGAACAAGATCATCCTCAAGGGCAAGAACAAGAAAGTGCAATCATTGACAATGAACCTCAACAAATGCAAGCTGAAGAATAAGATTTTCCACCACACATTAATGATCCATATGTTGAGGATGTGGATGATGGACATGAAGTTGAACCTCACGAAACCTTAACCTCCATCATGCCTCGAGTGGCCGGTCGTGTTGATGTTGATAAAATCCTCACCGGCATATCGGAAGGTAGAGTCACTCGTAAACAATTGACAAACTTTTGTGCTCACTTCTCTTTTGTGTCTAGTGTTGAGCCTCTCAAGGTACAAGAAGCATTGATAGACAACGACTGGCTCATTGCTATGCAAGAAGATTTGAATAGTTTTGAGCGCAATCAAGTGTGGTCATTAGTCAAGAGGCCAACTACGGAACACAACGTCATTGGAACAAAGTGGATTTTCAAGAACAAGCAAGATGAGAATGGTGTAATCATCTGAAACAAGGCAAGGTTAGTGGCACAAGGGTACTCACAAGTTGAAGGTTTGGACTTTGGTGAGACCTTTGCCCCCGTTGCCCGTCTTGAATCCATTCGCATCTTACTTGCTTATGCTGCTTTCAATGGTTTTACATTACATCAAATGGATGTGAAGAGTGCTTTCCTTAACGGTCCTCTACAAGAAGAAGTATATGTATCACAACCACCTGGGTTCGTTGATCCCGATCACAAAGACTATGTGTATAAACTTCATAAGGCTTTGTATGGCCTCAAACAAGCACCCGTGCTTGGTATGATCATCTTAAGAAGTTTTTACTCGATGATGGTTTTGTGAGAGGGGTGATCGATCCCACTCTTTTTACTAAGAGGGACAAAGGTGATTTGATCTTATGCCAAATATATGTAGATGATATCACATTTTTGGTTCTCCTAACATTCATTTGTGTAAGAAGTTTGCGGCTTCAATGACCAAGAATTTTGAAATGTCACTCAATGCGGATTTGAAGTTCTTCCTCGGATTTCAAATTCAACAATTTCAAGAAGGAATTTTCTTGTCTCAAGCAAAATACCTCAAGGATATCCTAGCAAAATTTGGCATGTCTGATGCTAGCCCATGTAAGACACCCATGCCAACCAAAATTGTACTCACTGAAGACACAAACGGTATCCCCTTCGACCCATCCAAATACCGCTCTATGATTGGTTCATTGCTTTATCTTTGTGCACCTAGACCAGACATCATGTTTAGTGTATGCATGTGTGCTAGATTTCAAGCTTCCCCTAGGGAAAGTCATCATAAGGCGGTTAAGCATATTCTTAGATACCTTGTTCACACCCCAAAGTTGGGTCTATGGTACCCCAAGGATGCTAAGTTTGATCTCATTGGGTACACGGATGCGGATTGGGCTGGAGACAAAGTGGATCGTAAGTCCACCTCCGGTGCATGTCAATTTCTTGGACGCTCCTTGGTAAGTTGGTCCTCGAAGAAGCAAAATTGTGTTGCCCTCTCCACCGCCGAAGCTGAATATATTGCAACCGCCAGTTGTGCAACTCAATTACTATGGATGAGGCAAACTTTGAAGGATTACGGTATCACCTATAGACATGTGCCTCTTCTATGTGATAATGAAAGTGCCATCAATATTGCTGAGAACCCCAAGGATCATACCCGCACCAAGCACATTGACATTAGGTACCACTTCTTGAGAGATCATGTGGAGAAGGGTGATATTGACATTGCTCATGTTGGCACAGACATGCAACTTGCAGATATTTTCACCAAGCCATTGGATGAAGCAAGGTTTTGTCAACTTAGGCATGAACTTGGTATCTTAGAGCTTGACAATATTATGTGAAATCTAGTACCCATTCATGCATTGTCATAATGTCTTGTCTCGATGTAGGCATATATTTAGGGGGAGACACTCAACTCATGAGTACTCTCACCCTATGAAATGCATAAAAAGAACAAACACTCTCAAAGCTACCATGTTATTCTAACTATGGTGCTTTAATATGATGGAGTAGTGAGTATGCACCCAAAGTTCAAATTTTTGCTGTGCCATGTCACATATACTCAAACATGGGTTGATCAGTGTGCTCTAGTGGTGTTATTGTTGTTTTTAGCCTAGAATACTCACTCCCGGTGCTCTAGTGGTGTAATTCTTCTTACTACATACTATAATCACCATTGGTACCCTTACTCATAAGTTAGATCATCATTGCCATCATCTCCTCTCTTTTTATCATTGTAAAATTTATGTGTGTCGGTTGTCCGGCATTTTCCGGACGTCCGTAATGTCTCTCCTGATCGGTCATCCAATGGTATCCGGTCGACCGTAAAATCCCTTCTGCTACCCTATCTATTTTTCCTGGCCCAGGCACCAGACGTCCGTAGGACTCCGGTCGTCCATAAAAAGTCTTCTGGTGCCCTCTGTCCGGTCGTCCGGCCTATTCCTTCTTCTGAGAATTTTTGACCTGGCTCAGGCTTCGGACGTCCGTAGAACCCCGGTTGTCCGTAAAAAGCCTTCTGGTACACTTACTCCGGACGTCTGGTCCATCTGGTCGTCCGTTACCTTTTTCCTGGCCCAGTCTTCGGTCGTCCGTAGAACCCCGGTCGTCCGGGCTTGTCTTGGGCACATATATATAGCGCGGGTTGCGGTTCGCGTCATTCTTAGCCTAATCCATTTGTTCCCCACCTCTGTTCTCCATCGCCGCCGCCCCTGCCGCGCGGCTCCTCGCCATGGCCGCTCGTCACCCGGGCCCCTCGACGACGCCGCACCGCTAGGGTCGCGCCCTGCCTCGCGGCTCCGCGTCGCGGCCGCTCGTCGCTCGGGCTCCTTCCCCGTCGCTGCACCGCTAGGGTTCTCTCCGGTGGTCGTCTTCCTCCACGTTCTTCACTCTGAGGTAGCACCTATCTCTTCTTCCCTCATCCATCGATTCGTCGATCTATGGTGGTGGGTTGTTGATTTGGGCTTCCCTCCTCTTCTAGGTCGGAATGGTGAAGACCAAGCACACTGCTCGCAAGGACCGCCCGTCTGGGTCCACACGTCCCTCTCACCGCGGTGATTCTGACGATTCCCAAGAACGGGCTCGTCCTCGGAAGTGTGTTCCACCACCTCGCCGCTCTCCAAGCGAAGACTCGTCGGAGGACTCTGACTATGAAGATGAGCTGGCTCATATGGAGAGAGGAGAGCCTGTCCCTGTTCGCACCACTGCTCCCAAGCCCGGGACTCGACGGCCCACCTTCCAGCCTCCACCTCCTCTTGTCCAACCTCACGGTGATGCTCGCCAAATCTCACTTGAATCTCCCTTACCAAACGGCCGTCACGTTAAGCGGTTCAACGTGGTTCCCATTGCTTCCTATCTTAAGTTGCGTTGTGATGTTGATCAATTTACGGTTGCTCGTGACTCTAGGGATAATCGTTTTCGCACTAATGTCCAAGCTGACATTTTTACCACTATTATCATCCCTAAGGGTCTTTCTCTGCATCTATGCATTGATTTAGAGCATATTCGAACTCATCCGGAGAAATATTCTGGGGCTATTGAGCTCATTGAGTCCTCCAATCTTGCTGCCCCTTTTGCATTTCAACATGACTTTAACCAAGCCGCCATTCATAAATTTTATGCCACATGTTTCTTCAGTCCAAATAACAATGTTACTTGGATGACCTCCGACACGAAGCTCTCGGCTTCCTATTCTCAATTTGTTGCTGCCCTTGGTTTTTCCGACACCGGGTTCAAAATTCACAATGATGATCCTGAACAAAGACCCAAGGGCACTGATGCATGTGCTGATCTTATCAAACCCATAGCAGAACTAACTGATGAGGAGAAACACAAGGGTTTTAACCAAGTCTCCATTTGGCGTGCTCCTTTCTTCATTATCTATCAATGTGTTATTCGCACCATTTATCCTAAGATGGGTGACAAGGGGTCCTGCAGTAGCTACTGCATTGATCTCATGCATCGCCTATATGCGTCTCCGAAAGGAAAGATCAATGTGCCTCATTTTCTATGGCATGAGATTCGCCTCGCTTCCTTTCAGCACAAGCGGGCCTTTCCTCATGCTCCCTTTCTTCAGGCATTTATTGAGAGTGTGGCTCCGTTTCCTATTGTTCGCACTCATTTGCATGAGCGATGGGTCATTCCCGCTCACATGGCTGATAACTATGTTCCCAAGGAATCTTCCTCTTCTGCTCATCCGCGCCGCACTGCTGCTAGCATCCCTCGTTCTGCTCCCTCCGGATCTGCCCCCTTTGGTCGCATTGCTCGCTTTCTGGGGAAGGCCCATTCTGCCTTGATGAAGGCTGTTACTTTTAACTGCTCCCAAAATCACAATGTTGTCACGCGCCTTATCACCTCCAAGAATGCTCTGAAGGCTCGTCTGAGAGATTCTGGAGTGTTCGATGTGAGTGATGATGACCGTTTTCCTGATGAGCCCCCTTCTGACTTTGGCTTTCCCTCGGGTCCTGAGTGGTCTGATTTCTTTGACGAGGCCGGTGGCAGTGGTGCTCATGATGATGATGATGAGGCAGGGTTCTTATGATGATGATGTTGTTATGGTTGCTCCTCTTGGCCCCTTTTTTGGGTACTTGATGCCAAGGGGGAGTAGCACTTCCTTTTAGTACTGTGTAATATGGTGATATTAGTTTGTCAGTTTGTATCGTACCATGAACTATGTTATGTATCGTGCCATGTACCCTGTTCACTATGCTTTATGATCTATGATATGAGTGAGGTACTTATTATGGTACTCCCTCCATTTTTATATAGAAGGCCACTATCAAAAATACATTTTGTAGCTATATAAGGCCACTAACGCTAACCGAGGCAAAATTGATGGGTTTGCCTCGTACTAGCAATCGAGGACATTAATATCTCTTGCATGCATGTGGTGTGAGAAGGTTGATTTGCATGGACAACATTAATTAACCAATGAGGAGTGAGTGGGTTGGCTTGTCTAGTGTTGAAAAGAGAACTGCATATTAATTAACACATCAAACGTGGAGAAAAGCTAGCTTGCAACATTGGATTAAGTAGGCATTAATTTTTACCTTGGTACCTGTAATATGGGTTTGTGACCTTGTATAAAAAATGGAGGGAGTATTATGGGTTCTTGTGTTCTTTGAATGTTTGGCTGAGTTTTGGTTTGGGTGCTTCGGTATAAATCTGAGGGGGAGCTCCTCGCATTTTTTTTACTATGCACATGGTTAGGGGGAGCTCCACAACAACTCCTTCGATATTCAAAGTTTTATTATAATTGAGAAGTGCATGTATGTTGTCATCAACTACCAAAAAGGGGGAGACTGAAAGTGCAATCATGCCCTCAATCATATTTTGATGTTGATGACAACATGCATATATGGGACTAATCATGTTTATCAAGTATATCTCAAGATTATGTCTCAAAGGCCGTGTGTGGATCATGACTAGGGACAAATGCACACTGCTCAAGAATGGAGATACAAGACATTAGCCTTGGCCTTGTTTACCTTTTGTTCTTGAGTATAGGGATCCCGCACTATTAAGAGGGGATCGTTGGATCTAGTGAAAGATTTGCTCAAACCCACCAACTCCAGCTTTTCTCCGGATGTCCGGTACTCTATGGACGTCCGATCCCTCTCCGCTGTCCGGACGTCCGGCTCTCTACGGTCGTCCAGTGATTCTCTTACAAAACAATATTTACGGATTTCCGAGCCCCTCCGGACGTCCGGCACGTCTCGGACGTCCGGTGTTTCTTCCACAGAACAATATTTATGGATTTCTGGGCCACTCCGGACGTCCGGTCTCCAGACGATCGGCATGCCTCGGACGTCCGGTTGCTGTGTGCTGGTTCGTGGCTTAAGAATTCCCAGCGGCCGAACGACCGATGGCTGTCGAACGTCCGGACTCATTTGTGCCACCGGAGGACCGGTCCCGTCCGGACGTCCGACCTCTCCAGTACACTTAAGTGGCTCAAACGGTTACTTTTTGCACACCCACTATATATAGCCTTCTCCCTCTCACGGGAGAAGGTTGACCATTCACTTTGAGCTTGCCAAGAACACTTTTCACTCTCTCTCTCTCTCTCTCAATCCTCTACACCAAATCCTAGATCCCCAAGTGATTTGGGAACATTTGAGAGAAGTTCTCCAATCAAGTGATAGATCCACTCCTTCCCCTTCTTTGCACCCAAGGAATTCGTGATTTGAGCAAGTCTTGAGCTTTTCCCCATCGTTCTTGTTACTCTTGGAGGTTGGAAACTCCTAGGCGGTAGGAGTCTTTCGGAGAGGAATCGACCTTTGTGATTACCCCCGGAAAAGTTTGTGAGGGTTTGGAGACCACCCCAAGGTCTACCACTAGTGGTTGAGAAACGCCTCCGTGGTGTTGTCTCAAAGGGAGAATAGGGTGAGCCTTCGTGGCGTTGGTGTGCCTTCGTGGTAACATCCACCTCTCTAACGGTGACGTAGCTTCCCTCCAAGGAAGTGAACATCGGCATACATCCTCGTCTCCGGAGTTATGGTTATTCCTAACCCTAACTCCCTACTTGTGGTTACTTGTCTCTTAGCACTTACTTTTATCATATTGTGCTTGCCTACTTACATACTTGCTTTACTTGCTTAGCACTTAGTACTACACTTGCAATTGTTAGGCTCACCTTCACATTCCGCATTATTGCCTAAAATTGCTAAGTCATAATTAGAATTTATAATTGAACCTATTCAGCCCCCCTCTAGGTCCATCTCGATCCTTTCACCGGGCACGGCGCCACGATGCCGGTACCCGCTGCAAAAACTTCCATGCGGACGTGCCGAGAATCCAGGCCGCCCGGCCCCCATTTATTTCCGTGGCCATTTACCTTCATCTCTCGTACCCCACGACACAATAATTAAGCACACCCACGACGACACATACAGAGAGGATAGCCAGTGGCTCTAATGTCGCTCCTGTGGCTCCAATGACACTCCACGTGGCTGACAACGACAACGGATGGCAGTTCAGCTCGTCTCACGTAGTGGATACCCACGTGAGGGGGAAGGACCTCTCGGTGGTGTACATTAACGAGCCGGTCACGGTGGAGAGCTCCATCCAAAACTATGGAGCAGTTGCTTGCTGAGGACAAGTGCCATGTGGTCGGCTTCGACCTCGAGTTCACCGGTGGCCGTGCCGGGCGTGATCAGAAGGTTGTCGTCGCCCAGTTGTGCGTGCACCATCACGTCCTAGTCTACCACCACTTCCTGGCCACAAGGCCTTGCGAGCATTTTGCCAGGTTTATCAATAGCCGCGACTACAGTTTCGCTACGGTTGACATCATCAACGATCTAAAAGCGTTCAAGATTTTGAGCTTGGCCTGCCAGAACCTTATCGACATCCGTCGCCACTATAGGGTCCGGGGTAGCACGAAGAACAAGCAGAACTCCCTGGTTGACCTCGCCTCGGCCATCATCGACCCCTACTACAAGAACATGAAGGCTAAGTGCAACAAGGACAAGATCGCCTGACACAGCGCCTGGGAGCAGAGGCTGGATGAAGAACACATCGAGTACATGGCCAAGGACGCGTACACAAGCTACGAGATGTACGGGCGGATCGTTGACATGAGGAAGTGCCTTCGTCCTGCCCCAAACGAGGGATCGAGCCACTGAGCAGTGGCGACAGTGTCACAAGAAGTAGATGATTAGATGATCGTTTCTCCTAGTTTAGAATGCATGTAATTATTTATTAAGGTGTGCGCGAATGTTTTGCATAATCACTTATGTAATTGGATGTTTATTGTGGTTATATATGTTGTTCATCTGGAGATAGAGCAAATCACATCGCACACGGAGTAAACTAGGGAACCCGTTGTTGGGGAACGTAGTAATTTCAAAAATTTCCTACGCACGCAAGATCATGGTGATGCATAGCAACGAGAGGGGAGAGTGTTGTCCACGTACCCTCGTAGACCGACAGCGGAAGCGTTATCACAACGCGGTTGATGTAGTCGTACGTCTTCACGATCCGACCGATCAAGTACCGAACGCACGGCACCTCCGAAGTTCTACACACGTTCAGCTCGATGACATCCCTCGAACTCCGATCCAGCCGAGTGTTGAGGGAGAGTTTCGTCAGCACGACGGCGTGGTGACGATGATGATGTTCCACTGACGCAGGGCTTCGCCTAAGCTCCGCGACGGTATTATCGAGGTGTAATCTAGTGGAGGGGGGCACCGCACACAGCTAAAATATCGTATATCAAAGTGTGTCCATGGGGTGCCCCCTGCCCCCGTATATAAAGGAGCAAGGGAGGAGGAGGCCGGCCCTAGGAGGGGGGCGCACCAAGTGTGGAGTCCTACTAGGACTCCCTAGTCCTAGTAGGATTCCACCTCCCATATGGAATAAGAAAAAAGGAAGGGAAAAAGAGAAGGAAGGAAGGGGGCGCCCCCTTCCCTAGTCCAATTCGGACCAGACCAAGGGGAGGGGTGCGGCCACCCTTGAGGCCCTTTTCCTTCTTTCCCGTATGGCCCAATAAGGCCCAATTCGTATTCCCGTAACTCTCCGGTACTCCGAAAAATACCCGAATCACTCGGAACCTTTCCGAAGTCCGAATATAGTCGTCCAATATATCGATCTTTACGTCTCGACCATTTCGAGACTCCTCGTCATGTCCCCGATCTCATCCGGGACTCCGAACTCCTTCGGTACATCAACATACATAAACTCATAATAAAACTGTCATCGTAACTTTAAGCGTGCGGACCCTTTGGGTTCGAGAACTATGTAGACATGACCGAGACACCTCTCCGGTCAATAACCAATAGCGGGACCTGGATGCCCATATTGGCTCCCACATATTCTACAAAGATCTTTATCGGTCAGACCGCATAACAACATACGTTGTTCTCTTTGTCATCGGTATGTTACTTGCCCGAGATTCGATCGTCGGTATCTCGATACCTAGTTCAATCTCGTTACCCGCAAGTCTCTTTACTCGTTCCGTAATACATCATCCCGCAACTAACTCATTAGTCACAATGCTTGCAAGGCTTATAGTGATGTGCATTACCGAGTGGGCCCAGAGATACCTCTCCGACAATCGGAGTGACAAATCCTAATCTCGAAATACGCCAACCCAACAAGTACCTTTGGAGACACCTGTAGAGCACTTTTATAATCACCCAGTTACGTTGTGACGTTTGGTAGCACACAAAGTGTTCCTCCGGTAAACGGGAGTTGCATAATCTCATAGTCATAGGAACATGTATAAGTCATGAAGAAAGCAATAGCAACATACTAAACGATCGGGTGCTAAGCTAACGTAATGGGTCATGTCAATCACGTCATTCTCCTAATGAGGTGATCCCGTTAATCAAATGACAACTCATGTCTATGGCTAGGAAACATAACCATTTTTGATTAACGAGCTAGTCAAGTAGAGGCATACTAGTGACACTCTGTTTGTCTATGTATTCACACATGTATTATGTTTCCGGTTAATACAATTCTAGCATGAATAACAAACATTTATCATGATATAAGGAAATATATAATACTTTATTATTGCCTCTAGGGCATATTTCCTTCACCCGTCGGTGATGATTTCATCAATCACTGACAATTGTATACCAGCAAGCATTTGCCCATAACACACACGGTTTATTAGCAGCAATTGTCTGTGTTATTATCAGTCTTCACACACATGTCTTATTACGGATCTGTTTGCCGCGTATCACACACATCCTATTAAGTTGAACCGTTTCTGTTGTCTTGGTTCATCGCAAACAGTTCATCCGAGTGAACTGTATGCCATATATCGCACACACCTTGATTTGGCTGGCCGTTTCTATTGTGTTGCCTAATCACAAACAGTTCATTCGAGTGAATTGTATGTCGTATATCGTAGACACCTTTATCTGGCTGACCATTTCTGTTGTTATCCTCATCACAAACAGTTCATTCGAGTGAAGTGTATGTCGCGCATCGCACACGCAACTATAATATGAATCGTGTTTGATGTCTCTGCCATCGCAAACAGTTTGTCTCATTTTTAACGGTTTTCTTACACCACCGTTTGCGATTAATGCATCACATACAGTTTCGTCAAAGGGTCTCTGATTGTACTGTCGCGTTAGGACCATCCTGCAGTAGTATTGTTTCAATAATCGATACAACCGGATGTCGTCACATTTACACCTCTTGGGCCGCAGCAGCCACAATTTTCCCGCCGAGAGCGGTTGTATCACTCATCCAAGTGGTTGGATCGCTCCAGTGTTTTTCTGCAGTATAATGGTTAGATTCGTGGGGGCCTATTTAAGGGTGTCTTCTTCCCCAATGGTCCCAATTGATCTGAGTAAGTCCCCCCACCATTATTGACCTCTTGAAGCTTGCTTTCTATCTATTCCTCCCATGATTCTTGCTTCTATTCAAGGGAAAAGAGAGAGGAGATCTAGATCTACAGTTGCACAAATCCATCTCGCCTCTAAGTGAGGAGAACTCTTTGGATCTAGACCTTGTGTTTCTTTGGTGTTCTCCTCTTGTGTTCTTCCTCTTATATTCCTCCATAACATTAGTTGTTATGGTGGAATTTATTAGATAAGGACTTGCGAACTCTTGTGCTCTTGCCATTGCATTTGGTGCATACGTTTGAGTTCTACATGAGGATTCGTGAAAGTGGAAGTGGAAGTTGAGAAACCTATCACTCTTGGGTGCTTGGTACCCTAGAGCTTGTTTGTGTTGGGTGCTTGGGCGCCCTAGATGGTTGGTGTTGTTCCGAAGCTAAATCATTGTGGTGTAAATCTTCGGGCAAGCTTCGGAGCATCCAATTAAGTTGTTGAGATTGCCCTAGGCAATTTGTACGGGTTCGGTGACCGCCCTCAATGGTCTTCAATTTGTACGGGTTCAATGACTCCTTCAAGGGTCCTTTAGTGGAGTCGCGACACCTTGCATTGTGCGAGGGCATGAGAAGAATATGGTTAGCCATTGTCATGCTTGGGAAGCATTTTTGCTTCCACACCGCTCTAAGGAAGATTAACATCTGCAAGGGTGTGAACTTCGGTATACATCATCATCTTCGCGTGACTGGGTTATCTCGTACCCAAGCCCTTTACTTATGCACTTTGTGATAGACTTCGTGCTTCAAGTTATATATCTTGCTATCACATAGTTGTTTGTTTAGCATAAGTTATGGGTGCACATAGTCGAGCCTAATTTATTTAGGTTTTGTGCTTGGTAAATTAAACACTATTTTATTCCGCATTTATTCAAGCCTAAACCGTAATTATTTTTAAACTACCTATTCACACCCCTCTAGGCGACATCCACATCCTTTGACGGAGGAACCAAGGTACAATTTTTTAGATGGAACTAAAAGGTGCAAATCTTTCGGGCCAAGAAAAAAAAAAGCTCATGGAAACATTAAAGAGCCGTTGCAACATTTGGATATTCCATGAACGATCTTACCGATTAGAGAATATCTAAGAAAGCTAAATCTTAAAATGATGGAAGTGGTAACAGAAGAGGTTGTCTAATTACTTGATGCCGGTTTATCTTTCATGTAGCTGAAAGCAAGTGGGTGAACCCAGTTTATTGTATTCAACCTAGAGCAGCCTCATCTGGGTGAGCGCGGAACTAGGCCGGCCTAGCAGTCGGAGGCCACAACCTCGTTTGGTTTATGTTTTTTTTCACTTTTTTGTTTTTTGCTTTCCTTATTTTACTTTTGTTTATACTTCCAAATATTATATATTAAAAAAATGTTAAACGTGTATGAGAAATAGTGGTTGTGTATTAAAAAGGTTAAAAGTGTATAAAAATGTTGATCATGTGTTGAGCAATTTTTAATGGCAATAAACATTTTTCACACGTAATGTATATTTTTCGTATACATCAGGAACATTTGTATGTTTAACATTTTTAAATATAGTTTTTTCAAAAAATATATATCTTTTGATGTCTATTTTTATTTAATGTATGTTGTACATTTTCCGTATGCATCAGAAACATTTTTTATACACCGGTAACATTTTAAAAATATATGATCAATATTTTTCATATAAAAATAAAAACAAAGAAAACCAAAGGAAAAAAATGCCACAGAAAACCACTGCAGAAAGAATAAAAAACAGTAAAAATGTACACCCTCCGTCCGCGAATAAGTGTACTTCTAGCTTTTTTCCTATGTCAAAGTTTTAAAACTTTTACCAATTTTATAGGGAAAAGTACTAGCATTTATGACACTAAATTAGTATCACTAGATCTATTCTAAAATGTACTTTCATAATATACCAATTTGATGTCATATATGTTATTACTCTTTTGTATATAGTTGGTCAAAATTTTAAAACTTTAACTTAAGACAAAAGTTAAAAGTACGCTTATTGGCGAACGGAGGGAGTAGAAACAAGCAACACAGACCAGCAGCGTGCAAACCGCGGGCTCCTCCGACTATTCCGTGGGTAGCAGTATTCGCGATTCGCAAGTAACCACGAACGACATGGGTGCCTCAGAATGTCGACATGGACGAGTACCCTTGGCCCACACGCCCCCCGACCGCGCGTGCTCGCCACCCGATTGGCCGGCGGGTATAAATGGTGGTGCGCCTGAGCCGCACGCCGCCGCGCATCGCCTTCCCAAACAGCCGACCAGTCAACTGAACGGCAGCCCATCAAGCGTCCCAGCCTGTCACTGAGGGGCGCCGCCGCCGGGCCTGGGCGTCCCGGGAACTGCAGGAACGATGCAGTCGCTGCAGGACAAGGCGTCGGAGTGGAGCGGCGTGGCGGCCGCCGACGCCTTCGCCATCGACGAGGTCAACGTCTTCGAGGCGCTCGGCGGCACCCCGCAGCCCTTCGTCGACCTCTCCACCAACTTCTACACCAGGCCCGCCCCGATCTGCTCCCCCCGCCTCCTCTGATCTGGGTTTCATTCCCCCCCTTCTCTGATTTTGTCGTCTGACTTCCTGGCCGTGGTTGGATCGATGGAACAGGGTTTATGAGGACGAGGAGCAGTGGTTCCGGGAGATATTCTCGGGGTCCAGGAAGGAGGACGCGATCCAGAACCAGTACGAGTTCTTGGTGCAGCGGATGGGCGGCCCGCCGCTATTCTCCCAGAGGAGAGGTAACTTGATTGACTCGGCGTCTCTGTACCTTGATTGAATTGGCGCTCTTCTCCGATTGGTTCCTTGTAGCCCCAAAATGTCCATGTTTCCACTGCCCAATTGCCATTGAAGCTGGTGCTTATGTTGAAATTGATGTTTTGAGTCGAAATGCTTACTTGTTGCCTAATAGATTCCGGGTGTGGAAATGAAACGACCAGTATTTGAAAACTGAAATTGACTTAGAAGTTCACTCTTAAACCTAAACTTTTAGGAAAAGCAAGCAGTTTGTAGATGTTTCAAAGCAGTTTGTAGAATTGTGGAACTGGCTCCTGTTTAATTACATTTCACATCATCCTTCTGCAGAACCATTAAACTTTCCTTGATAGCAACAGCATACTATCATTGTCTCTATTGGATTATTCCTTTTCTTTTCACCCTAGTTATCAGGCAGCACTGTTGGGTGCTTAATGCCTGAGACTACATAGAGATGATTTACAGCTCTGCTCCTCTGTAAGTTAATTGCTTACTGAATTAATCGTTTATCAGATCTGACTGGATTAAAATTACACTTGGTTATGTCAGGAGACTAGTTTTCTTTTACTAAAATGGATTGGAATTACACAGATGGACTATATTAGTGCCAAAGGATGCTAGTATGATTCCTACAGGGAATTACATTTGATCAAATCATGAAAGCAATAAAAAAGATATTGGGAGCTAGGATTAGAGTCTGACAGCGGAACTACGTAGCAATTACAACACTCCATCCGAATTGGAGACCAAGGTCCCTAAACCAGTGGCGCCTTCCTGAACTCAGAGATGAGCTTTCTTTTCAGTGATAGTCAAAAGGCTTTGAACTGAATTTCTCTAACGTTGAAAGGTTCTCCTAGTTTACTCCTGAAATTCCCAAATCACCAAATCGATCATCTGGGTTTATCCGTGGAATACTTTTTCATATCTGAATCTAGCACCAACACTTTCTTAATTAATGTTATAAGTTGCATACTTACAGTTCTCAATCAAGGCATGTGTTGTCTAGTACTAAACTAGCCTACAAAAACGTCTTACATTTTGAGATGGAGGTAGTACTTTTGTAGTGAGTACCTTTTTTTTAACACAGTGTAGTGAGTAGCTAGAAGGCCTAATAGGTTCCATTTCGTACATCTAGGTGATGTAAGCAAAATTGTTTGAAAAATCAAATGTTTGTCCTATTGTTATATGCCCACTTATTTTGCCCTTTTATTTGTTGAACCATTTTGCGTGTGGTAAAGCATAAAGGCTATGCTACTCATTGTCACTAGGTGTTACACATTCTATACTTTTTTCATAATCTTTTCATTCTTGTAATTATGGAAATTAATAGCAACATGAACCCTGCTTGACGTCACCAAGCACTTGCAATTCATATTTTTGGGATCTTAATTACTTGCTGACCCAACACTATCACTCTGTCTGCTTCTCGTAGGACATCCTGCCTTGATAGGACGACATCGGCCATTTCCAGTTACCCACCAAGCTGCGGAGCGATGGCTACACCACATGCAGCAAGCTTTGGAGACTACAGAAAGCATAAACCCAGATACAAAAACCAAAATGATGATTTTTTTCAGGTATGTGTTATGAGTGAACTAGTGAAATCTGCATCAAGCATTCAGCAGCATATCAACCTAGAGGCTTAAGATATTGTCATTTGTTATCTTGTTCCAGGCACACTGCATATTTCCTTGTCGCCGGTAATGAGATGACAAGGCAAACCCAAAGTGTACCTCCCTGCAAACATGCAACGAGCAAACCAGCTGAGTAGCCGCTCAAGTCTATCCAGTTGAATAATGATTTCAGCTTCCGTGATTCCTATACGATTCCCATGTGCAACGGGATCAAGGTTGTTTATGCATTATAGGAAACAACACGCATGATGTTGTAGAGGGGGAGTGACCCAATCAGAGAGCATCTCAAAATTGGTAAATTTGCGTTCTTGATCGTACTCCTCTTCTCTCTTGATTTGAGCTTGAGGGTACAAGTTCTCTGCTCCTGCTAAGGGGAGCACTGCTATGGTGTATTGGTGCTCAACTGCTCTTGCTATTCTATCCAGTGCCTCTGATCCAAAATAAGTGTTTTGGTTTTAGTTCAAATTTGAATTAAAACGACGACACTTATTTTGGATCAGAGGGAGTATCAATTAATGGTTAATTAGTAGGTTTCTAAAATAAAATTTAGGTTGATCTTTTAGAATAAGCTGGGGAGAGGGCAGCTTATTTCCACAGCTAGCTATAAGCCCTAAAAGAACTGGCCCTAAGCAATGCAAGTTCAACCCAGCTTGTTAATTTTCCTTGAAAGAGAAACTCACCTTGTTGTGCTTATTAAACAGTAACTTCAACTGCGATTTCTGATGGCTTCTTCTCTCGAGTTTTAGAGAAGTAAACCTGTATCTGTATGTTTTGTGGTGTTGAGAGAATTTGCCGTCCAGTTTATTCCACACAATAAATTATTTGGACAATGGATTTGGGGAAGGGAACGTGGCATGGAATGAAGGGACGTGGTACAAGCACAAGGAAGGGTACTTGGATCGAGTGGGCCACCTACAGTTGCAGGCATGTGCTACCTTGTTGCCTAGAGTAAAATAGCACGAGGCAGCCTTGTAAACTGAAATCCAGATTGCAAAACATAACACTTGCACTTACACTATCCATCTTTATTACTAGGAGTAGTTCTGAACCGAACTTTCAGGTTCACATACCCATTAACATGGGGGCCAGACTTGCTGTGTTTTTCGGAGTACAAGACGGAAGTTATTCGTATGATCGGATATTACTACACTTAGGCTTAGTATAAGGTTGTTGCAGCAGCTTGTACTGCTATGCTGGAGGAAGGCATGCATCATGGTCGTCCGATCCCTCCATTGTACAGCGGAGGGCATGCATCATGGTCGTCCGATCCCTCCATTGTACGGCGGAGGTGCCCCGCGGACGGTGGGGGTATGGCTGCGGACGGTAGGGTCCACCGCCGGGTGCGCACTGTCCGTGGCACACGGGATGGTTAGGGTCCAGAGGACGAACTGGAAGGAAAACACAAGCATCCATGATTATTCAGTTGTAGTAGTGGTAACTTGTCTGCTTCAGAATGTTTATAGAATACTCTGAAACACAAGCATCCACTACTAGAGTGAGTATATTTCAAGGAGGAGATGACGACGAAGAGGATGAAATGAACAGTTTGGAGGCGCTAACCGCGGATGCCGCCGACTGCATGGCAGACGGAGCTGCTCATGATCACCGCGGAGACGACGAACAGCGCGATCTGGAGGAGCGCCATCAAACGGGCAGCTCCGGCGAAGGACGCCATCGTAACGTGGCTTGGCTTACTGGTGTTGTGAGCGGTGACTAGCTAGTTCGGTGCTTCGAGCTGTGTTTTTTGCGGAAGCTGCTCGCCCAAGGGCTCGTATTTATAGATGTCGACCCCTATGGCAAAGAGAAAGATCGCCTTGGCCTAAGCATTTTCGACCTCGAGAATTCAATCTTTGGCAGCTGCTAGTGCGCTGGTGTGTTTTTTCCGTTGGAAAATGATCACACTGTTTTGGTGCGCACACGTACATGACTGCTCAAATTTCTCCGGTTAGTCAAGGCTGGTGAGTGGTGAGTGGTGACAACTTGGCCGTGCACGACCGGCAGAAAGAAACGACTCAACTCGGCGACTCTCGGGTCGTCTTGCCACGAAGGAAAAGCGATACTAAGATGCGTTTGGTTACCTGCTGCTGTTAGAGTAAAACGAGATTGAATGAAAGTAATGGACGATCAGTCCTGATTTTTATTGATTCTCAAGTATATATACATCTGGAAGTGGTGGGAAGAAGAGGTGCCTGTTCGGAGGCATCCCTCCTGAACAGGTGTCTGTTGACAATAGAGAGAAGAGACATGACTATTTGGGGTTAGACACACCCTTTTGCTAATGACTATTTATTAATTAGCACGTGCTAATTGATCTACTATTTAATTCCTAACACTCCCCCTTGTACAACACCGCTCCTTGAGTGATACATCATTGAAAGCTTCTTGTACATAGATCTTCCATCTTGATAAATCTTCAGTATAGTCTTGAGAGTCTCCCCCGAAAACCCTGTGGGGAAAATATGAAGAATAGAGCAGATATATTGCTAAAACTCATTTAAACCCAATGAGAAAAAGAATTAGGAGAAAAGATGCAACATATAATGATTGTTATCTCCTTGATAACTCATATGAGAAAACCTTTGAGAAAGGAGAAAACTCATTGATGAGTTTGGAGAACAATAAATATGCCTTGTATACTTTTCTTTAAAAAAACCAGTGGAGAAAAATAGAAAGTATTGCATATGTTGCCTCGTTAAAACCTTTTATGAGAAACTTCGAGAGAAAGCTCATAAGGAAAAAGAGTGCAATCTGATATGTCATTGAAAACTCCTTTAGAACCCAGTGGGAAAGATATAAGGAGAAAAATATAGGACATATCATGATAATTGTCTCTTTAACTCAATATGGGAAAATTCATAGGGTTTAGAGGACAATAAATATGTCGTGTATACTTTCCTAAAACCCCGGTGGAAAAAACAGAAAGTATGACATATGATCTCATGTTGATATTACCTCATTAAAAACCTTAATGAGAACCTGGAAAAGTAAACTCATAAAGGAAAAAAGAGTACAATATGGTGCTTTGAACATGAGTAATTCAGGAAGATACTCCCCCTAATACTTGCATATCTTGAAGACGTCGAATACCAATTCCATGAACATGTTTATAGAATATTGAAGTTGGTAGAGACTTCATGGTTGTCACATGATTTGACTTGCAAGATGAACAATATAAAGATATTGCTTACTATGTACCCTGTTTGCATCCAGACAACACAAGCAACATTATCTTTGCGATAATGGTTGGTGGATGTAGCCACTAAGGTATGTTTCGAAGACTTTCATGGTATGGCTACCACACCTAGGAGGAACACAAAGCTTGTCTATGATCTAACGTATTGGGGATATGATCGATTTATCCAATGATAATGGTGTCCAGAAACATCTGAAACTGAAAAACTAGAACAAGATATTTGATGCCTTTGAGATATCGAAAGATATTCTTGATCCCCAACCAATTATGTGTAGTGTGTCCAATGGCACTAGGTATGCAAATTTATGTCCCAATATCGGATTCTCATCAACTCATGGTTTTAATGGATCTTTCTCTACGTCTAGAGAACATGACCATGCGAGTTACGGATGCATAAGATTTGTCCACAATGAATTTCTCCAATATATTTTGGATATAGACAATATAGTGTACCATAATGTATGAGTGAAGGTGCTCGAGGTTTTACCCAATCCTTCATCTCAAAATCCGTCATTAAGATGATCATGTGCTTCATCATTGCAGGAGTAATCCCTGTGTATGACAAGCATGCATGGGTATCCATCATTGTAGGAGTAATCCTTATGTATAAGGAACTCACTATGTCGGTTGTACCAAAATGTACCCACAACAATAAGTCACATGGTGACTTATTGGTTTTTACACAATGTATGTTGCGATTTGCATTTCGATTCATAAGCGAAATTCCATTGGGAACCATCTATGTCTGAATCTAGTGACCACATGGATATGTAATTGATACGTTCATTTTGCATCATGCTTTTATATCAATATTTATTGCATTATGGGTTGTTATTACACGTTATGTCACAATACTTATACCTATTCTCTCTTATTTTACAAGGTTTGCATGAAGAGGGAGAATGCCGGCAGCTGGAATTCTGAGCTGGAAAAGGAGCAAATATTAGAGACCTATTCTGCACAACTCCAAAAGTCCTGAAACTTCACGGAGGCACGTTTTGGAATATATAAAAAAATATTGGAGAAAGAATCAACCAGATGGGGCCCACACCCTGGCCACGAGGGTGGGGGGCGCGCCCCCTACCTCGTGGGCCCCCTGGCAGGCCTCTGAGGCCCATCTTCTGCTATATGAAGTCTTTTACCCTGGAAAAAAATCAAAAGCAAGCTTTCGGGACGAAAGACCGCCACCACGAGGCGGAACCTTGGTGGAACCAATCTAGGGCTCCGGCGGAGCTGTTCTGCCGGGGAAACATTCCCCCGGGAGGGGGAAATCATCACCATCGTCATCACCAACGATCCTCTCATCGGGAGGGGGTCAATCTCCATCAACATCTTCACCAACACCATCTTCTCTCAAACCCTAGTTCATCTCTTGTATCCAATCTTTGTACCAAAACCTCAGATTGGTACCTGTGGGTTGCTAGTAGTGTTGATTATTCTTTGTAGTTGATGCTAGTTGGTTTATTTGGTGGAAGATCATATGTTCAGATCCTTTATGCATATTAATACCACTCTGATTATGAACATGATATGATTTATGAGTAGTTACGTTTGTTCCTGAGGACATGGGAGAAGTCTTGTTATAAGTAGTCATGTGAATTTCGTATTCGTTCGATATTTTGATGAGATGTATGTTGTCTCTCCTCTAATGATGTTATGTGAACGTCGACTACATGACACTTCACCATTGTTTGGGCCTAGAGGAAGGCATTGGGAAGTAATAAGTAGATGATGGGTTGCTAGAGTGACAGAAGCTTAAACTCTAGTTTATGAGTTGTTTCGTAAGGGGCTGATTTGGATCCATATGTTTCATGCTATGGTTAGGTTTACCTTAATACTTCTTTTGTAGTTGCGGATGCTTGCAACAGGGATTAATCATAAGTGGGATGCTTGTCCAAGAAAGGGCAGCACCCAAGCACCGGTCCACCCACATATCAAATTATCAAAGTACCGGACGCGAATCATATGAGTGTGATGAAAACTAGCTTGACGATAATTCCCATGTGTCCTCGGGAGCGCTTTTCTCTATATAAGAGTTTGTCCAGGCTTGTCCTTTGCTACAAAAAGGACTGGGCTATCTTGTTGCACCTTGTTTACTTTCATTACTTGTTACCCGTTACAAATTACCTTATCACAAAACCATCTGTTACCGATAATTTCAGTGCTTGTAGAGAATACCTTACTGGAAACCGCTTGTCATTTCCTTCTGCTCCTCGTTGGGTTCGACGCTCTTAATTATCGAAAGGACTACGCTAGATCCCCTACACTTGTGGGTCATCAAGACTCTTTTCTGGCGCCGTTGCCAGGGAGTGAAACGCCTTTGGTAAGTAGAATTTGGTAAGGAAAGATTTATATAGTGTGCTGAAATTTACTGTCACTTGTTACTATGGAAAGTAATCCTCTGAGGGGCTTGTTCGGGGTATCTTCACCCTAAATAGTAGAGCAAAGAGTTGCTCCTCAACCTACTGAACCTAATGAAAATGTTTACTTTGAAATTCCTTTGGGTATGATAGAGAAACTGCTAGCTAATCCTTTCACAGGTGATGGAACATTACATCCCGATTTGCACCTTATCTATGTGGATAAAGTTTGTGGATTATTTAAGCTTGCAGGTATGCCCGAGGATGTTATGAAGAAGAAGGTCTTCCCTTTATCTTTGAAGGGAAAGGCATTGACATGGTTTAGGCTATGTGATGATATGGGATCATGGAACTACAACCGATTGAAATTGGAATTTCATCAGAAGTTTTATCCTATGCATCTTGTTCATCGTGATCGCAATTATATATATAATTTTTGGCCTCGCGAAGGAGAAAATATCGCTCAAGCTTGGGGGAGGCTTAAGTCAATGTTATATTCATGCCCCAATCATGAGCTCTCAAGAGAAATTATTATTCAAAAATTTTATGCTCGACTTTCTCTCAATAATCACTCCATGCTCGATACTTCTTGTACTGATTCTTTTATGGTGAAGACTATTGAATTCAAATGGGATTTATTGGAAAGAATTAAATGCAACTCTGAAGATTGGGACCTCGACAAAGGTAAGGAGTTAGGTATAACACCTAAGTTTGATTGTGTTAAATCTTTTATGGATACCGATGTTTTCCGTGAATTTAGCACTAAATATGGACTTGACTCTGAGATAGTAGCTTCTTTCTGTGAATCCTTTGCTACTCATGTTGATCTCCCTAAGGAGAAGTGGTTTAAATATAATCCTCCCATTGAAGTAAAAGTAGTTGCACCTATTAAAGTTGAAGAAAAGACTATCACTTATAATGTTGATCATGTTGTTCCTACTGCTTATATTGAGAAACCACCTTTCCCTGTTAGAATAAAGGATCATGCTAAAGCTTCAACTGTGGTTCGTAAGAGTAACACTAGAACACCTACACCCCCTGAGCAAATTAAAGTTGAACCTAGTATTGTTATGGTTAAAGATCTCTTGGCTGATAATATTGATGGGCATGTTATTTACTTCTGTGACGAAGCTGCTAGAATTGCTAGACCAGATACTAAAAATAAACATAGACCAGTTGTAGGCATGCCTGTTATTTCTGTTAAAATAGGAGATCATTGTTATCATGGCTTATGTGATATGGGTGCTAGTGCAAGTGCAATACCTCATTCCTTATACAAAGAAATTATGCATGATATTGCACCTGCTAAGATAGAGGAAATTGATGTTACAATTAAGCTTGCCAATAGAGACACTATTTCACCAGTTGGGATTGTTAGAGATGTTGAAGTCTTGTGTGGGAAAGTTAAATATCCTGCTGATTTTCTTGTTCTTGGTTCTCCACAAGATAACTTTTGTCCCATTATATTTGGTAGACCCTTCTTGAATACTGTTAATGCTAGGATAGATTGCAAAAAGGATGTTGTTACTATTGGTTTGGTGGATATGTCTCATGAGTTTAATTTTGCTAAATTTCGTAGACAACCCCATGATAAAGAATTGCCTAGTAAAGATGAAATTATTGGTCTTGCTTCTATTGCCGTGCCTCCTAATGATCCGTTAGAACAATATTTGCTCGACCATGAAAATGATATGTTTATGAATGAAAGAAGGGAAATAGATGAAGTATTCTTTAAACAGGGACCTATTTTGAAACACAACTTTCCTGTTGAAATCCTAGGGGATCCTCCTCCACCCAAGGGTGATCCCGTGTTTGAGCTTAAACCATTACCTAATACTCTTAAATATGCTTATCTTGATGAGAAAAAGATATATCCTGTTATTATTAGTGCTAACCTTTCAGAGCATGAAGAAAAGAAATTATTGAAAACTCTGAAGAAGCACCGTGCTGCTATGGGATATACTCTTGATGATCATAAGGGCATTAGTCCCACTCTATGCCAGCACAAAATAAAATTGGAGAAAGACGCTAAACCGGTTGTTGATCACCAACGAAGGTTAAATCTAAGATGAAAGAAGTGGTAAGAAAAGAAATAATAAAGCTTCTGGAGGCAGGTATAATTTATCCCGTTGCTGATAGTCAGTGGGTAAGCCCTGTCCATTGTGTCCCTAAGAAGGGAGGTATTACTGTTGTTCCTAATGATAAAGATGAATTGATCCCCCAAAGAATTGTTACATGCTATAGAATGGTAATTGATTTCCGCAAATTAAATAAAGCTACTAAAAAGGATCATTACCCTTTACCTTTTATTGATCAAATGCTAGAAAGATTATCCAAACATACACATTTTTGCTTTCTAGATGGTTATTCTGGTTTCTCTCAGATACCTGTGTCAAAAGAGGATCAAGAAAAGACCACTTTTACTTGCCCTTGCGGTACCTTTGCTTATAGACGTATGCCTTTTGGTTTATGCAATGCACCTGCTACCTTTCAAAGATGCATGATGGCTATATTCTCTGATTTTTGTGAAAAGATTGTTGAGGTTTTCATGGATTTCTCCGTATATGGAACTTCTTTTGATGATTGCTTGAGCAACCTTGATCGAGTTTTGCAGAGATGTGAAGAAACTAATCTTGTCTTGAATTGGGAGGAGTGCCACTTTATGGTTAATGAAGGTATTGTCTTGGGGCATAAAATTTCTGAAAGAGGTATTGAAGTTGATAAAGCTAAAGTTGATGCTACTGAAAATATGACGTGTCCTAAGGACATTAAAGGTACAAGAAGTTTCCTTGGTCATGCCGGTTTTTATAGGAGGTTCATTAAGGACTTCTCTAAAAATTTTAGGCCTCTGACTAATCTCTTACAAAAAGATGTTCCATTTATCTTTGATGATGATTGTGTAGAAGCATTTGAAATACTTAAGAAAGCCTTGATTTCTGCACCTATTGTTCAGCCACCTGATTGGAATTTACCCTTTGAAATTATGTGTGATGCTAGTGATTATGCTGTAGGTGCTGTTCTAGGACAAAGAGTTGATAAGAAATTAAATGTTATCCAATATGCTAGTAAACTCTAGACAGTGCCTAGAGAAATTATGCTACTACTGAAAAAGAATTTTTAGCAGTTGTATTTGCTTGTGACAAGTTCAGACCTTATATTGTTGATTCTAAAGTAACTGTTTACACTGATCATGCTGCTATTAAATATCTTATGGAAAAGAAAGATGTTAAACCTAGACTTATTAGATGGGTTCTCTTGCTACAAGAATTTGATTTGCATATTATTGATAGAAAGGGAGCTGAGAACCTCGTTGCAGACAACTTGTTGATGATAGCTTTCCTGATGAACAATTAGCTGTCATAAATGCTTCTCGTACTGCTCCATGGTATGCTGATTATGCTAATTACATTGTTGCTAAATTTATACCACCTAGTTTCACATACCAGCAAAAGAAAAAGTTTTTTTGTGATTTAAGACATTACTTCTGGGATAACCCACACCTTTATAAAGAAGGAGTAGATGGTGTTATTAGACGTTGTATACCTGAGCATGAACAGGAACATATCCTATGTAAGTGTCACTCTGAGGCCTATGGAGGACACCATGCTGGAGATATAACTGCGCATAAGGTATTGCAATCCGGTTTTTATTGGCCTACTCTCTTCAAAGATGCCCGTAAGTTTGTCTTGTCTTGTGATGAATGTCAAAGAATTGGTAATATTATTAGACGTGAAGAAATACCTATGAATTATTCACTTGTTATTGAACCATTTGATGTTTGGGGTTTTGATTATATGGGACCGTTTCCTTCCTCCAATGGGTATACACATATTTTAGTTGCTGTTGATTACGTTACTAAGTGGGTAGAAGCTATTCCAACTAGTAGTGCTGACCATAACACCTCTATTAAGATGCTTAAAGAAGTTATTTTTCCGAGGTTTGGAGTCCCTAGATATTTAATGACTGATGGTGGTTCACATTTTATTCATTGTGCTTTTCATAAAATGCTTTCTAATTATGATGTTAATCATAGAATTGCATCTCCGTATCACCTGCAGTCTAGTGGTCAAGTAGAATTGAGTAATAGAGAGCTCAAATTAATTTTGCAAAAAACTATTAATAGATCTAGAAAGAATTGGTCCAAGAAACTTGATGATGCTTTATGGGCCTATAGAACTGCATATAAAAATCCTATGGGCATGTCTCCGTATAAAATGGTTTATGGAAAAGCATGTCACTTACCTCTCAAACTAGAACATAAGGCATATTGGGCCATTAAAGAGCTCAATTATGATTTCAAACTTGCCGGTGAGAAGAGGTTATTTGACATTATCTCTCTTGATGAATGGAGAACCCAAGCCTATGAGAATGCCAAACTGTTTAAAGAAAAGGTTAAAAGATGGCATGACAAAAGGATACAAAAGCGCGAGTTTAACGTAGGTGACTATGTGTTGCTATTCAACTCTCGTTTAAGATTTTTTGCAGGAAAACTTCTCTCTAAATGGGAAGGTCCTTACGTTATCGAGGAGGTCTATCGTTCCGGTGCCATAAAAATCAGCAACTTCGAAGGCACAAATCCGAAGGTGGTGAACGGTCAAAGAATCAAACATTATATCTCAGGTAATCCAATAAATGTTGAAACCAATGTTATTGAAACCGTAACCCCGGAGGAATACACAAGGGACACTTTCCAGAACGTTTCAGACTCCGAAAAGGAATAGGTATGTGGTACGGTAAGTAAACCGACTCCAAAACAGTTCTAATGGTAATTTTTCTCCATTTTGGAATATTTAAGAAAATAGGAAAATAAGAAGTAGTTCGGGAAGGACACGAGGCGTCCACGAGGGTGGAGGGCGCGTCCTACCCCCCTGGGCGCGCCCCCTGCCTCGTGGGCACCTCGTGTGTTCTCCGGACTCTGTTTTCTTGCACGATACTTCTTTTGGTCGATAAAAATTCATTATATAATCTCCCGAAGGTTTGGACCACCGTAACATGCAAATATCCTCTGTTTTTGTTTCGAGCTGTTTTTCTGACAGATCTAGATCACCATGACGTCTCCAAGTGCCCCCAAGGACAAGTTCTTCGAGAAGGTCATCAACCCCTACCTCACAGAAGTGCTGCAACATCCTCAAACCATTGAGATGCGTGAGGGGTTGCTGCACATCCGCGATGTTGAGGGACCAAGGAGGACCGGAAGCGTGGAGACAAGGCTCGAGGCAATGGAGCAACAAGTTTTCAAGTGCCGGGAGATGGTGGAACATGGACTCGACGCCAATCATATAATGATCACGGAGTTCACCAACAATCACAAGCTGGATGCCAAGAACATTGGGGAGGCCAGCTTCAAGCTTCACGAGAAAATTGAGCGTCTCCAAGCGCAGTTCTAGGACCTGCAAAACCAAAACTGTGAGTATGAATATAGATTCAAGAGGATGAGTTTAGCTGCAGATTTGAGGATTCCGGAGACTCGATCATCCTTCTATGATGGTGAGCCTATGCCTTGGAAGATGGACGACAAGCCTACATCATCAACAACTCCATCATCACCACCCCCGAGGAAAGAGATATAATCCCATGGGTATGGGCACTCCCCTTGGCAACTGCCAAGCTTGGGGGAGGTCCCCTGGTATCGTATCACCATCACACTCCTATCTTTACCGTTTTTCTTAGTTCGATCCTTTTAGTAATATCTTGATCTAGTAGAATAAAGTTTTAAGTATGACCTAGTTTTGAGTTTTGCTTTATGATCCTTGTATGTAATCGAGTCCGTGAGCTATATATATAATAAAGATTAGTTTTGAGTCAAGGGCTTGCTTATCTTGCTATGATCTTGAGGGAATAGAAGAAAGAATAAAAAGAAGTAAAGAGATCATATTGATCTTATGGAGAGTAATGACTTCACATATAAAGAGTATGATAAATAAAAATTGTTGAGAGTTGACAAACATAGTTTTGGTCATCGTTGCAATTAATAGGAATTAATAAAGAAAGAGAGGTTTTCACATATAAATGTACTATCTTGGACATCTTTTATGATTGTGAGCACTCATTAAAATATGCCATGCTAAAGAGTTGATGTTGGACAAGGAAGACAACGTAATGGGTTATGTTTTCTTATATCCGAAATAAAGTATATTGTCATGGATCATCCAACATGTTGAGCTTGCCTTTCCCCCTCATGCTAGCCAAATTCTTTGCACCAAGTAGAGATACTACTTGTGCTTCCGAATATCCTGAAACCCAGTTTTGCCGTGAGAGTCCACTATATCTACCTATGGATTGAGTAAGATCCTTCAAGTAAGTTGTCATTGTTGCATGCAATAAAAAATTTGCTCTCTAAATATGTATGATTTATTAATGTGGAGAAAATAAGCTTTATACGATCTTGTGATATGGAAGCAATAAAAGCGACGGACTGCATAATAAAGGTCCATATCACAAGTGGCAATATAAAGTGACGTTCTTTGCATTAAGATTTCATGCATCCAACCATAAAAGCACATGACAACCTCTGCTTCCCTCTGCGAAGGGCCTATCTTTTATTCTTGTCTTATACCTTATGCAAGAGTCATGGTGATCTTCACCTTTCCTTTTTACATTTTATCCTTTGGCAAGCACATTGCGTTGGAAAGATCCAGATATATATATCCAATTGGATGTAAGTTATCATGAACTATTATTGTTGACATTACCCTTGAGGTAAAAGTTTGGGACACAAAACTATAAGCCCCTATCTTTCTCGGTGTCCGATTGAAACTCCATAACCATAAGTATTGCGTGAGTGTTAGCAATTGTGAAAGACTAAATGATAGTTGAGTATGTGGACTTGCTGAAAAGCTCTTATATTGACTCTTTCCGATGTTATAATAAATTGCAATGGCTTCAATGACCGAGATCGTAGTTTGTTAGTTCTCAATGAAGTTTCTGAGTCATACTTGACATTATGAATAGATTATTACTTGAGCATAAGAAATCATATGACAATATATATATATATATGTTGCTGTTATAAGAATGATCATGATGCCCTCATGTCCATATTTTATTTTATCGACACCTCTATCTCTAAACATGTGGACATATTTTTCGTTATCGGCTTCCGCTTGAGGACAAGCGAGGTCTAAGCTTGGGGGAGTTGATACATCCATTTTGCATCATGCTTTTATATCGATATTTTTATTGCATTATGGGCTGTTATTACACGTTATGTCACAATACTTATACCTATTCTCTCTTATTTTACAAGGTTTGCATGAAGAGGGAGAATGCCAGCAGCTGGAATTCTAGCTGGAAAAGGAGCAAATATTAGAGACCTATTCTGCACAACTCCAAAAGTCCTGAAACTTCACGGAGGCACGTTTTCGAATATATAAAAAATACTAGAGAAACAATCAACCAGCGGGGGGCCACTCCCTGGCAACGAGGGTGGGGGCGCGCCCTACCCCCTGGGCGCGCCCCTGCCTCGTGGGCCCCCTGGAAGGCCTCCGATGCCCATCTTCTGCTATATGAAGTCTTTTACCCTGGAAAAAAAATCAGAAGCAAGCTTTCGGGACGAAACACCGCCGCCACGAGGCGGAACCTTGGCGGAACCAATCTAGGGCTCCGGCGGAGCTGTTCTGCCGGGGAAACATCCCTCCGGGAGGGGGAAGTCATCACCATCGTCATCACCAACGATCCTCTCATCGGGAGGGGTTCAATCTTCATCAACATCTTCACCAGCACCATCTCCTCTCAAACCCTAGTTCATCTCTTGTATCCAATATTTGTACCAAAACCTCAGATTGGTACCTGTGGGTTGCTAGTAGTGTTGATTACTCTTTGTAGTTGATGCTAGTTGGTTTATTTGGTAGAAGATCATATGTTCAGATCCTTTATGCATATTGTAACACCCCGAGAATCATGCTACAGTAATCTCCCCCTAATGGCGGCCATGTCATCGTGATAACTATGCAGCTTGCCACTTGTCCAAAAATCAAAGCCTTTTTCAAATTTAAAATAAGACAAATAAATTATTTTCTTTGAGCAGTAAAACTAAAATGTTCACCTTATCCTATAAATTTACCTGATCATTGTCATGTTGTAACCAACATCATTTTACTTACCAAATAATTCCTAGGAAATTAATAAATGGTCCAGCAAAATTAATTTGGCCTTTTCAAAATAAGAAAATATCTATACGTTTCCAAATGATGAGAAACCTTATTGTGGTCTTGGAATGTTGTACTATAATTATGTGCCAAGTTTCAACTCAAACCAAATTCATTTGCTATTTCTAATTAAATGGAAAAATGTAGCCGATTCCCCTGACAGAAAAAGAAAAGCAAAAAGGAAAAGGAAGAGGGTGCTATGTACTTGCAGGCCCAGCAAAGCCACAATGGCCGGCCCAGACCACCACCTCTCCATCAACCTCCTGTAGCAGGAGGCAGAGGAGAGCGTGGCGGCCATCCAGGCCTCCCTGGCCGGCGATGCCGCCGTGGCGCCCATCCACGACACCCCTCCTAGCTGGATAAGATCCCCCCGTCCCCATGGACGAACCCTAACCCTCATTCCCTTCTCCCTCGCGCCGTTTTTCTTCCTCCCCGCGATAAGCCGAAGCTCCGTCTCATGGCCACCGCCAACCTCGCGCCCACCGTCGTCCCCGCCACCTAGGACTGCACCAGGAGCTCCCAAGACCTCGTCCACGTCAACTGCAAGCGCCAGATCAAGATCATCGCCCCTCCGTCGAGTGGATCGACCTCGTCTTCCTCCTTGGTCACCGGCGCCTCTCCGTCGAATACACCACCGCTGCTGCTCCTAAGCTCCCAACGGGCCCTCGTGCGCCTACTAGGTGAGCCCCACCGTGGTTTCCCTTTTTTTGTTCGTTACTCAAACCGCTGCGGTTGCCTGCTGTAGCCGGGGGTGCTACGCCGGCCGCCGTGGCCTGCCGAGCCACGCGCGCCTCGCTTCCGCCCACGCCCATGGCCGCCGTCGCCACAGGCGCTCCCCTGCAGCCGCCTCGGTCACGCGCCTCCTCCCGCGTCCACCGTCGATGCTCGCCGGCACTTTCCCCGCGCGCCCGCCGGGACTCTGCAGCCAGGCCCCGCCTACAGCGCGCGCGCCCGCCTCTGACCTCGCGGCTGCCCGCCTCTGCGCCCGTGCCGTCACCGCTGCCGCTGCCGCTGCCGCTGCCGCCGAGTACTTCTGCTGCCGCAGCTGCTGCCGCTAGCGTCGTCCATGCCCCACGCCTCCGGCCACCGCGCCCCCTCCGCCGCGGCTACCTACCATGCCTGCCTGTGCCGTGCTGTCGCCTGTCGGCGCACGCGCGCTCGCGGCTCCGCCCCCCCTTGCGCGCGCCGCCCCTGCGTCGCCTCTGCCTGTCGCGGCCGGCCGGCGAGCCGCGCCGCCGACCACCCGCCCTACGCCGGCGCCCCGCGCACACACGCTCCCGTGCCTCGTTCGGGCGGGCGCCCACATCCCTCGCCCGCTGCCCGATTTACCGCCGCCCGGTTGGCTCCATGGGCCACTAACCAAGGGGCCCCACGCCCCTGTAAAAAAGAAGAGATAAAAAGTTTAAGATTAAAATAATAATAATTAGTTAATTAATTAATTAATTAATTAACTTAATTATAGTCTGCTTAATTAACTTAACCTGCTAATTAAAATACCTAATCTTTAATTAGTTCGGTGAGTGTATGACAAGGAGGCCCCACCCCTTGTTGACCAGTCAACGTTGACTGGTCAACTGGGACCCCCTGGACCCACTGTCATTTTCTGTTGCGCTGCTGGGTGCACTGCACCGGGTGCACCTAGCAATTTCCTGTTTTTTTTCGAATTAATAATAATTTCAGAATAATATTAAAACTTTGAAAATTCATATAAAATAATCCGTAACTCGGATGGAAATGTTTTCTACATGAAAATTGCTCAGAACGACGAGACAAATCCGAATACGCGGTCCGTTCGTCCGCCACACATCCCTAGCATAGCGAACATCGAACCTTTCCCCTCTGGTTCGTTTGTTCGAAAATGCCAAACTTCGGGAAAGCTTTCCCGGATGTTATCCCCTTCGCCGGTAACGTGTAGCACCGCGTTGGAACACGTCTAGCTCTGCCTCTTGTCCTGTTATGCACTTGCTTGCTTTGTATTTACTGTTTTCCCCCCTCTTCTCTTCGGTAGACCCCATGACGGCTGCCGATGCCGCCGTGATCGACTACGTCACCGACGACCCTCCTTGTCATCTGAGCAACCAGGCAAGCCCCCCCCCTTTGATCATCCCAATATCGCAAATTTCCTTTCTCTCATGCTTGCATTAGATTTTGCTACTGTATTTGTTTGCTCCTATTCTGATGCATAGCCTGCTTTTGTAACCTGCTTATTGATACTTACCTGCTTATCCTAAACTGCTTAGTATAGGTTGGTTAGTGATCCATCAGTGACCCCACCTTGTCCTTGTTGCCCCTGCTTCATCATTGAAGACCCGATCGACGGGATCGAAGACCAGGCCCCGGCACTGCACATCACTTTCCCCTTAGTTGCTCGACACTACACGGTTATTATCGAGTGCCGAAGGTGAGACCTCTTCAGCACTTCTGATGTTAACCCTGTAGTGTAGCTATTCGGTCGTCGTCATCGAGGGTGATTTCCTCCTTAACCACTTCCGATATGAGTCTGTCGTGCAACCCCTCAAGTGTGAACCTCGAGGGTGGTCCCTCTTACGTTCACCTTGATGATTACATCGAGTGGAATTCGCCGAGGGTGATTCCTCGGGTTTTCCCCTTGATGTTTGGACACACGGATACTTGGACTTTACCACCGCTACTTGGAAAGGCGGGTTGACCCTGAGGGGTACCCGCGAGTGATGTGGAGACGGGTTGACCTGGAGGGTGCCCGCGAGATAATTACGAGGCATGGCCCGGCATTCCTAGCCCTTGCCGCTAGTCCTCGAGACGGGGCGACGGGGTCACATCTTTCATGAGTCTCTGCTTGTTACCGCGCGTTCCTAATCCACTACGATTTGGATACTTGATCCGAGGGCCTCTGTCCTGATAGCACTAACCATCACGTGGGGATAGTATGGGCGTTCTGCGTCGTATGCATCAGCCGAAGCTTAATAGACGTCAGCGACTGAGCGGCGCGCGTCGAGTTGGACTGGTAAGCACCTGCCTTTTTAAAGGAGGTAGCTAGGTCTACTCACCGGCCGCGTACGCAACATGCAGGAGTTCCCGAGGAGATGGCCCATGACCCCTGGGGCATAGGTTTAGTCTGGCGTGCTGACCTCTCTATTAAGCCTAGGTCGGGTTGCGGCGTATTGTTTGGCCGAGGCCGGGCATGACCCAGGAAAGTGTGTCCGGCCGGAGTTAATCGAGCGCGGTGGGTAAGTTGGTGCACCCCTCCAGGGAAGAAAACATCTATTGAGAGCCTGTCCTATGGTAACGGACACTTGGAGTTGTATCCCGATCGATACAACTAGAACTGGATACTTGAGATGAGACATGGATATGAGAAATGGATAGTATGGCTCTGGAATTGCTTTCTCGCAGGGAGTCGAGAAAGGATCTCTGGCCGAGGTTGATAACACTACTACTACTTTACTTTATGCTACTCTACTCCCTCCTGTTGCTGCAAGATGGTGGTTTCCAGAAGATGCTAGTCTTCGATAGGCTAGGCTTTCCCCTTCTCTTCTGGCATTCTGCAGTTCAGTCCACATATACTACCCTTTTCATTGACACCGATGCATATGTAGTGTAGATCCTTGCTTGCGAGTACTTTGGATGAGTACTCACGGTTGCTTTGCTCCCCCTTTTCCATTCTTCTCGGATGTCGCAACCAGATGGTGGAGCCCAGGATCCAGACGCCACCTTCGATGACGACTGCTACTACACTGAGGGTGCCTACTACTACGTGGTGGCCGCCGACGACCAGGAGTAGTTAGGAGGCTCCCAGGCAGGAGGCCTTGTCTTTTCGATCGTAGATGCTTTTGTGCTGGCCTTCTTAAGGCAAACTTGTCTAACTTATGTCTGTACTCAGATATTGTTGCTTTCGCTGACTCTTGTGTTTTTGAGCTTATGTATTCGAGCCCTCGAGGCCCCTGGCTTGTAATATAAAGCTTGTATTATTTTATTTTGTATCTAGAGTTGTGTTGTGATATCTTCCCGTGAGTCCTTGATCTTGATCGTACACATTTGCGTGTATGATTTGTGTACGATTGAATCGAGGGCGTCACAAGTTGGTATCAGAGCCGACTGCTTGTAGGTAGCCCCCTTTCCAACTCCTTGGCCGAAGTTGAGTCTAGTCACTACAAAACTTTTACTAACATGGTTGTGTGTCTTACGGGCCCACGTCGCCATTGGGTGGTATTAGGATCTTTTATTCCTCGTCTATACTATGGGACTTTGATCTCTCTTCTAATCGGGTTAAACGATTTTGCTAACTCTGACATTAGGCTCTCGTAACCACTTCATCCCGGAGAGCCACTTCATTCCATATGATTGCCTGCTTCACCAGAAGATTCCGAAGATACTCTCCGATGTTCGCTCGAGAACTTGTACTCATTGCTTTTGCGATTCCCTTCGACCGTCAACCCCTATGGAAAACTACATACACTTGCCATTCTTACAATTATTTTTCCTTGCTCTTGTTATTACAAGATGCTTCGAAATTCTCCATTGTTCCGAGAATTCTTTGAGCTTACTACCTTGCAGTTCCTTACCGCATGAATACCCCCCTATGGATAATTCCTCACACTTACCGAGTATCTATTCTTCCCAGGTGTTCATATGATTCAAAAGAATTGAACTACTATCTGATCTTCTGGTAACCCTATGTCAGCTATTGCTCTGCAAATACTTGTCTTCTTGCATTATGGTTGCGTTCCATATGGCAAGCAATATTCATTAGTATCCTTCGTCATTATAATTTTGAGCTCCTTGATTCAATATATTGCGATTGCTCGCAATCCTCAGTCGAGTCCTCAAATTTATACTTCCGGCTCATATGTCATTTTGACCAGGAGCTGGTTCTCGACCAATCAAATTGCTGTCAATTGTACCCCTAAGTCTATTCAACTTATCCATCTATAGTCAGAGCGTTTGCTTTTGATCCCTCGATTTGGAAATCATAAATCCTTTGCAATTGAGCTTTGAATTAGTCAGTTGTTTCTATAATCTAATCTCCTTGCATTCTTCTTCTTCTGGTTGAGTACCGATGCTCACATCGGATCCCTTGATGATCACCGGATCCTTTGTTGGGTTTTATCCGACATCGTCCTTCATATTAAATAACTTTGTGAGTCTTTCCTCGGATACATAATGCCTTTGGTAAATTGTATCCTCTGCTTTCTCAACCATGCTCTGCTTTCAAGCTTGAGTTATTTACTCCTGAAGTTTGTGGCATATGTTCCTGAGATGCCCTGATGGGTTGAGCCAATGCCTTACCTAATCTGTGTGAGCCCGAAAGATTTCACGGGTCATACTCATCTGGTTTTTCACCCGGTAAAACTTCCAACACTAATGCCAATTTCGAAACGAGAAGTGAATGAAAGGTTATGCATTGAAGAAGTGGGAGTGGACCTTGAACTTTGTGTTCATGCCCATGGACCCGACGTGCAATTTATCATGGAGGCTTATTGTAATAATAATAATCCCCTTGTCATAACTTCATCTTGTATCCATGCTTGGTCCTTTGCAACCGTGGTTTCGACCCTGATTGCTTCTTTGATCCCGTTTCTCGAACAAGTTAAAGTACTTGTCTTCTGCAGATCGTTTCACCTGTCAAGCATCTATTCTAGTCTACCTTCGAGTATTACCCTCTGGTATCTCGAGAATATCAAACATCTGTGTTGCTTCCTGTGAGTCTTCTTCTAGTATAGCTTCTCACCGATTCCAATTTTCCCCGGGTTCTGAGTTATTAGTCACTCGAGAACACCGATAAGTGAATCGATTCCGCACTCCAATTCTATAACTAAGTAATTTTCATTGCTTACGAGTTTAATAATCCTTGAGGTCATTCCTAGCCTGGCCGGCTATGTCAATATTGTGCCAAATTTTAACTGTGCTACCTGGTTCTTCTTCCCGGAGCACAATTTTTGACGATGAGCTAAGCTTACATCGATCTTTCTCGTCATATCATTTCACCTTGAACAGCAAGTTTGATGTCGACTTTGTATCGTACTCATGGTTTCAATAACCTTTCGCTTCATCATTCCTTTGACTTGATGTCATCACCGATCGATTACATCTTCATGAAATCTCTCGACAAATGTGCCATGATCATCATCAACATTCTGAGCTATTCTAGGATATCAATCGAATTCATGATGAGAAATACCATCTTCACCCCTCTAATATTGAGTTATCATCGACTACCCCCTTGTCTTTTTTCCAACACATGATTGATCATGTCTTGGTTATACCTTGGACTCCTTGCTATTCCTGCAATTGTTCTTTGAGTATTTCTTGTGATCTTCAACTCCAACCCCTACTTGGAACACCATGTTAATGCTACCTCAAAGCATGACTGAGGTATTCCAAATATCAGCAAGAACATTGGAAGCACATTATCGAATGTTTCTTGATCTATTATCCAAACACCGTTGTATGGGTAATATCATGATCCTTACCTTGCCCCCTTTATCTAAATGCTTTTGAACTTGCTGGCATATCATGTTTATCCTGCTCCGCTTCCCCTTGGGAAGCATATACTCCCAATTCTGGTGTGTAAACACATTTTCCTTTCCATTGGTTTGTTTAACCTTCTTGTGATCTATATGATATAAGCAGAAATAATTCCCTGATTATAAAACGCCCCGATGTACAACCTTGTCAGTAAGACCGTGTTACTATTGTTAATGACATTCCGGTAACCACCGATGGACACGAACCTTGCCGATTGGTCCGCCTCGTTCAACGAGCAGGAATATGGTTCTCTTCGTCCCTCGCCCTTGGTACCAACATGGTTGCCAACATAACTGACAGACTATCCTCCGACAAAGCTTGCTATCATAACCGTGTAACATGTCGCTGCTCTTCCTACTCTGAACACACAAGGTGGGCCCATAACCCACACTTCCACAGGACCAAAACCTGACTCTCCTGTACAACCTTGATTCCGAAATATTCTTTGCACTTGGCTTCATGTGTAATTCACGAGCTAACTTCCTCACCATGTTTCATTCCGGTATCAGAGGCAACATTATTCTTCATTGCACTGAACCCCTTCACCACCTGTTATAGGCATCAGCTTGATGCCTACCTGGTTGAAACTTGTTGAACCTCCTTATAGCACTCTCGATTTCTTTCCTGGTGCTTCTAAAATTTCCTTCCTTGAGATAATTACCGGATGCCGATCCTTTCAGCCATCCGTCCTTATAGTTTTCCCATTATACCCTATTCGTAAGTACGGTGGAGTTTCTGAAGAAAGGATGTCGACTTCATCACGATGACCTAGAGCAGAGAAATAGACTTCAACGAAGAGGATCAACTACTTCGAGAAGAGCAACCAAGACGGGGAAGACTCGTTAGAATTTCGTAACCAATTCTTCCCCCCATACTCCACCTCTTAAATCTCGGGAGGAGATTTCTTTTAGTGGAGGAGATTTGTAACACCCCGAGAATCATGCTACAGTAATCTCCCCCTAATGGTGGCCATGTCATCGTGTTTACTATGCAGCTTGCCACTTGTCCAAAAATCAAAGCCTTTTTCAAATTTAAAATAAGTCGAATAAATTATTTTCTTTGAGTAGTAAAACTAAAATGTTCACCTTATCCTATAAATTTCCCTGATCATTGTCATGTTGTAACCAACATCATTTGACTCACCAAATAATTCCTAGGAAATTAATAAATGGTCCAGCAGCAATTGAGAATAAATGGATCGTCAAGAGGAAGACGGACGCTGATAGTAGTATTACTATCTACAAAGCTAGAATTGTCGTAAAAAGGTTTTTCGACAAGTTCAAGGTGTTGACTACGATGAGAGAGTTTCTCACTCGTATCTATGCTTAAGTCTGTCTGAATCATGTTAGCAATTGCCGCATTTTATGAAATCTGGCAAATGGATAAACAAAACTACATTCCTTAATGGATTTATTAAAGAAGAGTTGTATATGATGCAACCAGAAGGTTTTGTCAATCCTAAAGGTGCTAGCAAAATATGCAAGCTCCAGCGATCCATCTATGGACTGGTGCAAGCATCTCGGAGTTGGAATATACACTTTGATAAGTTGATCAAAGGATATAGTGTTATACAGACTTGCGGTGACGCCTGTATTTACAAGAAAGTGAGTGGGAGCACTACAACATTTCTGATAAGTATATGTGAATGACATATTGTTGATCAGAAATAATGTAGAATTATTCTGCAAAGCATAAAGGAGTGTTTGAAAGGAGTTTTTCAAAGAAAGACCTCGGTGAAGCTGCTTACAGATTGAGCATCAAGATCTATAGAGATAGATCAAGACGCTTGATAAGTTTTTTCAATGAGTACATACCTTAACAAGATTTTGAAGTAGTTAAAAATGGAACAGTCAAAGAAAGAGTTCTTGCCTATGTTACAAGGTATGAAATTGAGTAAGACTCAAAGCCCGACCACGGCAGAAGATAGAAAGAGAATGAAAGTCATTCCCTATGCCTCGGCCATAGGTTCTACAAAGTATGCCATGCTGTGTACCAGATCTATTGTATACCCTACACTGATTTTGGCAAGGGAGTACAATAGTGATCTAGGAGTAGATCACTGGACAGCGGTCAAAATTATCCTTAGTGGAATAAGGATATGTTTCTCGATTATGGAAGTGACAAAAGGTTCGTCGTAAAGGGTTACGTCGATCCAAGTTTTGACACTAAATCTAGATGACTCTAAGTCTCGGTCTAGATACATATTGAAAGTGGGAGCAATTAGCTAGAGTAGCTCCGTGCAGAGCATTGTAGACATAGAAATTTGCAAAATACTTACGGATCTGAATGTGACAGACCCGCTGACTAAAAATATCTCACAAGCAAAACATGATCACACCTTAGTACTCTTTGGGTGTTAATCAAATAGCGATGTGAACTAGATTATTGACTCTAGTAAACCCTTTGGGTGTTGGTCACATGACGATGTGAACTATGGGTGTTAATCACATGGTGATGTGAACTATTGATGTTAAATCACATGGCGATGTGAACTAGATTATTGACTCTAGTGCAAGTGGGAGACTGAAGGAAATATGCCCTAAAGGCAATAATAAAGTATTATTTATTTCCTTATATCATGATAAATATTTATTATTCATGCTAGAATTGTATTAACCGGAAACATAATACATGTGTGAATACATAGACAAACAGTGTGTCACTAGTATGCCTCTACTTGACTAGCTCGTTAATCAAAGATGGTTATGTTTCCTAGCCATAGACATGAGTTGTCATTTGATTAACGGGATCACCTCATTAGGAGAATGACGTGATTGACTTGACCCATTCCGTTAGCTTAGCACTCGATCGTTTAGTATGTTGCTATTGCTTTCTTCATGACTTATACATGTTCCTATGACTATGAGATTATGCAACTCCCGTTTACCGGAGGAACACTTTGTGTGCTACCAAACGTCACAACGTAAATGGGTGATTATAAAGGTGCTCTACAGGTGTCTCCAAAGGTACTTGCTGGGTTGGCGTATTTCGAGATTAGGATTTGTCACTCCGATTGTCGGAGAGGTATCTCTGGGCCCACTCGGTAATGCACATCACTATAAGCCTTGCAAGCATTGTGACTAATGAGTTAGTTGCGGGATGATGTATTACGGAACGAGTAAAGAGACTTGCCGGTAACGAGATTGAACTAGGTATCGAGATACCGACGATCGAATCTCGAGCAAGTAACATACTGATGACAAAGGGAACAACGTATGGTGTTATGCGGTTTGAACGTTAAATATCTTCGTAGAATATGTGGGAGCCAATATGGGCATCCAGGTCCCGCTATTGGTTATTGACCAGAGAGATGTCTTGGTCATGTCTACATAGTTCTCGAACCCGTAGGGTCCGCACGCTTAACGTTACGATGATAGTTTATTGAGTTTTGATGTACCGAAGGAGTTCGGAGTCCCGGATGAGATCGGGGACATGACAAGGAGTCTCGAAATGGCCGAGACGTAAAGATCGATATATTGGACGACTATATTCGGACTTCGGAAAGGTTCCGAGTGATTCGGGTATTTTTTGGAGTACCGGAGAGTTACGGGAGTTCGTATTGGGCCTTAATGGGCCATACGGGAAAGGAGAGAAAGGCCTCAAAAGGTGGCCGCGCCCTCCCCATGGTCTGGTCCGAATTGGACTAGGGAAGGGGGGCGCCCCCTTCCTTCTTTCTCCTTCTCCCTTCCCTTCTCCTATTCCAACAAGGAAAGGAGGAGTCCTACTCCCGGTGGGAGTAGGACTCCCCCTCCTGGCGCGCCTCTCCTCCCTAGGCCGGCGGCCTCCCCCTTGCTCCTTTATATACGGGGGCAGGGGGGCACCCCATGAACACACAATTGATATATGATATTTTAGCCGTGTGCGGTGCCCCCTCCACCATACTACACCTCAATAATATCGTTGCGGAGCTTAGGCGAAGCCCTGCGTCGGTAGAACATCATCATCGTCACCACGCCGTCGTGCTGACGAAACTCTCCCTCAACACTCGGCTGGATCGGAGTTCGAGGGACGTCATCGAGCTGAACGTGTGTAGAAATCGGAGGTGCCGTACGTTCGGTACTTGATCGGTCGGATCGTGAAGACGTACGACTACATCAACCGCGTTGTGATAACGCTTCCGCTGTCGGTCTACGAGGGTACGTGGACAACACTCTCCCCTCTCGTTGCTATGCATCACCATGATCTTGCGTGTGCGTAGGATTTTTTTTTGAAATTACTACGTTCCCCAACAGTGGCATCCGAGCCTGGTTTTATGCGTTGATGCTATGCACGAGTAGAACACAAGTGAGTTGTGGGCGATATAAGTCATACTGCTTACCAGCATGTCATACTTTGGTTCAGCGGTATTGTGAGATGAAGCGGCCCGGACCGACATTACGCGTACGCTTACGCGAGACTGGTTTCACCGTTGCGAGCACTCGTTGCTTAAAGGTGACCGGCGGGTGTCTGTCTCTCTCACTTTAGTTGAACCGAGTGTGGCTACGCCCGGTCCTTGCGAAGGTTAAAACAGCACCAACTTGACAAACTATCGTTGTGGTTTTGATGCGTAGGTAAGAACGGTTCTTGCTAAGCCCGTAGCAGCCACGTAAAACTTGCAACAACAAAGTAGAGGACGTCTAACTTGTTTTTGCAGGGCATGTTGTGATGTGATATGGTCAAGACATGATGTGATATAATTTGTTGTATGAGATGATCATGTTTTGTAACCGAGTTATCGGCAACTGGAAGGAGCCATATGGTTGTTGCTTTATTGTATGAAATGAAATCGCCATGTAATAGTTTTACTTTATCACTAAGCGGTAGCGATAGTCGTAAAAGCAATTAGTTGGCGAGACGACAACGATACTACGATGCAGATCAAGGTGTCGCGCCGGTGACGATGGTGATCATGACGGTGCTTCGGAGATGGAGATCACGAGCACGGTGCTTCGGAGATGGAGATCACAAGCACAAGATGATGATGGCCATATCATATCACTTATATTGATTGCATGTGATGTTTATCTTTTATGCATCTTATCTTGCTTTGATTGACGGTAGCATTATAAGATGATCTCTCACTAAAATTTCAAGATAAAAGTGTTCTCCCTGAGTATGCACCGTTGCGAAAGTTCTTCGTGCTGAGACACCACGTGATGATCGGGTGTGATAGGCTCTACGTTCAAATACAACGGGTGCAAAACAGTTGCACACGCGGAATACTCAGGTTAAACTTGACGAGCCTAGCATATGCAGATATGGCCTCGGAACACGAAGACCGAAAGGTCGAGCGTGAGTCATATAGTAGATATGATCAACATAGTGATGTTCACTGTTGAAACTACTCCATCTCACGTGATGATCGGACATGGTTTAGTTGATATGGATCACGTGATCACTTAGAGGATTAGAGGGATGTCTATCTAAGTGGGAGTTCTCAAGTAATATGATTAATTGAACTTAAATTTATCATGAACTTAGTCCTGATAGTATTTTGCAAATTATGTTGTAGATCAATAGCTCGCGTTGTTACTTCCCTGTGTTTATTTTTGATATGTTCCTAGAGAAAAATTATGTTGAAAGATGTTAGTAGCAAAGATGCGGATTGGATCCTTGATCTGAGGATTATCCTCATTGCTGCACAGAAAAATTATGTCCTTGATGCACCGCTGAGTGACAGACCTATTGCAGGAGCAGATACAGACGTTATGAATGTTTGGCTAGCTCAATATGATGACTACTTGATAGTTTAGTGCTCCATGCTTAACGGCTTAGAATCGGGACTTCAAAGACGTTTTGAATGTCATGGACCATATGAGATGTTCTAGGAGTTGAAGTTAATATTTCAAGCAAATACCTGAGTTGAGAGATATGAAATCTCCAACAAGTTCTATAGCTAAAAGATGGAGGAGAATCGCTCAACTAGTGAGCATGTGCTCAGATTGTCTGGGTACTACAATCGCTTGAATCAAGTGGGAGTTAATCTTCCAGAAAAATAGTGATTGACAGAATTCTCTAGTCACCATCACCAAGTTAGTAGAACTTCGTGATGAACTATAGTATGCAAGGGATGACGAAAGTAATTCCCGAGCTCTTCGTGATGCTGAAATCGACGAAGGTAGAAATCAAGAAAAACATCAAGTGTTGATGGTTGACGAGACCACTAGTTTCAAGAAAAGGGCAAAGGGAAGAAGGGGAACTTCAAGAAGAACGGCAAGCAAGTTGCTGCTCAAGTGAAGAAGCCTAAGTCTGGTCCTAAGCCTGAGGCTAAGTGCTTCTACTGCAAAGGGACTGGTCACTGGAAGCGGAACGACCCCAAGTATTTGGTGGATAAGAAGGATGGCAAAGTGAACAAAGGTATATTGGATATACATGTTATTGATGTGTACTTTACTAGTGTTTATAGCAACCCCTCGGTATTTGATACTGGTTCAGTTGCTAAGAGTAGTAACTCGAAACGAGAGTTGCAGAATAAACAGAGACTAGTAAAAGGCGAGGTGACGATGTGTGCTGGAAGTAGTTCCAAGATTGATATGATCATCATCGCACACTCCCTGTACTTTCGGGATTAGTTTTGAAACTAAATAAGTGTTATTTGGTGTTTGCGTTGAGCATGAATATGATTTGATCATGTTTATTGCAATACGGTTATTCATTTAAGTTAGAGAACAATTGTTGTTCTGTTTCCATGAATAAAAACATTCTATGGTCATACACACCAACGAAATTGGTTTGTTGGATCTCGATCGTAGTGATGCACATATTCATAATATTGAAGCCAAAAGATGCAAAGTTAATAATGATAGTGCAACTTATTTGTGGCACTGCCGTTTAGGTCATATTGGTGTAAAGCGCATAAAGAAACTCCATACTGATGGGATTTTGGAATCACTTGATTATGAATCACTTGATGCTTGCGAACCGTGCCTCATGGGCAAGATGACTAAAACGCTATTCTCCGGAACTATGGAGAGAGCAGCAGATTTGTTGGAAATCATACATACAGATGTATGTGGTCCGATGAAAATTGAGGCTCGTAGCAGGTATCATTATTTTCTGACCTTCACAGATGATTTGAGCAGATATGGGTATATCTACTTAAGGAAACAGAAGTCTGAAACATTTGAAAAGTTCATTCAGAGTGAAGCGAAAAATCATCGTAACAAGAAAATAAAGTTTCTACGATCTGATCGTGGAGAAGAGTATTTGAGTTACGAGTTTGGCCTTCAGTTAAAACAATGTGAAATAGTTTCACTACTCACACCACCTGGAACACCACAGTGTAATGGTGTGTCCGAACATCGTAACCGTACTTTATTAGATATGGTGCGATATATGATGTCTCTTACCGATCTACCACTATCGTTTTGGGGTTATGCATTAGAGACAGCTGCATTCACGTTAAATAGGGTACCATCTAAATCCGTTGAGACGACATCTTATGAACGGTGGTTTGGCAAGAAACCAAAGTTGTCGTTTCTTAAAGTTTGGGGTTGCGATGCTTATGTCAAAAAGTTTCATCCTGATAAGCTCAAACCCAAATCGGAAAAATGTGTCTTCATAGGATACCCAAAGGAGACAGTTGGGTACACCTTCTATCACAGATCCGAAGGCAAGACATTCGTTGCTAAGAATGGATCCTTTCTAGAGAAGGAGTTTCTCTCGAAAGAAGTGAGTGGGAGGAAAGTAGAACTTGATGAGGTAACTGTACCTGCTCCCTTATTGGAAAGTAGTTCATCACAGAAATCTGTTCCTGTGACTTCTACACCAATTAGTAAGGAAGTTAATGATGATGATCATGTAACTTCAGATCAAGTTACTACCAAACCTCGTAGGTAAACCAGAGTAAGATCCGCACCAGAGTGGTACGGTAATCCTGTTCTGGAGGTTATGTTACTAGACCATGACGAACCTACGAACTATGAAGAAGCGATGGTGAGCCCAGATTCCGCAAAATGGCTTGAGGCCATGAAATCTGAGATGAGATCCATGTATGAGAACAAAGTGTGGGCTTTGGTTGACTTGCCCGATGATCGGTAAGCAATTGAGAATAAATGGATCGTCAAGAGGAAGACGGACGCTGATAGTAGTATTACTATCTACAAAGCTAGAATTGTCGCAAAAAGGTTTTTCGACAAGTTCAAGGTGTTGACTACGATGAGAGAGTTTCTCACTCGTATCTATGCTTAAGTCTGTCTGAATCATGTTAGCAATTGCTGCATTTTATGAAATCTGGCAAATGGATAAACAAAACTACATTCCTTAATGGATTTATTAAAGAAGAGTTGTATATGATGCAACCAGAAGGTTTTGTCAATCCTAAAGGTGCTAGCAAAATATGCAAGCTCCAGCGATCCATCTATGGACTGGTGCAAGCATCTCGGAGTTGGAATATACGCTTTGATAAGTTGATAAAAGGATATAGTGTTATACAGACTTGCGGTGAAGCCTGTATTTACAAGAAAGTGAGTGGGAGCACTACAGCATTTCTGATAAGTATATGTGAATGACATATTGTTGATCGGAAATAATGTAGAATTATTCTGCAAAGCATAAAGGAGTGTTTGAAAGGAGTTTTTCAAAGAAAGACCTCGGTGAAGCTGCTTACAGATTGAGCATCAAGATCTATAGAGATAGATCAAGACGCTTGATAAGTTTTTTCAATGAGTACATACCTTAACAAGATTTTGAAGTGGTTCAAAATGGAACAGTCAAAGAAAGAGTTCTTGCCTGTGTTACAAGGTATGAAATTGAGTAAGACTCAAAGCCCGACCACGGCAGAAGATAGAAAGAGAATGAAAGTCATTCCCTATGCCTCGGCCATAGGTTCTACAAAGTATGCCATGCTGTGTACCAGATCTATTGTATACCCTACACTAATTTTGGCAAGGGAGTACAATAGTGATCTAGGAGTAGATCACTGGACAGCGGTCAAAATTATCCTTAGTGGAATAAGGATATGTTTCTCGATTATGGAAGTGACAAAAGGTTCGTCGTAAAGGGTTACGTCGATGCAAGTTTTGACACTAAATCTAGATGACTCTAAGTCTCGGTCTAGATACATATTGAAAGTGGGAGCAATTAGCTAGAGTAGCTCCGTGCAGAGCATTGTAGACATAGAAATTTGCAAAATACTTACGGATCTGAATGTGACAGACCAGTTGACTAAAAATATCTCACAAGCAAAACATGATCACACCTTAGTACTCTTTGGGTGTTAATCAAATAGCGATGTGAACTAGATTATTGACTCTAGTAAACCCTTTGGGTGTTGGTCACATGACGATGTGAACTATGGGTGTTAATCACATGGTGATGTGAACTATTGATGTTAAATCACATGGCGATGTGAACTAGATTATTGACTCTAGTGCAAGTGGGAGACTGAAGGAAATATGCCCTAGAGGCAATAATAAAGTATTATTTATTTCCATATATCATGATAAATATTTATTATTCATGCTAGAATTGTATTAACCGGAAACATAATACATGTGTGAATACATAGACAAATAGTGTGTCACTAGTATGCCTCTACTTGACTAGCTCGTTAATCAAAGATGGTTATGTTTCCTAGCCATAGACATGAGTTGTCATTTGATTAACGGGATCACCTCATTAGGAGAATGACGTGATTGACTTGACCCATTCCGTTAGCTTAGCACTCGATCGTTTAGTATGTTGCTATTGCTTTCTTCATGACTTATACATGTTCCTATGACTATGAGATTATGCAACTCCCGTTTACCGGAGGAACACTTTGTGTGCTACCAAATGTCACAACGTAAATGGGTGATTATAAAGGTGCTCTACAGGTGTCTCCAAAGGTGCTTGTTGGGTTGGCGTATTTCGAGATTAGGATTTGTCACTCCGATTGTCGGAGAGGTATCTCTGGTCCCACTCGGTAATGCACATCACTATAAGCCTTGCAAGCATTGTGACTAATGAGTTAGTTGCGGGATGATGTATTACGGAACGAGTAAAGAGACTTGCCGGTAACGAGATTGAACTAGGTATCGAGATACCGACGATCGAATCTCGAGCAAGTAACATACCGATGACAAAGGGAACAACGTATGTTGTTATGCGGTTTGACCGATAAAGATCTTCGTAGAATATGTGGGAGCCAATATGGGCATCTAGGTCCCGCTATTGGTTATTGACCGGAGAGATGTCTCGGTCATGTCTACATAGTTCTCGAACCCGTAGGGTCCGCACGCTTAACGTTACGATGACAGTTTTATTGAGTTTTGATGTATCGAAGGAGTTCGGAGTCCCGGATGAGATCGGGGACATGACGAGGAGTCTCGAAATGGCTGAGACGTAAAGATCGATATACTGGACGACTATATTCGGACTTCGGAAAGGTTCCGAGTGATTCGGGTATTTTTCAGAGTACCGGAGAGTTACGGGAATTCGTATTGGGCCTTAATGGGCCATACGGGAAAGGAGAGAAAGGCCTCAAAAGGTGGCCGCGCCCCTCCCCATGGTCTGGTCCGAATTGGACTAGGGAAGGGGGGGCGCCCCGCCCCCCCTTCCTTCTTTCTCCTTCTCCCTTCCCTTCTCCTATTCCAACAAGGAAAGGAGGAGTCCTACTCCCGGTGGGAGTAGGACTCCCCCTCCTGGCGCGCCTCTCCTCCCTAGGCCGGCGGCCTCCCCCTTGCTCCTTTATATACGGGGGCAGGGGGGCACCCCATGAACACACACTTGATATATGATATTTTAGCCGTGTGCGATGCCCCCCTCCACCATACTACACCTCGATAATATCGTTGCGGAGCTTAGGCGAAGCCCTGCGTCGGTAGAACATCATCATCGTCACCACGCCGTCGTGCTGACGAAACTCTCCCTCAACACTCGGCTGGATCGGAGTTCGAGGGACGTGGTCGAGCTGAACGTGTGTAGAACTCGGAGGTGCCGTACGTTCGGTACTTGATCGGTCGGATCGTGAAGACGTACGACTACATCAACCGCGTTGTGATAACGCTTCCGCTGTCGGTCTACGAGGGTACGTGGACAACACTCTCCCCTCTCGTTGCTATGCATCACCATGATCTTGCGTGTGCGTAGGAATTTTTTTTGAAATTACTACGTTCCCCAACATCAACTGCAAGCGCCAGATCATCGCCCCTCCGTCGAGTGGATCGACCTCGTCTTCCTCCTCGGTCACCGGCGCCTCTCCGTCGAATACACCACCGCTGCTGCTCCTAAGCTCCCAACGGGCCCTCGTGCGCCTACTAGGTGAGCCCCGCCGTGGTTTCCCTTTTTTTGTTCGTTACTCAAACCGCTGCGGTTGCCTGCTGTTGCCGGGGGTGCTACGCCGGCCGGCGCGGCCTGCCGAGCCGCGCGCGCCTCGCCTCCGCCCACGCCCATGGCCGCCATCGCCACGGGCGCTCCCCTGCAGCCGCTGTCGTGGATCTAATACTGACAGTAGAATGGGGGTAGGTATGAGGAGGCAAGATCCTAGCTATGGCAAAGTTGTACACGAGAATTTTACGAGTTCAGGCCCTTCGCGGAGGAAGTAATAGCCCTACGTCTCGGAGCCCGGAGGCGGTGGACTGAATTATGCGCGTGTGAGTTACAGGGGGTGCGAACCCTTGTCCCAGAGGCGGGGGTGGCTTATATAGAGTGCGCCAAGACCCCAGCTCCCCTCTGTTACACAGGGTTCAATGTTCATAAAGAGTAAGCGTTACAGGTAACGTCCGCAATAAAGTGTTATAAATGGTAATTAAGTCTATGAGTAAACGCCCGACCGTTCCTGCGTAGAGTGACTTTAGATCTTCTGTATGTCGAGTGGTTTCTGTGACGGTCGGGTGACATTGATTCTTCCGAGTGGAATGTCTCTGGTCGAGTGGATGATGGTACCCTTCGAATGCTTCTGTCTTTAGGGTGATGCCCTTGGGGAGGGTGTCTAGGTCAGGCCTATGACCCTACCCTAGGTACATGGCTTCATCAGCCACCTCGGTCACGCGCCTCCTCGCGCGTCCATCGTCAATGCTCGCCGGCACTTTCCCCGTGCGCCCGCCGGGACTCTGCAGCCCGGCCCCGCCTACAGCGCGCGCGTCCGCCTCTGACCCCGCGGCTACCCGCCTCTGCGCCCGCGCCGTCATCGCTGCCGCAGCTGCTGCTGCTAGCGCCGTCCATGCCCCACGCCTCCGGCCACCGCGCCCCCTCCGCCGCGGCTACCCACCATGCCCGCGTGTGCCGCGTTGTGGCCTGTCGGCGCACGCGCGCTCGCGCGCTCGCGGCTCCGGCCCCACCCTTGCGCGCGCCGGCGACCACGCGCCCTACGCCAGCGCCCCGCGCACACACGTGCCTCGTTCGGGCGGGCGCCCACATCCCCCGCCCGCTGCCCGATTAACCGCCGCCCGGTTGGCTCCATGGGCCACTGACCAGGGGCCCCACGCCCCTGCAAAAAAAGATGAGATAAAAAAGTTTAAGATTAAAATAATAATAATTAATTAACTTAATTAACTTAATTATAGTCTGCTTAATTAACTTAACCTACTAATTAAACTACCTAATCTTTAATTAGTTCAGTGAGTGTATGACAAGGAGGCCCCACCCCTTGTTGACCAGTCAACGTTGACTGGTCAACTGGGACCCCCTGGACCCACTGTCATTTTCTGTTGCGCTATTGGGTGCACTGCACCGGGTGCACCTAGCAATTTCCTGTTTTTTCAAATTAATAATAATTTTAGAATAATATTAAAACTTTGAAAATTCATATAAAATAATCCATAACTCGGATGAAAATGTTTTCTAAATGAAAGTTGCTCAGAACGATGAGACGAATCCGAATACGCGGTCCGTTCGTCCGCCACACATCCCTAGCATAGCGAACATCAAACCTTTCCCCTCTGGTTCGTTTGTCCGAAAATGCCAAACTTCGGGAAAGCATTCCCGGATGTTATCCCCTTCGCTGGTAACGTGTAGCACCGTGTTAGAGCACGTCTAGCTCTGCAAGTTGTCCTGTTATGCACTTGCTTGCTTTGTATTTACCGTTTCTCCCCCCCCTCTTCTCTTTGGTAGACCCCGTGACGGCTGTCGATGCCGCCGTGATCGACTACGTCACCGACGACCCTCCTTCTCGTCTGAGCAACCAGGCAAGCCCCCCCTTTGATCATCCCGATATCGCCCATTTCATTTCTCTCATGCTTGCATTAGATTTTGCTACTGTATTTGTTTGCTCCTATTCTGATGCATAGCCTGCTTTTGTAACCTGCTTATTGATATTTATCTGATTATCCTAAACTGCTTAGTATAGGTTGGTTAGTGATCCATCAGTGACCCCCACCTTGTCCTTGTTGCCCCTGCTTCATCATTGAAGACCCGATCAACGGGATCGAAGACCAGGCCCCGGCACCGCACATCACTTTCCCCTTAGTTGCTCGACACTACACGGTTATTATCGAGTGCCGAGGGTGAGACCTCTTCAGCACTTCTGATGTTAACCCTGTAGTGTAGCTATTCGGTCGTGGTCATCAAGGGTGATTTCCTCCTTAACCACTTCCGATACGACTCTGTCGTGCAACCCCTCAAGTGTGAACCTCGAGGGTGGTCCCTCTTACGTTCACCTTGATGATTACATCGAGTGGAATTCGCTGGGGGTGATTCCTCGGGTTTTCCCCTTGATGTTTGGACACACGAATACTTGGACTTTACCACTGCTACTTGGAAAGGCGGGTCGACCCTGAGGGGTACCCGCGAGTGATGTGGAGATGGGTTGACCTGGAGGGTGCCCGCGAGATAATTACGAGGCGTGGCCGGGCATTCCTAGCCCTTGCTGCAAGTCCTCGAGACGGGGCGACGGGGTCGCATCTTTCGTGAGTCTCTGCTTGTTACTGTGCGTTCCTAATCCAGTACGATTTGAATATTTAACCCGAGGGGCCTCTGGCCTGATAGCACTAACCATCACGTGGGCATAGTATGGGCGTTCTGTGTCGTATGCATCAGCCGAAGCTTAATAGACGTCAGCGACTGAGCGGCGCGCGCCGGGTTGGACTAGTAAGCACCTGCCTTTTTAAAGGAGGTAGCTAGGTCTGCTCACCGGCCGCGTACGCAACGTGCAGGTGTTCCCGGGGAGATGGCCCATGACCCCTGGGGGCATAGGTTTAGTCCGGCGTGCTGACCTCTCTATTAAGCCTAGGTCGGGTTGCGGCGTATTGTTTGGCCGAGGCCGGGCATGACCCAAGAAAGTGTGTCCGGTCGGAGTTAATCAAACGTGGTGGGTAAGTTGGTGCACCCCTACAGGGAAGAAAACATCTATCGATAGCCTGTCCTACGGTAACGGACACTTGGAGTTTTATCCCGATAGATACAACTAGAACTGGATACTTGAGATGAGACATGGATAGTATGGCTCTGGGATTGCTTTCTCGCAGGGAGTCGAGAAAGGATCTCTGGCCGAGGTTGATAACACTACTACTACTTTACTTTATGCTAATCTACTCCCTCTTGTTGCTGCAAGATGGTGGTTCCAGAAGATGCTAGTCTTCGATAGGCTATGCTTTCCCCTTCTCTTCTGGCACTCTGCAGTTCAGTCCACATATACTACCCTTTTCATTGACACCGATGCATATGTAGTGTAGATCCTTGCTTGCGAGTACTTTGGATGAGTACTCACGATTGCTTTGCTCCCCCTTTTCTCCCCTTTTCTATTCTTCTCGGATGTCGCAACCAGATGGTGGAGCCCAGGATCCAGACGCCACCTTCGACGACGACTGCTACTACACTGAGGTTGCCTACTACTACGTGGAGGCCGCCGACGACCAGGAGTAGTTAGGAGGCTCCCAGGCAGGAGGCCTCGCCTTTTCGATCGTAGATGCTTTTGTGCTGGCCTTCTTAAGGCAAACTTGTCTAACTTATGTCTATACTCAGATATTGTTGCTTCCGTTGACTCTTGTGTTTTCGAGCTTATGTATTCGAGCCCTCGAGGCCCCTGACTTGTAATATAAAGCTTGTATTATTTTATTTTGTGTCTAGAATTGTGTTGTGATATCTTCCCGTGAGTCCTTGATCTTGATCGTACACATTTGCGTGTATGATTAGTGTACGATTGAATCGAGGGCGTCACACATATTAATACCCCTCTGATTAAGAACATGAATATGATTTGTAGTAGTTACATTTGTTCCCGAGGACATGGGAGAAGTCTTGCTATAAGTAGTCATGTGAATTTGGTATTCGTTCGATATATTGATGAGATGTATGTTGTCTCTCCTCTAGTGGTGTTATGTGAACGTCGACTACATGACACTTCACCATTGTTTGAGCCGAGAGGAAGGCATTGGGAAGTAATAAGTAGATGATGGGTTTCTAGAGTGACAGAAGCTTAAACCCTAGTTTATGAGTTGCTTCGTAAGGGGCTGATTTGGATCCATATGTTTCATGCTATGGTTAGGTTTACCTTAATACTTCTTTTGTAGTTGCGGATGCTTGCAATAGGCGTTAATCATAAGTGGGATGCTTGTCCAAGAAAGGGCAGCACCCAAGCACCGGTCCACCCACATATCAAATTATCAAAGTACCGAACGCGAATCATATGAGTGTGATGAAAACTAGCTTGACGATAATTCCCATGTGTCCTCGGTAGCGCTTTTCTCTATATAAGAGTTTATCCAAGCTTGTCCTTTGCTACAAAAAGGATTGGGCCATCTTGCTGCACCTTGTTTACTTTCATTACTTGTTACCCGTTACAAATTACCTTATCACAAAACTATCTGTTACCGATAATTTCAGTGCTTGCAGAGAATACCTTACTGAAAACCACTTGTCATTTCCTTCTGCTCCTCGTTGGGTTCAACACTCTTACTTATCAAAAGGACTACGATAGATCCCCTACACTTGTGGGTCATCAGTAATCACTACATCTATCAACTGCATAGATAGACGATTTTGTACTACCAATGGTATAATGTATCCGGAAATAGATTCTACCTCTGAAGAATAGTTGGGTATGTGCGTGAACCCTTGTGCTACAATACTTGCTCTATGTTTCACCACCGCGTTGTTCTCAGTTCTGTTTTCAGAAGAAAACTGGAGTAGGTATTGCTTATGTGAATACCTTTCCCTTTATTGAGCAAGATTATTTCTACCTAGATTATACCCTTTGCTCGAGTTTAGTCCAAGTGTTGTTCACACTTTGCCATGGCCATGGTATTTGGATCTGAATCATGTGAAAGGTTTTTTCAACCTAGTTGAGAAATGCATGTCGTCAATTGTAGACTTCCGGTTATATGTTTCTCCAGAATCTATATGTATATATAGTTGATGGAAATATCGTTACCCATGGTGTCTGTTCGCGATTTCCAATGTGGTTGAGTCGGGTATTCCGATGTCCCAGTCATTGTGTGCACTATGACCTAGGTCGGTGGAGGTTGCCCATCCACTGGGTGCATACTACCCATTACGTGTCTGCCAACGTGAAGTTGACTTGCATTTACTGATTCAGAGGCCTCAATATCCTTGCTTGCGAGAAGACAAATCCTAATGTATTATTGCCATACTTCTCCCAATGTTGATGTGAACGGGGAGTTGACTGGTTTTTGTTGGCACCTCCACTCTTTCAGGCATATTTTTGCAGGATTGTAAAATTATGTGACTCCTTTATATTTAGCAAATGAATCTGGTAGGTTATTTGCAATGTGTTGCAAATCTTCTGAACGCATGGTTCAGATCTTTGAGTATGTGGACTTGAGGCAGAAATGTGTTGAGAATTCCACTAATTTCCTGGCATTCTTTATGGTACTTGAAATCTCCCCCTAATGCCTGGAAATGTTCCTCATTGAATCGACATACTGGCCATAAATAACTCCGGGCTTGAGGTATTGATAGAAATATAGTTATTCCTCACATAGATCCAAAATATATGTTGAGGGGCCAATGATGTATGCCGGGGTGGTGATATCGGTATGAAATCGAATTACTGCAGATGAAAAATACTTGTATATTTCCACGTATCAAAGATATAGGAGAATAATGTTGTGCAGTTTGGTCATGAGCGTGTAAAACTTCCTGACTCCAACGTAAAGTTGGTAAGTTGCAATTCCAAAGTAAATGCAATGAGCTTAACTCTTTGATTAAAGGATTCTACCAAACCATTTTGAGTCTAGACATATAGGACAAAGTGCTAAACTTCAATCCTAGGGCCAAAGTGAAGGCACACAAGGAGAATTCTGCAATGTTGTCCTTTCAATTTTGATTGGCATCGATGTCGGGATAATGAGCCAATGGTTTCGTGTGGATAAATCACACTTGAGACCATTGTGTAGGTGTATCTTTTAGAACCATGGAATACCTGTATAGTCTAGTCAATGGTTGGGAAGAGCTAGTTACCTCGACTTGATGCATTCAAGTAATCTGAGTGGTTCAGCGTAGACTTTAAGGTGCCCGAGCCTTAAAAATTTGCTTCCCTGAGTCACATGTAGTGCACACAAAAATCCAAATAATGTTAGAATTTAGCATCATAATAGTCATAAACCAATGAAATTGCCGATAATTCTAGTTTCAACCAAATATCTGAATGACCAAGGCGGGCATGTCAGGTTTGTCATGTAAAAGACATTTTAGAAAACTATCTTATACGCAACATGTGCTATGGGTTTTGTAGTGTGTGTAATGCAATCCTGATGATACATAGAGAATGTGTTTGCCATATCCGTAGCATATGGTAAAGATAATATATTCCTATTTGTTGTCATCATAAGTTTTGCTACGGAAACTATTTTGATGGATATCTCTATAGTCTTAGCAGGGTACGAGTTGACCCAGACACGATAAATCATCCTTAGTTCTACCCGAGTACCCATAGGGATAGTACAAATATCTCATTTTCTCTCGGCGAGAGTGGAAACATTTCACTTCTGTAAGTATAGAGTTCATGGTGCATATGTCCACAAGGCACATACCATCTTTCATCAGAGTGACCCCCGTATAAATCTATATGTAGACTTGAAGATTCTCAATACGAAAATCACTGTGAGATATATATAATACATAGAAATGTATTGTGCCAAAGTGCTGATACAATATATTGTGATATACAGTATATGATGACAACAATACTTATGATCTTATTAGAACATCATAAATGGACATAAATTATCGTGACCGCTCAGGAGATTGAGAGACTAGACAAAGTCTTCAAACATGTCGATTGAGGCATATTCAATCATCATGTTCTCCGTGCCCATAGGGTTCCGTCATCGCTGGTGATGTCGGGTTGAAGGCAGAAGTGGGTTCCAAACCCTTGCCCTTGAGATTCTCTGCGTCTCAGGAATTGCTAATACAGAATAACCAAATGCTAAGATCTGGATCGATATAATGCCTTATGATGTATAAGACAATATATTCTTTTATTTCTCTGTTAGCAGTGTGATTCTGACCAGAGGTGGATCCTACAGGTCTTGGATTGCACACATCATCCCATGGGACACAAGAGCGATCATGATGTCCATGACCCAGATAAGGCAATGGTGGTCACTGAGGACGGATGCATCAAATTCTCTAGCCATCTACCAGAGATAATTAATTTACGGTCAGTAAATTAAAGACCATCATGGTTATGTTGTAATTAATTTTGCAAAATTAATAAAAATTTCAAGAAGGTTGCTTGAAATCATTAGTGTGTACTTCAAATTATTAAGCATGTGACACATTATAGAGAGTGAATCTCCCAACATTTGGGAGAATAATCTAATAAAATCAGTGGTTACTCAAGCTTCTTCTAATTTCGTGTGTCATGTCTTGAAATGAAGAAAATCACTTTGAATTTTGCAAATTAATTATTGCTCGTATTGAGTCAAAAGGACTCAATTAAGATGAGTTGATCTTTATTTACAAGAAATTCATTATCTCGATTGCAAATAACGGATGCAAATAAACTCAACATATAAAATAACATGGAAATTTATCACATCACAGTTTCTTCTGGAATATACAATACTCAACAGAAAATATACTAGTAATGTAGTAGAAAAACAGCACTTAACAGGGTCCCTCTCGTGCGATTCTACTGGAGTAACGACCGTCGCCCTCCGAATCAGATCGCGCCGTGTCGCAGGCTGTGGTGCATCAGGAACTCGAGCGCCTGGCGGAGAGCCTGCATTTGGCCGTTGCCGTGAAGGAGGGGCCTTGGCCGCGGGCGCTGCTGCGATGCGCCTGCGCCGGGAGGTATGGGACGCCGCCGTCGCCGGCCGTGGGTTGCCTCAGGCGCTGGAGGTCGCTGCGCCGCCGCACCGAGAGGATGCAGGCCATGGTTGCGGGCGGAACCACGCCACAGCCCAGAGCCGCGTGGCGCTGCTGACCATGTCACGCTGTGCGCCGCCTCGCTCACCAGAGGGAGGAGGGTCGCGCTACGCACCGGAGAGCATCCGAAGGAGCGGCCAGGCCGAGAGTCGTGGCTTTGGATGACGCCATGCCCGGAGGCGCGCACCGTCGTCTGCTGTGTGCGTACGCTGCCCCCGCGGAGCGGCGCGCCGTGAGAGGCAACGTCTTGGCCGAAGGCCGCCGTGCGCGCTGGGAGGCGTCTTGGCCTCTACCTCGCGCTGGTTGTGCGAGTATTATACTCTCAACACTTGATGTCTATGTCGATGCTTCGTATCATCTTGCCTTGATCTTAAGGTTTGGAGATTTTCTGTGCAGAGTGATGCCGCCTGCATCCGCTTCTCTTCAGTAGATGGTTGATCCATCCGCTTCTCTTCTTGAGATTGTTTATTATTTTAAAAGCATTTAAACAATTATATTTGCTATTGTTTTATTCATTTTAGAGTATTAAAACATTTTACAAACGTGTGGTTTCTCCACCACAATTACCTATGATTTATCCGACACATTTAGAACATTTTAGTTTTAATGTTTGAAAACTTTTTGTTGTTTTCCTTAATTTTGAATTCGAACGGGATTGAATCATCACGAGGTTAACAACAGTAATCGTGGTGATGTGGCATCATTAGCAGAGGTTCACTGTAGCTTAAATATCCGGGCTTCACAAATCTCCTCTACTACAAGAAATCTCATCCCGAGATTTAAGTGGCGCAAGGTGGGGAGGTTCTGGTTATGAAATTCTAGTGAGTGTTCTCAGTCTTAGTTGCTCTCCTCGAAGAGGTCGATCCATTACGTTGATGTCTTCATTTCTCTGCTTCAGGTCATCATGATGAAGTCGGCTTCCTTTCTTCGAGAACTCCATTGTACTTACGAGAGAATAAAGGGTGGGTTTTCCGGGAGAATAAACCTCTACAAGGTTGACTAACTGGTCGACAACATCGAGGAATGTGGCGGAAAGTAACTCTCGAATTGAAACTTAAGAAAATATCGAGAGCAAAGTAAGGGGGTATCATGGGAAGTTTCGAGAGGGTAGGCAATCGCCCGATGCCTGAAACAGGGCGTGAAAGGGGGTTCAGAGCAGCGGGAATAAGTATAGTGTCCGATACCAGAATAGGTCATCTCTAGGAAGGTGACTCGTGATTTCATATGAAGCCAAGCGTGAGGAATAACTTTAGAAACAGGGTTGTATAGGAGAGTCAGGTTTCGATCCTGTGGAACTGTGGGTTATGGGCCCATCATGTGGTTAAAAGTAGGAAGGGCGCTGACCTCTTGCACAGTCATGATAGCAAGGCATGCCAGAGAATACCCTGTCAGTTATGTCAGCAACAACATCGGTACCAAGGGCGAGGGACAAAGAGAACCATTTTCCTGCTCGTTAAACGAGGCGAGCCAATAGGCAAAGTTCTCGTCCATCGGTGATTATCGAAATGTCACCAACAATAGTAACAGGGTCTTACTGACAGTGGTACAATGATGTGCTTACCTAAGCAGGGGATTATCACTGCTCAGTTAAGTCAAATTACAAGAAAGGTTAAACAAAACAATGGAAAGGAAAAGTGATTAGTATGCTAATCAGAACAATGGAAAGGAAAATGTGGTTATACTCGAGTATCAAGAGTATATCTTTCCCATCCATGTCAGGACAGCAAGTAGACAACCAATTAAGTAAAGGGGCCAGGGGTTTCATGATGTTACCCATACCATGTGTTTGGATAATCGATTTAAGAAACATTTAGCATTGCGCTTCCAATGTTCTTATTGAAGATCGTAGTACCTCAGGCATGCTTCGAGAAAGCATTGACATTGTCTTCAAGCAAAGGTCAGACTTTGGATACACGAAGGATTCATCAAGAACAACTTATAGAATAAGTCTTACAATTTCCTCATGGAAGAATGGTTAACCTTGCTAAAAAGGAAACTATAACAATAGGTCCTCTGGCCAGGTGTGCTAGGATGACATCACTTTATCGGGTCATATAAGGAACAATGTTATGACTCTTGGAAAAATGTTCCAACCATCATATCTGACCGAGATTCAGATATGATTGGTGTCAGGATAACTCAGACTCAGGATGCCTGAGAAGAAAGGTGCAACACAATTTGTCGAGATGACATTGTAAGATTCTCGGGAATTGAACTATGGAAATGAGTTCCGAAACAAGAGTTCATCATTAAACCAAGGAGAGGATGAGGAGGTGGCTGATGGACTCAGCGACAATTCCTCGAGATTTCCAACAAGCTAGATTTTCACAATTATGTGAACAAGGAGATAACATTTGTCATATCAAATGATATAACGATATATGCGCGAGGAAAACATACATAATTAAACATTGGTTGAAAGGTGTAACGGAGATATGGGCTGGGTTGCACGACCAACGTCGGAATGGTGATTCAATAACCAATAGTCTAAGAATGAATGGCCGACATTAACTTCAAAGCAATAGAGTTGCTAGAAGGGCAGAATCCAAACAGCACCGTTCACTTGTTGGTACCCCGGTTGGAAACAACACGAGGACCAAGAAAGAATGGTGATGGTGAGAAGTATCACTATACCAAGAATTCTTAAGAGGTGGAGCAATCCTCACAACATCCTTGTCATAAAAGACATTAATACTTCAAGGTAGAACATCATACAAGCTGGATAGCAAGTTACATCCATAACATGAACAAGTTTGTGTTTGGGGAAGGCAAGAATGTTGTCGATGATAACACAATCATCGAGGAGCAAGGATGGTCTTTCCTATAATGAATTTGATTGATATCCTGGAAGAGCTCAAAATATTGATGATGATCACGACACAATTGTCGAGAGATTTCATGCAGGTGTAATCGATCGGCGATGACATCAAGTCAAAGGAATGATGAAGTGAAAGGTTATAGGAACCAAGTATTAGACACATACTCGAAATCAAGCTTGTTATTCAAGGTGAAATAATAAGACAAGGAAGATTGATGTAAGCTTAGCTCATCGCCGAAGGTGGTGCTCCGGGAATAAGGACCAGGTAGCACAGTTAAAATCAGCACGATACTGATATAGCCGATCAGGCTAGAAATGAAGTGATCGAGTACAAACTCGAAGTAAAGAAGATTACTAATGGTTGTTTAATCGCGATGCGGACTCAATTCAGTTATCGGTGTCCTTGAGTGTCTAATGACTCAGAGCCCGTGAAAAAATTGGAATCAGTGAGAATGTAGTACTTGATGGAGAACTCATAAGAAATTATGCAGTTCCGTGATAATCTCGAGATACCAGGGTGTAATACTCGACGAAAGATCAAAGTAAAGGTTGGACTGGTGTATTGATCCGTAGAAGACAAGTGCTTAAACTTGCCCGAGAAATGGGATCAAAGAAGAACATATGGTCGTAACCACAATTGCAAAGGATCAATTCACCGATACCAATGGATATTATATCAAGCAAATAGTTATTATTACAAGAAGCTTCCATGATAGGATCTACATCGTGACCATGGGCATGAACATAAAGGTTCAAGGTCGACTCCCACTTCCTCAATGCATAACCTTCCATTCACCTCTCGTATTTCAAAAATGACATTAGTTGTTGAAAGTTTTACCTGGTGCAATACCAGATAAGTATGACCCGTGAAATCTTTCAGGTTCACACAGATTACGGAAGGCGTTGGTTCAACCCATTGGGGCATCTTAGGAACATATACCACAAACTTCAGAGTAATTAATACAAGCTCGAAAGTAGAGTATGGTTATCAAAGGAGAGGATACAAATTGTCAAAGGCATTATATATCAGGGAAAGAACTTCTCGAGGTTTTTGTATACGAAGGACGCTGTCGAATGATATTTCAACAAAGGATCCGACGGTCCATAGCGAAGCTGATGTGAGTATCGGCACACAACCAGAGGAAGAAACAATGCAAAGGCATTGGATTATAGAAGCAACCGGCTAATTCAAAGCTCACATGTAAAGGAATTATGATTTCCAAATCAAATGATCAGAAGCAAACGCTCTGATTAAGGATGGATAAGTTGAGTAAGCTTAGGGGTAAAATCGACAACAATTTGATTGGTCAAAATTCAGCTCATGTTTAAAATGACGTCTGAGCCAAAAGGATGAATTCTAGGATCTGATTGAGGATTGCGAGCATTCGCAACATATTGAATCAATGGACTCAAAATGATAGTGACAAAGGCTGCCAATAAGATTACTATACTTATGGGATTAACCATAATGCAAGCAAGCAAGAATTTCAAGAGCAATCGGATGCTTAGGGTTTTCGAAAGATCGAAGGGTATTTAGGAGACTTGTGTGAAATACGTGAATCAACTGGGGATGAGCGGATACTCGATAAGTGCAAGAATTATCCGTAGGGGTATTCAGGTGACAAAGAACAGCAAGGCAGTAAGCTCAAAGGATTCTCGGAACAACAGAGAGAATTTCGGGGTATCTTGTAATAACAAGATCAACTGGGAAACATTGTATGAATGGCGAGTATACGTGGTTATCCATAGGGGTTTATCAATGGAAGGGAATTGCAAAAGCGACGCCATAAAGTCCCGAGAGAACATCGGAGAGTAACTTCGGATTCTTCTGGTGCAGCAGACGACCATCTGTAATAAGGGGCTCTCCGGGAGAAAGTTGTAACGAGAACCTAATGTTAGAGTTTAGCAAATTCATTTAACCCGAATAGAAGAGAGATCAGAGTCCCAGAGTATAGGTCGAGGAATAAAAGATCCTAATACCACCCAATGGCGACGAGGGCCCATAAGCCACACAGCCATGTTAGTAAAAGTTTTGCAATGTCTAGACTCAACTTCGGCCAAGGAGTTTGGAAGGGGGATTCCTACAGGCAGTTGGCCCTGATACCAACTTGTGACGCCCCCGATTCAATTATACACTAGCCATGCACGCAAACATGTACGATCAAGATCAGGGACTCACGGGAAGATATCCAACGCAACTCTAAAAACATATATAAGTCATACAAGCATCATACTACAAGCCAGGGGCCTCGAGGGCTCGAATACAAGTGCTCGATCATAGACGAGTCAGCGGAAGCAACAATATCTGAGTACTGGTATAATTTAAACAAGTTGCCATAAGATGGCTAGCACAAACTGGAATACAGATCAAAAGAGGCGCAGGCCTCCTGCCTGGGATCTTCCTAAACTACTCCTGGTCGTCTTCGGCGGCCTGCACATAGTAGTAGGCACCCTCGGTGTAGTAGGGGTCATCGTCGATGGTTGCATCTAACTCCTGGGCTCCAGCATCTGGTTGCGACAACCGAGAAGAATGGAAAGGGGAAAAGAAGGAGAAAAGCAACCGTGAGTACTCATCCAAAGTACTCGCAAGCAAGGATCTACACTACATATGCATGGGTATCTGTGTAAAGGGGCAATATCAGTGGACTGAATTGCAGAATGCCAGAATAAGAGGGGGATAGCTAGTCTTGTCGAAGACTACGCTTCTGGCAGCCTCCATCTTGCAGCATGTAGGAGGGAGTAGATGGTAAGTTCACCAAGTATCATCGCATAGCATAATCCTACACGGCGATCCTCCCCTCGTCGCCCTGTGTGAGAGAGATCACCGGGTTATATCTGACACTTGGAAGGGTGTGTTTTATTAAGTATCCGGTTCTAGTTGTCATAAGGTCAAGGTACAACTCCGGGTCGTCCTGTTACCGAGGATCACGACTATTCGAATAGATAAACTTCCCTGCATGGGTGCACCACATTACCCAACACGCTCGATCCCTCTGGCCGGACACACTTTCCTGGGTCATGCCCGGCCTCGGAAGATCAACACGTCGCAACCCTACCTAGGCACAACAGAGAGGTCAGCACGCCGGTCTAAATCCTATGCGCGCAGGGGTCTGGGCCCATTGCACACCTGCACGTTGCGAGAGCGGCCGGTGAGAAGACCTAGCAACCTCCATTACAAAGGAAGTTGCGTTACGCGGTCCAACCCAGCGCGCGCTGCTCAGTCGCTGACGTCAAGAAGGCTTCGGCTGATACCATGACGTCGAGTGCCCATAACTGTTCCCGCGTAGTTGGTTAGTGCGTATAGGCCAGTGGCCAGACTCAGATCAAATACCAAGATCTCGTTAAGCGTGTTATTTTTAAGTAACCGTGTACGCCGACCAGGGCCAGGCCCACCTCTCGCCTAGGTGGTCTCAACCTGCCCTGTCGCTCCGCCACAAAGTAACAGTCGGGGCCGTCGAGAACTCAGGCCCACCACTACCTGGATGGAGCTACCTGTCCTTTCAGCCCCCACATCGGAATCACATGCGGGTACTCTACGAGCCGACCCGACTTTAGTCACTGATACGTCTCCAACGTATCTATAATTTATGAAGTATTCATGCTATTATTATACCCGTTTTGGATGTTTATGGGCTTTATTATACACTTTTATATTATTTTTGGGACTAACCTATTAACCGGAGAAAAGGAATATCAAACGGAGTCCAAACGGAATGAAACCTTCGGGAGAGTTATTTTTGGAACGGAAGCAAACCAGGAGACTTGGAGTAGACGTCAGGGAAGCTTCGAGGAAGCCACGAGGCAAGGAGGTGCACCCTACCCCCTGGGCGCGCCCCCACCCTCATGGGCCCCTCGTGGCTCCCCTGACCGACTTCTTACGCCTATATATATCCATATACCCTAAAAACATCGGGGAGCAGAATAGATCGGGAGTTCCGCCGCCGCAAGCCTCTATAGCCACCAAAAACCAATCGGGACCCTGTTCCGGCACCCTGCCGGAGGGGGGAACCCTCACCGATGGCCATCTTCATCATCCCGGCGCTCTCCATGACGAGGAGGGAGTAGTTCACCCTCGGGGCTGAGGGTATGTACCAGTAGCTATGTGTTTGATCTCTCTCTCTCATGTTCTTGAGGTGGTACGATCTTGATGTATCGCGAGCTTTGCTATTATAGTTGGATCTTATGATGTTTCTCCCCCTCTACTCTCTTGTAATGGATTGAGTTTTCCCTTTGAAGTTATCTTATCGGATTGAGTCTTTAAGGATTTGAGAACACTTGATGTATGTCTTGCATGTGCGTATCTGTGGTGACAATGGGATATCACGTGATTCACTTGATGTATGTTTTGTTGATCAACTTGCGGGTTCCGTGACCTCGTGAACTTATGCATAGGGGTTGGCACACATTTTCGTCTGGACTCTCCGGTAGAAACTTTGGGGCACTCTTTGAAGTACTTTGTGTTGGTTGAATAGATGAATCTGAGATTGTGTGATGCATATCGTATGATCATACCCACGGATACTTGAGGTGACATTGGAGTATCTAGGTGACATTAGGGTTTTGGTTGATATGTGTCTTAAGGTGTTATTCTAGTACGAACTATTGAATAGATCGATCCGAAAGAATAACTTTGAGGTGGTTTCGTACCATACAATAATCTCTTCGTTTGTTCTCCGCTATTAGTGACTTTGGAGTGACTCTTTGTTGCATGATGAGGGATACTTATATGATCCAATATGTTATTATTGTTGAGAGAATTTGCACTAGTGAAAGTATGAACCCTAGGCCTTGTTTCCTAGCATTGCAATACCGTTTACGCTCACTTTTACCACTTGCTACCTTTCTGTTTTTTAATTTCAGATTACAAATACCCATATCTACCATCCATATTGCACTTGTATCACCATCTCTTCGCCGAACTAGTGCACCTATACAATTTACCATTGTATTGGGTGTGTTGGGGACACAAGAGACTCTTTGTTATTTGGTTGCAGGGTTGTTTGAGAGAGACCATCTTCAACCTATGCCTCCCACGGATTGATAAACCTTAGGTCATCCACTTGAGGGAAATTTGCTACTGTCCTACAAACCTATGCACTTGGAGGCCCAACAACGTCTCCAAGAAGAAGGTTGCGTAGTAGACATCAAGCAGTTTCTGGCGCCGTTGCCGGGGAGGTGAGTGCTTGAAGGTATATCTTTAGATCTTGCAATCGAATATTTTTGTTTCTTGTTTTATCTCTAGTTTAGTCTATAAAAGAAAAGTACAAAAAAATGGAATTGAGGGTGCCTCATATGCTTCATATTTTTAATGTCTTCCGTGAAAATAAGGATTCCGATAATTGTGCTCAATTGCTAGAGCAAGAATGCATTAGATTGTTTGGCACTAAATATTTGAATGATGAGCATGATTGCAATGTTGTTAGTATGAATTCCTTGAATATCCATGATGCTAATGATATGCAAAGCCACAAGCTTGGGGAAGCTATGTTTGATGAAGATGATATTTTTTGTCCCCCAAGTTTTGATGAGCAAATTTATTATGATGATAGCATGCCTCCTATTTATGATGATTATATTGATGAAAGTGGGTTTGGAAGAGTGTCAACTTTAGGAAGTAATGATCCCACTATTTTGGAGGGTGTTGAATCTTATTGTGTTAATTATGAAAGTGGATTTGGAGAGGTCATGACTTTATTTAGTGATGATTCCACTATTTCGGAAGAGGTTCCAATTGGTTATGAGAACAAAGTTGCAATCTATGATGATTATTGTGATGACTTATATGCTATTAAGAATAATGATAACCATGAAACTTGTCATCATGATTTTAGTTTTCAATTGGATTATGCCTCACATGATAATTATTTTGTTGAGTTTGCTCCCACTACTATTCCGAATGAGAAGAATTTTGCTTATGTGGAGAGTAGTAAATTTTCTATGCTTGTAGATCATATAAAGAATGCTTTAGGTGCTGGTTATATTGTTGAATTCATTCATGATGCTACTGAAAATTATTATGAGGGAGGAACATATGCTTGTAGGAATTGCAATAATATCAAGTTTCCTCTCTATGTGCTTAAATTTTTAAAGTTATGCTTGTTTTGCCTTCCTATGCTAGTTGATTATTGTTCCCATAAGTTGTTTGCTCACAAAATCCCTATGCATAGGAAGTGGGTTAGACTTAAATGTGCTAGTCATATTCTTCATGATGCTCTCTTTATGTTTCAATTCTTATCTTTTATGTGAGCATCAATGAAACCATTATGCCTAGCTAGGGGAGTTAAACGTTAGCGCTTGTTGGGAGGCAACCCAATTTTATTTTTGTTCCTTGAATTTTGCTCCTATTTAGTAATAAATAATCTATCTAGCCTCTGGTTAGATGTGGTTTTATGTTTTAATTAGTGTTTGTGCCAAGTAGAATCTTTGGGAAGACTTGGGTGAAGTCTTTATCATGCTGTAAAAAACAGAAACTTTAGTGCTCACGAGATTAGCTGCCATTTTTACTGGAAAGTGCTTTTAGGTTGATTCTTTTTGCAGATGATTAATAGATAAATTCCGCAGGTCCATCAATTTATTTTAGAATTTTTGGAGTTCCATAAGTATACGTTTGATACAGATTACTACAAACTGTTCTGTTTTTGACAGATTCTGTATTCTATGTGTTGTTTGCTTATTTTGATGAATCTATGAGTAGTATCGGAGGGTATGAACCATGCAGAAGTTGGAATACAGTAGATATTACACCAATATGAATTTAGAATGAATTCACAACAGTACCAAAGTGGTGATTTACTTTCTTATACTAACGGAGCTTACGAGTTTTCTGTTAAGTTTTGTGTTGTGAAGTTTTCAAGTTTTGGGTAAAGATTCGATGGACTATGGAATAAGGAGTGGCAAGAGCCTAAGCTTGGGGATGCCCAAGGAACCCCAAGGCAATATTCAAGGACAGCCAAGAGCCTAAGCTTGGGGATGCCCCGGAAGGCATCCCCTCTTTCGTCTTCATCTATCGGTAACTTTACTTGGAGCTATATTTTTATTCACCACATAATATGTGTTTTTCTTGGAGCGTCAATTTATTTTGTTAGGATTTGCTTTCTGTTATCTAGAACAATGTTTTGCATCTTTTATTTCAATAAAAGTGTCAAGGATAGCCGTGACCATGCTGATGTTGCAAGTATATATGTTGCTGTTTGAAAACAGAAAGTTTACCACTGTTTGCAAAAATTCCCTAGAAAAGTCAGAATGTGATAAAATGTTGAAACCTTTTGCATAATAAGCTCTGATAAATTTACTACAGTGGGAATTTTCTTTCATAATTTTTGGAACTAGGGAAGTATGGATCTTGCTGCATTCTTTACAGACTGTCCTGTTTAGGCAGATTGCTGTTATGTTTGCATTGTTTGCATATGTTTGCTTCTTTAATGATTCTATTTGAGGATAGGACTATTAAATATGCAGAGACATTTAGTATGCAATGTTGAATAATAATTTTAGTGATTTTCTACAGTATAGTATGATAAGGTTTTTGCATTGGTTTATACTAACTTATCTCACGAGTCCTTGTTGAGTTTTGTGTGGATGAAGCTTTTGAGATTTAGGAAGACCGTGATATGAGAGGAATTAAGGAGACACAAAAGCTCAAGCTTGGGATGCCCAAGGCATCCCAAGATAATATTTCAAGAAGTCTCAAGCGTCTAAGCTTGGGGATGCCCCGGTTGGCATCCCACCTTTCTTCTTCGACAACTATCGGTTAGTATCGGTTGATCCTAAGTTTTTGCTTCTTCACATGATGTTTGCTATTCTTAGATGTCATTTTATTTTGTTTTGCTTGCTGTTTGAATAAAATATCAAGATCTGAAATTCTTAAATGAGAGAGAGTCTTCACATAGCTACATAATTATTTAACTACTCATTGATCTTCACTTATATCTTTTTGGAGTAGTTTGTCATTTACTCGTGTGCTTCACTTATATCCTATGAGTAAATAGTTGAATGAACGAATATCATAAATCTGAAATTATATATGTTTCATATGCTTATCCCATGGGGAGTAATGACTTCACATATAAGAAGTAGAGGTGGTAAATTTATTGAAGGTTAGCAAACATTGTATTGGTCACTTGAACAATTCATGAAAGAATATTGAGGGAAGAGAGATTTCACATATAAATATACTATCTTGGACATCTTTTGTAATTGTGAGCACTCATTAAAATATGACATGTTAAAAGGTTGATGTTGGACAAGGAAGACAACGTAATGGGTTATGTTTTCTTATATCTGAAATAAAGTATATTGTCATGGATCATTCAACATGCTGAGCTTGCCTTTCCCCCTCATGCTAGCCAAATTCTTTGCACCAAGTAGAGATACTACTTGTGCTTCCAAACATCCCTTAAACCAGTATTGCCATGAGAGTCCACCATACCTACCTATGGATTGAGTAAGATCCTTCAAGTAAGTTGTCATCGGTGCATGCAATAAAAATTGCTCTCTAAATATGTATGATCTATTAGTGTGGAGAAAATAAGCTTTATACGATCTTGTGATGTGGAAGCAATAAAAGCGACGGACTGCATAATAAAGGTCCCTATCACAAGTGGCAATATAAAGTGACGTTCTTTCGCATTAAGATTTTGTGCATCCAACTATAAAAGCGCATGACAACCTCTGCTTCCCTCTGCGAAGGGCCTATCTTTTATTCTTGTCTTATACCTTATGCAAGAGTCATGGTGATCTTTACCTTTCCTTTTTACATTTTATCCTTTGGCAAGCACATTGTGTTGGAAAGATCCTAATATATATATATCCAATGGGATGTAAGGCATCATGAACTATTATTGTTGACATTACCCTTGAGGTAAAAGGTTGGGAGGCGAATCTATAAGCCCCTATCTTTCTCTGTGTCTGATTAAAACTTTGAACCCATAAATATCATGTGAGTGTTAGCAATTGTGAAAGACTAAATGATAGTTGAGTATGTGAATTTTGCTGAATCAAAGCTCTGACATAGACCCTTCCTGAAAGATGAATCGTAATTGTTTGATGACTAATAACACGGTTTGTTAGTTTTCAAGAAAGTTTATGATCTATACTTTAACATGTGAATAGCTTGTTACTTGATCATGAGAAGTTCTATGAGTTGAGCTACTGTTATGATATATAATGATGCTAGAAAAGGTCATTGAAATTATCATTGATCGAACTTGTGCACCTGCTAGCATTCACACTTCATAAATTCTTTCTTTTATCATTTACCTACTCGAGGACGAGCAGGAATTAAGCTTGGGGATGCTGATATGTCTCCAACGTATCTATAATTTATGAAGTATTCATGCTATTATATTACCGTTTTGGATGTTTATGGGCTTTACTATACACTTTTATATTATTTTTGGGACTAACCTATTAACCGGAGGCCCAGCCCAAATTGTTGTTTTCTTGCCTATTTCAGTGTTTCGAAGAAAAGGAATATCAAATGGAGTCCAAACGGAATGAAACCTTCGGGAGAGTTATTTTTGGAACGGAAGCAATCCAGGAGACTTGGAGTAGACGTCAGGGAAGCTTCAGGAAGCCACGAGGCAGGGAGGCGCGCCCTACCCCCTGGGCGCGCTCCCCACCCTCGTGGGCCCCTCGTGGCTCCCCTGACCGACTTCTTTCGCCTATATATATCCATATACCCTAAAAACATCGGGGAGCAGAATAGATCGGGAGTTCCGCCACCGCAAGCCTCTATAGCCACCACAAAACCAATCGGGACCCTGTTCCGGCACCCTGCCGGAGGGGGGAACCCTCACCGATGGCCATCTTCATCATCCCGGCACTCTCCATGACGAGGAGGGAGTAGTTCACCCTCGGGGCTGAGGGTATGTACCAGTAGCTATGTGTTTGATCTCTCTCTCTCGTGTTCTTGAGGTGGTACGATCTTGATGTATCACGAGCTTTGCTATTATTGTTCGATCTTATGATGTTTCCCCCCCTCTACTCTCTTGTAATGGATTGAGTTTTCCCTTTGAAGTTATCTTATCGGATTGAGTCTTTAAGGATTTGAGAACACTTGATGTATGTCTTGCATGTGCGTATCTGTGGTGACAATGGGATATCACGTGATTCACTTGATGTATGTTTTGTTGATCAACTTGCGGGTTCCGTGACCTCGTGAACTTATGCATAGGGGTTGGCACACATTTTCGTCTGGACTCTCCGGTAGAAACTTTGGGGCACTCTTTGAAGTACTTTGTGTTGGTTGAATAGATGAATCTGAGATTGTGTGATGCATATCGTATGATCATACCCACGGATACTTGAGGTGACATTGGAGTATCTAGGTGACATTAGGGTTTTGGTTGATATGTGTCTTAAGGTGTTATTCTAGTACGAACTATTGAATAGATCGATCCGAAAGAATAACTTTGAGGTGGTTTCGTACCATACAATAATCTCTTCGTTTGTTCTCCGCTATTAGTGACTTTGGAGTGACTCTTTGTTGCATGATGAGGGATACTTATATGATCCAATATGTTATTATTGTTGAGAGAATTTGCACTAGTGAAAGTATGAACCCTAGGCCTTGTTTCCTAGCATTGCAATACCGTTTACGCTCACTTTTACCACTTGCTACCTTTCTGTTTTTTAATTTCAGATTACAAATACCCATATCTACCATCCATATTGCACTTGTATCACCATCTCTTCGCCGAACTAGTGCACCTATACAATTTACCATTGTATTGGGTGTGTTGGGGACACAAGAGACTCTTTGTTATTTGGTTGCAGGGTTGTTTGAGAGAGACCATCTTCAACCTATGCCTCCCACGGATTGATAAACCTTAGGTCATCCACTTGAGGGAAATTTGCTACTGTCCTACAAACCTATGCACTTGGAGGCCCAACAACGTCTCCAAGAAGAAGGTTGCGTAGTAGACATCAAGCAGTTTCTGGCGCCGTTGCCGGGGAGGTGAGTGCTTGAAGGTATATCTTTAGATCTTGCAATCGAATATTTTTGTTTCTTGTTTTATCTCTAGTTTAGTCTATAAAAGAAAAGTACAAAAAAATGGAATTGAGGGTGCCTCATATGCTTCATATTTTTAATGTCTTCCGTGAAAATAAGGATTCCGATAATTGTGCTCAATTGCTAGAGCAAGAATGCATTAGATTGTTTGGCACTAAATATTTGAATGATGAGCATGATTGCAATGTTGTTAGTATGAATTCCTTGAATATCCATGATGCTAATGATATGCAAAGCCACAAGCTTGGGGAAGCTATGTTTGATGAAGATGATATTTTTTGTCCCCCAAGTTTTGATGAGCAAATTTATTATGATGATAGCATGCCTCCTATTTATGATGATTATATTGATGAAAGTGGGTTTGGAAGAGTGTCAACTTTAGGAAGTAATGATCCCACTATTTTGGAGGGTGTTGAATCTTATTGTGTTAATTATGAAAGTGGATTTGGAGAGGTCATGACTTTATTTAGTGATGATTCCACTATTTCGGAAGAGGTTCCAATTGGTTATGAGAACAAAGTTGCAATCTATGATGATTATTGTGATGACTTATATGCTATTAAGAATAATGATAACCATGAAACTTGTCATCATGATTTTAGTTTTCAATTGGATTATGCCTCACATGATAATTATTTTGTTGAGTTTGCTCCCACTACTATTCCGAATGAGAAGAATTTTGCTTATGTGGAGAGTAGTAAATTTTCTATGCTTGTAGATCATATAAAGAATGCTTTAGGTGCTGGTTATATTGTTGAATTCATTCATGATGCTACTGAAAATTATTATGAGGGAGGAACATATGCTTGTAGGAATTGCAATAATATCAAGTTTCCTCTCTATGTGCTTAAATTTTTAAAGTTATGCTTGTTTTGCCTTCCTATGCTAGTTGATTATTGTTCCCATAAGTTGTTTGCTCACAAAATCCCTATGCATAGGAAGTGGGTTAGACTTAAATGTGCTAGTCATATTCTTCATGATGCTCTCTTTATGTTTCAATTCTTATCTTTTATGTGAGCATCAATGAAACCATTATGCCTAGCTAGGGGAGTTAAACGTTAGCGCTTGTTGGGAGGCAACCCAATTTTATTTTTGTTCCTTGAATTTTGCTCCTATTTAGTAATAAATAATCTATCTAGCCTCTGGTTAGATGTGGTTTTATGTTTTAATTAGTGTTTGTGCCAAGTAGAATCTTTGGGAAGACTTGGGTGAAGTCTTTATCATGCTGTAAAAAACAGAAACTTTAGTGCTCACGAGATTAGCTGCCATTTTTACTGGAAAGTGCTTTTAGGTTGATTCTTTTTGCAGATGATTAATAGATAAATTCCGCAGGTCCATCAATTTATTTTAGAATTTTTGGAGTTCCATAAGTATACGTTTGATACAGATTACTACAAACTGTTCTGTTTTTGACAGATTCTGTATTCTATGTGTTGTTTGCTTATTTTGATGAATCTATGAGTAGTATCGGAGGGTATGAACCATGCAGAAGTTGGAATACAGTAGATATTACACCAATATGAATTTAGAATGAATTCACAACAGTACCAAAGTGGTGATTTACTTTCTTATACTAACGGAGCTTACGAGTTTTCTGTTAAGTTTTGTGTTGTGAAGTTTTCAAGTTTTGGGTAAAGATTCGATGGACTATGGAATAAGGAGTGGCAAGAGCCTAAGCTTGGGGATGCCCAAGGAACCCCAAGGCAATATTCAAGGACAGCCAAGAGCCTAAGCTTGGGGATGCCCCGGAAGGCATCCCCTCTTTCGTCTTCATCTATCGGTAACTTTACTTGGAGCTATATTTTTATTCACCACATAATATGTGTTTTTCTTGGAGCGTCAATTTATTTTGTTAGGATTTGCTTTCTGTTATCTAGAACAATGTTTTGCATCTTTTATTTCAATAAAAGTGTCAAGGATAGCCGTGACCATGCTGATGTTGCAAGTATATATGTTGCTGTTTGAAAACAGAAAGTTTACCACTGTTTCAAAAATTCCCTAGAAAAGTCAGAATGTGATAAAATGTTGAAACCTTTTGCATAATAAGCTCTGATAAATTTACTACAGTGGGAATTTTCTTTCATAATTTTTGGAACTAGGGAAGTATGGATCTTGCTGCATTCTTTACAAACTATCCTGTTTAGGCAGATTGCTGTTATGTTTGCATTGTTTGCATATGTTTGCTTCTTTAATGATTCTATTTGAGGATAGGACTATTAAATATGCAGAGACATTTAGTATGCAATGTTGAATAATAATTTTAGTGATTTTCTACAGTATAGTATGATAAGGTTTTTGCATTGGTTTATACTAACTTATCTCACGAGTCCTTGTTGAGTTTTGTGTGGATGAAGCTTTTGAGATTTAGGAAGACCATGATATGAGAGGAATTAAGGAGACACAAAAGCTCAAGCTTGTGGATGACCAAGGCATCCCAAGATAATATTTCAAGAAGTCTCAAGCGTCTAAGCTTGGGGATGCCCCGGTTGGCATCCCACCTTTCTTCTTCGACAACTATCGGTTAGTATCGGTTGATCCTAAGTTTTTGCTTCTTCACATGATGTTTGCTATTCTTAGATGTCATTTTATTTTGTTTTTCTTGCTGTTTGAATAAAATATCAAGATCTGAAATTCTTAAATGAGAGAGAGTCTTCACATAGCTACATAATTATTTAACTACCCATTGATCTTCACTTATATCTTTTTGGAGTAGTTTGTCATTTACTCGTGTGCTTCACTTATATCCTATGAGTAAATAGTTGAATGAACGAATATCATAAATCTGAAATTATATATGTTTCATATGCTTACCCCATGGGGAGTAATGACTTCACGTATAAGAAGTAGAGGTGGTAAATTTATTGAAGGTTAGCAAACATTGTATTGGTCACTTGAACAATTCATGAAAGAATATTGAGGGAAGAGAGATTTCACATATAAATATACTATCTTGGACATCTTTTGTAATTGTGAGCACTCATTAAAATATGACATGTTAAAAGGTTGATGTTGGACAAGGAAGACAACGTAATGGGTTATCTTTTATTATATCTGAAATAAAGTATATTGTCATGGATCATTCAACATGCTGAGCTTGCCTTTCCCCCTCATGCTAGCCAAATTCATTGCACCAAGTAGAGATACTACTTGTGCTTCCAAATATCCCTTAAACCAGTATGGCCATGAGAGTCCACCATACCTACCTATGGATTGAGTAAGATCCTTCAAGTAAGTTGTCATCGGTGCATGCAATAAAAAATTGCTCTCTAAATATGTATGATCTATTAGTGTGGAGAAAATAAGCTTTATACGATCTTGTGATGTGGAAGCAATAAAAGTGACGGTCTGCATAATAAAGGTCCCTATCACAAGTGGCAATATAAAGTGACGTTCTTTCGCATTAAGATTTTATGCATCCAACTATAAAAGCGCATGACAACCTCTGCTTCCCTCTGCGAAGGGTCTATCTTTTATTCTTGTCTTATACCTTATGCAAGAGTCATGGTGATCTTTACCTTTCCTTTTTACATTTTATCCTTTGGCAAGCACATTGTGTTGGAAAGATCCTAATATATATATATCCAATGGGATGTAAGGCATCATGAACTATTATTGTTGACATTACCCTTGAGGTAAAAGGTTGGGAGGCGAATCTATAAGACCCTATCTTTCTCTGTGTCTGATTAAAACTTTGAACCCATAAATATCATGTGAGTGTTAGCAATTGTGAAAGACTAAATGATAGTTGAGTATGTGAATTTTGCTGAATCAAAGCTCTGACATAGACCCTTCCTAGATGAATCGTAATTGTTTGATGACTAATAACACGGTTTGTTAGTTTTCAAGAAAGTTTATGATCTATACTTTAACATGTGAATAGCTTGTTACTTGATCATGAGAAGTTCTATGAGTTGAGCTACTGTTATGATATATAATGATGCTAGAAAAGGTCATTGAAATTATCATTGATCGAACTTGTGCACCTGCTAGCATTCACACTTCATGAATTCTTTCTTTTATCATTTACCTACTCGAGGACGAGCAGGAATTAAGCTTGGGGATGCTGATATGTCTCCAACGTATCTATAATTTATGAAGTATTCATGCTATTATATTACCCGTTTTGGATGTTTATGGGCTTTATTATACACTTTTATATTATTTTTGGGACTAACCTATTAACCGGAGGCCCAGCCCAAATTGTTGTTTTCTTGCCTATTTCAGTGTTTCGAAGAAAAGGAATATCAAATGGAGTCCAAACGGAATGAAACCTTCGGGAGAGTTATTTTTGGAACGGAAGCAATCCAGGAGACTTGGAGTAGACGTCAGGGAACCTTCAGGAAGCCATGAGGCAGGGAGGCGCGCCCTACCCCTCTGGGCGCGCTCCCCACCCTCGTGGGCCCCCTCGTGGCTCCCCTGACCGACTTCTTTCGCCTATATATATCCATATACCCTAAAAACATCGGGGAGCAGAATAGATCGGGAGTTCCGCCACCGCAAGCCTCTATAGCCACCACAAAACAATCGGGACCCTGTTCCGGCACCCTGCCGGAGGGGGGAACCCTCACCGATGGCCATCTTCATCATCCCGGCACTCTCCATGACGAGGAGGGAGTAGTTCACCCTCGGGGCTGAGGGTATGTACCAGTAGCTATGTGTTTGATCTCTCTCTCTCGTGTTCTTGAGGTGGTACGATCTTGATGTATCACGAGCTTTGCTATTATTGTTCGATCTTATGATGTTTCCCCCCCTCTACTCTCTTGTAATGGATTGAGTTTTCCCTTTGAAGTTATCTTATCGGATTGAGTCTTTAAGGATTTGAGAACACTTGATGTATGTCTTGCATGTGCGTATCTGTGGTGACAATGGGATATCACGTGATTCACTTGATGTATATTTTGGTGATCAACTTGCGGGTTCCGTGACCTCGTGAACTTATGCATAGGGGTTGGCACATGTTTTCGTCTTGATTCTTCGGTAGAAACTTTGGGACACTCTTTGAAGTACTTTGTGTTGGTTGAATAGATGAATCTAAGATTGTGTGATGCATATCGTATGATCATACCCACGGATACTTGAGGTGACATTGGAGTATCTAGGTGACATTAGGGTTTTGGTTGATATGTGTCTTAAGGTGTTATTCTAGTACGAAGTCTTGAATAGATCGAACCAAAAGAATAACTTTGAGGTGGTTTCGTACCCTACAATAATCTCTTCATTTGTTCTCCGCTATTAGTGACTTTGGAGTGACTCTTTGTTGCATGATGAGGGATACTTATATGATCCAATTATGTTATTATTGTTGAGAGAACTTGCACTAGTGAAAGTATGAACCCTAGGCCTTGTTTCCTAGCATTGCAATACCGTTTACGCTCATTACCACTTGCTACCTTGCTGTTTTTATAATTTCAGATTACAAATACCCATATCTACCATCCATATTGCACTTGTATCACCATCTCTTCGCCGAACTAGTGCACCTATACGATTTACCATTGCATTGGGTGTGTTGGGGACACAAGAGACTCTTTGTTATTTGGTTGCAGGGTTGTTTGAGAGAGACCATCTTCAACCTATGCCTCCCACAAATTGATAAACCTTAGGTCATCCACTTCAGGGAAATTTGCTACTGTCCTACAAACCTCTGCACTTGGAGGCCCAACAACGTCTACAAGAAGAAGGTTGCGTAGTAGACATCAGTCACCACCTGTATAGTATGTATGTATGTATGTATATACCCGTGATCACCTCCCGAGTGATCACGGCCCGATAGTACAGCATGGCAGACAGACAAGAATGTAGGGCCACTGATGAAGTACTAGCAACCTATACTTAGCATGTAGGATTGCAGGTAAAGGTATCAACAATTGTAGAAACAATGACAGGCTATGCAGCAGAATGGGATTAACCGAAAGCAGTAACATGCTATACTACTCTAATGCAAGCAGTAGAGAGAAGGAATAGGCGATATCGGGTGATCAAGGGGGGGGGGGCTTGCCTGGTTGCTCTGGCAAGGAGGGGTCGTCAACACCGTAGTCGACCGGGCAGCAGCGCCATTAGTCTCGTAGTTTACCGGAGAAGAAGAGGGGGAAGAACACAGTAAATACGGAGCAAACACAGCATCACAAAACATAACAAGGTAATACGCGGTGCTAGGGGTGACCTAACGCAGTACTAGGTGCTACCGGCGAAGGGGAGAAACATCCGGGAAAGTATTCCCGGTGTTTCGCGTTTTCGGACAGGCGGACCGGAGGGGGAAAGTTGCATGTTCTCTAAGCTAGGAATGTGTGGCTGGCAAATGGACTGCATATTCGGATTCGTCTCGTCATTCTGAGCAACTTTCATGTATAAAGTATTTTCATCCGAGATATGGTTGATTTTATATTAATTTTCAAACTTTTAACTGATTTACTAATTTCTAGATTTAATTTAATTGGAAAATAAATTAATATTTAATTACTATGGGTACACAGAAGTGTACCCAGCAAATGCGATAGAGAAGCTGACTGGTGGGTCCAGTCAGCTGAGTCAGCCGCTGACAAGTTAGCCTTATCCACTAGACTAGTGGAGTGGTCCCACCTGTCATTGCATCAACCATTTATTCAGTGGTTAAATTTAACCCAAGGCTAATTAGAGGGGAGGCCCCACATGTCAGGGAGTAATTAGGTTAGTTAATTGGCCAGTTTAATTAAGCTATGGTTAATTAGGAGGCGGGTCCCAGCAGCCAGTGGCACTGGACGTCATTAGCGGCTGGGTTAAGCGGACACGTCAGCGGCGCCGACGTTTAGCCGCCGGCGACCAAAACACGGGCGTCGCTGGTCGCGTTCGAACGCGCGTGAAGTCCCGCGTCCAATGGTGCTAGGGGTGGGTGCGAGGAAGGTCCCAACCGACGCCGGCGACGACCAATGGCGATGGCCGGAGCTCGACGAGCTCGGTTTCAGGGTTGCAGCGTATGGCGAGGCGACCAAAGGGCATCAGATGGTTCCTGGGAAGCCCAGGAACACGAGGCAAAGCTCGGTCGCGAGTCCTGCGAGCTGTAGCCACGGCGGAGAGTCAAACGGCGGCGACGAGTTCTTGGACGCGGTACCGGGGCTAGCTAGTGGGGGAGCCAGAGCTCAAGGGAAGAGGGGAGGATGTGGGGGGCTCACAGAGGGCCGACAGGGGGCTCAGGGGAGCCAGGGGGTGCAGGAGTTGAGGGGATCGACGGCGAGGTAGTGGCGGCGTCCGACGAAGGGCATCGAGGCAGACGGCGTCGAGGCGGCTCCAGGGACGACGAGTGGTGGCGGTGTTGGTGGAGACCTGACGAAGGTGCAACGGCGGCCGCAGGGGAGGGGGACGACACGGGCGTCGCGGCGGTGAGGAAGTCCGGTGACGGGGTCGGGGCGCTGGCGATGTGGGGCGATGGGGTCGGGGCACTCGATCCAGATCGGGTCATGGGGGGAGAGGAATGGACCGAGAGGGGGGTAGTGGGGATCGTGGGTGCGGTTAGGGTTTCGACCGGGGAAGTCATAGGCCAGGGGGCGAGCTGGGCCAAGGCCTAGTTAGGCCGGGGGGATTTCATATAATTATTTGTTTATTTCTTTCTACTTATTTTATTTCTTTTCTGTTTCTTTTAGTTCCCTTTTATTTTAGTTTTAGTGAAATACCAAAGTGGCACCTAAATAGATGTTACAAATTATGCCAGTGCCACAATAGTTTAATACTTATAACAAATTAGTTTTGAGATTGTTTATTATTTTAAAAGCATTTAAACAATTATATTTGCTACTGTTTTATTCATGTGAGAGTATTAAAACATTTTACAAACGTGTGGTTTCTCCACCACAATTACCTATGATTTATCCGACACATTTAGGACATTTTAGTTTTAATGTTTGAAAACTTTTTGTTGTTTGCCTTGATTTTGAATTTTGAATTCGAACGGGATTGAATCATCACGAGGTTAACAACAGTAATCGTGGTGATGTGGCATCATTAGCAGAGGTTCACTGTAGCTTAAATATCCGGGCGTCACACCGGCAAGGTATGTATTGCTTCAACTTCACATTTTTTACATGAATTTGGTGCATGTTGTTTGTAGTTTTTATAGCCTAGTTTAAATTGAACATTGTAGATGAGTTCGTCATATGATTCTTCCGAAGAAGAATTTGATATGGAAGAGGAGGAGGATCTTGCAATGATCCAAGCTATGCACATCAATAAAAAACCGAAGCACGGTGGTTCGGTTATGGGTCGGCAGAAAATTTGGAGGGATAGGATTGATGCCCACAACAGATTGATGAGGCACTATTTTGTGGAGAATCCCACATACCCCGAGTCGTACTTTCGTCGCTGTTTTAGGATGGGCACCGAGTTGTTCAGGCGCATTGCAGAGAAACTAGCGAGCCAAGACCGGTTTTTTCAGCAAAGGAGGAATGTCGCCGGAGAGCTTGGTCATAGCACCTTTCAGAAGGTGACAGCCGCTTTGCATATGTTGGCATACGGTATCCCCGCTGATCTAGTTGATGATCACTTGGCCATGGGTGAGAGTCAAGCCTTTATGTGTGTCAAGCACTTCGCAGTCGGAATTGTGCAAGTGTTTGGCCAGGAGTATTTAAGATCTCCCAATGCTGAAGACGCCGCAAGGCTATTGGAGATGAACAAAGCTCGCGGCTTCTCAGGTATGCTTGGCTCAATAGATTGCATGCATTGGAGTTGGAAGAATTGTCCTAAGGCATGGCATGGGCAATTCCACGGCCAAAAAAGGGGTTCCACTATAATCCTTGAAGCGGTGGCCGATCAAGAGTCTTGGATTTGGCATGCTTTTCTTTGAATGCCTGCAGAAGAGATAAACTATTTGTTTGATGTTGTATTGTTGAACTATGTGTTGTATTGAAAGATAAACTATTTGTTTGAGTTGTAATAATGAAACTGAACTATTTATTGTTGATTTATTTTGTTTGTGTTTGATCTTCTTGCTTGTGTTTGGAGCACATATGTTGTTTGTGCGAGAGCGCGCATGCTGCATTTTAGCGCGCCTACTGAAGCTACATGCGCGCGCTAAAGTTTACCGTGGCCGCTGGAGCCAGCGCTCCCCGCCGCGCCAAAGCAGGCGATCGACGCGCTGCAAACACATTTTTAGCGCGCCGCGCGTTGGGCGGATGTTGGAGATGCTCTAAGGCCGAGTCCCGCCGCGCGACCTTGCCGCCCCTTTTTTCCTTTGTGCGAGGAGCGGACTGCTTTAAGCAGCCGCACGGTGTAAAACGAGATTGAATGAGGTGGGAAGAAGAGGTGCCTGTTCGGAGGCATCCTTCCCGAACAGGTGCCTGTTCGAAGGCATCCCTCCCGAATAGGTGCCTGTTGACAATAGAGAGAAGAGGCATGACTATTTGGGGCTGGACACACCCCTTTGCTAATGACTATTCATTAATTAGCATCTGCTAATTAATCTACTATTTAATTCCTAACACATGCATCGTTTTTTGCCACTTTACATGTTTGTCCCAGTTGGGCCTGACTAAGCATATGAAGGCAAAAATCAATATTTGCATGTTGATTGGTTGCCTGCATTGCATCAAGGCCTAGATGCATGCAAGTTGTTTGGTTGTCCGTGTTTGTGCTTTAGGGGTGAGCAGATGCAAAGCACGGCCGTTTGGTTGTGTGCAAGTACTTGGTGTGCTCACTCTTTCAAATGTGGTGGACTTACCAACCATTTTGCAGCACACAACACACACAACACATTATGATCAACAACAGCAGAAGAGCAACAAGAACAAAGCAAAACGACGTTCACAGTAGGACACACTATGATCAGATCAGATTAGAACAGGAAGATCATAAGTACTAATAGGCATAAGTTTAAAACAGCAGGGCATCCCATGCCCCTGTTGGACCCTAGGGTGCTGCTCTCTGGGAAAATATGGACATATTCACAACAAAACAGGCATTCAAACTTAAGTTCAGTCCTAAACTACTTCACTTCAGACTTGACAGACAAACTACATGGCATGCGCGATGTCATCGATGCAACTGTTCTTGGAACACCGGACCCTGCAGATGTTCGAGGCGTTGGTGTTGAAAATCCGCACCTTCAGCCCCAGGCCACCGGGGACGATCTTGTGCCGGCGGCAGAAGTACTCCCAGCCGCGCTCGAGCACCATGTGCCCGTCGAACATCTGCACCTGGACCCATAACTCGCACCACTTATTGGCGGAGAGGCTGACGACGCAAGGAGGGCTATATTAGTGCCAAAGGGTGCTAGTATGATTCCTACAGGAAACTACATTTGATCAAATCATGGAAGCAACAAAAAAGATATTGGGAGCTAGGATTAGAGTCTGATAGTGGAATTACATAGCAATTACAGCACTCCATCCGAATTGGAGACCGAGGTCCCTAAAGCAGTGGCGCCTTCCTGAACTCACAAATGAGCTTTATTTTTAGTGATAGTCAAAAGGCATTGAACTGAATTTCTGTGACATTGAAAGGTTCTCCTAGTTCACTCTTTAAATTCCCAAATCACCAAATCGATCATCTGGTTTATTCGTGGAATACTTTTTCATATCCGAATCTAGCACCAACACATCTTAATTAATGTTATAAGTTGCATACTTACAGTTCTCAATCAAGGCATGTGTTGTCTAGTACTAAACTAGCCTACAAAAATGTCTTACATTTTAAGATGGAGGTAGTACTTATGTAGTGATACCTTTTTTAACAGAGTGTAGTGAGTAGCTAGAAGGCCGAATAGGTTCCATTTCGTACATCTAGGTGATCTAAGCAAAATTGATTGAAAAATCAAATGTTTGTCCTATTGTTATATGCCCACTTATTTTGCCCATTTATTGTTGAACCGTTTTTGCGTGTGGTAAAGCATAAAGGCTATGCTACCCACTGTCACTAGGTAGTATTACACATTCTACACTTTTTTCATAATCTGTGCCATTCTTGTAATTATGGAAATTAATAGCAACATGAACCCTCCTTGACGTCACCAAGCACTTGCAATTCATATTTTTCGGATTTTAATTACCTGCTCTGTCTGCTTCTCGCAGGACATCCTGCCTTGATAGGACTACATCAGCCATTCCGAGTTACCCACCAAGCTGCGGAGCGATCGCTACACCACATGCAGCAAGCTTTGGAGACTACAGAAAGCATAAACCCAGATACAAAAACCAAAATGATGAATTTTTTCAGGTCTGTGTTATGGCTAAACTAGTGAGAGCTTCCTCACCTTGATCTTCATCCAACATTCGGCAGCATATCAGCCTCGGCTAAGATATTGTCATTTGTTATCTTGTTCCAGGCACACTGCATACTTCCTTGTCGCCGGTAATGAGATGACAAGGCAAACCCAAAGTGTACCTCCCTGCAAACATGCAACGAACAAACCAGTCGAGTAACCGCTCAAGCTTAACCAGTTGAATAACGGTTTCAGCTCCCATATTCCTATAGGATTCCCATGTGCAATGGGATCAAGGTTGTTTATGCAGTATGCATTATAGGAAACGACACGCCTGATGTTGTACGGGCAGAGACACTCGTGCAGAGAGCATCTCAAAATTGATAAATTGCTTATTTGAAATGGTCGTACTCCCTCTTCTCTCTGGGTTTTTGTTTGACGGCACAAGTTCCTATGGTGTATAGGTGCTGAACTGCTCGTGCTATCCTATCCAATGCTCTTGTCAGTTAAGCATGGCATTTCAATCCAGCTTGTTAATTTCCCTTAAAAGAGAAACATAACTTGTTACGCTTATTAAGCAGTAGAATTACCGTCCAATTTATTTTACACTGTAAATTATTTGGACAAGGGATTTGGGGAAGGAAACATGACATGGATGGGGCGTGGTATAAGCACAAGGAAGGGTACTTGGATCGAGTGGGAGCGTACAGCTGCAGCCATGTGCCCACCATGTTGCCTAGAGTAAAATAGCACGAGGCAGCCTTGTAGACTGAATCCAGATTGCAAAACATAACACTTGCACTTACACTTACACTTAGACTATTCATCTTTATTACTTCCTCTGTTCATTTTTATAAGGTCTTGAGGACATTTTAGACAGAGTGCAAAGTAGCTCATTTTCAGTTGTCTGAAACGACTTATAAAAGCGAACAGAGGAAGTGATAGTAATTTGGAACCGAACTTTCACGTTCACACACCCATTAATATATGGGAGCCAGACTTGCAGTTTTATTCGCAGTAATAAACGGGAGTTATTCCTACGACCGGATATTACACTCCCGGTTCAGTAAGGTTGTTGCAGCAACTTGTACAGTACTGCTATGATCACGGTCGTCCAATCCCTCCATTGTACGGCGGAGGGGCTCCGGGGCCGGGCTGCGGACGGTAAGGGTAGGGCCGAGGACGGCCGCCGTACGGCAGGCCAGGCTGTCCGCACGGTCTGCCTCCGCATATGGGGCGGCGGCTAGGGTCCAGAGCACCAGCTGGAAGGAAAACACGAGCGTCCATGGAGATTCATCAGTTACAAGTAATTACCCGCTTTCAGGACGCCGCAGAGGAGTATAACTGAAGGAGTAGATGAGACGACGACGAAGAGGATGAAATGAGCAGTTCGGAAGCACTCACGACCGATCCCGGCTCCGTGGCAGACGGAGCTGCTCATGATCACCGCGGAGACGACGACGAACAGCGCGATCTGCAGGAGCACCATCAAACGGGCGGCTCTGGCCAAGGACGCCATCGTGAATCGATGTGGCTGGGTTGTAACTAGTTGGGGCTTGGAGGAGTTGTGTTGTTTGTTTGCAGATGCTGCGCGCCGAAGGCCGCTATTTATAGATGTCGATCGACCCCTCCCATGGCAAAGAGAAAGGTCGCCTTGGCCCATTAATTTCCTTATACTTTTCTCAAGCATATTCGACCTCGAGAGATCAAGCTTTGGCGGTGGCAGCTGCCAGTGCGCTGGTGTGATTTTCCGCCAAGGATAATCACACTTTTTTGGTGGGCACACACACGTGAATCGATTTGCTCAAATTTCTCGGTTTAGTCAAGGCTGGTGAGTGGTGAGTGATGACAACTTGGCCGTGCACGACCGGCAGAGAGAACCGACGACTCGACTCTCGGGTCGTCTTGCGGTCTTGCCACGAAGGAAAATCTATACGTAGGGCTTCACTCGCCTAGCGTTGTCACGCATGGAACCACTGTATCCAGGGCATCTTCGACGCTGACCCGTAAATTTTCTCTGTCATCTGTCTGCGGATAGTGAGACCAGTCCACGAACACTGATGTCGAAAGCTGCCATACAATACTGCATGTATACATTTCAAGCTGCATTTGACCTAACCGGACGAAATTCATGCAAACTTGCCGATATTCATTAAAATTCGAATAGAAAATAGCACAAATCATCCATACATTGCATTCAAATAAGTCTAGTACAATAATGTCTCAAATTCGACGAGATTAATCAGATGTTCAACAAGTTTTTCATCAACGGATCATGTCGTCTCACGCATAGTGCCCCTTTAGATTCATCCAACAGCGTGTGTACGTAAATGAGCGTCCCTCTGTCCTGTGGTACATCACGGCAGCGCGTGTGGGCTACATAATGAGTAGATTCATTGAGTGAATGAATAATTTAAATAAATTGAGCAAGAAGAAGCAAAACTTATGATCTCCTCCTCTGCCGGCAATAGGCACCTTGCCTTCAACCATGTGACAAAACTTGGTGATGCTGGTTTGGATAGCATATCAGCGATACGATAACGACCTCACATAGCGTTCTTGAATGATGTGCATGTCGTATGGAGCAATGTGCTTTTGCGCGTGAAACGATTTATGCACTTGCTGCTAGAAGGTTCCTCCTCCGCTCCTGCCTACGAAATCCGCGGATACGGCCAACCACGCATCGCATAAGCTCATCCATCCTCCATGGTCGAGTACCCCGCCATCCTTCATACTCTGTAAAAATGACATGGCGTTAAGCTTAATGGCATTTGACTGAACACATGTCGTGCTTAGTGTACGCCATGGAGGTCGTCGACAAGGGGGCGGAGTGTACCTGGGTACAAACGGCTCTAGGATGGATCGCCGTCGTAAAGGAGAGACATGGCGTTAAGCTTAATGGCATTTGACTGAACACATGTCGTGCTTAGTGTACGCCATGGAGGTCGTCGACAAGGGGGCGGAGTGTACCTGGGTACAAACGGCTCTAGGATGGATCGCCTCGTAAAGGCGAGACATGGCGTTAAGCTTAATGGCATTTGACTGAACACATGTCGTGCTTAGTGTACGCCATGGAGGTCATCGACAAGGGGGCGGAGTGTACCTGGGTACAAACGGCTCTAGGATGGATCGCCGTCGTAAAGGCGACCGAGCGTGTCAGTGCTGGTTGCGGATGTCCGGTAATGCCTTTGTGGTGGCCGGAGAGGTACAATGGCGGAGGTGGAGGGAGCGGGTGCAAAGTAAGAGGGAAAGGGGGCAGAGTGAAAGGAAATGACACCGGGAGAGGAGATTTGGTGGGCCTCAGGTGTCGGAGTCCTATGTGGCTGGTGTCCGGATTCCCGCTAGCCCCCTCCTCCCACTTTGTCTTCACTTTGTGAGAGAAAGCACACCCAGATTGTCGAACGGCCCCACGCTGGATGGCACAACACGTCCGAACCGCGCGGTCTGGAAGGTTGCGGGTGGTTTGATGGTTGGCATTGGAGATTTTTTTAAAAGGAGGATGTATCCCCGGCCTCTGCATCTGGACGATGCATGCAGCCATATTATTAATTATTCCCAATGATCTTACAAGGTAATACATCAATAAGTCTGAAGCCACCATCTTGGCAATGCCTATTGCTACTCCTATCCCTTGATGAAGGGGTGCCGAATGTCCGAGCCTAATACCAAACAGACATCGCACCAAAGCCTAACATCTAAAGCCGGATGCCCCATCCAAGCCACTACCTAGACTGGGTCACACACCGGTCCGACACACTCCCAGTGAGCACCGCACGCTGCAAGGGACGTCACCTCCATCTTCCATCGATCCATCCTTAGAGCAGAACTAATGCATCGACCTTACTAGGCCTCTCTGCCATCGGCGCCACCACGACGCCAGATAGCATCGCCCTCCTGCGCGAGTCCGTCAACCCGCATCGAACGCCAAGCCTCCACTGGGCCACACCGCCGATACCCGTCGTCATCGATGCGGAAGATGAAACCCCGCTCCGCCTCTGGGCCCTTCCAATCAGCACCTCCTCCAAAACGATGCCCTCAAGAGGAAGAACGGCACCATAGTTTCTGTCATCATCCGACCTGGGAGACCCAGATCCAGGGTTTCCCCCGAAGCAGATGCCTCCTGGAGGAAGAGGGGCACGCCAACTGCAGCTGCCCAAGAACACGAGTTGTGCCCACGACCACTTAACTCTCTCGACGGCGCCTTCAAGAAGGACATGACGCCATGAGCGTCGTCGCCGCTGTAGAGTTTTCACCCGAGAAACTGTGGAGTGGGAAAAGGTGGGGCGGACATGAACGACGTCTCCAGGAAGAGAAACGGCACCCTCAGGCATCGTCGCCGTCAAGGCCGGTGATACGTCTCCGTTGTATCTACTTTTCCAAACACTTTTGCCCTTGTTTTGGACTCTAACTTGCATGATTTGAATGAAACTAACCCGGACTGACGCTCTTTTCAGCAGACTTTCCATGGTGTTATTTATGTGCAGAAACAAAAGTTCTCGGAATGACCTGAAACTCCACGGAACATATTTTTGGAAAATATTAAAAATACTGGAAGAAGAATCCACGTCAGGGGGCCCACACCCTGTCCACGAGGGTGGGGGGTGCGCCTGCCCCCCTAGGCGCGCCCCTGCCTCGTGGGCCCCCTGACGCTCCACCGACCTCAACTCCAACTCCATATATTCACTTTCGGGGAGAAAACAATCAAAGAGAAGGATTCATCGCGTTTTACAATACAGAGCCGCTACCAAGCCCTAAACTCTCTCGGGAGGGCTGATCTGGAGTCCGTTTGGGGCTCCGGAGAGGGGAATCCGTCGCCATCGTCATCATCAACCATCTTCCATCACCAATTTCATGATGCTCACTGCCGTGCGTGAGTAATTCCATCGTAGGCTTGCTGGACGGTGATGGGTTGGATGAGATCTATCATGTAATCGAGTTAGTTTTGTTAGGGTTTGATCCCTAGTATCCACTATGTTCTGAGATTGATGTTGCTATGACTTTGCTATGCTTAATGCTTGTCACTAGGGCCCGAGTGCCATGATTTCAGATCTGAACCTATTATGTTTTCATGAATATATGTGAGTTCTTGATCCTATCTTGCAAGTCTATAGCCACCTACTATGTGTTATGATCCGGCAACCCCGAAGTGACAATAATCGGGACCACTCCCGGTGATGACCATAGTTTGAGGAGTTCATGTATTCACTATGTGTTAATGCTTTGTTCCGGTACTCTGTTAAAAGGAGGCCTTAATATCCCTTAGTTTCCATTAGGACCCTGTGACGCCCCCGATTCAATCATACACTAATCATGCACACAAACGTGTACGATCAAGATCAGGGACTCACGGGAAGATATCAGAACACAACTCTAAAACATAAATAAGTCATACAAGCATCATAATACAAGCCAGGGGCCTCGTGGGCTCGAATACAAGTGCTCGATCATAGACGAGTCAGCGGAAGCAACAATATTTGAGTACAGACATAAGTTAAACAAGTTGCCATAAGATGGCTAGCACAAACTGGGATACAGATCGAAAGAGGCGCAAGCCTCCTGCCTGGGATCCTCCTAACTACTCATGGTCGTCGTCAGCGGGCTGCACGTAGTAGTAGGCACCTCCGGTGTAGTAGGAGTCATCGTCGACGGTGGCGTCTGGCTCCTGGGCTCCGACATCTGGTTGCGAAAACCAGGTAGAAGGGAAAGGGGGAAAGGAGGGAGAAAAGCAACCGTGAGTACTCATCCAAAGTACTCGCAAGCAAGGATCTACACTACATATGCATGGGTATATGTGAAAGGGCCATATCGGTGGACTGAACTGCAGAATGCCAGATTAAGAGGGGGATAGCTAATCCTGTCGAAGACTACGCTTCAGGCCACCTCCATCTTTCAGCGTGTAGAAGAGAGTAGATGGTAAGTTCACCAAGTAGCATCGCATAGCATAATCCTACTCGGCGATCCCCTCCTCGTCGCCCTGTTAGAGAGCGATCACCGGGTTGTATCTGGCACTTGGAAGGGTGTGTTTTATTAAGTATCCGGTTCTAGTTGTCATAAGGTTAAGGTACAACTCCGGGTCGTCCTTTTACCGAGGGACACGGCTATTCGAATAGATAAACTTTCCTGCAGGGGTGCATCACATAACCCAACACGCTCAATCCCATTTGGCCGGACACACTTTTCTGGGTCATGCCCGGCCGCGGAAGATCAACACGTCGCAGCCACACCTAGGCACAACAGAGAGGTCAGCACACCGGTCTAAATCCTATGGCGCAGGGGTTTGGGCCCATCGCCCATTGCACACCTGCACGTTGCGAGGGCGGCCAGAAGCAGAACTAGCCCCCTTAATAGAAGAGCAGGCTTACGTTCCAATCCGGCGCGCGCCGCTCAGTCGCTGACGTCACGAAGGCTTCGGCTGATACCACGACGCCGAGTGCCCATATCTTCCCCACGTAGTTGGTTAGTGCGTATAGACCAAATGGTCAGACTCAGATCAAATACCAAGATCTCGTTAAGTTTGTTAATGATGTAACCGCGGACACCGACCAGGGCCAGGCCCACCTCTCACCTAGGCGGTCTCAACCTGCCCTGTCGCTCCGCCACAAAGATCCACTCGCGGGTACTCCTACGAGCCGATCCGACTTTAGTCACCACAGGTATCATGTAAAGTATATAAGTATATACCCGTGATCACCTCCCGAGTGATCACGGCGCGATAGTATAGCATGGCAGACGGACAACAATGTAGGGCCATAGATGGAATACTAGCATCCTATACTAAGCATGTAGGATTGCAGGTAAAGGTAACAACAGTAGTAGCAAGGACAGGCTATGCATCAGGATAGGATTAACGAAAAGCAGTAATATGCTACACTACTCTAATGCAAGCAGTATAGAGAAGAATAGGTGATATCTGGTGATCAAGGGGGGGGGGGCTTGCCTGGGTGCTCTGGCAAGAGAAGGGTTCGTCGTCGATGTAGTCGATCTGGGGGTCGTCGGCAGCCTCGGGGTCTACCGGAAGAAGTGACAGAGGGGGAACACAATAAATAACAGAGCAATCAAAGCATCACAAAGCGTAACATGGAAATACGTGGTGCTATGTGTGCCCTAACGCGGTAGTAGGTGATACCGACGAAGGGGGAAAACATCCGAGAAAGTATTCCCGGTGTTTTGTGTTTTCGGACAGATGAACCGGAGGGGGAAAGTTGCGAGTTTGATAGGTTAGGGATGTGTGGCGGACGAACGGGCTGCGTATCCGGATTCGTCTCGTCGTTCTGAGCAACTTTCATGTAGAAAGTATTTTCATCTGAGCTACGGTTTATTTTATATGATTTTCTAAAGTTTTAAATCATTTTTAGAATTTATTTAATTAATTTAATTCAACATTATCCAGAATAGTGCACGCTGACGTCAGCATGATGTCAGCAGTCAACATGGGAGTTGACTGGTCAACTGACGTGTGGGTCCCGTTCGTCATTGACTGTTTAGTCTAATTAGGGTTTAACTAATCTAATTACTATTTAATTAAACTAACTAGTTAATTAGATTAATTAAACATGGTTAATTAACTTAATTAATTAATTCATTATTTATTTATTTATTTATATTTTTATAATTCGTTCCAGGGGTGGGCCCCGGCTCTCATTGGGCCAGGGGCCTTAACGGGCACTGGGCGATGGATCGGGCACGGGGCGCAGGGGCGCAACCCGCCCCGTGCGGGGCAAGGTTGCCGGCAACGGGGGAGCCCGCCCAGGGAGGGAGCAGCTGTGGTGGCGGGCGCTGGGCGCCGAGACGGCGCGGGGCCATGGACAGCGGCAGGACCATCGCGGGGCGGAAGCGGGGCGACGGCGCGGGAAGCCGAGGCGGCATCAGCGGGATGGTGCGCGACGCGACGGACGGTGGGCGCGGGGCAGTGCGCGAGCAGCAGGGAGAGCGCGCGCTGGGCGAGCGCGTGGGCGCGCGATGGCGCGTCGAGCACGGGAGGCCAGTGCGGAGCAGGAAGAGGGGAAGGCGAACGGGGCTCACCACGGGTCCTGGGGTCAAGGCAGCGGGGCTCGGGGAGGGAGACAGGGACGACGGCGTTGACGGAGAGGAGAAGGTCCGACAAGTCAGCCTCGGGCGACGGCGAGGTCGAGATCCGGCGAGGGAGTCCGACTAACGGCGGGGTCCAGGCGGGACGAGGCGGCGACGGTGTGCGGCGGCGGGTCGCGGGGAGGACGGGCGGCGTGGTCGGCGCGTCGAGATCCTTGGGCGGCGGCGGCTCCAGATCGAAGGAGAGGGAGCCCAGAGAAGGTGTGGGAATCGGGGGGGAGTGGGTGACTGGGGTGGTTAGGGTTACGGGGTGTGGGGGGTTAAGTGGTGGGGGCGGGCCGGCCCGGGGTTGGCTTGGTGGGCCAAGGCCCAGTGGCGTGGGGAGGGGGGTCCTTTTCTTTATTTTTGTTTTACTTTTCTTTTCTCTTTTTATTTATTTTGTTTCTTCACTTTTTATTTATCTTTCTTTTACCGTTTTATATTTTATAGTTTTACAAAAAGTGAAACCCTACCTAAAATAGAGTTACAATTATAACTACTACCACAAAAGGTTTTATCCCAGAACAAAATAGTATAGTATTTTATAAAATCCAAAACGCATTTGTTTAATTGTTTTACCTACTATTTTAGTTACTTAAGTGCATTTAAACCTTTTATAAAAATGTGGTCTCTCCATCATAATTACCTATGCATTATTTGACACAACCCGAACAATTTAGTTTTAATATTTGAAAACTTTTGTTGTTTGCCTATTTTTGAATTTGAATTTTGAATCAGTTTTGAACTAACGCGAGATTAACAACAGTAACCGTGGTGACGTGGCATCGTTAACGTGGGATTACTGTAGCCTAATTATCCGGGTGTCACAGACCCCGCTGCCATGGGAGGGTAGGACAAAAGATGTCATGCAAGTTCTTTTCCATAAGCACGTATGACTATATTCGGAATACATGCCTACATTACATTGATGAATAGGAGCTAGTTCTGTGTCACCCTATGTTATGACTGTTACATGATGAACCGCATCCGGCATAATTCTCCATCACCGATCCAATGCCTACGAGCTTTTCACATATTGTTCTTCGCTTATTTACTTTTCCGTTGCTACTGTTACAATCACTACAAAACCAAAAAATATTACTTTTGCTACCGTTACCGTTACTTCCATATTACTTTGCTACTAAATACTTTGCTGCAGATACTAAGTTATCCAGGTGTGGTTGAATTGACAACTCAACTGCTAATACTTGAGAATATTCTTTGGCTCCCCTTGTGTCGAATCAATAAATTTGGGTTGAATACTCTACCCTCGAAAACTGTTGCGATCCCCTATACTTGTGGGTTATCAGCCGGCAGGAGCCGACCAGGGAATTATCCCAATCCGAATCCCCACCTCCCGCTTCGTCCCATCCGGTGACCGGCAAGCAGCGTAGCCATGACCGGTATGACGGAGTGCACGGTGCAAGTGTTGGAGGAAGAAGCAGCTTGATGATACGTCTCCAACGTATCTATAATTTTTTATTGCTTCATGCTATATTATATTCTGTTTTGGATGATTAATGGGCTTTGTTATACACTTTTATATTATTTTTGGGACTAACCTATTAACCGGAGGCCCAGCCCAGAATTACTATTTTTTGCCTATTTGAGAGTTACGTAGAAAAAGAATATCAAACGAATTCCAAACGGAATGAAACCTTCGGGAACATGATTTTCGGAACGAACGTGATCCAGAGGAATTGGACCCTACGTCAAGACATCAACCAGGAAGGCACGAAGTAGGGGGGTGCGTCTACCCCCCTGGGCACGCCCTCCACCCTCGTGGGGCCCACGTTGCTCCACCGACATACTCCTTCCTCCTATATATACCTACGTACCCCCAAACCAACAGACGGATCCACGAAAACCTAATTCCACCGCCGCAACCTTCTGTACCCGTGAGATCCCATCTTGGGGCCTTTTCCGGCGTCCTGCCGGAGGGGGCATTGATCACGGAGGGCTTCTACATCAACACCATAGCCTCTCTGATGATGTGTGACTAGTTTACCTCAGACCTTCGGGTCCATAGTTATTAGCTAGATGGCTCCTTCTCTCTTTTTGGTGAATTTCTTGATGAACAACTTGCTAGGGCTAGAGAGAATGAAATTATTGAAACCGGTAATATTGAAGATAGTGATGATGAAGAATCTCCCCCTAATAAATATGAATTGCCTGTTATGCCTGAGGGTTATGTTTTGGATGAAGAATCTGCTAGAGCCATTCTTGCTTGCAATGATAGAAGTGATCTTAAGAAGCTATTAGCTAAATGGAAGCAGCGATCTCTTAATGCTAGAATGAAACCTGACCCTGCTTTTGCCACTTCACCTATCTATGTTACTGATAAGGATTATGAATTCTCTGTTGATCCTGATATAATTACTTTGGTTGAATCTGATCTTTTTTATGGCTATGAATCTGAAACTGTTGTGGCACATCTTACTAAATTAAATGATATAGCCACCCTATTCACTAATGATGAGAGAACTCGCTACTTTTATATCCTTAAAATATTTCCGTTCTCATTAAAGGGTGATGCTAAGATATGGTTTAATTCTCTTTATCCTGGTTGTGTGCGTAGTCCCCAGGATATGATTTATTACTTCTCGGCTAAATATTTCCCTGCTCATAAGAAACAAGCTGCTTTAACGGATATATATAATTTTGTGCAAATTGAAGAAGAGAGTCTCCCACAAGCTTGGGGGAGGCTTCTCCAATTACTTAATGAGTTGCCTGATCATCCTCTTAAGAAAAATGAAATACTTGATATCTTTTATAATGGACTAACCGATGCTTCCAGAGATTACCTGGATAGTTGTGCTGGTTCTGTTTTCAGGGAAAGAACACCGGACAAAGCTGAAATTCTACTGAATAATATGTTGACAAATTAAAATAATTGGACACTTCCTGAGCCAGTTCCTGAACCTATTCCTAAACCAACTCCGAAGAAAGAGGTGTTCTATTTCTCAGTCCTGAAGATATGCAAGAGGTAAAGAAATCTATGAAAGAAAAAGGTATTAAAGCTGAAGATGTTAAGAATTTACCACCTATTAAAGAAATACATGGTCTTAATTTACCGCCTGTTGAAGGAACATATGATCTTAATCCTTCACCTATTGAAAAAACTCATGGTCTTGATAACCCGACACAGGTAGTAAAGGTAAATTCTCTCTATAGATATGATAAAGCTGAAATCCCTCCTACTAAGTTTGCTAGCTAATGTTTGGATGAATTTGATAACTTTATGGTTAAGCAAGAAGATTTTATGCTTATTTTGGTAGACAATTAAAACAAAATTCTTATATGATTGAACACTTGGGTGATTATATGTCTAGAGTTAAAGGTGAACTTAAACTCATTAGTAAACATGCTTCTATGGTTACCACTCAAGTAGAACAAGTACATAAAACTCAAAATGATTTGCTCAATGAATTGAATAGTAAGAATAATGATTATGCTGTTAGAGTGGCTACTAGAACTGGTAAAATGACTCAGGAACCTTTGTATCCTGAAGGCCACCCTAAGAGAATTGAGCAAGATTCTCAGAGAAATAATTTAGATGCACCTAGTCCTTCTAAAAAGAAGAAAAAGAAAAATTATAGGACTTTGCATGCTCCTAGTGAACCTATTGCTGAACCACCTGAGAATCCAAATGATATTTCTATTTCTGATGCTGAAACACAATCTGGTAATGAACATGAACCTAATGATAATGTTAATGATAATGTTCGTGATGATGCTCAACCTAGTAATGATAGTGATGTAGAGATTGAACCTGCTGTTGATCTTGATAACCCACAATCAAAGAATCAACGTTATGATAAAAGAGACTTTGTTGCTAGGAAGCATGGTAAAGAAAGAGAACCATGGGTTTAGAAACTCATGCCTTTTCCTCCCAAACTATCCAAGAAAAACGATGATGAGGATTTTGAGCGCTTTGCTGAAATGATTAGACCTATCTTTTTGCGTATGCGATTAACTGATATGCTCAAAATGAATCCTTATGCTAAGTATATGAAAGAAATTGTCACTGATAAAAGAAAGATACTGGAAGCTGAAATTTCCACCATGCTTGCTAATTATACTTTTAAGGGTGGAATACCTAAGAAACTTGGAGATCCAGGAGTACCAACTATACCATGCTCCATTAAAAGAAACTATGTTAAAACTGCTTTGTGTGATCTTGGAGCCGGTGTAGTGTGATGCCTCTCTCTTTATATCGTAGACTTGATTTGAATAAGTTGACACCTACTGAAATATCTTTGCAAATGGCTGATAAATCAACTGCTATACCTGTCGGTTTTTGTGAGGATGTGCCTGTTGTAGTTGCAAACGTTACTATTTTGACGGACTTTGTTATTCTTGATATTCCCGAGGACGATAGTATGTCTATTATTTTTGGAAGACCTTTTTTGAATACTGCAGGGGCTGTTATTGATTGCAACAAAGGAAATGTCACTTTTCATGTTAATGGCAATGAGCATACGGTACACTTTCCGAGGAAACAACCTCAAGTTCATAGTATAAATTCTATTGGAAAAATTCCATCAATTCTTTTGGAGGTTTTGAATTTCCTCTTCCTACTGTCAAGAAGAAATATGATATTCTTATTATTGGGGATGTGCATATCACAGTTGAGGTAACATAGTGTTATTCGAAATTTCTCCGGTTCCATGTTAGTCGGAATGAGTTCGTTAACAAGACTTGATCAACCTTGTTAGTGGATTCCTTTTGATGAGCATGAGATGGATGAAGTTAGAAAGCACAACCTTCTGTACCCTCTCTCTACTTTCTGTTATTTAGTTGAAATAAAGTAAAAATAGTATTTTCCTCTCTGTTTTCTGATTTATCCGTGCAATATAAAAATACCCCGAAAATAAAAGTTCTCCAAATGCCCTCAAAATGGAATATGATTTTTTCTGGAATATTTGAGAATATCTGGCACTGAGAACACAGCAGGGGGAGCAAGCACCTGGCCACGAGGGTCCAGGGCGCGCCCACCCCCTGGGTGCGCCCACCCCCTGGGCGCGCCCCCTTGCCTCGTGGGCCCACGGTGGCTCCCCTCCACTTATTCCTGCACCCACACACTTCTGCTTCCTCCCAAAAAATCACCATCCAGCTCAAGCACGAGTTCTAGCTCATTTTGCTGCGATTTTCGATCTCCTTGCTCAAAGCACCTCTCACAAAACTGCTTTGGGAGATTGTTCCTTGGTATGTGACTCCTCCATTGGTCCAATTAGTTTTTGTTCTAGTGCTTTATTCATTGCAATTTTGTGCTGCCTAGGTGACCATGTTCTTGAGCTTGCATGTCAAATTTATATGGTTCCAAGTAGTTCTAATGCATGTTAGATTCTCTAAGCACTTGTAGGAGTAGTTGCTATCAATTTTGTTGAGCTTGGTTCACTTTTATTTGAAGTTACTAAAAATTTCAGAATTTTTTAGAAAATAATGAAGAGATTTTTGAGGGGCTCTTCGAGCCGAAGCTCGAAGGAAAAGCGAAGTGAAGAAGCACAGAGGCCCAAATATAATCAGCCTCGCACCACGGAGGTTCGGCCGTGTGAATGGCCTTCCGATGATTTCTTGAGAGAAGCTGGGATTTATGATGATTTTTATGAATTGGCTGAGAATGCATGCCTCACCGACTTCCTCCGCGACCAACGCGAACAGTATCTCTTACTCACCAATACTTTTGTGCAAAACTTCTACTATTATCCTAAGGAATCACCTCCTTCAGTAGAGTTTCATTTATATGATGTGGTTAAGAAGATATCACTAGATGAATTTTGCAAGGTCTGCAAAATACCTTTTGAGGGTAGTTTAGATGAACCACACCGTAAGGATGTGGATGGGTTTATTGACACTATCACTGTAGGGGAAACTAGGAAGGTTTCCGATGCAAGAATCACTAGCATACATTTTCCTGTTTTACGCTACTTTGCCATATTTCCTAGTCGTTGCTTAATTGGTCGCGGAAACTGTGGAAACCTTAGTGTTCCTGATATTATTATTTTGTTCCATGGTTTATTCTGTGATAATACTGTTAGTATGGGCGGTATTGTTGCCAAACGGTTAAGTTTGAACCGTACAAAGGGCCCCATCTTTGGAGGTATTTACGCTTCACGCCTTGCTGCACATTATAACATACCTATTAGGCACTATGAAAAAGAAGAAAAATTGTTGCCCACTGTTTATTTAGATTACAAGAGTATGGTAGAACATGACTTTATTGTTAAGAATAGGGAAGGGGCGCTTAAATATAAATTATTCTTTGATAAACATCACCCTGAGACTATTACCTTGCCTGCTTCTTCCTTGTTTGATTTATCTGCAGGTCCGTATCTCGTTCCGCTGGTGGCCATTCACGCCTACCGGAACCCTACATCAGTCACGGAGCCAGAACCACAATTTGAACCTCCACGACAGTCTAATTACCAGTGGGATCCGGAGATGATTGCCAACTAGTGGCAATCGGAGTCTTCTTCATCGCAGTACGACCACGACTACAACTATGTATATCTGCCAGGCCATCCGTGGCAATAAACTAACTTAGGCCAAAAGCCTAAGCTTGGGGGAGTACGTATTTCCCACCGACATTACATTCATGTTCACACACTCATTGCTAGATGTCAGTGCTCATACTTTTTCACTGTAATATCCATGCTAGTTTATTTTCCTTTTTTCTTGCTTTCTTCTTGTGTGTTTGATAAACCTTAAGAAAAAAATAAAAAAATTAGTGTAGCTTTTAGTTAGTTTACTTTTCTTGTTGTAGTAGTAATAATTAAAAAGAAAACCCAAAAAGATTTCATGTTCTTCTTTTGCTTGTTGGGAGCTTTCCCGTGTAAATAGTTTTATTTCTTTTCTTTGGGGTCGATAGGAGAAGACCATGATTAAATTGTTGAAGTGGCTCTTATATGCATTATTGTTGATTTAACCAAGAGCCCATATTGCCTTGTCTTCTCCTATTTATTGAATGCTCGCAGATTCCAGCTTAGTCCAATGCACGTGCACTCTTATTATTTTCACATCGTTCGGTCGTGCAAGTGAAAGGCAATTATGACGATATATGATGGACTGATTGAGATGAGAGAAGCTGGTATGAACTCGACCTCTCTTGTTTTTGTAAATATGATTAGTTCATCGTTCCTGATTCAGCCTATTATGAATAAACATGTTTGCAATGACAATTAGAGATCATAGTTGCTTATGCCATGCTTGATCAGCTATGAGTTATAATGGTTTACCTTGCCTGCCAACATGCTATTAAAATGGTTGTGATGTGGTATAGTGGGGTGGTATCCTCCTTTGAATGATTTAAGTGACTCAACTTGGCACATGTTCACACATGTAGTTGAAACAAAATCGACATAGCCTTCACGATATTTATGTTCATGGTGGATTATATCCTACTCATGCTTGTACTCAATGTTTATTAATTTTAATGCATGTTCATGACTGTTGTCGCTCTCTAGTTGGTCGCTTCCCAGTCTTTTGCTAGCCTTCACTTGTACTAAGCGGGAATACTGCTTGTGCATCCAATCCCTTAAACCCCAAAGTTATTCCATATGAGTCCACCATACCTTCCTATATGCGGTATCTACCTGCCGTTCCAAGTAAATTTGTATGTGCCAAACTCTAAACCTTCAAATGAAATTCTGTTTTGTATGCTCGAATAGCTCATGTATCAACTAGGGTTGTCCACATCTTCCATGCTAGGTGGGTTATTCTCAAGAGGAGTGGACTCCGCTCCTCACTCACGAGAAAATGGCTGGTCACTGGGATGCCCAGTCCCATGCTTTATGCACACTAAATCAAAATAATTGCAAACAAAACTCCCCCTGGGACTGTTGCTAGTTGGAGGCACTCGTTGTTTTGAGCAAGCCATGGATTGATGCTTGTTGGTGGAGGGGGAGTATAAACTTTACCATTCTGTTTGGGAACCGCCTATAATGTGTGTAGCATGGAAGATATCGCCATCTCTTGGTTGTTATGTTGACAATGAAAGTATGCCGCTCAAAATATTATTTATCTCTGCTTTAAAATCGAGCTCTGGCACCTCTACAAATCCCTGCTTCCCTCTGCGGAGGGCCTATCTATTTACTTTTATGTTGAGTCATCACCCTCTTATTAAAATGCACCAGCTGGAGAGCACTGCTGTCATTTGCATCCATTATTGTTAATTTATATTGGGTATGACTATGACTGGATCTCTTTTACCATGAATTACAATGTCTAGTCAGTCCTTGATCTTTAAAGGTGCTCTGCATTTATGTTTTGTGGTCTCAGAAAGGGCTAGCGAGATACCATCCTGTTATGTCATATCATGATTGTTTTGAGAAAGTGTTGTCATCCGAGATTTATTATTATTTCTTGCTAGTTGATTATGCCATTGATATGAGTAAACATGAGACCTAAGAGTTATTGTGAATGTGGTTAGTCATAATCTTTGCTGAAAACTTGAATGCTGGCTTTACATATTTACAACAACAAGAGCAAACAGAGTTTGTAAAAGTTTTTCTTTATCACTTTCAGTTTATCAACTGAATTGCTTGAGGACAAGCAAAGGTTTAATCTTGGGGGAGTTGATACGTCTCCGTCGTATCTACTTTTCCAAACACTTTTGCCCTTGTTTTGGACTCTAACTTGCATGATTTGAATGAAACTAACCCGGACTGAAGCTGTTTTCAGCAGACTTTCCATGGTGTTATTTATGTGCAGAAACAAAAGTTCTCGGAATGACCTGAAACTCCATGGAACATATTTTTGGAAAATATGAAAAATACTGGAAGAAGAATCCACGTCAGGGGGCCCACACCCTGTCCACGAGGGTGGGGGCGCGCCTGCCCCCCTGGGCGCGCCCCTGCCTCGTGGGCCCCCTGACGCTCCACCGACCTCAACTCCAACTCCATATATTCACTTTCGGGGAGAAAAAAATCAGAGAGAAGGATTCATCGCGTTTTACGATATGGAGCCGCCGCCAAGCCCTAAACTCTCTCGGGAGGACTGATCTGGAGTCCGTTCGGGGCTCCGGAGAGGGGAATCCGTCGCCATCGTCATCATCAACCATCCTCCATCACCAATTTCATGATGCTCACTGGCGTGCGTGAGTAATTCCATCGTAGGCTTGCTGGACGGTGATGGGTTGGATGAGATCTATCATGTAATCGAGTTAGTTTTGTTAGGGTTTGATCCCTAGTATCCACTATGTTCTGAGATTGATGTTGCTATGACTTTGCTATGCTTAATGCTTGTCACTAGGGCCCGAGTGCCATGATTTCAGATCTGAACCTATTATGTTTTCATGAATATATGTGAGTTCTTGATCCTATCTTGCAAGTCTATAGTCACTACTATGTGTTATGATCCGGCAACCCCGAAGTGACAATAATCGGGACCACTCCCGGTGATGACTGTTGAGGATATAACCATTAGAGTCACCCGCCCAGGAGGGGCCGGGTTACGTCATAATGGTCATCACGCGAAGCCCAGTACCAAACTTGAAGACGACGGGTCAATAATGGGCTTAAGACCCGGAGATGGCTTAAGGCCCGTAGTGATAACCGCTGTCATGGTGAAAACTTGTAGTGTAAGGCAGGAATAGTTAAGAGTCCGAGCCGGACACTGTTATGAGCCGGCCGGGACTCTGAGAGCCGCTGGGCGTCGACCTCTCTATATAAAGGGACGACCCGGCGGCGGTTTAGGGACAGGTAAGACCAAATCGATAACCAGGCAGGACGGTTTAGCTCTTGGTCGTCGAAACCCTAATCAATACCACCTCAACTGGACGTAGGCTTTACCTTCACCGTAAGGGGCCGAACCAATATAACCCTCGTGTTCCTTGTCCCGTTTAACCCCTTTAAGCTTCCTAGCTGCGATGGCTCCACGACTAAGTCCTTGCACGAGGACATCTGACGTGAAAATTCCACGACAGTTGGCGCCCACCGTGGGGCTGGCGCATGGTGGATTTGAGTTCTTGAAGGGCAGTTTCGAAGGGCTCAAGGGATACGCTGTGGGCCAGATGACCAAGAGTCGTCGCGGCAAGCTCTACATCGACGATGCAAACTGGGGCCTCGACGCCGGCTCAATCGAGTACGGGTACCGGGTCCCCTTCGGCGGAATCCATGTCTTCATTGGCAAGATTGGTGAGCCGGGCCCTGAGCCGGACCTCTGCGCCGATCTCATCAAGACGGCTCAGCGTGCACGACCCGCCTGGGCTCTACCTGCCTTGAAGCATGCTTTCGTGGGATGTGTCCATGGACGACTCTCTGAAGGATCGGGATCTGGTGATGAGACAGCCGCCGGCTCTGACGGCGAGTCGGCTACGGATGAGTCAAACTCGTTGTATCAACTTCAAGATGGCAGGCTCAGGGGTTGTTCCGATGGCGACAGCATTCCGGACCCCTTTGAGCCGCCGAGCCGGGTTGGAATCTTCATGGCCGGCGCACAACCTGTTTAAAACCCCGCTGTCGGGTCAGGAAGCCCTGTGCCCTCGCCGGCTCAGGTGCTGATGGATCTCACAGACAAGATGACGGTCCTGTTGACCGCTACGGTTGCCCCGGCGGATCAAGTTCAGCATGACGCGGAGGTGGCATAGTTAAAATTGGATCTAGCAAAAGCCAAGGAGGATCTGGCGGCGGAAGGGATCAGGATGACTGCAGAGAGGGCGGCTCTCGACGCCCAGACTCAGCTGATTCAGGCACAGTCTTTCCGGCTCAAGATGGATCAAAACGCGCCCAATGAGGTCATGAGAAGGAGGCATCAAAAGGCCCAATCTCGACTCCCTCCGGTTTACGATCCTCGAAACCTCTTCAACACACCTGGTGCAGGGCCTAGTAACCCGCCAGAGATCATAGCGCCCGGGGTTGGAACGCCAATTCAACCCCAAGTGATGGGGCCTCCCCGGGTGAACCCTGCCCCGCCTCAATACGTGCCAATACCACCGGGTCATTATGCCAACCCGTTGGAAAACATGGTCGCCGCGGCGGCGCGGCTGGCGGCTCTCCCAATCGACGGTGACTCTCCAACGGCGGTTGAAACCCGCCGGGTCAGAGAACTCCTTCACACGGCTCTGGCGCAGCAAGAGGCATATTCTTATAGTCGGGACAAGATTCATTCAACCCCTCGCCCAGGCCGGAGCCCGAGTTATAGTAGACACATGGTCTCAGCGACCGGCTCAAGCAATGTCCGACGCCATGACTTGCCTCCTGGCCATGGCCCGGCTCATAACGGAGCCTTTCACATGGTAGACCAAGACAGAGCACGGCAAGAGGCGGAGCAGGCGCCTCAGTTGATGGCTTACCAGCCGCCCCCGGCTTATCCGACGGCTTCTATCGATGTGGGTATACCTACGAGGACTGGAGGTGTCCCTTGTCTGGTGCCGGCTCTCCGCAATGAACGTCTGCCCAAGGATTTCAAGGGGCCTGGGAAAGTGCCTAATTACACGGCTGATTTACAACCTGGAGCATGGATCGAGAGCTACGAGATGGCTATGGAGTTGCTGGAGGTCAGTGAAGCAGCAATGGCCAAATACTTCACCATGATGTTAGATGGGACTGCCCGCACTTGGTTGAAAGGGCTGCAACCCAATTCTATCGGGTCTTGGGCTGAGCTAAAAGCCCGCTTCATCCAAAACTTCAAAGATACCTGTAGGCAGTCTATGTCCATTATGGATTTGACTAACTGTAAGCAGCAGGAGGGTGAGTCTACAACCCATTGGGTTCGCCGGGTCAAAGAGATAATACATTCATCTGATAAGATGGATGCCGGCTCTGCAGTCTTAATGTTGGAGCAGAATTGTCGTTTCATGCCCCTGAAGATGAAACTCGGGCGGCTCAAACGCGATTGCAATGATATGGGTACGCTGATGGCGGCTCTCGTCAAGTACGCCGACTCTGATAGTACCAAGGACCCCGCGTCGGATGATGAAAGGACAGGGAAGGGAAAGAAGAACGGCAATGGCAAGGGTCCTCAGCATAACCCGGCGAACCAAGGAGGAAGCAAGCGTAAGGCTGATGGCAGCATAGAGTTTGTGGCCAACGCTAGCTCACAGGGTAACAACCAGCGACGTAAGGGGAGGCCACCTCCCCGAGCCGGCGGGTCCGGCCCGACGCTTGAGCAATTGTTGAATGAGCCTTGTCCAAGGCATGGTTCTAGGGAGAAGCCGGCTACTCATCTATGGAAAGATTGCGCAATCATGAAGGCCTTGAAGAATTCCAATGCCTTTAATGGCAACAATGGCCCGGGCGGCGGCTCAGGTGCCGGCGGCTTTCATGGCCCGGGCGGCGGCTCAAATTCCAATCCTCAGAATGTTCAAGGGGGCTTTAATCAGCAGTCCGGCCAGGGTCATCAGCAGCAACAGGGGGGATACCAGACCAATCCGAAGCAGCTCAATGGTGGACAGTATCATGTGTTTACCACCAGTCTGTGCAAGCGAGATCAGAAGCTTCATAAGAGGGTTGTGAATGCTGTGGAGCCGGCGGTTCCACGCTATTTAAGATGGTCTGAGCAGCCTATTGTGTGGAGCAGGGAAGATCACCCTCCCCGGGCTGGCCCTGGTGGTGGCTCCTCAGGTGGGGGATATAAATTCACTAAAGTGCTCATGGACGGAGGCAGCAGCATCAACATCCTCTATTATGAGACTTTCCATCGTATGGGATTGATTGATAAGAATCTCAGCCAGTCCAATACTGTTTTCCATGGTGTGGTGCCTGGTAAGTCGGCGTATCCAGTTGGTAAGATCGAGCTGGAAGTGGCTTTTGGAGATGAGTACAACTACAGGGCGGAAAAACTAACCTTTGAGGTGGTTAAGATAAGAAGCCCGTGTCATGCTTTATTTGGGCGGCCGGCTTACGCCAAGTTCATGGCACGGCCGTGTTATGTATATTTGCAGCTCAAGATGTTGGGTCACAATGGGACCATTACGGTTCATGGCAGCCGAAAGATAGCCTTGGAGTGTGAGGAAGGTGACGCGGCTTACGCTGAATCTGTTTGTGCAACAGAGGAGTTGAAGTTTTACAAGGACAATGTTGACCCGGCAGATATGACGTCTTTGAAGAAGCCAACCACGGAGCATGAGTCGGCAATGAAATTTAAGTCCGCTGATGAGACTAAACTTGTTGACTTTGTTCCAGGTGACTCATCTCAACAATTCAACATCAGTGTCAATCTGGATCCGAAATAGGAAGGCGCGCTCATCGAGTTCATCCGTGAGAACAGGGACATCTTTGCGTGGAAACCTTCTGACATGCCGGGTGTACCTAGAGAACTCGCTGAGCACACTCTCAATATTGATCCTAAGTTTAAGCTGGTCAGGCAATTCCTCCGACGGTTTAATGAGGAGAGGCGGAAAGCCATTGGTGAGGAGGTAGCCCGGCTCTTGGCGGCCGGGTTTATCGTTGAAGTTTTTCACCCAGAGTGGTTAGCTAACCCGGTGCTCGTGCTTAAGAAGAACGACACCTGGCAGATGTGTGTGGGTTACACAGATTTAAACAAGGCTTGTCCGGCTGATCCTTTTGCTCTCCCCCGTATTGATCAGATTATTGATGCTACGGCGGGTTGTGAGCGCTTAAGTTTTTTGGATGCTTATTCTGGATACCATCAGATTAAAATGGCAGTTAAGGACCAGGAGAAGACAGCGTTCATCACTCCTTTTGGAGCCTTTTGTTATGTATCTATGCCTTTTGGGCTCAAGAGTGCACAGGCGACTTACCAGCGTTGCATACAGAATTGTCTTCATAACCAGATTGGGCGCAATGTTCATGCTTATGTGGATGATATCGTGGTTAAATCCAGGGAGAAGGAGACCTTGATAGATGATCTGAGAGAAACCTTTGATAATCTCCGGGTATACAAGATGATGCTTAACCCGGCCAAGTGTGTTTTTGGTGTTCCCGCAGGCAAGCTCTTGGGTTTTCTGGTTTCTCACAGAGGCATTGAAGCTAACCCGGAAAAGATCAAGGCAATCACCTCTCTGGCTAAGTTGGCGTGTATAAACGACGTTCAGCGTCTGGCGGGTCGCATCGTTGCTTTAAGCCGGTTTATAAGCCGTTTGGGTGAAAAGGCCATGCCACTGTACCAACTGATGAAGAAAACAGATGACTTTGTTTGGAATGACGCTGCTAATGCTGCTTTTGAGGATTTGAAGAGACAGCTGGCTGAGCCCCCAGTTCTTGCTGCTCCGGTTGACAAGGAGCCCTTATTGCTGTACGTAGCCGCTAACACACGAGCCGTCAGTGTGGCTGTGGTGGTGGAGCGCAAGGAAGAGGGTAAGGAGTATCCGGTTCAGCGGCCGGTTTACTACGTCAGTGAAGTGCTCATTGAGTCCAAGCAACGGTATCCACACTGGCAGAAGCTTGTTTATGGGGTATTCATGGCAAGCCAGAAGCTTAAGCATTACTTCCAGGGTCACCCTATCACTGTGGTTAGTTCTGCTCCCCTAGGAGATATCATCCAGAATAGAGAAGCCACAGGGAGAGTGGCTAAGTGGGCTATAGAACTTGGGCCTCATGGTCTGAAATACGTGCCACGCACTGCTATCAAATCTCAAGCATTGGTGGATTTCATCAATGATTGGACAGAGCTGCAGGCGCCTGAAGAGAAACCCGATAACACATATTGGACTATACACTTCGACGGGTCTAGGCAATTGGAGGGCTCGGGGGCTGGAGTTGTATTAGCTTCCCCTCGAGGTGACAAGTTTTGCTATGTGCTGCGGTTGATGTTTCCCTGTACTAACAATGCAGCTGAGTACGAGGCCTTGCTCCATGGTCTTCGGATGGCTAAGGAGATGAGCTTAAGCCGGGTAAGGTGCTTTGGCGACTCAGATTTAGTGGCCCAACAAGTGTCGGGCAAGTGGGATTCCAAGGACCCTCTCATGGCGGCTTATCGCCGCGAAGTTGATGCCATTGCTGGACACTTTCAGGGTTACCAAGTAGAGCACATCGATCGCAGGAAGAACGAGGCGGCTGATGCATTAAGCCGGTTGGGCTCTCAGCGAAAGCCGGTGCCGCCTAATACTTTCTTGGACATCTTACATAACCCTTCTGTTAAGTTGCCTACAGAGGAAGACTTGGCTGTTCCTGACCCGGAGGCACAGTTGGTGGCGGTTCTCCACATCACCCCAGACTGGACGGTACCATACTTGGCTTACATGACCCGGGGAGATTTGCCTGAGGATGAAACTTTGGCCAGACAAATAACCCGGCGGTCTAAGTCAATGGTCATTATCAATGGCGAGCTGCATCGTCGCAGTGTTACTGGAACTTTCCAGCGTTGTGTTTCCCCTGAGGAGGGTCAAGAAATCTTACGTGAGATTCATGAAGGGGATTGTGGCCATCATGCCGGCTCAAAATCCCTTGTGGGCAAGGCTTTTCGTCATGGTTTTTACTGGCTGACGGCTCATGCTGATGCGGAGGACTTGGTCAGTAAATGTGACGGTTGTCAGAGGTTCTCGCGACGGGCTCATGTGCCGGCTCAGGAGCTGAGGATGATTCCAATTACTTGGCCATTTGCGTTCTGGGGGCTTGATATGGTTGGGCCTTTTAAAAGGTCCAAGGATAAGAAGACCCACCTCTTGGTGGCAGTTGACAAGTTCACAAAGTGAGTTGAGGCAGAGCCCGTTAGCAAGTGTGACGCAGCCACATCGGTTCAGTTCATGAAAAGGGTGATATTTCGCTTTGGTTTCCACACAGCATTATAACTGACAATGGTACCAATCTGTCTAAGGGCGCCATGGAGGAGTTTTGTCAACGAGAGCATATTCGACTTGATGTTTCATCAGTGGCTCACCCTCAATCCAATGGTCAAGCTGAGAGAGCTAATCAGGAGATTTTGAAGGGCATCAAGCCCCGGCTTTTGGTCCCTTTGCAACGGACGCCGGGTTGTTGGGTGGAGGAGTTACCCTCCGTGTTATGGAGCATCAATACTACTCCTAACAGATCTACGGGTTACACGCCTTTCTTCATGGTTTATGGAGCGGAAGCAGTCCTCCCTAGCGACATCCGTCATGACTCGCCTCGAGTGGCGGCTTATGTTGAGGCGGATAATGAGCGGGCGCGCCAAGATGCTCTTGACTTGTTGGACGAACAGCGTGATGTGGCAGCAGCTCGCTCGGCAATTTACCAACAAGACTTGCGCCGTTATCACAGCTGCTGGGTTAAGTCCCGGGTCTTCCAGGAAGGTGATCTGGTGCTCCGGCTCATCCAAGATCAAACAGATGCACACAAGTTATCCCCGCCTTGGGAAGGGCCCTTTGTGGTCAGCAAGAACTTGCACAACGGGTCATACTACCTTATTGATGTTCGGGAGCACAAAGATTCACGCAAGTCGGAGGAAGAGACCCGTCGGCCGTGGAACATAGCTCAGCTTCGGCCTTATTACACTTGAGCCACCGGCTCTCATAATGTACATATTTCTATAGCCATGTATATATTATGATAAATAATAAAGCAGGACCTCTGTCCTTTGTTCTCCTCCAAAGGTAAACGTGTTATTTCCGTTACAACATCACATGGTCACTTGGAGGTGGATCCGGCTTACGATCGTATTCGAATCTAGCCGTTAACAATGTAATCACCTGGGGGCTTCCTGTTCAAACATAGGTCGTATTCGAACCAAAGAGAACATAGCTGTCGATACCCACTTGATTGGCAAATCGCCGAGCTCATTGGGGAGTTTTTCTTGATCATATTTGAATCATAGCTCAACCCCCTTTGGGAACCGACGTGGATCGTATTCGAATCAGCGTCGTTAAACAACTCTTAAGGTCATTTGGGGGCTTCCTGTTCAAACATGGGTCGTATTCGAACCTAAGAGAACATAGCTGTCGGTACCCTCTTGATCGGCAACGCCAAACCCACTGGGGGCTATATGATCGCATTCGAATCTTAGCTTAACCCCTTTGGGACGGGTCTCTGGTCGTATTCGAACCGGAAGCCCCTAAGTTTTGATCTTCTGATTTGCAACAAGTTCTTCTGGTCATATCAACAGTGTGCAAGGGCGGTTCTTACTCCGCCAACTTAACTTTGATTCACAATGTTAGTAACACACAATAAGCATTATCAATGCTGGTAAACCGGAGTTGAGATATCAACCTTATTTTTCGGGTTACATAAACCGGAAGTATACTTGAAGGCTTGTAAGTATGCTATTATGGTTACTTCGAGGATATAATTGCGGGCTAGTCTTTTATGATTTTGATTCATATTCCGGGTTATATATAAAGTATATGACTCTCAGTGCGGTAAGCCGCCTAGAGATTTGTGATTTGTTTTCTTATGCAGGACAATTAAAGACAGTTCTTCAAGCTTAAGGAAAATAAATGATCAATTGTAACCCGGAGGAATATAAAGAAGCAGCTTCAATGGAGTTAAGCATTCAACACGTGCATGATGACACGACAAAGTTAAGTGTTTGTCCTACTCTATTACAAGACTCCCAGAGTCCAAAAGATGAGGCATTGTTTTTAAAGCATGTCTATAAGCTGCCTAAAAGATCAAGGAGCTTGTTGGGTCGAAGCTTCCGGCTCATCCCTCTCCGCTCCTCCGGCTGTTCCCATGACCTGGAAGGTTGATGATTTCCAGTCAATGCCGCTCAAAGCCTCAAATTGAGCCTCATCATCAATTAACCCGGCCGGGTCAACTTCTGGGGCAAAGGTGTGCTTACGAGTCGGCGGAATCAGGCTGATTGCTTCATAGCGTGGAGTTGGGATCCTCTGATTCTCCGCGTCATAACCCGGCTGATACTTGGTAAGATCTGTATCATTCCCAATCAAGGTAGCCACCGGGCGCACGATCTTCACACAGGCGGCGAAGTCTTTCTGGTCAAAGGGAGTACCGTCTTCCTTCAGACTGGGGTATCCAAGAGCAATGTCGGCCGGGTCTAGCTCCGGGAGAAAAGCCTTGGCCCGGCTCAGCGCAGCTATAGCTCCGGCTCTTGCAGAGGCCCGTCTTAGCTCTTGGAAGCGCTGAGGAAGAACGGCAAGCCGCCTGAGGACGTCCGCCAGGTGAGTCGGAACCTCGTTGGACAGAGCCACAACGGCTAACGCACGCTGTGACCCGGTGTAGAGTTGCTCCACCAAGGTGTACACGGCCTTCAGCTTGGTCAGAACATTCTGATTAAGGTTGGAGCTTCTGGGACCTGTTTAACAAAGTCAGGTAAGCCAATGGCAATAGTGGGACTTATGAGACATAAAGAATGTAAACTTGATTAAAAGCTTGCAGAATGACTTACCGAAGATTGCGGAGACCATCTGGGTCACATGGCGTTTTAAGCCGGAGAGTTCGGCGGTTCTCTCAGTCAGAGCAGCCTCTGCTTTTTCGGCCCGGCTGAGCAAGGCAGTTCTCTCCTCGGCCCAAGTCTTTCTTTCCGTTTCAAATTTCTTCTTCATCTTTTCCTGTGCAGCAACACTGAATTCAAATTTGGCATTGGCCTTCCGGGTCTCAGTTTCCTGAGTCTTCAGGCGGTTCTTCAGCTCAGAGATTTCAGATTCCAATTTCTTGCAGGCAGCCTGTACAAATTCCGGGTTACAGTTTGAGTAGTTATCACACAACATTAAAGTCCCAAGCACTTTGCAAGCAAAGACACTTGACACTTGGGGGCTAATGTATGCTGAAAGATTCTATTTACAATTGCCGGTTCATGAAGGTAAGCCGGAAGTTAAGTCTACAACATATTCTATCATAAGTAGTAGACTTGGGGGCTAGCATGATAAGGATGGCTATGGAGTAAGCAAGAGAGTTGTACCTCAGATTTTTGCTGTATCTGCTTTACCATGTCAATCTCCAGGTCCCGGCTGTTGTGCACTTGACCAATGTAACCAGAAACAATGTCTCCAATGCTCAAGTTAGCATAGTCAGTGATCTCCAGTCTGGCCCTGCGGCGCTCCAGTAGTTCTTCTTTGGCAGAGCATTTGGCCAGCACAGTGGGTCTCCCCGGCTCGACAAACTCTGTCCGGGTGATTACAACATCCGGGTCATCGGCCGGCTGAGCTGGGCTGGGGATCTCCGGGTTAGTAGAAGCCTCTATGACTGGCGGTGGTTTTAGGAGCTGAGGCGGATGGCGGCTCATGAGCAGAAGCCTCCGGTTCAGTCAGGACCGGCTCTTCGACCGGTTTATTCTTCTTCGCCCTCTTGCTGAGCTTTGCTTGAGCACTGAAAGGACAAAAGGTTAGTACAAAAGCATGAGTAAGATAAGCACAACATAAGATGATCATCATTACCCGGGTGCGGTCTTGAAAGCCGGCAGGTTAGATTGCATAGAGCCACCGGAGGAAGGTGAAGTTTCCTGATAGTTTGAATCAGACGAATTGAGCGGTTGACGAGTGACGCCCGCTAAAGGATGAAAAGGGTATAAGTTGGAGATAACCTCGGTCCGGCGCTTCCTTGATGCTTCAGGTAAGCCAGAGGAGAGGTCTGGATCCTTGTTGGCCCGGGTTTGTCTCCGGCTCTCATGAATCTGTTGCTTCAAAAGAAATTGAGGATCTTGATAAGCTAAAGGATGGGAAAATCTTACTTTCCGGGTTACTCTTCGGACTTTCAGCCTTGGCAAGGGCTCCGAGTCGCAGGAAAGTATAGTTACCTCTTCAATCACCGGGTTACTTGCTCCGGTGTCCTCCTGTTGTTAATCAGTGTCGATAAGGTGGTTAAGAACAACAAAATAACAAGAGAAGAGCATAAGAATGAAGGGTTACCTCTGACTTGGAGGTGTCCTCCAGATGAAGCAGGTCTGAAGCGCTAGGTTTACTCCCCTTCTTGCGGGGAGCGGCTCTCCTGGCGGCTTTTTTAGCCTTCCTGGCTTTTTTAGCCGCCTCATGATCATACTTGACCTTCCAGAACTTATCGTTAGCCTGAAAAATACAACAAAGATTTCGTAAAGTTCAGAGGAAAACTATTAAAAGGGAAAGCAAGGTGCTCAGGTCAGTGGCTTACCGCTGGAGCCGGGTTAGCTTTGCAGAAGGGGTTTAAGCCTGTCCTCCCGCAGTCTGCCAAGCTCTCGTTCAGGAGGGATTTGGTCATGTCGTCAACGACGTCCTCAGGTAAGTCGTTGGGGCTGTGCCGCAGAGGGTCATCCTTCCGGCCCGTGTAATCACACATTAAGCCGGGGCGGCGGCTCAAGGGAATCACCCGCCAAGAAATCCAGACCCGGACCATATCAACGCCGTTGAGGCCATTTCCCAGGAGAGCCTTAATCTTGTTGATGGTGGGGATCAGAGGTTGACGCTCGGCTTGAGATAGTTTGTCTGGCAGGGGGTGATTTGGCTCTAGACGCAGGGCACGAAAGCCGGGCAGAGGGTTCTCATCAGCCGGAGAAGTATCCTGGCAGTAGAACCATGTCTGGTTCCAGTCCTTTGGGTGGCTTGGCGGCTCAGCATAAGGAAAGAGGCAATCTCTCCGTCGTTGAATGGAGATTCCGCCAAGTTCCAAGCTAGGCCCGTTGGCACACTCGTTCTGGCGGTTCAGATAAAACAGCTCCCTAAAGAGCAGTAGGCTGGGTTCTTCTCCAAGATATACTTCACAGAATATTTGGAAGTTGCAAATATTTGACACGGAATTGGGTCCTATGTCTTGCGGCCGCAGATCGAAGAAGTTCAGAACGTCTCTGAAGAATTTTGAGCCGGGAGGAGCAAAGCCCCGGCTCATGTGATCAGCAAATATCACAACCTCTCCGTCTCTTGCTTGAGGTCTTTCTTTGGACGGGTTAGGGGCACGATAAGACATGACCTCCTTCTTTGGCAGGTAACCCATCTTCACGAAATCAGCTAAAGTGTCATCGGTAACATTGGATCTCATCCAGTTGCACGTGATGGGTGCCTTGGGAGCCTTGGGCGGCATTGTGAAAGATGAAAGCCTATGACAAAAGGAAAATGTCCGGTTCAACTATAAGCCAGAGGAAGTTTTACAGTTCAGTATTCAAGATGGCGGCTTATGAAGGGGCCTAATGACATATGGTTAATTGTGTCTGGTTATCTAAGCCGCTGTGGGCATCGTCAGTAATTCAAGTTGTTTAAAACTCTATCATAAATGAGCCGGAAATTTCACAGCACATGGCCTCTTTTAAGCCGGAGTGTGGCACAAACAAGTTTCACAGATCGCAGTAATTATTTTGGATCAAACGATCGACTAGAAAGAAAAAAATTCTAGACCTAGAAGGCTGATACAGAGAAGTTCGTGAGCTCTAAGGAGATCTCTTTGCAAGTAAAGAGGACATGCTACTGTTGAAAATGGATGCGAAACAACTACCGCAGGAGCTCCGTACTACTTTTGGATCAAACATGACTGTAGTGGAAGAACTACAAGGAAATCGTGATGAACTGCGAAGAACAGGGAAGAACTTGGAAACCCTAATGTAGATCTGACGTTTGAGAAGGAGGAAACTTACGGCTGCAGGTTCGCTGCGGAGAGTCGCCGCCGTTCTCTGGACTGGCTCAGGTTGATGCAGCGGCCGAGGTTGAGGAAGACGAGATGCGCGGCGGCGGCGGCGGAGCTCGAGCGGCAGTACAGTAGCGAGAGGAGGAAGATGACGAAGGCTTATGGGCCGGGCCTATTTATAAGGCACGGCTGATGAATGGGCGCGAGAAACGAGGAGGCCACGACGTGATTATCTAGCCACGAAAACGCCTCGATTTTCGGGATAGCCATTAAAGATGAGATCCGTTGGGATATGACAGAATAAAAAAATGAACTTAATGGAAGATGACGTCATGGCGGGCTATCAGGAATCCAGAAGATGACGTCACGGCGGGTTATAACCTTCGCACAAATATAAGCCGGAAGTTTTTCTCTCAAAGGGATTGAAGATTGACATGAACCGGTTCAAATCAATCTGGGGCCTAATGTTGAGGATATAACCATTAGAGTCACCCGCCTAGGAGGGCCGGGTTATGTCATAATGGTCATCACGCAAAGCCCAGTACCAAACTTGAAGACGACGGGTCAATAATGGGCTTAAGACCCGGAGATGGCTTAAGGCCCATAGTGATAACCGCCGTCATGGTGAAAACTTGTAGTGTAAGGCAGGAATAGTTAAGAGTCCGAGCCGGACACTGTTATGAGCCGGCCGGGACTCTGAGAGCCGCTGGGCGTCGACCTCTCTATATAAAGGGACGACCCGGCGGCGGTTTAGGGACAGGTAAGACCAAATCGATAACCAGGCAGGACGGTTTAGCTCTTGGTCGTCGAAACCCTAATCAATACCACCTCAACTGGACGTAGGCTTTACCTTCACCGTAAGGGGCCGAACCAGTATAACCCTCGTGTTCCTTGTCCCGTTTAACCCCTTTAAGCTTCCTAGCTGCGATGGCTCCACGACTAAGTCCTTGCACGAGGACATCTGACGTGACAATTCCACGACAATGACCATAGTTTGAGGAGTTCATGTATTCACTATGTGTTAATGCTTTGTTCCGGTACTCTATAAAAAGGAGGCCTTAATATCCCTTAGTTTCCATTAGGACCCCGCTGCCACGGGAGGGTAGGACAAAAGATGTCATGCAAGTTCTTTTCCATAAGCACGTATGACTATATTCGGAATACATGCCTACATTACATTGATGAATTGGAGCTAGTTCTGTGTCACCCTATGTTATGACTGTTACATGATGAACCGCATCCGGCATAATTCTCCATCACCGATCCAATGCCTACGAGCTTTTCACACATTGTTCTTCGCTTATTTACTTTTCCGTTGCTACTGTTACAATCACTACAAAACCCAAAAATATTACTTTTGCTACCGTTACCGTCACTTCCATATTACTTTGCTACTAAATACTTTGCTGCAGATATTAAGTTATCCAGGTGTGGTTGAATTGACAACTCAACTGCTAATACTTGAGAATATTCTTTGGCTCCCCTTGTGTCGAATCAATAAATTTGGGTTGAATACTCTACCCTCGAAAACTGTTGCGATCCCCTATACTTGTGGGTTATCAGCCGGCAGTAGCCGACTAGGGAATTATCCCAATCCGAATCCCCACCTCCCGCTCCGTCCCATCCGGTGACCGGCAAGTAGCATAGCCATGACCGGTATGACGGAGTGCACGATGCAAGTGTTGGAGGAAGAAGCAGCTTGATGATACGTCTCCAACGTATCTATAATTTTTGATTGCTTCATGCTATATTATATTCTGTTTTGGATGATTAATGGGCTTTGTTATACACTTTTATATTATTTTTGGGACTAACCTATTAACCGGAGGCCCAGCCCAGAATTGTTGTTTTTTGCCTATTTCAGAGTTTCGTAGAAAAATAATTCATACGGATTCCAAACGGAATGAAACCTTCGGGAACATGATTTTCGGAATGAACGTGATCCAAAGGAATTGGACCCTACGTCAGGACATCAACCAGGAAGGCACGAGGTAGGGGGCGCGCCTACCCCCTGGGCGCGCCCTCCACCCTCGTGGGGCCCACGTTGCTCCACCGACGTACTTCTTCCTCCTATATATACCTACGTACCCCCAAACCAACAGACGATCCACGAAAACCTAATTCCACCGCCGCAACCTTCTGTACCCGTGAGATCCCATCTTGGGGCCTTTTCCGGCGTCCTGCCGGAGGGGGCATTGATCACGGAGGGCTTCTACATCAACACCATAGCCTCTCCGATGATGTGTGAGTAGTTTACCTCAGACCTTTGGGTCTATAGTTATTAGCTAGATGGCTTCTTCTCTCTTTTTGGATCTCAATACAAAGTTCTCCACAATTCTCGTGGAGATCTATTCGATGTAATCTTCTTTTGCGGTGTGTTTGTTGAGACCGATGAATTGTGGGTTTATGATCAAGTTTATCTATGAACAATATCTAAATCTTCTCTGAATTCTTTTATGTATGATTGGTTATCTTCGCAAGTCTCTTACTTAAAGTTGACGAATTAGCTAGGAACGTTGATAGAATTTCTCTTGATGTTGATTCTTTGAAACTTAGATCTATTCCACCTAAGCATGATATCAATGAGTCTCTCAAGGCCATGAGAATTTCCATTGATGAGTGCAAAGAAAGAACCACTAGGATGCGTGCTAAGAATGATTGTTTTGTGAAAGCGTGTTCTTCTAGTTTCTATGAAAATAAAGAGGAAGATCTAAAAGTTATTGATGTGTCCCCTATTAAATCTTTGTTTTGCAATATGAATCTTGATAATGATGAGACTGAATATGATCCACCTTTACCTAGAAGGCGTTCCAAGAATTCTGAGTTTTTAGATCTTGATGCAAAATTTGGTAAAAGTGGGATTGAAGAGATCAAAACTCTAGATATTAATGAACCCATTATTTTGGATTTCAAGGATTTTAATTATGATAATTGCTCTTTGATAGATTGTATTTCCTTGTTGCAATCCGTGCTAAATTCTCCACATGGTTATAGTCAAAATAAAGCCTTTACCAAACATATCGTTGATGCTTTGATGCAATCTTGTGAAGAAAAACTTGAGTTGGAAGTTTCTATCCCTAGAAAACTTTATGATCAGTGGGAACCTACTATTAAAATTAAAATTAAAAATCATGAATGCTATGCTTTGTGTGATTTGGGTGCTAGTGTTTCCACGATTCCAAAACTTTGTGTGATTTTCTAGGTTTCCGTGATTTTGATGATTGCTCTTTAAACTTGCACCTTGCGGATTCCACCATTAAGAAACCTATGGGAAGAATTAATGATGTTCTTATTGTTGCAAATAGGAATTATGTGCCCGTAGATTTTATTGTTCTTGATATAGATTGCAATCCTTCATGTCCTATTATTCTTGGTAGACCTTTCCTTAGAACGATTGGTGCAATTATTGATATGAAGGAAGGGAATATTAGATTCCAATTTTCGTTAAGGAAAGGCATGGAACACTTCACTAGAAAGAAAATAAAATTACCTTATGAATCTATTATGAGAGCCACTTATGGATTGCCTACCAAAGATGGCAATACCTAGATCTATCCTTGCTATTATGCCTAGCTAGAGGCGTTAAACAATAGCGCTTGTTGGGAGGCAACCCAATTTTATTTTTAGTTTTTTGCTTTTTGATTCTGTTTAGGAATAAATCTTTGATCTAGCCTCTGGTTAGATTTGTCTTTGTGTTTTAATTAGTGTTTGTGCCAAGTAAAACCTATAGGATCTTCTTGGATGATAGTTATTTGATCTTGCTGAAAATTCCAGAAACTTTCTGTTCACGAAAACAATTGTTTAAAATCACCAGAACGTGATAAAATACTGATTCCAATTGCAGTAGATCAATAAACAAATTATCTAGGTCGTCCTATTTTGGTAGATTTTTCTGATTTCCAGAAGTTTGCGTTAGTTACAGATTACTATAGACTGTTCTGTTTTTGACAGATTCTGTTTTTCGTGTGTTGTTTGCTTATTTTGGTGAATCTATGGCTAGTAAAATAGTTTATAAACCATAGAAAAGTTGGAATACAGTAGGTTTAACACCAATATAAATAAAGAATGAGTTCATTACAGTACCTTGAAGGGGTGTTTTGTTTTCTTTCGCTAACGGAGCTCACGAGATTTTCTGCTAAGTTTTGTGTTGCGAAGTTTTCAAGTTTTGGGTAAAACATTTGATGGATTATGGAACAAGGAATGGCAAGAGCCTAAGCTTGGGGATGCCCATGGCACCCCAAGATAATCTAAGGACACCAAACATCCAAAGCTTGGGGATGCCCCGGAAGGCATCTCCTCTTTTGTCTACTTCTATCGGTAACTTTACTTGGAGCTATATTTTTATTCACCACATGATATGTGTTTTGCTTGGAGCGTCTTGTATGATTTGAGTCTTTGCTTTTTAGTTTACCACAATCATCTTTGCTGTACACACCTTTTGAGAGAGACATACATGATTCGAAATTTATTAGAATACTCTATGCGCTTCACTTATATCTTTTGAGCTATATAGTTTTTGCTCTAGTGCTTCACTTATATCTTTTAGAGCACGGAGGTGGATTTGTTTTATAGAAATTATTATTCTCTCATGCTTCACTTATATTATTTTGAGAGTCTTAAACAGCATGGTAATTTGGTTAAATTGGGAAATTAATCCTAATATGCTAAGTATTCGAGACTAAAAAAAACTTTCTTATGAGTGTGCTGAATACTAAGAGAAGTTTGATGATTGATGATTGTTTTGAGATATGGAGGTAGTGATATTAAAGTTGTGCTAGTTGAGTAGTTGTGAAATTGAGAAATACTTGTGTTGAAGCTTGCAAGTCCCATAGCATGCACGTATGGTAAACGTTATGTAACAAATTTGAAACATGAGGTGTTCTTTGATTGTCTTCCTTATGAGTGGCGGTCGGGGACGAGCGATGGTCTTTTCCTACCAATCTATCCCCCTAGGAGCATGCGTGTAGTGCTTGGTTTTTGATGACTTGTAGATTTTTACAATAAGTATATGAGTTCTTTATGACTAATGTTGAGTCCACGGATTATACACACTCTTACCCTTCCATCATTGCTAGCCTCTTCGGTACCGTGCATTGCCCTTTCTCACATTGAGAGTTGGTGCAAACTTCGCCAGTGCATCCAAACCCCGTGATATGATACGCTCTTTCACACATAAACCTCCTTATATCTTCCTCAAAACAGCCACCATATCTACCTATTATGGCATTTCCATAGCCATTCCGAGATATATTGCCATGCAACTTTCCACCGTTCCGTTTATCATGACACGTTCATCATTGTCATATTGCTTTGCATTATCATGTAGTTGATATCGTATTTGTGGCAAAGCCATCGTTCATAATTTTTCATACATGACACTCTTGATTCATTGCTATCCTGGTATACCGCCGGAGGCATTCATATAGAGTCATACTTTGTTCTAGTATCGAGTTGTAATCATTGAGTTGTAAATAAATAGAAGTGTGATGATCATCATTCATAGAGTATTGTCCCAAAAAAAGAGAAAGGCCAAATAAAAAAAGGAAGGCCCAAAAAAGAAAATAAAAAGGGACAATGCTACTATCCTTTTTTTCTCCACACTTGTGCTTCAAAGTAGCACCATGATTTTCATGATAGAGAGTCTCTTGTTTTGTCACTTTCATATACTAGTGGGAATTTTTCATTATAGAACTTGGCTTGTATATTCCAACAATGGGCTTCCTCAAATGCCCTAGGTCTTCGTGAGCAAGCAAGTTGGATGCACACCACTTAGTTTCTTTTGTTGAGCTTTCATGCATTTATAGCTCTAGTGCATCCGTTGCAAGGCAATCCCTACTCCTTGCATTAACATCAATCGATGGGCATCTCCATAGCCCGTTGATTAGCCCCGTTGATGTGAGACTTTCTCCTTTTTTGTCTTCTCCACATAACCCCCATCATTATATTCTATTCCACCCATAGTGCTATATCCATGGCTCACGCTCATGTATTGCCTGAAGGTTGAAAAAGTTTGAGATTACTAAAGTATGAAACAATTGCTTGGCTTGTCATCGGGGTTGTGCATGATGAGAGCATTCTTGTGTGACGAAAATGGAGCATGACTAAACTATATGATTTTGTAGGGATGAACTTTCTTTGGCCATGTTATTTTGAGAAGACATAATTGCTTAGTTAGTATGCTAGAAGTATTATTGCTTTTATGTCAATATTAAACTTTTATCTTGAATCTTTCAGATATGAATATTCATACCACAATTAAGAGGGTTACATTAAAAAAATTATACTAAGTAGCATTCCGCATCAAAAATTCTGTTTTTATCATTTACCTACTCGAGAACGAGCAGGAATTAAGCTTGGGGATGCTTGATACGTCTCCAATGTATCTATAATTTTTTATTGCTTCATGCTATATTATACTCTGTTTTGGATGATTAATGGGCTTTGTTATACACTTTTATATTATTTTTTGGACTAACCTATTAACCGGAGGTCCAGCCCAGAATTGTTGTTTTTTGCCTATTTCAGAGTTTCGTAGAAAAATAATTCAAACGGATTCCAAACGGAATGAAACCTTCGGGAACATGATTTTCGGAATGAACGTGATCCAAAGGAATTGGACCCTACGTCAGGACATCAACCAAGAAGGCACGAGGTAGGGGGCGCGCCTACCCCCTTGGCGCGCCCTCCACACTTGTGGGGCCCACGTTGCTCCACCGACGTACTTCTTCCTCCTATATATACCTACGTACCCCCAAACCAACAGACGGATCCACGAAAACCTAATTCCACCGCCGCAACCTTCTGTACCCGTGAGATCCCATCTTGGGGCCTTTTCCGGCGTCCTGCCGGAGGGGGCATTGATCACGGAGGGCTTCTACATCAACACCATAGCCTCTCCGATGATGTGTGACTAGTTTACCTCAGACCTTCGGGTCCATAGTTATTAGCTAGATGGCTTCTTCTCTCTTTTTGGATCTCAATACAAAGTTCTCCACGATTCTCGTGGAGATCTATTCGATGTAATCTTCTTTTGCGGTGTGTTTGTTGAGACCGATGGATTGTGGGTTTATGATCAAGATTATCTATGAACAATATTTGAATCTTCTCTGAATTCTTTTATGTATGATTGGTTATCTTCGCAAGTCTCTTTGAATTATCAGTTTGGTTTGGCCTACTAGATTGATCTTTCTTGCAATGGGAGAAGTGCTTAGCTTTGGGTTCAATCTTGCGGTGTCCTTTTCCAGTGACAGTAGGGGCAGCAAGGCACGTATTGTATTGTTGCCATCGAGGATAACAAGATGGGGTTTATATCATATTGCATGAGTTTATCCCTCTACATCATGTCATGTTACTTAAAGCGTTACTCTGTTCTTTTGAACTTAATACTCTAGATGCATGCTGGATAGCGGTCGATGTGTGGAGTAATAGTAGTAGATGCAGGCAGGACTCGGTCTACTTGTCGCGGACGTGATGCCTATATACATGATCATACCTAGATATTGTCATAATTATGCTCAATTCTATCAATTGCTCAACAGTAATTTGTTTACCCAACGTAATACTTATGCTCTCGAGAGAAGCCACTAGTGAAACCTATGGCCCCGGTTCTATTTTCTATCATATTAATTTCCCATCAACAAGCTATTTCTTTTGCCGCTTATTTCTCTTTCTTTACTTTGCATCTTTATCATAAAAATACCAAAAATATTATCTTATCATATCTATCAGATCTCACTTTCGTAAGTCACCGTGAAGGGATTGACAACCCCTTTATTGCGTTGGTTGCGAGGATTTTATTTGTTTGTGTAGGTGCGAGGGACTTGAGCGTGGCCTCCTACTGGATTGATACATTGGTTCTCAAAAACTGAGGGAAATACTTACGCTACTTTACTGCATCACCCTTTCCTCTTCAAGGGAAAACCAACGCAGTGCTCAAGAGGTAGCACTTGACGCCGTTGGCCGCCGAGGCAACAACCCGCCGGTGGATCGCCGGCCATCCGACCAGATCCCCGGCAGCTCGCCCGGCCCATCGTGCCACTGGACAGGGAGGCCCACCTCGGGGCCGCCGCCCCAGATCCCAGGCCCTCCACCCTAGATCGAGAGGAGCAGCGCCAACACCGCCACCACAGCCGCCGATAGGACGCCGGCCAGCCGCCACACCGCCGAAGTCTAGATCTGGGCCGTCATGAACCAGATCGGCGCCGCCGCAGCCCAGATCGGGATCACACCCTCGAGCCAGGGAGCCCCGCGTCACCCTTTGACCCGCGAGAGGGAGGAGATGCCCTTAATATATTTCCATCTCCTTTTTCCTGATCTTATTATGTTTCTATCTATCTGTCGTCTTTGATATACTTGTACACAAAGTTGCCTCCATTTGCCATCTTGCGGACGAAGGGCATCTCCAATACCTCCCCGTAAACCGAACAACGCATCCGTCCGCGGACACTGATGCGGAAGCCGACCATCCAAAGCTATCCGTATACATTCTAAATCGGGTTTCAACTAACCGGGCAAATTTCGTCAAACGCGACCGAATTCATCAAAGTTCGGATAGAAAAATAACCTAAATCATCCATAGCATGCACAAAAGTCTAGTGCAACAATAGTTTAAATTCAACGATAATTAGTTCAATTCAACAAGATTAACCAAATGTTGAACAAGTTTTTATCGGATGGATCATGTTGTCCCACACATACTGCCCCTTGAGCTTCATCCAACAATGTTTGTCTGTGAGTGAATGAATTGTCATCTCACATGTGATAAATCATGGCAGCGCGTACATGCTACACAACGTGTAGAACAACATGGAGTGAATGAATGAATCAATCAACAAGTTCAACATGAAGAAACAAAGCTTATGATCTCAATGGTGGCCGCGCGCACCGATGACATAGTACAGGCGAGCGGGCACTTGGGTTGTGGCTAGGGACGTCCGACAACGCTTGGGTGGCGGCCAGAGAGGTACAACGACAGCGTGGGAGCAGAAGGGCGCAGATACAAAGCAAGAGGGAGCAAGGATGAAGTGGAAGAAATGGGACCAAGAGGGGAATTTGATTGGGCCGGAGGTGTTGGAGTCCGGCGTGGTGGCGGTCCGGACTCCCGCAAAGCCCCCCGTTTCCATATGATAGGCCATCCGGATTCCCGCAAAGCCCACCTCGACGACCACCTTTCATATGCGGGAACGCTCCTTCGCACGTGAGCGTTGGAACGAGCGATTTCCTTCCACGCGTTGTCGGTAGCCAGGGACAGAAAGGCCCACCCAAGGCTGCGTTTCAGATCTGAGGAAAAGCCTACATCATGGGATCCTTCCTTACTCTCTCTCCCTCCCGAACTTAATCTCACCACCGCCCCCTGATTCAACGGGTGGGGCCCGGGTGGGGCTTAGTTTCCCTCAAACATCTCTTCCCTGATTTGCTAAAAAGGGAAAGTTCGGCCTGTCCGAAATTGATCGTTGTAGCGCGCGCGAGATAGCAACGCTCTTTCACATGATAGGCCATCCCCATGCCCAAGTGGACCCGCATCAAAATTGGTAAGATCATTTATGACTTAGTTTGGAGCTGTGGCGATAGAAAATCCTAGACTTACGGACAACACGCTAATCTCCCACCACTTTCTCATTTCAACTGTGGGGCCATCTGATTTCCAATCAACAGTTTTCATGTCAGCCTATAGGTTCTAGTCCGTGAGTCTGAGTCCGTAAGTGTAGCAAGGCTCAGTGATGATAGTGAGACAGCCAGAGACGGACACTCGTTTGTGAATAGGAAAATGGTCAAATTTTGATCATTTCAAGTTCGGGCCTCAATGGAGGCCGAGCTCCATTGAGCATTTTCGATCCGTTGACTTAATAAATTATAAAGGATCCGTTAGAGATACTATTGGTCGGCATCAAACCGGAATGGTTTTCAGACAAGAGTAGCGCGAGGCACGCACATAATGCATGCATTCTTCATCGATCTAGGAAGGATCTAACCAAACATTTGAATTTCCGAAGCGAACTGCAGCCTCGAGCGAGGTGGATTCGTGTCCCCTTGGAGCCACCCGTTGATCTCGTTCTCACCGGTTCCTCCTTACCGCGCCATACCTCCCAGCAACCTGCAACGCATGACGACAGGCCACCAAATCAACTGACCGCCAAGTTAACTAACCCTGAAGGAAAATAACCTGAGCATGCACATGAGATCGCACACAGAGGTCGGAGAGGAAGGGCATAGCTCACGATCGCACGCACATGAGGCGAAGGCCGTCCTTTCTTGGTCCCGCGGTCGTCCAATTCCTCCTTCACCGCAGGCGCCGGGATACGGCTGAACGAAGCCAGGTCCGTCTTCCTCCCCCGGGCCGAGGAAGAGGGAGAAGACGCAGAGCCCCCAGCCGTAGCAGGAAAAGGGGCCGGCCGCTTCCGCGGCCTTGCCATCTTCTCATGATGGCACTCTCCATCCTTGCGCACGGAAGAACAGAAGCAGCCCGTCAGCTGAACTCAACATGCCATCTTGGCGGGAGCAGCGCTGGAATTCTATTGCTTGGCCGCCATGGATAGAATGGAAGAAGAAGGGAGACGTACCGATGTTTCAATGAGCTCATTCGAGTCGTCGCGGATATCTTGGTCCGGATCCGGGGAGCATTTCAGCTCCTCAAATGCGCTGAGCGCCGTGCTGGTTGGGAGGCTCTGGGCGCTTGGGGCCGTTTGGATTCTTCCCTTCTCTCGTGCCTGTATGTACATTAAGAGGACAAGAATGACACTGTGAAAAATGCCACAATGCCACGACCATTTTCTCTATTTTCTTGTCAGATTAAACCGTATCAAGTATTAAGTGACAATGGGAACCACACCTGCATGAACTGATCCAAATCATGTACTGCCATTGCATCTCCATCTTCGATGTCGGTGTCTACCTTGCTGGCAGTCAACATGTTCTGCGAATTTCAAGCAGAGAAATTTCTTTTCAGTTGAGAGTCTATTGGTAGTAGAGTCTGAATATATTGGTAGTTTCGCTTACTATTGCCTCTTCGGTGTTCTTCTGCAGGCAAGAGTGAAATGCCATATTGTCATCCTTGTTGACGAAAACATGCAGGGCAGTGTCCAGGTCATCTAGCCGAAGAACCTGCATATTCTGTAAGAAAATACTAATGTGGCAATATATTTTCATACCGTATATACATTTATTGTTGTAGATATTTTATTATATTTTTCTACAGACTTGATCAAGTATAGAAAAAATTGACTTGGAGCAAAGGTAGAACTTCAGTTCAACTAATTTATAATGAAGTACCAGGTTAATTTCTGCAACCAGAGCTTCGACCGTGTGTTGATTAAGCTCATTTGGGTAGAGTTCTCTGGAACCGCCAGCGTTATCTGCAAGATTGCAAGTTGCATTTCTCAGATAAAGTCCCAGGTTTGCTTTTGTACTTCACTGAACTTTATTGTAAATATGTCACTTTTCCTTATCATTACAAATTGATTGAAGTTCTAGTTTTGCTGACCTTGCATGTTTTGGCGCCTTTTTGCTGACCTTGAGAAAACAATAATGTCTTGTGGGTTGGCAACCTACAGCGAAAAGTTTGTAAACAAATAAACTATCCAAGTAGTACTACTACTAACAAGGGGGGTCATATCATGAAGTTCCCTCATAGTCCTTGAGATACCTTCCCAACATACTTCTGACCAAACCGCTGTGGGTGTATTGTTAAGAACCCAGTGTAGTCCACCTGTAGGACAAGGGTTTAGGATAACTGGAGAGATAACTGGACATAGCTATCAGAATTCAGAAGTGACCTGATTTCCTTACCTTTATCCTAACAAGTGGAAGTTTGGGCTCTGATCCACTGCCTGCTGTTGTATCATTCTTCTCAATAAGATTGGCCACCTAAAGCAGCTCAGTCAGTAGCCGGTACGAGTAATTAGAGAGTACAAGTTATGAACAATCACAGCTCAGTCGACCAATGTTTGGCCATGTTTCCGACAAAGAAATGGACAAAGTCTGCAGGCCAGCTTATGGAGTTGAAGACCTACTACTTTATCCAAATGTGCGTCCACAGATGCTTCGTCATTGGCGTCGACGTCTGCTTGGTCTTCTAACACAACCTGAATTGCATTCTCATGATGAGATTGTCACTGAACTAAACATGAAAACAAGGATTGGCTTGCCTCGGCATATTCAAAAGGTCTAACAGTCTTCAGAGGTATATTAGTTGGCCTGTATTTCATTCCCTATGGAATAGAACATAGGAAATGGTGATGGTTAATACAGCAGGTTGCAGAAGCTTTTACTTTTATTGAATCCGTGATTTTTCAAAACATATTTACGTTTATTTCCAACAAAAGAACATGCTTTTGTTTTGCTTCAGCACTGGTCAGCGATGTGGCAATTGAAGATCCTGGCTGCGTGATGTGGAAACCCATTCCAGGAACCTCCTATAAGTAGTTTATTAGAAGTAGTTAAATGAAGAACGATTGACAGAACCCGTAAAAGAAAAACGATTGACAGAATGAAGAACATTACCTTGGGATCAACAAGGCATTCATGCTCATGGCCACATATCACTAAATCCAGAAAGTTTGGTAACAGACGTTCGTTGATGCCGTTGTCGGGACTTCCCTTCATCCTGACAGTAGTACATAATAGCAAGAGTTCAAAACCCGGTTTAATAAACAACTGTCGTCGAGATCGACCGATCGGTTCAGTCACTTTTGCGTACCTGTTCTGATGAAGAACCAGAATGTTGAACCAGTCAGACAGTGACACATCCTCTGTACTCTCATGTTTCATCCAACCTATTGCACCTGGTGTCTGAATAAGAGCATAAGATGCAATATATCAGCATCAACAAGTTAACCAACCACCCCAGCTGCGACAGTCGACCATTTTACACTGAAATATACCTGAAACATTCTGCTCAATCTTGCATCCCTAACGTTCCCTAAGCCATATAATGCGACAGAAGTTGCACCCTGAAGTAGCACAAGTGCCGGAGCCAGTTAGCAACATGTACTTGGCATTTTACAGACTGCAGAATGCACAGTCGGTTGTAATAACATCTTGTATTATGGGACAGAGGGAGTAGCAAATTGACCTTTTTGATAAGTATAGGATGAATTGACATGTGACCGACGCCAGAACTGCCAAGATCCATCTTTCCAAAGTAATTCACGAAACCGGTGGCGGCAAGGACATCGATGGCTGACATATTATCCTGTGGTAGGCACGTGATGGAGAAAAAAAACGAAAGGTTAAATAAAATGAATTTATAAATTTAACCAATACATATCCTGAGCAGATAAAAATCCCATATGTAACTCTGGATATGCATACATACCACTCCTGTAGGATCATCATGGTCGCCATGGATGGTGAACACAGGCAAGCCGACGTTGATGTTCTGGTCCTCAAAATTCGGTCGACCAAACCTGAAGCATGCATGCATGCAAACTTGGAATCAATGAGAGAAAGAATATACACTGTCCAGAGTTCAGCCGTCGATTAGCTAGGCGACTGGGTAGCTGCTAGCTGATTGGTGCAAGTAGGAGTACGTACAAGTTCTGCAGGCTGGCTGCATGATCACTGACCACCTGGAACTGCACCGGCCGGTCGTGGAGGCAGCGCCGCCTCAGGATCTCGATCGTCTTCACCAGCGTCGAGCGTGACGGCTTGTTCTCGTGGAACAGATTGCCACCGAGAAGCAGGAAATCCACCTGCCAATTAATCATCGTCAACATGCTTATGTATGTAGACATGCAAGGACAAGAAGATCAATCAGTTATTAGTAGTGGTTGACATTGTGTTTCTCTGCCAGTGAGAAGATCTCCTCGAAGGTGTCGAATGAGTCGGATCGGCGTAGCTCGTCCTTCTCCAGGTAGCCGAGGTGGCAATCGGTCGCCACCAATATCCGCAGCGTGCTGCTTCCTCCAGCCTCTCCTGCTGCCTTCCTGAAGAAGAACACCCATGCATGCAACAGCTAACAGCGTTTTAGTAGGTTGCAGGTGGAATTTTTGCGGAAATATACAGCAGGCGTACAGCTGCCAACGCATATGCATTTAGGGTCTGTTTGGGAAGAAAATGGTGTTTCCTAGTCAAAATAGTTTTTTCTTTTGTCAAATTTAACTTTATAAACTTTGACCAACCTTATAGAAACATTTATATTGTCAACATCTACAATATCAAATCAATATTAGTAGATTCAGCCTGAAATATACTTACATATGATATTACTATATCCAGCGTGTTGTGAATGCTCATAAAGTTTCAATAAACTTGGTCAAAATTTACAAGGTTATTTTCCTTCATATATATTTGGTATTAGTATTGTACATGTTATTTTTTCTATAAGCTTGGTCAAACATTAAAAAGTTGGACGCGATAAGTGTCACACGTGTGGGCATTAGGGGGGCTGTCCACACATTTTGTGTGGTGTATAAAAGGAACAGCCCACACACCCACGTGTGGGCAAAAAAAGTAATGCCCACACACCTCTTTTTTTTCCTCCCGATCCCTCTCACACGTGTGCATGTGGGCGAAATAGATAACGCCCACACGCCCCGTACGTCAGGCCTCGTACCTCGTGGTCCCGCACGCCCGTGTGACAATCACCGCGCGTCCCGCAGTTGCCATGGTCCAGACCCTCGTCCATGTTCGTTTAACTGTAGTTGCCATGTCGCTGAACTTCGGTTGCCATGTCGGACAACTACAGCTGCCATGGTTGCTCAACTGCAGTTGCCATGTATGGTCTGATCTACTGCAGTTGCCATGATTTCAAAACTTTAGGAGTTGCCACCCACTAAACACTAGGCAGTTGTCATGTAGCACTACAAAAAGGCATGGCAAAAAAACATGTTCGGGTAAAAGAGAGAGTTGCCATGTGCTCACAAGCACGCTAGGGCAGTTGCCATGTAAAAAAAAGAGTTGTCATCTGCTTACGTGCACGCTACGGCAGTTGCCATGTACCATGCAAAAAAACATGGCAACTCGGGTAAAAAGAGTAGCCATCTGCTTACAAGCAAAGCTAGGGCAGTTGCCATGTACCTGCAGAAACACATGGCAAACTGCCAGCTTTGGGTGTGGGCTAGGAGACGGGCGTGTGGGCGAAGTGATAAACACCCACACACCAGCCCCCTCTGCGTGCGTGTGTGTGGGCGAATTGCTAAACGCCCACACACCAGCCCCCCGTGTGGTGAAAAAAGGACGTGTGGGTGACCGGATGAATGCCCACACACCAGCTTAGTCCTACGTAGCACACAAAAACTGCTAGAACGCGCCAAGATTCGTGCAGAATTGGTTGGACGAGAATCCATGCGTGTGGGCGAGTTGCCAGACGCCCACACATGTGGGCGTTAGACTTTCCGAAAAAGTTTGACTTATGACAAATCTAATATTCCTATAGTTCAAACATGCCCTTAAAATGAATACTAGCATCTTTATATTTGGCGAGAAAAAGATGGGACAACAAAGGAAACTCCTTTTAGCTACTGGTTGCCTCGCAAAGTTTCATAAAATGGAAGTTTTTCTAGGATTTCTGCCTTAGAAAAAATAAATAATGATTTTAGACCCATGGAGAAACAATCCACGAACCCGAGGCTTATCTGATGTCAAATTAAGCTTTATCAATTGAGTCCGAAGAAAACTTCAATGACTGATATTCGCAATCCAAAGAAAAACAATCATATAAACCAACAAGCATATAAAATTAAATGAAGATAAATGACGGGCAACAAATTTTAAATGAAAAATTGTTGCTACCACAGGCACAGAACAACGATCTCATTATATCGAAACAAGTGTTTAAAACTAAAAGGATGTACAATGATTCATCAACTCATGTTGAGACGATCTCACTATATCGAGATAAGAGGTGCTTGCACGATGGTTAAAGAAACAAAAACCTAATCCGACCTCGAGCTTTAAAAAATCGGATTGTACACAATACTAATGTTCTATCATCCTCTTCCATCGACACCATTGAAATGGATAAAATGGCATAGTACCACCAGGTGACACCAGTGAAAACTGTTAAAATGCGAATCGAAGCTAGCCAACGGATGGTAAGGGCGTGTCGATATGTTCCTTCTGACAAGAGTTTGAGAATCCACGCATGGTGTCATTTCTTTATCATTTGGAATTTATTTTTATTATAGGGATAATTAAATTTTATCAATGCTATAATTGTAGCTTATAATTTAGGACAGTAAATTGAGCAACTTCCCATCCCTCTTACGTCTTGATCCCCCTGGGCCATCCAATTTCGTGATTCGGTCGTTCTTGGCTGTTGGATCACCTCCGAATGATGTCGTAAGCGCAGCTATTCCGGTAGAAAAATCGCATGCTGCTCGTTGATTCGGGTTACGGGTCCACAAAGATTCGGTAGCCTACAATTGGTACCCATCCACCTCGCGACAATTCGCTCGTCAATACACCCCCACCCCACCCACCCCTATTAACCTCTCCAAGAAAAGTTTTGAAAGGCACATAAGGTTGTGGTATAAATCAGTTGTTGGTAGGAGGAGGAATCACTGTGATTCTATTAACAAAGCGGCTCTCACCTGTAGTGGTATGATAAAGGAATTCTAGAACCCTAGGAAGAGAAAATCAGCTAATATGGTTACTTGTATGATGAAAGGAATGAGAAGTCGGCTTTATTATTTAGGCATGAAACATACATAAATTGTTTCAAAATCGTATCAGGAGAAACCCTCACTTGAACCCTACAAAACATTGTTGGTTTTAGCCAAATGTTGGAATGTGGCTAAGTTATGTGATTTGTTTATGGTTGGGGCACTCTAATGATATAGACTTACCTTTTTAGTTTACCTTTACATTTATCATCCTCTATAGGAAAATGCAACTGAAAGAAGAATATGGCATTCAGGTTAATGTTGTTTGTCTCTTCTTCATTTCCTTTAGTTACCAATTTTGTCTACGGTCGACATCTATAGGCAATCATTTATTAGATCCTACATTGTCAAGAGTCCCCAAGTTGCTACTCCAAATATTTCTTCAATTTTGGTTCATTTGATTCCGGAATGTTACTCACTTGGACAACCACATAGTTTATGACATGGAATTTTGGTTAACAACTTTGGTTCCAAAACTCGAGAAATCTTACCTCTTGATCAAAGTTTGGTGGGGATGTCGTCCAAAGTCCAGAACTTATGTTAACAAGAGGTTCAATATAGATACAACATGATGGCATTGTGTCTGCCATTAGGACGTACCGCTCTATAACCCAGTGATTTTTTTTCGTCCGGAATGTTAATCTCGTGTAAAGCCTCAGTGCATATTGTGATCCTTTTTCTTGTTATCATCTCTTTCTTCACAATACGGATTAACAGATGGTTCCTTGTAGCATTGAGGTATATATGATACTAAGTAGTGTGCTACCATGAGCAACTATACTAGTGTGCTACCATGAGCAACTATATAATTTGTCAAAAAAAAAAAGCAACTATACTAGATGTTGGTATCGGTTCACAACATTGTTATCGATTGTCCAGCTCAACTATACTAGATGTTGATACCGGTTCACAACATTGTTATCAATTGTCCAGCTTATGTGTGTGTTACACATACACATTTATATGACTCCGCATTGATGTCACGAATCAAGAGCATATTGGGTCTTGCTCGTGCCACCTTATATTTACATAAATTCCTATCGTTGCATTGGACAAATGAACGGGCACGACAATGCGCAATATCAATGATTTAGTAAGCTATGTATAGATGATCAGTACAGCTAGCCGCATAAAGATTTTGGGCAGCAGTTCATCCATGCATGTCAGTAGAGCAAATTAACTTGATATGCAAGTCCAGATGCATGTTATACTGATCCGTCATATGGAGGTGGGAGGGACCATGAACAGTATGAGGAATCACAGCCATTCAGCAGTACGTGTACCTCCAAGGCTCCAACCCTATATTTCCCATCGTTTGTGTATGCAGATATTGTACATCCGGCCAGTTGTTTAGACTTTATAATTAGATGCAATGTGTTCTAGACGGATCACATTTTTCCTCCGATAAACCGATATGCTTGTTGGTGAATAGTACCCCTCCGATCTATAATAAGTGTCGCAGTTTTGAACTAACCTTAGTTCAAGACTGCTACATAATGGATCGAAGGGAATACTAAATTTGTTTTGAACAGGGAGGGGGATATACTGAACTAAATACATGCATAAATATACAGAACTACGTACGGACTGATGAGAACAATGAACCCAAAAATCATACTGAAAACCCCGTAAAATCACGCGGAAGGATTGTGGATCTTATCTACCCATACACGGCGCTTCAACCTTGGGAGCAGCCGCGGCATGAAAACAGTCACAGCCATAGCAAAACTCCAAAGAGGCTACGTACGGAGGGTGAGGCAAAAAGAATGGACTCGATCTGCTAAACGTAATGGTTACGAACTACTCACATCGCTTGCTTCCAGCTGATGGCCGCTGTCGATCGCGGACACCGCCCACCTTCCCGATCTGGAGGTGTGCGAAGTGAGATGGGAAGAGGAGCAGTAGCGAGTGAGAGGGAGTGACAGTTCGGGTGCGTCTGGCTTCCGTTGGAAGGACTAGGAGGAAGGGAAGAGTAGAAGGGAAGGAAGGGCACACGGAAGTGGGCCGCGCTCAAGGCCCTCGGCCGGTGAAACAGGCCCAGCGCATAACCGTCAAAAAATAAACGAATTATAAGAGGAAAAAAACTCTAAGAAGGAGAAAAAGTAGTAGGAGAGAGGAGGACAGCACAGCGGCAGAGCAGAGCACCCCTCATCAGCGGCCGCCTCCATCCCTGCTCCGGCGCGCCATCGCCGTCACCGATCGATCATGGTGAGTAAGCTCGGATCGATCGATCAATCCCACTTCTCGCCCGTCCCCAGTCCCGCGCCTGGTGGGAGATTGGAATTTCGATCCCATGTGATTGGAGTGGGTTGTTTGTGTCTTGGTTGTGCTGTGCAGTCGGGGCGCAAGGAGACGGTGCTGGACCTGGCCAAGTTCGTCGACAAGGGCGTCCAGGTCAAGCTCACCGGCGGCAGGCAAGGTCCGTCCGCCCGTACATCCCCCGCCAGATTCCCCCCAACCCCAATTGTTTCAATGCCCTCGTCCGCTAGTTTATATACCATTTTGCCTACAGGACTGCCTGCTCGATTTGGTTTAGATAGTTTGGTACTCTAGAGGGATGTTCATACGCTGGCTCACATGACTGGTTGAACTGTAGTAGGGGTGATGAATTAATGTGAAAATGATTGTGATGGCAGTGGGATAGGTGGCTGTTCGGCATTCGGCGTGACTTGGTTTTAGTTTCATCTGTTCTCATGTCGCGGGATTTGGTACCAGGGCTATGTATACCTTGTCAAGCGAGGATTAGTTTCTGATATGTTGTGTGTGTGTGTGTGTGCGTGTGCGTGTGTGTTGGTTGTTGATCCAATGTCAATATGCATGGTCCTAGAATGATTCCGATTTCCTGAAAGGCCAGAAGGCAGAAGAAACTAGTCTTGTTATCCAGCAGTAAGTCGCAACACAACAAAGGCTGTGAACTTTGGCATTTGTATACATTGTGGCAGAAACTATTGTTGTTGTTGCCTTGCAGTTTATCCCAACGCGACACATGCTGACTTTGGCATCTGTACGCCTGCAGTTACAGGAACTTTGAAGGGCTATGACCAGCTTCTGAACTTGGTGCTTGATGAAGCGATTGAGTTTGAAAGAGGTACAACTCGACATAGGTTAATTTGATCTCGTCTTGTGCCCTTAAAAAGATGCAAAGTTATGCATTTTATTTGGAGCTTGGTCTCGAAAAAAATTACCATAGTTCGTGCATCGCCTTAGTTACCACGACGCTAGCATACTGGTTGACCATACAGAGGACTTGCTGCTATCGCTGCTTGAACAAATGAGGTGGCCAAAATACCATAACTGGTGTCTGCATTTATCAACCAGTAAATACCTAATTGTTGTCTTTTCGTTTTCATTGCGCCAAGATGCTTTTTGTGTTCTTTTGCTCGATGTTCCGTTATCGACTGATAGTGGAACCTGATACCTTTTGGATCGAATGGAAAAAAGAAATACCTAATTGTATTGCACTTGTAAAGATATGGACAATGTCTAATGACTATCACACTTCACCCATGTCATCTTATTTTGCAGAGCAAGACGATCCACTGAAACTGTCGACAAAAACCAGACAGCTTGGTCTCATTGTAAGTTTCTTTACAGTATCGACTTCAGTGCTATCACTCCTCTATTGGTTTGGTTATTGTGATTTCAAGAGTAGTGGATTTCGCCCTCCATGGTTCTTTTTTCCCATGGCGGTTTTTCCTTGAAATATTTTTTGTCAACCATATTCACAATTAAACAGCAATCAAAACATCCTCTAACGACTACTAACTGCAGGTCTGCAGGGGCACAGCGGTGATGCTTGTATCGCCAACGGAGGGAACAGAGGAGATCAAAAACCCCTTCCAAGAGGCTGATGGAGAACAAACCGCTCACTCCTAAGAATGACCTGAGAAGCTGGTTGGTTACCCCGTGGAGAGACTTGTACATTAACTTATAGTAAGAGGTATGGCACTCTATGTTGGAGCACTGGTCGTCTGAGGTTCATATTTGTGCCAAGATGATTAGGAGTCGCACTGGACTGTCATGTGTATATGTTACGGGCCCACCTTGTTGCTCTTCGTACACAACGGCTGTATTTACCCTATGTATTCGCCTATTGTGCTCTCTGACAAACGTTTATGCATATCCCCGCAAAAAAAACATTTATGCATATATCCCCATAACACCGCAGGAGATCTTTTCTTCTTTTAGTTAAAAACCCCTCTCTTTCTTTTCACGTGAAGTTAGACAATTTTTTCTTGAATTATCCGACGTTTTCTACCCTTGTAAATCTCATTTCCTCTCCCCCCTTGTGCATCGCAACCACAAAGAGAGATTATTGATCACCTCACTTGAATTTTCGTGTACTAAAGAGATACAATGCTTAATTTGTAGGCAGAGACATCGGCGTGCAACCTTCATGCGTGGAGTACAATGGGTGACGAGAGCTGTGTAGAACTAGACTGAGTCTGATAGGTAGCAAGATACCTTTTTTTTTAAGAAAAGGCATACGCCCGACTTTATAAATAAAGCCACCAGGCAGAGTCATGTCACAACCATCCAAACAACACAGAAGCAAAGCAAAGTTTAAGAAGTATGAATACATGGCAACCGGCCAATCATGACACGCAGGCCAGCCTTGAGTCCAAAAGAACAGGAGATTAAGCCATCCTCCTAGATCGCCGCAGCAGGGAAGAAGCCGTAGATCTCATCTTAGATAATATGTCGTCGAACGCCTCTAGGTCCACCTCCTTAGTCAATAATCTCCACTGCTGCAAAAAGACATTGGCTTTAAATAAGCAATTCACAGGGTTAGCCGGAAAGATGTGCTCGATAGTGAACTTGTTCCTAGTAGTCCACAGTGACCAACAGATCGCTACCCAACCAACCCAGAATAACCTCTTAGCCCGACCGGATAAAGTATTAACACAGCGCCGCAGGTCCTTGAAGGAAGATGGATTTCAACTAACATGAAGCCAATGTCTAATGCAACTCCAAAGGAATTTAGCCAAGGAGCAATGAAAAAATATGTGCTCGGTGTTTTCAAAAGCCCCACATAAAGCGCATCTATCAGAGCCCGGACCGTTCCTCTTCCTAATTTGATCAGCCGCAGGTAGTTTACGACGGAAAGCTTGCCACATGAAAATTTTGATCTTAGGAGGAATACGGGCCAACCAAATATCCTTGAATTTCACTGTATGGGCACCTGAGATAAGTTTGGCGTACGTAGACTTAACTGAGAAACGACCAGAAGAAGAGTGAGGCCAGACAACCGAGTCGTCTTCCTCCGAGAGCAAGGGGAAGCAGACAGTAAGACGTTGCCAATCATCCAACTCCGCAGGAGAAAGGGATCGCCGGAAGTCAAGGTCCCAATTGTGAACCGAGAGCTCAAAGATAGAGATCTCCGGAGCAGAGCAATATGAGAACAGGGTCGGGAAGGCCACCGCGAGAGTGGTATCACCAACCCACCAATCTAACCAAAAGCTAGTCAAGGTCACTTACCATTCCTAACTACAAACTTAACGAGGGACCGAAAGATCGGGCGAACTTTAACAAGCTGACGCCAAAATTGAGAGCCACCTGAGGAAGAAGCGAACATGGGGCTCGAGGAGGGGAAATATTTAGCTGTGAGAAAAGATAGCCAGTGGGGGCGCTCAGGAACATTATTTTCCACCACCATTTTATCATGAGGCACTTGTTCATGACCACCGTGTTAATGATACCTAAGCCCCCCATATTCTTAGGCCTACAGATGAGATCCCACTTAACCATCCTATATTTGCGCTTATTGTCAGAGGAGTTCCAGTAAAAAGCACCCCTATGCTTGTCAGAGCTAGCGTGAATCCCTCCGGACAAGAGATAAAAGCCGTTTAGAAACATCGGAAGGGAGGAGAGGCAAGCATTAGTAAGGGCAACCTTGCCCGCCTGGGAATTATATCGGCCTCTCCACGGCAGGACCCTGTTCCCTACTTTAGTCACTGTTGGGGCAAAGTCTTTTGCCAATAGCTTGAGAGGGGAGATTGGGAGGCCCGGGTATTTGAAAGGGAAAGAACCAAGGGAGCAGTTCAGAAGATGTGCCACTCTCTGAGCTTCAGAGTCAGTTACCCCAGTCACGATAACTTCGCTCTTCGAAAAGTTGATTTTAAGACCCGATAGCGCTTCAAAGCATAGAAGAAGGAATTTCAGATGCGTGAGACTAGCCTCATTAAGTTCAACCATAATAATGGTGTCGTCCGCGTATTGAAGATGAGTGATGCCATTGGGAATCAAGTGAGAACTAACAGGCGTAATGTGACCAGCAAGAGCTGCTCGAGAAAGGATATCAGAGAGAGCATCCACAACGAAATTAAAGAGAAGGGGGGAAGCCGGGTCTCCTTTTCTAAGGCTCCTACCAATGGCAAAGAAATTACTAATCTGCCCATTAACCGCCACAGCCGTGTGGCCTCCCGAGACCAACTGCATAAGACGGTGAACCACCGCACCCTCGAAACCTTTAGCAAGAAGGACTTGGCGAAGAAAATTCCAGCTCACCGAGTCGTAAACCTTCTCGAAGTCAAGTTTGAGTACCACTGCCTTAGTGCCCTTGGTACGCAAGTCATGGACAATCTCATGCAAGCATAGAACACCATCCAGAATAAATCTACCCTTTATAAACGCAGATTGAAAAGGGCTAATGACGCGATGGGCGATCGGAGATAGCCTGGTAGCCAGACCCTTAGCCGGGATCTTCGCAAAATTATTTATTAAGGCAATGGGCCTAAACTGGGAAATCAGGTCAGCCCCTTTGACCTTAGGAATGAGAGTGAGCATCGTGTAATTCAATCTAGAGATGTCAACAGTTCCCAGCCAAAAACCTTGTATAACTGCTTGAATGAGGCCCTTTAACTGAGGCTAGAACTGCCTAAAGAAATGGGTGGAGAAGCCATCAGGCCTAGAGGCCGCGTTAGAGTTGGCAGATCGGATCACATCGAAGATCTCCTCTTCAGAAGGGGGAGTCATCAATCCCTCGTTTTCATCGCTGAAATCTGCTCGAGGGGAGACCAAAAGGTAGACGCCAACCTAAAACCCACCTCGGGTTTAGCAGATAAGAGAGTAGAGAAGAAATGAACCACATGTTGCATAATCACAGATTGATCAGAGACCCTGACACCGTCGATAAGGAGGCTATCGATCAGACATCGCCGACGTCTACCATTTTCGATGGCAAAGAAATAGGCCGTGGGCAAGTCACCCTTTAAAGTCCAGTTAATAGTGCCTCTTTGCTTCCAATACACCTCCTCCTGACGATGGATATCCAAAAGGGTCTCTTCAAGACCGAACCGAATCTGCCACTCGGCCGGGGAGAGGCCCATGTCATCCACGCGAGCATCAAGCGCACCAATTTGAGCAGCCAACCTAACTTTGTCACGCCTTGACTCAACAAAGTGATTTTTAGACCAACCACGAAGGAATCTACGAAGAAAGTAGGAGCACTGATGCCAGTCGTCCATCGGACCAAAAGATCAGCGGTTAGAAGACAGGAAAGACGAAACTTTTGCGCAATCAAGTTAGCAAAACCCTCAACTAGGAGCCAGGAGGCATCGAACTGAAACCTCGGAAAGGAAACCGAACGAGTACCATCATCAAGAATCAGAGGGGAATGGTCCGAGCCCACTATTGCTAGGGCTCTGAGAATGGCACGGGGGAACAACGAGTCCCATCTAGAACACAAGAAAACCCGATCGAGGACAGAACGAATGGAGATGTTTGGCGATTTGTCCAGGTGTAACGGGCCCCGACCCTAGGAATTTCACGTATCGTCGTGTCTTTGATGAAAGCATTAAACGCGTCGGCCAGCGGCCACGAGAAGTTAGAGGAACTCTTATCCGAAGGGTAGCGCATCAGATTAAAGTCTCCCCCAATAAGTAGCGGCAACTCACAAGAGTCTATTTTATTTCAAAATTCATCCAGAAAAATATAAGACATAGAATGGTCAGCCGGACCATATACCACCATGATTTCTAGTAAATAATTAAGGGTACGATGAGACACCACCGTGCTAGCCCAAAAAATGCCATGGTCAAAAGCGACAAAATCAAACAAGTCTCTCTTTGTGCCAAGGAGGATACCACCTGAATGACCAACAGGAGCCACAAAATTCCAATCGAATCTAGCGGTCCCAGAAACGGCTGAGAGCTCATTTGGGGAGAAGGAAGGTTTGAGAGTCTCGACAAGACCAATGATATCAATATTTTCAGAACGGACCAAGTCTTTTAGCTGGTCCCTGCGCCCCCTAGCGCCGAAACCCCTAATATTCCAGAATAGTGCCTTCATCTAAAAGAGAGGTTTTGAATGCGAAGGCTCGACCTGCTAGGAGCCATGCAGGATTTAGCACGTTTACCAGCCCCACGTTTAGAGACAGCCGGGGGAGCCTGACTCCTATCAGATCCCCCCTCATCCCCACCGGCCACAACCAGTGGGGCAATAGATCCCAGCCCGGCCTCCTTGGCTTTAGCGATGTCAGCCTGAGCTCTTTCGTTAGCCCTAATAATGCCAAGCAAGGAAGAAGGAGAACCCAAACTAGCATCATAAGAAATACCAACATCTTCTACAATACGAAGCAAATGATCATCGGATTGAGACGGAAGCACTAAACGAACTGGGAGAATGAACAGCGGGGTTAGGAGAGGGGGGCATGGATGCGAACCTGAAGGAGGCAGATCCCTAGCCGCAGCGCGCTGAGCGGCCCGATCAGCAACCCGCTCGCCACTGTTGGAGACGCGACCGCTCTTGCGGGCCGTGGACGCCGGCGAGCACAACGGCGCAGGGCGAGCACGGTAGGGAGACGCCGCAACAGAAGACGGGCCCGAGGCTGTACCCATATCAGCATCCAGTCTACGGTAGAGCCCAGCCGCAGACTGCCTTGAGTAACCAGACGCCCTGCTTTTAGCAGAGTACTTCTTGACCGATGACTTCTTCTTCTTTTTGGAGGCCAAGGGGCCGGCCGGGGGCAAGTCTTCAATGCCCGAGAGGGAAGGAGAGGCAGGGCGAGCTGGAAGGTTAGAGCACACCGCCGAGAATGGTGTTCCCTTCGCTCCACCAGAAGCCGCGACCCCTCCAACCAAGTCCGGCAGCGAATCATTGGCCCCCCCACCAGCCGGTGCATTCTCCTTCAGCAGGTCCTGGTCTTCTGGAGAGAGCCCGTCCCACTCCGACTGGGTAAAGCGCTGATCATTGCCATGCATAGAATCCTCCGGAAAGCCGTCACCATCCTTGCTCTTGTCATCGTTGCCGGAAGCAGGAGGCGGGGGAGGGGGCGGGGGCAACACCGAGCCCGAGTCACCCTCCACCCGGACCCTGAGCCGGAAGCCTCCAGCCGAGGGGAAGACGTCGATGGAGCCACGGATACAAAGGGGATCAACACACCACACCCGCAGACGGACCGGCCCGAGAATAGCCAACGACTCTTGATCAACCTCAATAGGTTTGCCGATAAGCACCCCGAAAGCCATCAGGAAAGTCGTGGAACGCAAAACAGGAGGAACATCATCAACTAGAACCCATACATCAGACAGGGGAGAGATAGCATTGGAGCCATTGGACGCAGCCTTGACCGAGACTACCAGTTGATTAAGAGGCAGCGTAAAGCTAGTACATGAGGATATCATCCGAAGGCTTTCCTTGGAGGGGAAAGTAGCAGCAAACTCAAAATCCGAAAGCTGATGGATTTGCCAATCCCACCCCCTCATCCCACAGCAGGATTTCATCGAGAAGGACCTGGGGTGTGATGCGTTTGGACTGGACAGAAATGATGCTAGAGTTGGAGAGCGCTGGTATAGGAGCAACAGCAGGGACCTCCCTATCTAAGGCAAAGAAGGAGCACCCAGGGAGGCCAAGACCATAGTGGAAAAAAGCAGGTGGCTTGGTACGGTTCTGACAGTCCACAGTGAGGTGACCATCTTCCCTACAGATGAGGCAGAAGGGGGGGTTTTGGCATCGGGACTGGAAATGACCAGGACGGTGACACGCGAAGCAGGTGAGAGTAGGGTTGGCGACCTGAGACTGAGGAGGAACGCGACCAGATCCACGAGGGGGAGGGGGGAGAATGCCATCACCAGCCGCGCCGGACCGAGAACCGACGGCCCGCCCAGCAGCAGTCCCAACGGGAGAGCGGGCCAGCGCCCCCGACGCACCCGCAGGACGAAGCGCGACGGACCCCGACCAGCCACCGCCGGAGCCCGCAGCGGACCACCTCCCTGGGGCGCAGCACTACGCGAAGGAGGCGGCGGAGCCGGGCCAGATGAGCCAGCCCGACTACCCGCAGCCGCGAACTCCCATGGATCAGCAGAGGCCGGAGTAGATCGAGGCAGAGGCAGCGAAGGATCCGTCGGCCCAGAACCGGAGGCAAGCGGGGGCGAGCCGGCCGCCGCCCCCGCCACCGGAGCACGCGACGCCTGGAGCTTAGCGCGCAGCGCAGCCTCATACTCCAGATCTGCCGCCGCCTTGCCAGATCCGTCACGCCCCCGCTTCTGGCTAGAGACGGCCTGCTAGATGACCCGCGCGAACGATCCATCGTGACCACCGCAGCAAACGAACGGGAGAGGGGAGGGGGAGGAGCCGATCTGGAGAAGAAGCGAATGGGGAAGCGGCGACGACGCAGGTCAGAAGAGGAGGCAGGGAACTCTAGAAATGGGGGAGCCGATCCCTTCCAGATCCATATATATCCGGACCGAGCCAGGCCCGAGCCGACAGGGAGGGCCGAGGGGGCAGGAGGGAGTGGGCCTGGGCCATCCGCGGCCCAGAAACCAGGAGAGGGAGGGGAGGGAAAACGGACACACAATTCAGGGCAGGCACCGACCCAGGCCCACCAGGCCCATCAAGCGGCACAAGGGCCCGCAGCCCAGACACGGAACCATCCACAGACCCCAACGCCAGATCTAGGTCAGACGCTGACGCCCCCGCTGTCGACGGGGCCGGAGCCGACCCCCCAGAGGACGCACAGCGGGGAAGGGAGGAAGAAGAGGACGCCGCTGACACCGCCCCCCCCGTCCCTACCAGAGCCCAGGATCCCCCGATCCGGAGACCAGGCCGCAGCATGGCGACGCCCACGGGAAACACGGCGCCAGCCATCCCCTCCACCACGACGCCGGGGAGCCGCCCGCACCCTCCAGGCGCAAACTTCCGACGGCGGCCCGTGGCCAAAACAACGGAGAGGCCGCCCACAGGCACCGGACGAGGAGGGGAAGGGGAGGCATCGGAGTCCGACCCCGAATCCTCCAAATCGAGAGCCCAGAACCTGTTGGCCCGAGAAGTAGCGGGAAGGGCAGAGCGAGGCAAGTGCGCCAGGGCGGAAGAGGGGGAGGAGAGCACCGCCAGGGAGGAGCGAGAAGGAGTCGACGGGGAAGAGGGGGGGTAGCAAGATACCTAACCAGACAGTTCGCTCGCGCACTGTCCATATCTACTGTATTTTTTAGGAACACTGTCCCATCTTTATTTCTGAACTGAACAACCATTCATATCAGGCTAGGCATCCAATTTTATTCCGAAGCTTGTAGGTACTTGTACTAGAAACGATATTATTGTGGGTTTAGTATGAATTTGTGGCGATAACTTGTACTAGTACTGCTAGCCAGACGGGGGCTTGCACTAAGGCGGCCGTGCAATCCTTCCATTGTTTGGGAGAGAGGCCCTGAACACCTGGTGGGACCGGTGCGGGGGGCTGTGCCGCGGCCTGGCGCGCTTCCTCCTCGGCCTCGCGCTGCTCGTCCTCAAGGTCGCGCTCGAGCATCTCGAGGCACTCGCCGTTGCGGCGCTCCTCGGCCACCCAGATCTGGCGCCAGTGCTCGAGGTACGCCGCCTCCTGCTCCGGCGTCGCTGTTGGGGAACACAGTAATTTCAAAAAATTCCTACGCACACGTGATGACCCACAAGTATAGGGGATCTATCATAGTCCTTTCGATAAGTAAGAGTATCGAACCCAACGAGGAGCAGAAGGAAACGACAAGCGGTTTTCAGTAAGGTATTCTCTGCAAGCACTGAAATTATCGGTAACAGATAGTTTTGTGATAAGGTAATTGGTAACGGGTAACAAGTAATGAAAGTAAATAAGGTGCAGCAAGATGGCCCAATCCTTTTTTTAGCAAAGGACAAGCCTGAACAAACTCTTATATGAAGGAAAACGCTCCCGAGGACACATGGGAATTATCTTCAAGCTAGTTTCCATCACGCTCATATGATTCGCGTTCGTTACTTTGATAATTTGATATGTGGGTGGACCGGTGCTTGGGTGCTGCCCTTCCTTGGACAAGCATCTCACTTATGATTAACCCCTATTGCAAGCATCCGCAACTATAAAAGAAGTATTAAGGTAAACCTAACCATAGCATGGAACATATGGATCCAAATCAGCCCCTTACGAAGCAACTCATAAACAAGGGTTTAAGCTTCTGTCACTCTAGCAACCCATCATCTACTTATTACTTCCCAATTCCTTCCTCTAGGCCCAAATAATGGTGAAGTTTCATGTAGTCGACGTTCACATAACACCACTAGAGGAAAGACAACATACATCTCATCAAAATATCGAACGAATACCAAATTCACATGACTACTTATAGCAAGACTTCTCCCATGTCCTCAGGAACAAACGTAACTACTCACAAATCATATTCATGTTCATAATTAGAGGGGTATTAATATGCATTAAGGATCTGAACATATGATCTTCCACCAGATAAACCAACTAGCATCAACTACAAGGAGTAATCAACACCTACTAGCAACCCACAGGTACCAATCTGAGGTTTTGGAACAAAGATTGGATACAAGAGATGAACTAGGGTTTGAGAGGAGATGGTGCTGGTGAAGATGTTGATGGAGATTGACCCCCTCCCGCTGAGAGGATCGATGGTGATGACGATGGTGATGATTTCCCCCTCCCGGAGGGATGTTTCCCCGGCAGAACAGCTCCGCCGGAGCCCTAGATTGGTTCCGCCAAGGTTCCGCCTCGTGGCGGCGGTGTTTCGTCCCGAAAGCTTTCTTATGATTTTTTCCAGGGTAAAAGACTTCATATAGCAGAAGATGGGCACCGGAGGCCTGCCAGGGGGCCCACGAGGCAGGGGGCGCGCCCCCACCCTCGTGGCCAGGGTGTGGCCCCCTCTGGTTGATTCTTTCTCCAGTATTTTTTATATATTCCAAAAATTGCCTCTGTGAAGTTTCAGGATTTTTGGAGTTGTGCAGAATAGGTCTCTAATATTTGCTCCTTTTCCAGCCCAGAATTTCAGTTGCCGGCATTCTCCCTCTTCATGCAAACCTTGTAAAATAAGAGAGAATAGGCATAAGTATTGTGACATAACGTGTAATAACAGCCCATAATGCAATAAATATCGATATAAAAGCATGATGCAAAATGGACGTATCAATTCCCCCAAGCTTAGACCTCGCTTGTCCTCAAGCGGAAGCCGATAACGAAAAATATGTCCACATGTTTAGAGATAGAGGTGTCGATAAAATAAAATACGGACATGAGGGCATCATGATCATTCTTATAACAGCAACATATATATATTTAGTCATATGATTTCTTATGCTCAAGTAGTAATCTATTCACAATGTCAAGTATGAATCAAAAACTTCATTGAGAACCAACAAACTATAATCTCAGTCATTGAAGCATTTGCAATTTATCATAACATAGGAAAGAGTCAATATAAGAGCTTTTCAGCAAGTCCACATACTCAACTATCATTTAGTCTTTCACAATTGCTAACACTCACGCAATACTTATGATTATGGAGTTTTAATCGGACACAGAGAAAGATAGGGGCTTATAGTGTTGCCTCCCAACCTTTTACCTCAAGGGTAATGTCAACAATAATAGTTCATGCTAACTTACATCCAATAGTATATATATATATATATAAGGATCTTTCCAACACAATGTGCTTGCCAAAGGATAAAATGTAAAAAGGGAAAGGTGAAGATCACCATGACTCTTGTATAAGGTATAAGACAACAGTAGAAGATAGGCCCTTCGTAGAGGGAAGCATAGGTTGTCATGTGCTTTTATGGTTGGATGCACGAAATCTTAATGCAAAAGAACGTCACTTTACATTGCCACTTGTGATATGGACCTTTATTATCCAGTCTGTCGCTTTTATTTCTTCCACATCACAAGATCGTATAAAGCTTATTTTCTCCACACTAATAGGTCATACATATTTATAGAGAAATTTTTATTGCATACAACAATGACAACTTACTTGAAGGATCTTACTCAATCCATAGGTAGGTATGGTGGACTCTCATGGCAAAACCGGGTTTAAGGATATTTGGAAGCACAAGTAGTATCTCTACTTGGTGCAAATAATTTGGCTAGCATGAGGGGGAAAGTCAAGCTCAACATGTTGGATGATCCATGACAATATACTTTATTTTAGATATAAGAAAACATAACCCATTACGGTGTCTTCCTTGTCCAACATCAACTCTTTAGCATGTCATATTTTGATGAGTGCTCACAATCATAAAAGATGTCCAAGATAGTATATTTATATGTGAAAACCTCTCTTTCTTTATTACTTCCTATTAATTGCAACGATGACCAAAACTATGTTTGTCAACTCTCAACAACTTTTATTCATCATACTCTTTATATGTGAAGTCATTACTCTCCATAAGATCAGTATGAGCTCTTTATTTCTTTTTATTCTTTCTATTATTCTTTTAAGATCATAGCAAGATAACCAAGCCCTTGACTTAAAACTAATCTTTATTATATATATATAGCTCTCGGACTCGATTACATAGAAGGAACATAAAGCAAAACTCAAAACTAGATCATACTAAAATTTTGTTCTACTAGATCAAGATATTACTAAAAGGATCGAACTAAGAAAAACGGTAAAGATAGGAGTGTGATGGTGATACGATACCGGGGCACCTCCCCCAAGCTTGGTGGTGAAGAAGATGGTGGTGATGATGGATAGTCGCACATCGAGCATAGGAGATCCTCCAATTTGCGGATAATGCCCTTGAGTGCGGTGATATGCTCCTTTAACAAAATATTTTCACGTGTGAGATACTTGTTTTTTATGCGAGCTAACTCAATCATCTTGAAATCTTCAATCTCTGTTGGGGTAAGAAGTTGTAATGAGGTTGAAGGATGTCTTCGTCTTCTGTTGCCGGAACTTGATCCTCCTTGGCCTTCTTGATCCTATCATCCTTCTTGATCTCCCCGGGTTCCTCTCTCTTCAGCTCTATCTTCAGTAGCCAAGCATCGTTGCCCTCATTGTTGGAGGAGGTGGACGACATGATGCCTGGCCTTGACAACTCTGGCAGAAAACAGCTCGAAACAAAAATAGAGGATATTTGCGTGGTACGGTGGCCAAAACCTTCGGGAGATTATATAATGAATTTTTACCGACCAAAAGAAGTATCGTGCAAGAAAACGGAGTCCGGAGAGCACACGAGGTGCCCACGAGGCAGGGGGCGCGCCCTCCACCCTCGTGGACACCTCGTGTCCTTCCCAGACTACTTCTTATTTTCCTATTTTCTTAAATATTCCAAAATGGAGAAAATTTGCCATTAGAACTGTTTTGGAGTCGGTTTACTTATCGTACCACATACCTATTCCTTTTTGGAGTCTGAAGCGTTCTGGAAAGTGTCGCTTATATATTCCTCCGGGGTTACGGTTTAAATAACATTGGTTTCAACATTTATGGGATTACCTGAGATATAATGTTTGATTCTTTGATCGTTCACCACCTTCGGATTTGTGCCTTCGAAGTTGTTAATTTTATAGCACCGGAGCGATAGACCTCCTCGATAACGTAAGGACCTTCCCATTTGGAGAGGAGTTTTCCTGCAAAAAATGAGCATCTTTGAAGAGAGTAGGCCAATAAAAACCGGATTGCAATACCTTATGTGCAGTTCTATCTCCAACGTGGTGTCCTCCTTAAGCCTCGGAGTGACACTTGCGTAGGATCTTTAATGTCCTTGGGACACGACATCTTTTCAATAGCATCAACTTTAGCTTTATCAACTTCAATACCTCTTTCAGAAATTTTATGCCCCAAGACAATACCTTCATTAACCATAAAGTGGCACTTTTCCCAATTCAAGACAAGATTAGTTTCTTCACATCTCTGCAAAACTCGATCAAGGTTACTCAAGCAATCATCAAAAGAAGTTCCATATACGGAGAAATCATCCATGAAAACCTCAACAATCTTTTCACAAAACCAGAGAATAGAGCCATCATACATCTTTGAAAGGTAGCAGGTGCATTGCATAAACCAAAAGGCATACGTCTATAAGCAAAGGTACCGAAAGGGCAAGTAAAAGTGGTCTTTTCTTGATCCTCTTTTGACACAGGTATTTGAGAGAAACCAGAATAACCATCTAGAAAGCAAAAATGTGTATGTTTGGATAATCTTTCTAGCATTTGATCAATAAAAGGTAAAGGGTAATGATCTTTTTAGTAGCTTTATTTAGTTTACAGAAATCAATTACCATTCTATAACCTGTAACGATTCTTTGTGGGATCAATTCATCTTTGTCATTAGGAACAATAGTAATACCTCCCTTCTTAGGGACACAATGGATAGGACTTACCCACTGACTATCAGCAATGGGATAAATTATACCTCCTCCACAAGCTTTAGTATTTCTTTTCTTACCACTTCTTTCATCTTAGGATTCAACCTTCGTTGGTGATCAACAACCGGTTTAGCGTCTTTCTCCACTTTTATTTTGTGTTGGCATAGAGTGGGACTAATGCCCTTAAGATCATCAAGAGTATATCCAATAGCAGCACGGTGCTTCTTCAGAGTTTTCAATAATCTCTTTTCTTCATGCTCTGAAAGGTTAGCACTAATAATAACAGGATATATCTTCTTTTCATCAAGATAAGCATATTTAAGAGTATTAGGTAATGGTTTAAGCTCAAACACAGGATCACCCTTGGGTGGAGGAGGATCCCCTAGGATTTCAATAGGCAAGTTGTGTTTCAAAATAGGTCCTTGTTTAAAGAATACTTCATCTATTTCCCTTCTTTCATTCATAAACATATCATTTTCATGGTCGAGCAAATATTGTTCTAAAGGATCATTAGGAGGCACGAAAATAGAAGCAAGACCAATAATTTCATCTTTACTAGGCAATTCTTTATCATGGGGTTGTCTATGAAATTTAGCAAAATTAAACTCATGAGACATATCCCCCAAAACAATAGTAACAACATCCTTTTTGCAGTCTATCCTAGCATTAATAGTATTCAAGAAGGGTCTACCAAATATGTTGGGACAAAAGTTATCTTGTGGGGAACCAAGAACAAGAAAATCAGCAGGATATTTAACTTTCCCACACAAGACTTCAACATCTCTAACAATCCCAACTGGTGAAATAGTGTCTCTATTGGCAAGCTTAATCGTAACATCTATCTCTTCTATCTCAGCAGGTGCAATATCATGCATAATTTCTTTTTATAAGGAATGAGGTATTGCACTTGCGCTAGAACCCATATCACATAAGCCATGATAGCAATGATCTCCTATTTTAACAGAAATAACAGGCATGCCTACAACAGGTCTATGTTTATTTTTAGTAGCAGATCTAGCAATTCTAGCAGCTTCATCACAGAAGTAAATAACATGACAATCAATATTATCAGCCAAGAGATCTTTAACCATAGCAATACTAGGTTCAACTTTAATTTGCTCAGGGGGTGTAGGTTTTCTAGTGTTGCTCTTACGAACCACAGTTGAAGGTTTAGCATGATCCTTTATTCTAACAGGGAAAGGTGGTTTCTCAATATAAGCAGTAGGAACAACAGGATCAACATTATAAGTGATAGTCTTTTCTTCAACTTTAATAGGTGCAATTACTTTTACTTCAATGGGATGATTATATTTAAACCACTTCTCCTTAGGGAGATCAACATGAGTAGCAAAGGATTCACAGAAAGAAGCTACTATCTCAGAGTCAAGTCCATATTTAGTGCTAAATTCACGGAAAACATCGGGATCCATAAAAGATTTAACACAATCAAACTTAGGTGTTATACCTGACTCTTTACCTTCGTCGAGATCCCAATCTTCAGAGTTGCATTTAATTCTTTCCAATAAATCCCATTTGAATTCAATAGTCTTCATCATAAAAGAGCCAGTACAAGAAGTATAGAGCATGGAGCGATTGTTGAGAGAAAGTCGAGCATAAAAATTTTGAATAATAATTTCTCTTGAGAGCTCATGGTTGGGGCATGAATATAACATTGACTTAAGCCTCCCCCAAGCTTGACCGATGCTTTCTCCTTCGCGAGGCCAAAAATTATATATATAATTACGATCACGATGAACAAGATGCATAGGATAAAACTTTTGATGAAATTCCAATTTCAATCGGTTGTAGTTCCATGATCCCACATCATCACATAGCCCAAACCATGTCATTGCCTTTCCCTTCAAAGATAAAGGGAAGACCTTCTTCTTGATAACATCCTCGGGCATTGTCGGCGTTCTGGGAACGGGGGTCCCCAGACTTGCCTGCTTGCAGCCCATGGCGTGGCTCTGCGAGCAGGCAGGTACGGCCCATCTTCACCAACGAGCATTCGAGAGCCTCGCGAGGGGCCACGCCTCGTGAGGCGGACGACACAAGACCTCCTCGGGAGTGGCCTTACCAGGCTGGCTCACGAGGGGCGGAGAGATCAAGGCAAGGCAAACCTCGCGAGGTTCTCATGACATGAGCCATGACGACCGAGACCAGGCGGGCGCCAGATGGGCGCGAGGGCGCGCAGTGTCCTTATTTCCTCTTTGGTGCTAACGAGGCAAGCACAGGCGAGGAGTACCGAGGCGTCAAGCAAAGGTTTCCATATCGGTGCAACGAGACCAAGACCAGCAGGACGACAAGATGGAGATCACCATGGAGCCCAAGACGGCGTCACCACCAGAGCCTTTGGCAGGCGAAGACTGCTTTTGTCAAGATAACTTGTACTAGCTGTCCCCTTTTCAAATTGGCCGTTGTGGCATCCCTTCCGGCTCAATATTTGGGGAGAGGACCAGGGCCTCTATAAATAGGATTAGCCACCACAGTAGGAGGCAACAGAGCCTCAGCCATCTCATCTTGGACTAGATCCAACCCATCCTCACACCCACCAAGCACAAGAAAACCTCACCTTAGGAGGCTGTTCTTCCCCTTGTACTGTTCATCCTCAGCCCGAGAGGCAATCCACCACACCACACTGGACTAGGGTATTACACCACAACGGTGGCTCGAACCAGTATAAATCTTGTGTCCCTTGTGTTGCGAGTTCGTTGAGTTAGCCTGAGAGATCCCGGCGAGGCTGAGGGCGTGATTCGGTAGGGGGAGATCTTCGTGCGCACCCCAGTGTTCGAACCTTGAGGGTTTTTCCGGAACCCGAGATCCAACATTTGGCGCGCCAGGTAGGGGTGCGCCGAAACTTTCCTTCCGTCGCTCCGCGTCCCGTCGTTTCGTCATTTCCATGGCGGACGCTCGCCGAGCTCGCGCTGAGTGCCGGGCCGCCCTCACCGCCCGCGTTGTTCAGACGGCTCCTGTCGGTGGGCCACCCCATCGTTCTCCGTCGCCTGCCGCCACTGGCCCGGCGGGGAACGAGCAGCAAGCCTCCTCACTGCACCCCTTGGTGCGGCGGGACGGCCGCACCGCCACTCCATCGCTGACCCCGGTCAGCTCGTCGTCTCACGCCCGACGCGCTCCCACGGACGCGCAGGCCGCGCTGTGCATGGTGCGCGAACTCCTGCGCTACCGCCCCATCGACGAACTCTACGAGGACTAGCTCGACCGCATCGCCGAGCTTGTCAGCGCCGCAGGGGGCTTCCCTGTGCCGTCCCTCTCGCTGCCTCGCCCTTCGCCGGCTGCAGGTGACGAGGCTCATGGAGCGCCTCCACCACCTCTGCCCCAAGACGGCGCCCTGGCGCCCAGGCGTGCGCCCCCCCGGCGTGATCCACCGCGTCGGGCGCCCGTGCGCGAAGAAGGAAGCTGCCAAGAAGTCCCTCGTCCACAAGAAAACGCTCCTGCTCTCCCGGCGCCGCTACGGCAAGACCGTGCGCCGCCTGCGCTGGCGGTGCGCGGGCATCAAGGCCAGGCTCCACATCAGCAAAGGGTCCCAGTGGCCACTGCGGGCTGCCGCGCCTTCACCCCCGAGCTGCGTAGCGTCGCCTGGCCGGGCAAATTCAAGCCTGACCTGCCTCCGCGCTACGACGGCACCCCCGACCCCGCAGAGTTCCTGCAGCTCTACGAACTGAGCATCGAGGCGGCCAACGGCGACGAAAAAGTCATGGCGAACTGGTTTCCCATGGCTCTCAAGGTTGGTGCCCGCTCTTGGCTCCTGAACCTGCCTCCAGGCTCGATCTCCTCCTAGAACGAGATGCGCGACCGCTTCGTCGCCAACTTCCAGGGCACTCGCGACCACCCTCCGGCCGCGGGTGACCTGCGCCGCGTCAAGCAACAACCAGGGGAGACCCTCCAGAAGTACATCCAACGCTTCAACAACGTTCGTCTCAAGATCCCTAAAGTGACGGACGAGGCCATCATCTCTGCGTTTTCCGATGGCGTCCGCGATGTCAATATGAAGGAGGAGCTCGCCATCCACGAGGAGCTATGCACATCCCTGGAGCTGTTCAACCTGGCGACCAAGTGCGCAAGGGCTGAGGAAGGGCGCCTTTCCCTTCTCGAGCTCCCAGCTGCCGACCTGGAGGAAAAGAAAGCCAAGGCCAAGGACGTGAAGCGCAAGGGAGCGGCCGTACTCGCGGCAGAGCCGGACACGAAGTGCGGCAGGGACCAGCCTGAGTCATCCAAGAGCAGCCGACCGTTCTGCGCCTTCCACAACGTGCACAACCACAACACCAACAATTATCAAGAGCTCAGGGCCATTCGCGACGGACGCTTCGGTCGACGCCCCAAGCGCAACGACCGAGGCTACGGCCGAGGAGGAGGACGTGGCGGAGGACGTTGGGACGACCGGGCACACGCCAGGAGTGGCACGACCAGCCTCGTGAGGACCGCTAGCAGGATCAGCCTCGCGAGGGTGCCTGGAGGGATCAGCCTCGCGAGGACCGTCCTGAGGGCAATGTTGGGCTTGCTCCGCTGCCGCCACCACCAAGAAGGAACGACGACCACCACCAAGACGAGGGGGCTGGGGGCTTCCAGGAGCCGCGTGCTATCACCTGCATCTTGGGGGGAGCCCAAGCCCCAGCCTCACAGCTCATCTTCAAGCAGTTTGCTCGCGAGGTGAACGCAGTCCTCCCCAAGCTCGAGGCTACATGCCCGCTCAGGTGGTCCAAGTGCGCTATTACCTTCAGCTCAGCAGACCAGCTCAAGTGTGCAGCCACTGCTGGCGCTCTCCCAATGCTCTGTTCACCCGTCATCAGCAACGTGCAAGTCACCAAGACTCTCATCGACGGCGGCGTAGGGCTTAACGTCCTGTCCGTCGAGATGTTCGACAACCTTCAAGTGCCCTACGATCAGCTTCAGCCTACCAAGCCTTTCTCAGGAGTGACCGACGGCTCCACCACCCCCATAGGGCAGGTCCGCCTCCCAGTCACCTTCGGACAGCGCGACAACTACCGCACCGAGCTCATCGACTTCGACGTCGCCCACATCCGTCTACCATACAATGCCATCCTCGGGTATCTAGCCCTGGCCAAGTTCATGGCGGTGACCCACCACGGCTACAACGTCCTCAAGATGCCAGGAAGCGGCGGAATCATCACAGTCCCCTGCGAAGAAAGAGATGCGGTATGCTCCCTCGAGCGTGCCTTCCAAGCTGCAGCAATCGACGACCCCGACAGCAAGGGCGAGCACCCTCCTGAGGCCATCCCCAAGAAGAAGAAGCAACTGCTCTGCACTGGGCCTCAGGAGAACGGCGCCGCAAGTGGAGCCCCGTCAGGATCAGTGCCCGCGGCCAGGGCGCCTCCCTCCCTCGCATAGGAAGGCGCGCCCGGCGCCCTCCTTGGCAGGGCTCGGGGGCTCTCTTCTGGAGGGCCCTAGACCTTGCCAACATTACGAGGGAGGCGCTCGGGCACCATTTGGAGGCGTGCTTCATGGCATGTTTCCCTCAGGAGAACACAGGGCGAGGAGCGCCCAGCGTTCAGGGGTTCATTACCAAAAGCACCCAGGAATTGCAGGATGCGAGGGCCATATGTGGCAATCGCCGTTCACCTAGCGCAGCCCCCTATCCAGGCGAGGATGCGGGGCTGCGTGTCTGCATCGACGTCCCAGGGCTCAACAGGGCCGCGTCTCAGGAGCTCTTCTGGCCTTCGCGCGTGGGACGCTGCGAGGGCCCACCGCATAGCTACGTTCGCGTGCCATTCGGCCTCCAGAGTGTTGCATCCTCCTACCAACGCGACTTGTTGCGCGTCCTGGCAGCTCAAGGAACCGCCTGGACCCCCAGAGCCTCCCAAGGCTCAGGACCCCGGTGGCTCGTGAGGAGCAACCCCTTCGCCGCGTACCTTCAGCTGCCTCAACATTCCTTCGTCAACAGAATCAGGTGATATTTTCCAAGTTTATTTAGCTGGGAGCGCCCTCAGGGCTGCATCATTCCAAGGCCGCGTGGGTCCGTCCCTGTGGCATGTATCCCTTCTTGTTTATGTCTTTAGCTTACCTTGCTGGGGCGCCCCTCGGGCTGCATCATCCCCAAGCCGCTCGGGACCGACCCGGTGGCATGTATCTCCCCTGCGTTTATTTGAGCCAGTTTGCTTTCCATGCTTAATCTATCTATGACTATCACCTGCTTGATTGTCACCTACCACGGGAGCCGTGCGCCGATCGTCTTTCTTCAGGACCCTTCGCGTGAGAAGGTTACGCACGACGTCTATGCTCGGGCCTGTCCCTGCAGCGTCGATAAATCCAACGGCTGAGCTCTGTCTGGCGGGCCGGTCCCGTTCACGTCACCTCACCTCCTGGGGCCGTTGGTGCTGGGCCTCCTCACGTGATAACCTCAGGAGATTCGTTTGGTGCAGGTTGTCTAACCACCTCGCAGGACCACTGCTACCTCTTTAGCACTGCATTGGTTTTCCCTTGAAGAGGAAAGGGTGACGCAATAAAGTAGCGTAAGTATTTCCCTCAGTTTTTGAGAACCAAGGTATCAATCCAGTAGGAGACCACACTCGAGTCCCACGCACCTACACAAACAAATAAGAACGTCGCAACCAACGGAATAAAGGGGTTGTCAAACCCTTCACGGTCACTTACGAGAGTGAGATCTGATAGAGATGATAAGATAATATTTTTGGTATTTTTATGATAAAGAGTAAAAGTAAAGAAAGCAAAATAAACGGCGCCAGAAATAGCTAGTTGTTGGGAGATTAATATGATGGAAAATAGACCCGGGGGCCATAGGTTTCACTAGTGGCTTCTCTCAAGATAGCATAAATATTACGGTGGGTAAACGAATTACTGTCGAGCAATTGATAGAATTGAGCATAGTTATGAGAATATCTAGGTATGATCATGTATATAGGCATCACGTCCGTGACAAGTAGACCGAAACGATTCTGCATCTACTACTATTACTCCACACATCGACCGCTATCCAGCATGCATCTAGAGTATTAAGTTCATAAGAACAGAGTAACGCTTTAAGCAAGATGACATGATGTAGAGGGGTAAACTCATGCAATATGATATAAACCCCATCTTTTTATCCTCGGTGGCAACAATACAATACGTGCCTTGTTGCCCCTGCTGTCACTGGGAAAGGACACCGCAAGATTGAACCCAAAGCTAAGCACTTCTCCCATTGCAAGAAAGATCAATCTAGTAGGCCAAACCAAACTCATAAGTCGAAGAGACTTGCAAAGATAACCAATCATACATAAAAGAATTCAGAGAAGATTCAAATATTGTTCATAGATAATCTTGATCATAAACCCACAATTCATCGGATCTCGACAAACACACCGCAAAAGAAGAGTTACATCAAATAGATCTCCAAGAGAATCAAGGAGAACTTTGTATTGAGATCCAAAGAGAGAGAAGAAGCCATCTAGCTAATAACTATGGACCCAAAGGTCTAAGGTAAACTACTCACACATCATCGGAGAGGCTATGGTGTTGATGTAGAAGCCCTCCGTGATCAATGCCCCCCTCCGGCAGGACGCCGGAAAAGGCCCCAAGATGGGATCTCACGGGTACAGAAGGTTGCGGCGGTGGAATTAGGTTTTCGTGGGCGCTTCTGATGGTTTGGGGGTACGTAGGTATATATAGGAGGAAGAAGTAGGTCGGTGGAGCCACGAGGGGCCCACGAGGGTGGAGGGTGCGCCCTGGTGGGGTAGGCGCGCCCCCTACCTCGTGGCTTCCTCGTCTGTTACTTGACGTCCACTCCAAGTCCTCTGGGTCACGTTTGTTCCAAAAATCACGTTCCCGAAGGTTTCATTCCGTTTGGACTCCGTTTGATATTCTTTTTCTGCGAAACACTGAAATAGGCAAAAAACAGCAATTTGGGTTGGGCCTCCGGTTAATAGGTTAGTCCTAAAAATAATATAAAAGTGTATAATAAAGCCCTTTAAACATCCAAAACAGAATATATAATAGCTTGGAACAATCAAAAATTATAGATACGTTGGAGACATATCAAGCATCCCCAAGCTTAATTCCTGCTCGTCCTCGAGTAGGTAAATGATAAAAATAGAATTTTTGATGTGGAATGCTACCTAGCATATTTCTTAATGTAATTCTCTTATTTGTGCTGTGAATATTCAGATCCGAAAGATTCAAGATAAAAGTTTAGTATTGACATAAAAATAATAATACTTCAAGCATACTAACTAAGTAATCATGTCTTCTCAAAATAACATGGCCAAAGAAAGTTATCCCTACAAAATCATATAGTCTGGCTATGCTCTATCTTCATCACACAAAGTACTTAATCATGCACAACCCCGATGACAAGCCAAGCAATTTTATCATACTTTTGATGTTCTCAAACTTTTTCAATCTTCACGCAATACATGAGCGTGAGCCATGGACATAGCACTATATGTGGAATAGAATGGTGGTTGTGGAGAAGACAAAAAGGAGAAGATAGTCTCACATCAAAGAAGCGTATCAACGGGCTATGGAGATGCCCATCAATAGATATCAATGTGAGTGAGTAGGGATTGCCATGCAACGGATGCACTAGAGCTATAAGTGTATGAAGAAACTAAGTGGGTGTGCATCCAACTCGCTTGCTCACGGAGACCTAGGGTATTTTGAGGAAGCCCATCATTGGAATATACAAGCCAAGTTCTATAATGTAAAATTCCCACTAGTATATGAAAATGACAACATAGGACACTCTCTATCATGAAGATCATGGTGCTACTTTTGAAGCACAAGTGTGGTAAAAGGATAGTAACATTGTCCCTTCTCTCTTTTTCTCTCATTTTTTTTATTTGGGCCTTTTCCCTTTTTTATGGCCTCTTTTTTTTATTTTTTTGTCCGGAGTCTCATCCCGACTTATGGGGGAATCATAGTCTCCATCATCCTTTCCTCACTTGGGACAATGCTATAATAATGATGATCATCACACTTTTATTTACTTACAACTCAAGAATTACAACTCGATACTTGGAACAAAAATATGACTCTATGTGAATGCCTCCGGCGGAGTACCGGAATATGCAATGAATCAAGAGTGACATGTATGAAAGAATTAGGAATGGTGGCTTTGCCACAAATACGATGTCAACTACATGATCATGCAGAGCAATATGACAATGATGAAGCGTGTCATAGCAAACGGAACGGTGGAAAGTTGCATGGCAATATATCTCGGAATGGCTATGGAAATGCCATAATAGGTAGGTATGGTGGCTGTTTTGAGGAAGGTATATGGTGGGTGTATGATACCGGCGAAAAGTGTGTGGTATTAGAGAGGCTAGCAATGGTGGAAGGGTGAGAGTGCGTATAATCCATGGACTCAACATTAGTCATAAAGAACTCATATACTTGTGCAAAAATCTATTAGTTATCGAAACAAAGTATTACGCGCATGCTCCTAGGGGGATAGATTGGTAGGAAAAGACCATCGCTCGTCCCCGACCGCCACTCATAAGGAAGACAATCAATAAATAAATTATGCTCCGACTTCATCACATAAAGGTTCACCATACGTGCATGCTACGGAAATCACAACTTTAACAAAATTATTTCTCAAATTCACAATTACTCAACTAGCATGACTCTAATATCACCATCTTCATATCTCAAAACAATTATCAAGCATCACACTTCTCTTAATATTCAACGCACTTACAAGAAAGTTTTTACTAATCTTGGATGCCTATCATATTAGGACTACCTTCTCAATTTAAGAAAATTACCATGCTGTTTTGTAGGACTCTCAAAATAATATAAGTGAAGCATGAGAGAACAATAGTTTCTATAAAACAAGACCACGGCCGTGCTCTAAAAGATATAAGTGAAGCACTAGATCAAAAACTATATAGCTCAAAAGATATAAGTGAAGCACATAGAGTATTCTAATAAATTTCGAATCATATGTGTCTCTCTCAAAAGGTGTGTACAGCAAGGATGATTGTGGTAAACTAAAAGAAAAGACTCAAATCATACAAGACGCTCCAAGCAAAACACTTATCATGTGGTGAATAAAAATATAGCTCCAAGTAAAGTTACCGATGGACGAGGACAAAAGAGGGGATGCCTTCCGGGGCATCCCCAAGCTTTGGCTTTTTGGTGTCCTTGGATTTACCTTGGGGTGCCTTGGGCATCCCCAAGCTTAGGCTCTCGCCACTCCTTGTTCCATAATCCATCAAATCCTTACCCAAAACTTGAAAACTTCACAACACAAAACTTAACAGAAAATCTCGTGAGCTCCGTTAGCGAAAGAAAACAAAACAGCACTTCAAGGTACTGTAATGAACTCATTATTTATTTATATTGGTGTTAAACCTACTTTCCAACTTCTCTATGGTTTATAAACTATTTTACTAGCCATAGATTCATCAAAATAAGCAAACAACACACGAAAAACAGAATCTGTCAAAAACAGAACAGTCTGTAGTAATCTGTAACTAACGCAAACTTCTGGAATTCTAAAAATTCTGCCGAAATAGGACTACCTAAATAATTTGTTTATTGATCTTCTGCAATTGGAATCAATATTATATCACGTTCTGGTAATTTGTAACAATTGTTTTCGTGAACAGAAAGTTTCTGGAATTTTCAGCACGATCAAATAACTATCATCCAAGAAGATCCTATAGGTTTAACTTGGCACAAACACTAATTAAAACACAAAAACAAATCTAACCAGAGTCTAGATGGATTATTTATTCCTAAACAGAAACAAAAGGAAAAAAACTAAAATAAAAATTGGGTTGCCTCCCAACAAGCGCTATCGTTTAACGCCCTTAGCTAGGCATAAAAGCAAGGATAGATCTAGGTATTGCCATCTTTAGTAGGCAAATCTTCAATAAGACACCTATAACCCTTAGGAGTTTCTTTCTTTTTATTAATTATCAAACTTCTAGGCACGAAATCGAAAAAAATCATTTGTAGCAAATGGTTCCTTAATGATAGCAAAAAGATTGGGATGAACACTTATTGATTTGAGATCCGCAGTTTCCTTACTAGAGGATTCACCCTTATTTTTAGGAACATACATAAGCTTGGCAATTTTGGTAGGAGGATTTGGAGTTTTCTTTACGGAAGAAAAGGTGGTCCCCAAGTTGGTAATGATACCCTCAAGTTTATCGATTCTAGTAGAATCCTGATCTATTCTTTCATTAACTATGGGTTCCTTTTCTTTAAAAAAATTCAAAGTGACTCCTACCTTAGATCCATATTGGGTAATTTGGTTGTGGATCTTTTTATCCAAATTCTCAAATAAATCTACGGTAGCAACTTTATTTTCAATAATTTCAAGTCTTTGCATCACATGCTCCAAAGTTAACATAGTTCCATTAACCAAAAGAGGTGGTGGGCCAAACAAATCTATCATAGCATTATAAGAATCAAAAGTATGCCTACCCAAGAAATTTCCTCCGGTAATGGAATCAAGAATGTATCTATTCCAAGGAGTGATGCCTACATAAAAATTGCGAAGAAGAACGGAAGTAGATTGCTTCCTAGTAGATCTATTTTTCGCATTGCAAATTCTGTACCAAGCATCTTTTAGATTTTCTCCCTCCCTTTGTTTAAAATTAAGAACTTCATTCTCGGGAGATAAAGGAGTAGATAAGGGACTAGCCATGACGACAGAGCAAAAAGAAAAACGAACGGAAAAAGAGGGCGAATAAAACGAGAGGCAAATGGCAAATAATGTAATGCGGGGGATAAGAGTTTGTGATGGGTACTTGGTATGTCTTGACTTGTGCGTAGACTCCCCGGCAACGGCGCCAGAAATCCTTCTTGCTACCTCTTGAGCACTGCGTTGGTTTTCCCTTGAAGAGGAAAGGGTGATGCAGTAAAGTAGCGTAAGTATTTCCCTCAGTTTTTGAGAACCAAGGTATCAATCCAGTAGGAGACCATGCTCGAGTCCCACGCACCTACACAAACAAATAAGAACCTCGCAACCAACGCAATAAAGGTGTTGTCAATCCCTTCACAGTCACTTACGAGAGTGAGATCTGAAAGAGATGATAAGATAATATTTTTGGTATTTTTATGATAAAGAGTAAAAGTAAAGAAAGCGAAATAAACGGCGCCAGAAATAGCTAGTTGTTGGGAGATTAATATGATGGAAAATAGACCCCGGGGCCATAGGTTTCACTAGTGGCTTCTCTCAAGATAGCATAAATATTACGATGGGTAAACGAATTACTCTCGAGCAATTGATAGAATTGAGCATAGTTATGAGAATATCTAGGTATGATCATGTATATAGGCATCACGTCCGTGACAAGTAGACCGAAACGATTCTGCATCTACTACTATTACTCCACACATCGACCGCTATCCAGCATGCATCTAGAGTATTAAGTTCATAAGAATAGAGTAACGCTTTAAGAAAGATGACATGATGTAGAGGGATAAACTCATGCAATATGATATAAACCCCATCTTTTTATCCTCGATGGCAACAATACAATACGTGCCTTCCTGCCCCTGCTGTCACTGGGAAAGGACACCGCAAGATTGAACCCAAAGCTAAGCACTTCTCCCATTGCAAGAAAGATCAATCTAGTAGGCCAAACCAAACTGATAATTTGAAGAGACTTGCAAAGATAACCAATCATACATAAAAGAATTCAGAGAAGATTCAAATAGTGTTCATAGATAATCTTGATCATAAACCCACAATTCATCGGATCTCGACAAACACACCGCAAAAGAAGAGTTACATCAAATAGATCTCCAAGAGAATCAAGGAGAACTTTGTATTGAGATCCAAAGAGAGAGAAGAAGCCATCTAGCTAATAACTATGGACCCGAAGGTCTGAGGTAAACTACTCACACATCATCGGAGAGGCTATGGTGTTGATGTAGAAGTCCTCCGTGATCAATGCCCCCTCCGGCAGGACGCCGGAAAAGGCCCCAAGATGGGATCTCACAGGTACATAAGGTTGTGGCGGTGGAATTAGGTTTTCGTGGGCGCTTCTGATGGTTTGGGGGTATGTAGATATATATAGGAGGAAGAAGTAGGTCGGTGGAGCCACGAGGGGCCCACGAGGGTGGAGGGCGCGCCCTGGGGGGTAGGCGCGCCCCCTACCTCGTGGCTTCCTCGTATGTTACTTGACGTCCACTCCAAGTCCTTTGGATCACGTTTGTTCCAAAAATCACGTTCCCGAAGGTTTCATTCCATTTGGACTCCGTTTGATATTCTTTTTTTGCGAAACACTGAAATAGGCAAAAACAACAATTTGGGTTGGGCCTCCGGTTAATAGGTTAGTCCCAAAAATAATATAAAAGTGTATAATAAAGCCCTTTAAACATCCAAAACAGATTGTATAATAGCATGGAACAATCAAAAATTATAGATACGTTGGAGACGTATCAACCACCACAGCAAACAAGAATCAAGACCAGGCGCAACCCGCCTTGAGGTAGGGCCTCGTGAGTCCCGCGCTGGCTCACGAGTGCCTAGACACACCTCGACTAGCCCTGCCGTGCAAGCCACGTGTCAGGGCGGGGCTGTACACACCCCGGGGGCTCTCCGCAGTAGGGAGCCCCCTCCCACGTACTAGTGGAAGCACCATGCTCCGCGCTGGCCGTCGACACTGCCGAGGAGCGGCTATGCCCGTGCAAGTGCGGAAGCGCTATGCTCCGCACTAGTGATAAACAACTGAGGGCGGCCCCACGGCCGTATCAACTTCAGGGAGCCCTTGAGCTCAGTGTCCGGCCTCACCGCAACACCTCCCCTCGGGAGAGTTGCGTGAGCGGGCTGGGCACGGAGGCGGCGCTCGGGTCACGCCCAAGTGTACACCACCCAACCAGGTCGCCTGGACCTCGTCGTCGCGCGTCCCTCCCGAGCCGAGCCTCAGCGAGGGCAAAGGTATGAAGCTTATTTGCACGTCAAGGGGGACTCTTGAGCATCGCGACTCAGGAGCCTAACTCGTCGTGTAGCCCCTCACTCCTTGGTCTCGTCCTGGTCTCTGGACGACCCAACGGCGGCTGAGGTATGTGCGCGGCCGGGCTCTACCGACGTAGAACACTAAGGCTATCCTCGTGTCTCCTTCCTATAAGCTGTTTGCGCATCAAGGGGGACTCCTGTGCATCGCGACTCAGGAGCCTAACTGGTCACGTAGCCTCTCACCCCTTGGTCCCGTCCTGGTCTCCGGACGATCCAACAGCGGTTGTGGTATGCGCGGGGCCGGGCCCTGCCGACGTAGAACGTAAAGCAAATAGGGAGAAAATCGCAAAATCTCAAGAAAATATTACAAGACATATTGTTCTCACAATACCAAACGCAAGTTTAATGCCTTCATGAGGCATGATGCATGTTGCAGGAATAAAACAGGAAAGGAGCCGCAAGTCATCCCTGGACACCACCGACGCCCGCAAGAGGCGGTCCTCCCCTAATGATGTCGCTTTCATCTGGGCCACCGGCCGGAGCTGCAGGAGCAGTGGTGCCTCCGATCGAAGGCGCGGGAGCGAAGGCGCGGAACTTCTGCAGCAGGGCTTCCACCTGACCTTTCACGGCTGCGGCGGCGGCTGCGCAGTGTTCATCAGCCACAGGCTCTAACAGCTCATCAAGGCGAGCGGTAGGGTTGCGAAGATGGAGGTGGCTGAAGACACGCGTCAGCGTAGCTGAAGAAAGGACGCGAGCCTCTCCTTCTACCATGGGGCCGATGCCGTCCACGACTTCCTCGAGCGCCTCGACCAAGTAAGGAAGCAGCTGGGCGGGGCCGTCCTCGTCGGTGGTTAGCGCCTTCTCCAAGCCCTTCTCATAGAGTGTCTCCAGCGCCATGCGAGACCTCTCCTCGAGGAGCGCGAAGGCCATGCGGTCCTCGGCCAGAACCTTCGCCTTCGCGTCAAGCTCGGCTTCCTCCGCCTTCACCTTCCGCTCCAGCTCTTCCAGTCGGCCGCGCTCAATGGCCTGCGCCTTCCGCGACTGCTCCAGCTCGGCATCGCGACCCTTGACGGCGTCCTCCCAGGCCTTCATTTTCTCCTCCTCCGCCTGATGGTTGCAGGCTTCCTCTGCGCGTTCGTTGCGCAGGGTCTTCAGTTCGGCCTCCAGCGCCCGACAGCGACTCTTGGTGGCCTCGACGTCCTTCAGCACTGCCTCGCGAGCGGCCGCTGCCTGGGTGGCTACCGACTTCACCTTCTCAGAGGTCACCACGGCCTGGCTCAGGGCCACCCGAATAGATATGTCGGAACGGAGCCAGCCAGAAACCCGCTCTAGACGCCCGGCCACCAGGAGGGGGTCGGCGCCTTGAAGATCTTCTCGCAGCCGGGTCATCTCAAGAAGAGCGCGCTCCAAGACATCATGGGAGGTAGAAGGACCTGGGATCAGCGGCGCAGCAGCAGGAGGAGGAGAAGGTATTGTCACCATAGCCTGGGAGACTGGGGGCTCCTGAGCCTTGGAGGCTTCGGCAGCCGAGCCGGACACCGGCGCCTCCGGAGCCAGCGAGGCCACGGGGCTGACTCCTCCCGAGGATTCTCCCCCATGCCTCGCGAGGACGACCGGGCCGGAGAGACATGAGCGCCAACGCTGCCCTTCTCCACGGAGGGAGACACAGACGGAGCAGGTGGGTTGGTCCCGGGCGGCACCGCCGCTTTCTCCTTCCTCTCTTCGCCGCAGGCGTCGGCCTAATCACGCAGCGGAGAAGCGTCACGAATCAGCAGCATAATCAAGAAAAAGATGGAGCACGAACACTTACTGGTCCACCGCGGTGTAGTCCACCTTCCTTTTGCTGAGCTTGAAGCCCAAGAGCCTCCCAGCCCGGGGCGCAGGCGCACAAGCCCCAGGAGCAGAAGAAGGGGCAGCAGGTGCGCCGAAAGCGGCTCCAGGCGGCGCCAGAACAGAAGCAGCATCCCGGGAGATCAGTGCCGATTGGCCCTCGTCAGGATTACGGGCGGCTCTCCCTTCTCCTGGCGGGCGTCAGCCTCGTCATCGTCAGGAAGGGTGCGGAGGATGTCAGCTTTGCTAAAGGGGGAGGTGTCCCCCATCCCTTAAGGGGTCTCCTCCGAGTCTTCCTCCTCCTCCTCTTCCTCTTCCTCCCTGCGGGACTCACCAGAAGACAGCTCCACCAGCGTCGGCGCCACAGGGGCCCCGGTAGGCGCCGGCGGCACCAGCCCGCGCCCGTCAAAGGTCGGCCTGGCGGCCACGACTTGCGCCCCATCCTTGCGGCGGAACAAGGGAGTGAAGACACTCGGCGGGTACTCCTGGTCGTCCCCGACCAGGAGGCGGAGAGCCACAGCCAGCTCACCGTCGGACAAGGCTTCCGGGCTCAGGCGAACCTTCTCCTTTTTGTCCCCAAGCTCCCACAAGGGGCGCGTACGCGGCTAAAGCGGGGCTACGCGCAGCATCAGGAATTCCCTCAGGAGCATGGCCCCTGTCACCTTTGCCGCCTTCGCATTGCCCAGCTTCAGGTCGGCGTTCATCTGCTCCAGCACCAACGTCACCCGCTCATCGGTGAGCTTCGCGCAAGACCACCCCTTGTCGGACTGGGGCATCTCCGTTGGCAGCATCAAGCGTGGGTGGACGCACTTGGCGTCCATCATGGCCCACTTACTCCTGAAGCCATCGGCCTTCTTCCCAGTCTTCGAGATCGAGTTGGCCTTGCCAGCCACGATGAAATTGGCATGCCCGAACGTGTGACCCTCGTTGATGCGGAGGAAGAAGAAGTGGCGCAGCAGAGCCACGGACGGCATCATGCCGAGGTACTCCTCGCAGTAGTAGGCGAAGATTGACAAGAGAAGGATAGAGTTGGGATGAAGATGTAGCGCCTGCAGCCCGTAGTGGCCAAGGACCTCATAGAAGAAGTCAGAGAAGGGGGGAACCAGCCCTGCGACGATGCTGCTCGTGAAGAAGGGGAAGAAGGTGCTTCCCTCGGGCTCCGGCACGTCAGAGCCGGCCTGAAGCTCAGTCTTCCCACTCTCGTTGCTTTCCCCCGCCATCAGCAAGCGCGTGGAGGCGAGGTTCTTCTCTGAGACATTGGGCGCGTCGAGAGCAGGCTCGTACCAAGCGGCGACGAGGCAGTCTTGACCTTCTGGGGCGCCATTGGTCACTGATGTGGAAGGGGAAGGGAGCAGATCTGGAGATTTCGGAAGCAGGGAGCAAGAAAGGGGATCTGGAGCAAGGCCAAAGGAAGCAATGAGGGAAAGCGCTGTCTACGCCAGCCTTTTGACAGTCGGGCAGTTACCGAGGCGGCGTGGGGAAGCGGAGACGCCCACGTCCAATCAACCGCCAGGTGTCGACCAAGGCCGCAGGCTGTTGGGACCCGCGGCGCTCCGCACTTGCCCTTTGGCTTTGCCTCGAAGCCAAGCCCGAGCGCGCCTTGGGCCCGGGGGCTGTCGGATGTGGGGTTCCAGCAAACCCTCAAGGTTCGAACACTGGGGTGCGCGCGAAGTCTTTCCCTCCTACCAATCTACGCCCAAGCTCGCTAAGGTCTCGCGGACGAACTCGACGAACTCGCAACACAGAAAGACACGAGATTTATACTGGTTCGGGCCACCGTTGTGGTGTAATACCCTACTCCAGTGTGGTGGTGGTGGATTGCCTCTAGGGCTGATGATGAACAGTACAAGGGAAGAACAGCCTCCTGAGGTTGAGGTGTTCTTGTGGCTAGGCTCTCGATCGGATTGGATCAAGCTAAGATGAGATGCGGTGAGACCAGCTCATCCCCTCTCTTTGGTGGCTAGCTCTACTTATATAGGCCCTGGTCCTCTTCCCAAATATTGAGCGGGAAGGGAGCCAACATCGGCGGGCAAATTTGAAGGGGGACAACTAGTACAAGCTATCCTGACAAAAGTGGTCTTCGCCTGCGAAAAGCTCTGGTGGTGACGCCCTCTTGGGCTCCACAATGACCTCCGTCTTGCCGTCCTCCTGGTCTTGGTCTTGTTGCACCAATATAGCAACCCTTGCCTGATGCCTCGGTACTCTTCGCCTGCGCTGACGTCCTTAGCACCAAAGAGGAAATAAGGAGGCTGCGCGCGCTGGCGCCCGCCTGGTTCCTGCCTGGTGTCGTTCGTCATGGCTCACGTCACGAGAGCCTCATGAGGTTTTGCCCCGCCTTGATATCTCCGCTCCTCGTGAGCCTGCCTGGCTAGGCTACTCCAGAACAGGTCTTACATCATCCGCCTCGCGAGGCTTGGACCCTCGCGAGGGTCTTGGATGCCTTGTTGATGAAGATGGGTCGTACGGCCTGCTGGCTTAGCCACGCTGTGGGCTGCAGGCAGGCAAGTCTGGGACCCCCGTTCCCAGAACACCGACAGTAGCCCCCGGGCCCAAGGTGCGCTCGGGCTGGGCTTCGCGGCGAAGCCAAGGGTCAAGTTCGGAGCACTGCGGGCCCCAAAAGCCTGGGGCCTCGATTGACGCGTGGCAGTTGATTGGACGTGTGCATCTCCGCTTCCCCACGCTGCCTTTGAACCCGCCTAGCTATGCGGCCCCCGCGGCCTACACAGTTATTCCTCCGTCGTCTGCGCCTTGCTTCCCTAATCTCCCTGCTTCCTCGAGACTCTGTTTCTCTTCTCCAATCTGACTTGTGCTCCGCCTGCTCCATCGCCATGGCGCCGAAACAAGCTGAAAAGGGGAAGAGACCTCTATCTCGGCCTGCTGCGCCTCCGTCCTTTGCGCCGGCGCTCGGCCAGTTTCGGGTGCTCAACGATGAGGCCATGGACAAGGTGCGCCCGATGCTTGCTTCCAGCTTCAACGCCATTCTCGCCCAATGTGGACCTTGCTCAGCAGCCAGGACCACATGAGGTTCCAGGAATCTGGGCTCCTCCTTGGGACGCGGCAAACAGTGCTCAAGGTCCTGACGGGTGTCCTCTTGCCAGCCGAACTGCCTAGGAAGAACTGTTTGCTGTACCGCTGCAAGAACAAGGATGAATTTGTAGAGAACATGCCTCCCTTTGATGAGTGGGGGCCACGGCCGATTGACCTGGTGGGGCCCCGTGAGAACCCCGTCGTCGTGGTTCCCTTCCTTGCCCCTGGTGCTGAGCTCGCCCCAAGCGACGGTGCAGGTGGGCGAGCTCCGGCGGAGGCCGGTGGCTCGAGTGCTGAGGAGCACGTGCCGAGTGGGGATCATGGGGCATCGTCCTCAGGAGCCTGCCACCCCCCTCCTGAGGCGTCGGTTGCTGAGGAGACGCAACATGCGACTCTCGAGGCCAAGGCTCCAGGAGCCTCGGGAGGTCGTGGTGAAATGGTGCCCGGCTGTTTGCTGCAACCGGGCACCCCTGAAGATATCCTTCCGAGCTCTTCTTCGGCCCCGCTGCGCACCGGCCGTCACGTCCAGCGTTTCGGTCGTCTTTGTGTGGACTTCAAGGAGCTCCGCAAGAGGAAAGGATCCCCTAGCGGCAGCAACATCTTTGGACCGCTGAAGCGGAGGAAGTACATCGCCGTTGACATGTAAGTATCGTATCGCTGTGGCTCCTTGTGTGCTATTTTTCATTTCCTGGCGTCAGTTCTTCAGGGTTCCTTCCGTCGAGGTGGCTGCGCCTCCTGAGAAACGGCCTCCTCCTTCCTTGACTCCCCCATCGGCCTTGAGCGTTCATGGTCTGCTTATCGCCCCTAGAGCAGGGTCGGTTGGGGGAGCATCTCCGCCTTCGTGGCGCGCTGAGCCCGCAGCTTTGTCACTCCTCCCCCACGGTCTGGCGTGGAGCCTGGTGGGCGTGCCCAGGATCCCTCCTTTGCTCATAGACAGCAACTGGTTGGCTTCGATCTTTGGCTCCTCTTCATGTAGTGTGCCCCGATCAGCTCGGGCTTCTCGCGAGGACTGGCTGACGTCGGGTGCAGCGCCAGCCCCCAGCCCCCTGCCGGGAGGTGGGGCGCCACTTGGCGCCCCGCCCGCTGCCCCGGAGGTGGAGGACGAGGTGGGCCGAGCGTTCGAGCTCGAGCGCGGGCGGAGCGTAGTTCGTCACGAGCTCTTCCAAGAGGCGATGGGCACGATGAGTCGAGTGGGTGAAGAGCTCGCTGGTGTTGACTCGCGCCTTGAGGCTGAAGGTCTCCTGCTGGTGGAGGAGCAGCGCAAGCTGAAGGTGGCCGTCAACCTCGGCCGCTATCAGCGACCTTGAGAATGCGAAGGCCGAGGCGTCCCTCAAGATTGCCCATGAAGCGCGCTCGCGAGCCTTGGAAGAGGCTCGCGAGGCTGACTGTCGTCGCGAGGCTGCTGAGAAGCACGCGTGGGAGCTCCAGGCCTGGAGTGCGTCCCTTGAGCAACAGGTGGAGGCGCGCAGGGCCGCTCTTGCATCGCTAAGGGGGACGCCCGCGGAGGATGAGGAGGTACGGAAGCGCGGCGAGGCGCTGGCCCTGGAAGCCGTGGAGCGCGGCCTCGATTTCGGGCGACTGGAGATGAGGGAGCGTCAAGTTGCTCAAGCAGAAGATGCCATCAGGGCTCGCGAGGCCAGAGTCGAGGAGGAGGTCAATCTCCGGGTGGCCGAGGTTCGCGCAGACCTGGGGGGTAGGTACGACCTGAAGCTGAAGCCCGCGGGTACGGAGGATGAGGGCAGGGCCGCTACCCTCAGGCCCAGGTTGGACGAGTCTGAGAGGCGTGCGGAAGCCACGGCTGCCGCCTTGGTTACGGCGCGGACAGACTTGGCCTCCACCCGCGCCGAGTTGCATTCCCTCCGGAGGCGGTTGATGACGCAGAGGCCGTCACGAGGCAAAACATGGAGGAAGTGCTCCAGCGACGAACGCTGGAGCGCGAGCATGCCCCTGTGCTTCAGGATCTCCGGAACAGGGCCAATATCGTCTTGGGCCATATTCGCGACGTGGAGGCGCCGGCCCCGCACTCGAATGATTATGCTAGCCACCTGACCTTCTTCACCGAGGTGGTGACACGCCTGGAGGCTCGATCTGCCAGAGCTCGCCAGCTTGTGGAGGAAAGGGGTCGTGGCCTGCTCGAGCGCGCTTTCTCCCATGTCTTCAGCCACCTCCTGGATGCCGACCCCAACTTTGATTTCGACGCCGCCATCGCCCCTGTACCCAGGGCTGTCCGGGGCGACCTAGCGCGTTGGGTTGAGGACAATATGGACGCGTTGGTCAGGGCCTTCACTTCTGAGGATGACGCGGTGGTGGTCGTCGCAGACGAAGGCGATGTGGTTGACGACGGCGACGGGGGCGTCGCCGATGGTGGCGACGATGCCGATGAAGACGACGACGATGCGAGTGACGCATCCGCGGGTTACGCAGTGAGCGATATTTCAGGCTGATCCCTTGTTCTCCTGTCACTTCATCCTGCGCACAAACTCGGGCGTGGCCCTTAGAAAACTTGTAAGAGCATTTTGAGAGGGGGAGCCCCTCATGTAAGCAAATTGCAGTTTTACTTTCCTATGCGGTGTGAGTTTGTGTTCTCGCGGACTCGTGAATCCAGGTGCGAGTTTTCTGCCATGGTTTACCTTAGTCAGTGCCGGCTTTGAGCTGGGTCACGACGCGTCGAGTTTCTGAGAACCCTGCGGAGCTCATCGACCCGTCAGAAGGGGCCCCACTAGAGGTGAGCACCAGTTGTAGTGCTAGCGCGCACTTGGCGTGCGCGCTCTGCGTTGTCCCGCTCGCGAGGAGCTCGTGAGGGGAAAGCGACGGACATGAGTCCCAGACAAAACGAGGTTCAGAAGGCAAGAAATTGCTTTGAACGAGAAAAGGCTCCCCCCGCGCGCATCAATAAAAATTCAACTTCAACTCAAATCCAGATCCAGAAAGCAAAGCTACTTCAACTCAAATCCAGATCCAGAAAGCAAAGCTACAGAGAAAGAGATCCAAAGCAAAAGGCCGCGTCCGGCACCTAGTCTAGTCTTCTGGTCTTCAAGTCTTCTCACCAGCATGGAGCTAAGTGCTGCCACTAGGCGTGGGAGGGAGCCCCAGGGCCTGAGGCCGGCGCTCCTGAGATTCCGGGGTGTGTACAGCCCCAACTCATTATTACGTGAGAGTGTCACGGGCGGCGAGCTTCACAGGCACTGGGCCTTCTTCATAGGTACCGGCCCTGCTTCATATCGCCAGACGAGGGCCACGCCTTTCGCCACCCTCGACCTCCTCTGAGCCGGCCGGTCACCAGGACAACACAAAGGAGGGAAAGAGGACGCCAGCGGTTCCCTCGGCGACCACAGGTCCTCTGCCGGGGGAAGGGTTGTCGAGGCCTCCCCAGCAGAGGGCCTACCTCCGGGTGTCGCCAGACGTCGCACGCCGCGGGGAGGAGCCTTGCTCCTGGCTCCCTCCCGGCGGCCCCCAGCGTGTCTCCCTAGTTGGAGTGGGTGCCGCCGTGCCAGGGTCGTCGATCGACGCTGCAACCTAGTTCATCTGCAGCCCATGGTTAGCGTAAGCCTGTTCCTGAGAGATTAGTGGTACCCTGTAGTTGCCGTTGCCGGCGCGATCGTTGTGGTTCTCCATTGGTTCTTGGAAGGCTTCGGCTCCTAGAGCCCCCTCTCCCCAATCTTCTCCAATGAATGAGTCGGGGTCGTCCTCTGGTGCGTACTCTTGGTCCATCATGCGGGGCACGTAGGCTTCCGGGGCCGTCACCCCGAACACCTCGCCATGGTGCCCCACGCTCCATGTTGCTTGGCCCAGGGTGGCGTCCTGAGGATGGTAGCGTGGCATCCGGCTGGGACCATGAAGGGCAACGCTTGCGCTCGTGCTTGTCGCGGGCGGCATGGGGGAGTCGGAGCCCCTTACGCCATTGGCCGTGCTGATGTTGATGAAGCCCCCGGGCGTAGTTGATGGCGCGCGGGCGTGTTGAGGTTCACCGCGCGGCCTTGCAGTGGCCTGAGGGGAAGTCGATAGAAGAAGGGTGGTGCTCCCGACGCCGCTGCATCCAGCAGCTCGGCAACACGCTCCAGCAGCGTATCCCGGCCGCTCTCCATCAGCCTGCATCACAGCAACTCCCTTGCCACTGTGAGTGCTGCCCGCATGTTTTCTTGCTCCTGCCGTGAGTGCGGCACTGTTGCTGCGGCATGACTCGCCGCTCTTGCCGCAGCTCGTACTTGCCGCGGGGTGAGGGTGGATGACGCCTGGCCGTGCTGTCCGCGCCCGGCGGAGTTTGGCGGCGCTCACGCCGCCTGGAGTGCGGGGTCGAGATCTTCATGGGCAGGCGGCGCTGCCCGGGCTGGCCAAGCTGCCCAGCGATCGGAGCCGGCTCTTGAGTCGCCGGCCATCGTGGTTGTGGAGCGTCGACGAGCTGGTTGGTGGAGAAGAAGCTCTGGCGCACCCCTACCTGGCGCGCCAAATGTCGGATGTGGGGTTCCGGCAAACCCTCAAGGTTCAAACACTGGGGTGCGCACGAAGTCTTTCCCTCCTACCGATCTACGCCCAAGCTCGCTAAGGTCTCGCAGACGAACTCGACGAACTTGCAACACAGAAAGACGCGAGATTTATACTGGTTCGGGCCACCGTTGTGGTGTAATACCCTACTCCAGTGTGGTGGTGGTGGATTGCCTCTAGGGCTGATGATGAACAGTACAAGGGAAGAACAGCCTCCTGAGGTTGAGGTGTTCTTGTGGCTAGGCTCTCGATCGGATTGGATCAAGCTAAGATGAGATGCGGTGAGACCAGCTCATCCCCTCTCTTTGGTGGCTAGCTCTACTTATATAGGCCCTGGTCCTCTTCCCAAATATTGAGCGGGAAGGGAGCCAACATCGGCGGGCAAATTTGAAGGGGGACAGCTAGTACAAGCTATCCTGACAAAAGTGGTCTTCGCCTGCGAAAAGCTCTGGTGGTGACGCCGTCTTGGGCTCCACGACGACCTCCGTCTTGCCGTCCTCCTGGTCTTGGTCTCGTTGCACCAATATAGCAACCCTTGCCTGATGCCTCGGTACTCTTCGCCTGCGCTGGCCTCCTTAGCACCAAAGAGGAAATAAGGACGCTGCGCGCGCTGGCGCCCGCCTGGTTCCCGCCTGGTGTCGTTCGTCATGGCTCACGTCACGAGAGCCTCATGAGGTTTTTCCCCGCCTTGATATCTCCGCTCCTCGTGAGCCTGCCTGGCTAGGCTACTCCAAAACAGGTCTTGCGTCGTCCGCCTCGCGAGGCTTGGACCCTCGTGAGGGTCTTGGATGCCTTGTTGATGAAGATGGGTCGTACGGCCTGCTGGCTTAGCCACGCTGTGGGCCGCAGGCAGGCAAGTCTGGGGACCCCCGTTCCCAGAATGCCGACAGGGGCTACTGTCAGCGTTCTCGGAACGGGGGTCCCCAGACTTGCTTGCCTGCGGCCCATGGCGTGGCTCTGCGAGCGGGCAGGTACGGCCCATCTTCACTAACAAGCATTCGAGACCCTTGCGAGGGGCCACGCCTCACAAGGCGGACGACACAAGACCTCCTCGGGAGCGTCCTTACCAGGCTGGCTCGCGAGGGGCGGAGAGATCAAGGCAAGGCAAAGCTCGCGACGTTATCATGACGTGAGCCATGATGACCGAGACCAGGCGGGCGCCAGACGGGCGCCAGCGCGCGCAGTGTCCTTATTTCCTCTTTGGTGCTAAGGAGGCAAGTGCAGGCAAGGAGTACCGAGGCGTCAAGCAAAGGTTTCCATATCGGTGCAACGAGACCAAGACCAGCAGGACGGCAAGACGGAGGTCACCATGGAGCCCAAGACGACGTCACCACCAGAGCCTTTGCAAGCGAAGACTGCTTTTGTCAGGATAACTTGTAGTAGTTGTCCCCTTTCAAATTGGCAGTTGTGGCATCCCTTCCCGCTCAATATTTGGGGAGAGGATCAGGGCCTCTATAAATAGGATTAGCCACCACGGTAGGAGGTAACAGAGCCTCAGCCATCTCATCTTGGACTAGATCCAACCCATCCTCACACCCACCAAGCACAAGAACACCTCACCTTAGGAGGCTGTTCTTCCCCTTGTACTATTGTCACGACCGGTTTTTCAATAAAATAATTATTGAGAAACCAATCCCTGTTACGGACCAGCGAGGAAGAATTCCTTCTCACTGATAGACAATACATTGGTCACAGAAGAAAAATACCAGGAGTACTAAATATAATACAAAGTTGAGCAGAGGCTGCCCAACAATTTATTACAAGCACGCCGATAAAACAATACGGCGGATAGGGTGGAAAACTTCTAACTCACGATAATAACGGTGGTGGAAATATCATCGCGAAGCGAGTGACATGATTCCAGAATACTACAACTCTTCGAGCGTCGGAGTGAGGCTCGAGATGACTTATTGCGGGTGGCGGAAGCGTAAACGATACAAGTGACCAATATCCGGGATCGCGCAGGACTGACTGGGACTCCTCTAGGCGTCGGACGCGCTATCAAACTCTTCATCCAAGAGATCGCCTTCGTCAGCATCTGGCCAAATCAACAAGCCAGGTGAGTACTATGAAAGTACTCGCAAGACAGTTCGGACATAAGGTATAACAAATGCAAACATGAAGCACATGAATAAGTTAACCACTGCGATCAGACACAGAGATAATAAATACTGGGTGCCAAGCGAGGGTCTGAATGACGCCTCGAGCGGAAACTGCAGAATAGTAATACTGGTGCCAAACGAGTGTCAGAAAGACTCCTCGAGCGGAAAATGCGGAATAATAATACAGGTGCCAAACGAGTGTCAGAAAGACTCCTCGAGCGGAAAATGCGGAATAATAATACAGGTGCCAAACGAGTGTCAGAAAGACTCCTCGAGCGGAAAATGTGGAATAATAATACAGGTGCCAAACGAGTGTCAGAAAGACTCCTCGAGCGGAAGATGCGGAACAATAATGCCACAGTCGGGCGTCGGGGCGACACCACATAAAGGGCTTATAACAAAAAGTAAAGACAGTGCATGCCGCAGTCGGACGTCTGCGCGACGTCACATAAAGGGCTTATATTGTAACACAACAATACAATAGTTCGGGAATATAATTTATCACAAGCACGAGACAAATATAATGTTAGTCCATCCACAGGAATAACAATGAAATTGAATTTACCACTTGAGCTTGTTCACCGGGGGCAAGTTTTCACACGGATAGATTTGGATATAAAGTCTACACTACTGATCATGGATACGATGATTTGGAAGGAATTGACTCTGCAGAGTTTGTACTTAACCACAGCCAACGGATTTCAGTAGTCACGGGGACTAGTTCCGTCTACGGTGTTCTGGAAGGAACACGTCTAACCAGTACACACCCAATTTAACCATCCGAAGCCAGGGATCACCCTTGGCAACATTCAGGAAAAACCTTGAGTCGGGGAGGCTACAACCTCGCGTAGCATGGGATCAAATTTCTATACGCGCGCTATAAGGGGGTGCCCCCCCTCTCGGTCCCAACCGGAAACACCCATGCCCCCTGACCGAATGACTGGCTTTAATCCTGGGCCAAGGTACCATCATCCCGGCCTCTCTGTTTGGTGTGTACACGGAAAGAGGTTACCAACTTACTAAACCGTATCCTGGCAATGAGACATGCGGTAGCACGGAAAGGGGAAGGGATGATAACATGGCTCCAACCATGTTATCGTCGGGAAAGTCGGATGACACAAGGCTGGCATGCTACAACAGTACCACCTTGCTGCCCTTCATGTCACCACATGATTAGGCCACCTCTCACCAGAGGTCATCGCAACTTTGGAACATGCGGGAAAAGATCGATAACGTGGCTCCAACCACGTTAACGTCGAAGAGAGTCGGATGACGCAAGGCTGGCATGCTACAACAGTACCACCTTGCTGCCCTTCATGTCACTACATGATTAGGCCACCTCTCATCAGAGGTCATCGCAACTTCGGAACAACCGGATCGTTGCCTTACAAGCAACGAGGTACTTATCGACACTCTCATGCCACGCACAAACTTTCACATGAACATGCAAAACATCTGCCATATCAAATGTTCAAACATGCTTGCCTGGTTCGGAGAAGTCGGAGTCTAGCTCGGCGAAGTTCGCGGCTCCGTCCCCTCTCCCGGAACCTACGGCAATCACGAAACGGGGTACTAACGTGAAAACCAACGCATGCACAGAAACTTGGCCAAATATTTTTCAAATAAATCCCATGAAAAACTAGACAAAATTTGGAGTTTGACAGAAAAAGAATCACTCAAAAATACCTTTTTATTAAAAAGTTATAAAGGTTTCTGTCCAGGGACCTTTCTATAATGAAACAGAAAAGTTCCAGGGTTTTAACTGAGAAAACAGAAAACGGTTCGTTTGGAAATGCGCAAGCGCAAGGAGAAAACGTACTTCGCTCGAAGGCGTCAACAGAAAACGGTTCGGGGAAAATAAAACAGAGGCTGACACGCGGGGCCCGCACGTCAGGTTTGAAAGCTCGCCGGCGCCCGAAGACGGCGATGGACGCCGGCGTCGAACCACGGCGAGTTAGGGGAAACGGAGGGTACCAAGAGCTTCAGTGCCTTCTTCCGCGTCGGTGGGTGGTGGACTCGTCCAATGGGGAGCACCACGTCGACGGCGACACTATCTCCGGCGGACGGCGGTTCGGGTGAGGTTGGGGAACTCCGATGGAGGGCTGCAAAGTACGAATTGAGGCGCGGGTCAGAACGGGTGATGCAAGGTGAAGCTACTGGCAAGAGAATGGAGGCTGCGGAGCACACACGGGGACGACTCGGGCTGGATCCCGTGGCGGATCGCGGCGGCCGGAGTCGAGGAAGAAGACCTCCTCGGGGCTCTTCCAGTGGCTAGGCGTGCTCTAGGGGAAGTGTAGGGCTGGTGGGTGCTCGAGTTGAAGCTCGGGGCCCCTATTTATAGGCAGATCGACGGGGTGGCCGTGAACGGAGAATCTCCGGCGAGCGATTACGGCGGAGCAGTGGGTTGGCAGAGGGTTTGAGCGGTCGAGCAGCATCAGTGGATGTTACGGGACCCGTTTTGCAGCTAAACGGAGCTGGTCTTGGCGTAATGGCGTCTGCCCACGGTGAGGTGACCGCACGGGCTCAACGGCGGCAGAGAGCGCGCTCCGCGCCCTGGGGGTTCACGACGAGAGCAGCAGCGCATTCGGGGGAGTGGACGGCCACGCGGCGGGCTCCGGTGGTTTGGACGGTGCTGGGTGGAGTCGGCGGCGCCGTGTCTCCCGCTGGCGCCCGCAAAGCCGCCGCCGGCGTCGGTCACGGGGCGGCGCACCTTCTGCTGCTCGTCGCCGACGCCCGCAAGATGCCAGGCACTCGTGCGGTGCAGGAACGAGAGGGCGAGGACGAGGAGCAAGGCGACGCGAGGGCACTGGCGAGATCGATGCCCGTCTCTGAAGAAAACGACAGTGAGCACTGACTGAACTCTGAAGTTAACTGAAACTTGACAGTGACCAAGCATTGCAAGTGTTCGACAGTAGGTTTTGGTAAAGAGATAAATTTTTCTGGAGCTGTAACTTGGTGAGATGATCACTCAGAGCACCCAGGAGCTGTATGAATTTACTTGGAATTTTTGGAGAAAGTTTTGAATGAATTTCACCAAATTTGGCAAATCTGGTCCAAACTTGCAGCTGATGTAGTTTGAAAATTTTGAACTGGAGACCAGTGGATCTTCATGGTTCTAGGTTGAGGGTTCAAAGGACTAGGAGGGGAAAAAGGTTTGGTGGCAAAAATCAAAACAGAAAAAGGAGTTCCTTTGTAAATCTCCAAGTGCTATAAGAGAGGATAGAAATTTATTTGAATAGAATTTGAATGGAAATGATCACATGGGGAGGTTCAACTTGCTGGATTTGATGCAAATCATGATCCAAAGGTGAGGGAAGGGTTAGGAGAGAGGATTTGCACTAATGCCATGGCAAGAAGGAATAGTTGAAAGTGGCAAAGGACTTTCCAAAAGCCATAGTGCAAATTCAAGAAAAGGTTTTCAAAAGTTACCCTCTCAAATGAAAAACATTTTGTCTTGAGCCCACATGAAGAGCAAGAACCCCCAAGGTCAAAGGCAGATCTTGGGTGAATCCAAATAAAATTTTTGCCATAAAAAAAATATTTGAGAGTGAGAGTTCTCTTGAAGAAAATTTTTAAATCACTCCCTTTAAGTCAAATAAAAATCTTTTGAAAAATCCAATAAAAACTTGGGTGTCACAACACCTACCCCCTTAGGAAAAATCTCGTCCTCGAGATTTCTGCCGATCCTCAAATAGATATGGATACTCTGCTCGGAGGAAATCTTCCCTTTCCCAAGTGGCTTCATCGTCAGTGTGGTTGCTCCACTGGACCCTGAAAAAATTTGTCGTTTTCTGACGGGTCCTCCGTTCAGACTCTTCTAAAATCTTTACTGGCCTTTCTCTGTAGGTGAGATCTGGTTGCATATCAATGTCCTCATGAGGTACATGTTTCTCCGGGTTACTCACACATTTCCTCAACTGCGAGACGTGGAATACGTCATGGACGTCTGACAGCTCCTTGGGGAGGTCTAGTTGGTAGGCTACTGTGCCTCTTCGTGCCTTTACACAAAATGGTCCAATAAACCTTGGGGCTAGTTTCCCCTTTATTTTGAACTGTTGCAGACCCTTCATAGGAGATACTCGGAGGTATACGGAATCACCAGGCTCAAAGCTGACCTCACGATGCTTCTGATCATAGTAGCTCTTTTGTCGGCTCTGTGCTGTCTTGAGTCTGTCCCTGATTTGTTTTACTTTTTCCTCGGCCTCCTTAAGCATATCTGGGCCGAAGATACGGCTGTCACCTGTTTCTGACCAATTCAATGGGGTATGACACCTCCGTCCGTACAATGCTTCAAAGGGTGCCATTTTCAAGCTGGCTTGGTAACTGTTGTTGTATGCAAATTCGGCATACGGCAAACTCTCTTCCCAACTGGATCCATAGGTGAGCACACAGGCTCTTAGCATATCCTCTAGGATTTGGTTTACATGCTCTGTTTGTCCATCTGTCTGAGGGTGGTATGCTGTACTGAAAGCCAGTTGTGTGCCCAGAGCTTGTTGTAGGTGTTCCCAAAATTTGGAGACGAATTGGGTGCCTCGGTCAGATATTATAGTCTTCGGGACTCCGTGCAAGCAAACTATACAGGAGAGATAGAGTTTTGCCAGTCTTTGTGTGGAGTAGGTAGTCTTCACAGGAATGAAGTGTGCAACCTTGGTTAGTCGGTCTGTGATGACCCAGATGGCGTCATTCCCACGCTGTGATCGGGGTAATCCGACAATGAAGTCCATTCCGATTTCATCCCATTTCCACTCCGGTATCTTGTTAGGCTGGAGTAGCCCTGCTGGCTTTTGGTGTTCGGCCTTGATGCGCTGACATGAATCGCAACAAGCAATGAATGTGGCTATATCTCTTTTCATACCGTGCCACCAAAATCTTTCCTGGATGTCTTTGTACATTTTGGTTCCTCCAGGATGTATCGAGTACGGAGCGGTGTGGCTCTCCGTCAAGATCTGTTGCTTGAGTTCCTCAATGTTAGGTACGCAAAGTCTGTCCCGGTACCATAATGTTCCTTCACTGTCCGTGACGAATTCTGAAGTCTTACTACGGTTCATTTTCTTCTTTATGCCTTCGATACTGGGATGTCCCTGTTGAGCCTTCTTGATTTGCTCCACTAGGGTGGGTTGTATCTCCAGGTTCGATATGGTGCCCTCAGAGACTAACATCATGTTGAGCCGAGTGAACTCTCGCTGAAACTCAGGCCTCAAGTTTTGCTGACCGTCACTATCCGGGCTGGGGTTTCGGCTAAGGGCATCGGCCACTACATTTGCCTTCCCTGGGTAGTAGTGAATACCGACGTCATAGTCCTTGACCAGTTCCAACCAGCGTCGTTGGCGTAAATTCAGCTCTGGCTGTGTGAAAATATATTTGAGGCTCTTATGGTCCGTATATATTTCACAGCGATTTCCCAACAGAAAGTGCCTCCACTCCTTGAGTGCATGTATAACTGCTGCTAGTTCCAAGTCATGTGTTGGGTAATTTTCCTCATGTTTTCGCAGCTGTCTGGAGGCATATGCGACAACTTTGCCATCCTGCATTAGCACACATCCGAGACCTTTTCGGGATGCGTCACAATACACCTCAAAGCTCTTGTGTATGTCTGGTACGGTTAAGACTGGTGCGGTTGTTAGCTTCTTCTTGAGTTCTTGGAAGCTCTGCTCACATGCTTCCGTCCATACGAATTTCTTGTCCTTCTTGAGTAACTGTGTTATAGGTTTTGCCACAGTGGAGAATCCTTCAATAAATCTCCTGTAATAT